>NC_064305.1:87054019-88254019 GCF_023373825.1 Bactrocera dorsalis
TAATTTTAGAAGAAATTTTAAATAAATGGCAACTCTTTTTTCTATTTTCGCTACAAATAGTTTAATTTTGTGAGATTCGGAGCCATTTAACATTAATTTTTTGGTCTAATACAATTTATTAACTTTAAAATTTTAAACAGGTGGCAACACTATAAATACTTTAATACTTAAAGCTGTATTTTATACTATTAGCAAGCTAAAACCGCATGAGCTTGTACTAAAACTGTAAAGTTTCGACATAATTTGACTGCTTACAAATTTTCCAACAGGTGGCAGCTCCTTGATTTTTCGTACAGAATACAAGTATTACAACAAACCGGTGGCAACCATGTTGAAAAAATTCATCAGAAGTACATTTTTTTAACAGATTAGTGGTATGCTAATACTCATCTGTAGAATTAATATAATTTAAGAGCAAATTTTATATAGATGGCAACTCCTTTTTCGTTTCAAATCTTTTCATATTTCTGAAATTTATAGCATTTCACAACTAATTTGTAGAACTAATCGAATTTATTAATTTAAAATTTTAAACAGGTGGCAACACTTTAAATATTTTAATACTTAAAGCAGTATTTTATACTATAAGCAAGCTAAAACCGCATGAGCTTGTACTAAAACCGTAACTAAAAACATAATTTGACTACATACAAATTTTCCAACAGGTGGCAGCTCCTTTGCTTTTCGTAAAGAATACAAGTATTACAACGGGTTATGCTTTTGATTGAGAGAAAATGTGTGTCAAATGTTCATTAATATGCAACTTTAAACACAGTACAGTTTCTCAGAAATATTTAATTCCTGAGTTACCCCCACCAAAAATTCAAAAATATATATTTTTTTTAATTAAATGTTCTATCAGCTATGTATGTATATATATTATAAAATTCGAATGTCATGCGCAGCGCTCATCGGCTGCAGCAAATTCTAAAACTTTGACCATAAAAACGCGAACTTTACAGCTGCCGACGAGGTGACAATGTATACTGACTCCTGCTAAATTCCGAAAATAAAACCAAAATATTTTAATTTGTTTAAACAACTAAAAAAAAATTACGAAAATCTAAAAGAGGAGTGCAGTTCAAAGCATTTAAAATGCCCGAATTAGAATAACTAAATTTTCACTTTATATTAACTGCACTTGCCGAAGCACATGCTGTGGTGCACTTCGTGTTCGAGTGTAGCGGTGCACCAATTGTGAACTATAAACACAAAGCACCTTCTTAGTCGAGTATAGTACGCTTACAACCGCAACCACAACCGCAAGTCGCCTCACCAATGTCACCATCAATGTCGCATCGCTCACCAGCCATAAAATTGTAATCTTATCATGTTGTCGCAATTTGGCCATAATCCGAAGATGGTGAACAAAAGCGAAACACGACAGTTTGAATTGAGTTGAACTAGGCGCAACATGTGTTCGCGGCAACTGCAGAGCAATAACGGAAAATCACGGACTGCCGCAATGTGCAGCCAAATAGCTTACCAGTCAGCAGTTGAGCTATATTAAACTACACATCCCCTCGCTACCAATTTGTGGAGACACCCGGCGGCAGAAGAAGAGAGAGCCTAAACAGCTGGCACTGCCACTGCAACCACTTCAGTTGCCACAATTGCAATACAGTTCAATTGTTTGCAGTTGCCGGTGACCGAGGAACGAGAAGGAGAGCACTATGTTGCAGTAGTTGAACTGTGTGTATTGAGTTTAAGTTGCAATGGCTGGGTCGCCTTAAGTGGCAAGGCATTGTTGTGAACCTTGTGGTAAGGCGGCCATAAAGTAAGAAGTTGAAGACACAACTTTTAGTCGCCACTGCGACAGCCGCAACAACGATAAAGTTTGCGGTTGGATTGAAGTCATTGAATTTTCGGGCTATGCAGCGCACCCGTGGCCAGAGCCACGACCTCTCGACCAGCGCGGCAGGCCCATTCAATGCGTCGCTTTTGTATTTAAGTAGTTGTACAAGTATTTACAATTGCCGCTGCGGCAGTTTGTCTTACGGATTTTATTGTCTCTGTGTTCGTGTTGCTCATAGTTCAATCCGCAGCTGGCTGCGTTGCTAAGGAAATTCCTTTGCCGTTACTTATAAGTATACTGCTAGCTTCGTAGTCCAGAGACTTTGTAAGCACAAATTAAGCCAGTACATGGCATTAAATGTAAATATATACAGCGCATAGTACATATATATTTATGGTTGTTTTTGGGAGATTTAAATTTGCTTGTTCTGCAGTGTTTCTGTTTTATTAAGAAGCACTTGCGATTAGTTAAAAAGAATATTTGCAATAATATAGGAAAAAGTTCAGCTCATTAGCATACGAAAATCCCGAAAAGTAAGCTAAAAAAAGTAACAAAGTATTGAAGTATGCAGAACTGAACAGGATGGGCTTAACGAAAACTGCTAAAGAAAGCCGAGGATATTTCGGAACAAATAATAGTACTCGAAGTACTTGTTATTGATACAAGCTCTTTATGAGTATCTTATATATTTTCCGATCTAACATATAAAGTCAATCATACTATTTGGGTATATGGAGCCAGAAAAGACGACGATCTTGATAATTTTTTATGAGAGACCGATGCTCGCTCAGTTAATCAATGCATCGAATTTTGGCTTACTTCAATATAATTATACATCGCATGTCTTTCATTAAATCCTAATATATAATTCTTCAGAATTTCGAAAAGTACTTTCTAATAAAGAATAAACATTTAGGGATAATTCCACTGTCTACTGAACCCATTACCGGAATGTTGCCTTATTGCATTGCTGCAACACTTGAAGTGCATTTTATGCTTCAGTTTTGGAAACAGCTTTAATTTCCCACACCCTGTTTGCACTCCAAACTATATTTCTCCACTTTACAGCAGCAAACACAACTGACACCAGCGCATACATTTTAAGCGAAGCTACAACTCTAAAACACAACCACTAACACTTGTCTGACAAAATTGCTGAGAATTGTTTGCGATTAAATGAGAAGCTTGCGCAATATAGTTAAATATATACAGCATATAGGAGATATATATTTATGGTTGTTTGTGGGAAATTTAAATTTGCTTTTTCTGCTGTGTTTCTGTTTTATTAAGAAGGACTTGCGATTAGTTAAAAAGATTATTTGCAATAATATAGGAAAAAGTTCAGCTCATTAGCATACGAAAATCCCGAAAAGTAGGCTACAAAAAGTAGCAAAGTATTGAAGTAATCAGAAATGAACAGGATGGGCTTAACGAAAACTGTTAAAGCAAGTCGAGGATATTTCGGACCGAATAATAGTAGTCGCAGTACTACTTGTTATTGATGCAAGCTCTTTATGAGTATCTTATATATTTTCCAATCTAACATATAAAGTCAATCGTTCTATTTGGGTATATGGAGCCAGAAAATACGACGATCTTGATAATTTTTTATGAGAAACCGATGCTCGCTCAGTTAATCAATGCATCAAATTTTTGCTTATTTCAATATAATTATACATCGCATGTCCTTCATTAAATCCTTATATATATAATTCTTCATAATTTCAAAAACTACTTTATAATAAAGAATAAACATTTAGGGACAACTCCAAAATATATGTATGTCTACTGAACACATAACCGAAATGTTGCCTTATTGCATTGCTGCAACACTTGAAATGCATTTTATGCTTCAGTTTTGGAAACAGCTTTAATTTCCCACACCCTGTTTGCACTCCAAACTATATTTCTCTACTTTACAGCAGCAAACACATCTGACACCAGCGCATACATTTTAAGCGAAGCTACAACTCTAAAACACTACCACTAACACTTGTCTGACAAAATTGCTGAGAATTGTTTGCGATTAAATGAAAAGCTTGCGCAATATACAAACAAGCAACGGGTGCTGGCGGTGGAGCGGTAAGAATAAATAGCGGCTTTGCCACGTTGCAGCTCGGTACCAAAGCAGCTGGTGAATAAATTTTACCTTCCACAGTTATGTGTACACACACACAGGCACACAAATGAAGCAAAAAAGAATTGTCACAGCACAACAACAATAGCAAACAGTGAGATGCGCAGATATAATAGACTTTTTCCAACTACGTTGATTGCTGGCAAACACAGAGAAATGGCGGCGCAATTGTTTTATTTTCCAACATTTTTTATTGTTGTGCATTTCATGAAAGCGTCTGTTGTGAGCTCACACACACACGCACACACAAACACATTGGCAAACGTGCATGAAAAAGTAGTTTGCACTCATGCTGGATTAGTTGGAGCTCGCACGATAACTACGGCAATCTTTCTATGTAGTTCTCATCGCTTACAAATCACAGCCACTAAACAATAATAACTCATACGCCCCGGTGTGTTAGCCCAAATGCACTCAGTGCACAAATGCTGCAGCGGCAGCGGCAGGACCAGCGAGCGCCGTGTCAGTGGCTCGACGCTTTGTTTACAAATTCCAAGCGCCGTGTTGTCTTTGACTAGCAAATGCTCACCCCGTCCACGTGCCTCCACGTTGCTGGGGTCGGCCCTTGTGCTGCTGCACTTTTTTGTGCGCTCAGTTCGGCATTTGGGTTTGGGCTCATCACCGGCTAACACCTTTTCCACCAAGGCTGGTGTTTCGGTATTGTTACGTGCCTTGCGCTTTTTTTGTTTTTGGTAATTTGTGTGTGTGTTTTGCTGTTTATGTGTGTATGTGTATGCGCTTTTATTCCCTTGGCATGCAGTTTCTGCTTGTTTTTTTTTATATATTTTGTAGATTTATTTTCTCTGCACCCATGGCTCGTATGGGGCACAAGGCATTGCATAAATATTAATATGAAATTGTGATATTTATATTTGTGCATTGCTGAGCATTTTTAACTTTAGTCACAATTTATTTTTCCCTTTAACCTATTTAACTTTTGTTTTAGTTTTGTAGACTTTCTCATTGCTCTACCCTTACGGCCTTTGTTTATAAGGCTTTAAGGTTGGGTTAGGTAATGTTTGGAATATACATGTGTTGGTGTTGTACTTGCATTCGGAGGCATAACTGTCCTTTGTGCACAGGCTTAATGTGTGCCCGGAGAATTGTTGCTCGACTGTTTGTATTACGTGGAATAAATCAGCATAAAATTCAAATATATTTTTTTTCTATTACCTAAGAGAAAATATTCTTCTTCTATGCATACATAAAATAGCATAGTTTATTATATGTCCATAGTCATAGAGCACTTTTTTTTTAAGAGTATACATTTTTTATAATTTCATGAGTTTCTAGCTATACAAAGAAGTACTAGAAAGAAAGTACTTTCTATAGTAAATTTTCATTACTCCGTTCAATAGTTATTAAAATTTGCTCTTTAGTCATGTTTTATTAAGACTTTCTGAGTCTTAGGTTTGAAAAAAAAAAATCAGAAAAGCACCACCCTTGTTTTTAAATATCAGACTTAGTTTTGCCATAAGTTTTGTTACAAAGTTTGTATTGCATACAACCGCGACAAAGTCACAGAAATTAGTGTCGTTATTTTTTATTAAATTTTTCTCCACGTTCTGGACGATCTTCGACCTATTCAACTGGTAAAAATATGAGAAAATTGAGGGATATGATGCTTGAAAATCGTCAGGCAAGTGTTAGAGAGATGGAAAGAGCGCTCGACATCTCTTGCGTGTCCGTTCGATTGATTTTGGTGAATATTGTGGATATGAAAAGCGTTATTTCTTGATTCGTCTGATAAAGCTGATTTTTTTTTACTAAAAGATTACGATTGTTACCGAATTTAAAGCTAAAAAGGTAATGAATACCATCGATTAACCAACGTATTCACCAAATTTGTCTTTGTGTGATTGTTTCTTGTTCTTCATACTGAAATTGCCGCTCATTGGAACCGGTTTTCAGTCGATCAAAGTGATAAAACAAAATTCGCGGAAGGAGCTGAAGGCCATTCCAAAAAGACCAGCGCTAATTTTGAGTGATACATAACCATTTGTTGCCAGTTTTCTTTCAAGAAATCAGGAAAATCAACCGCCGAAAACGGATTACTCTTAACAATGATAATGCTAGCTCTCACACATCTACGGAAAGAACAGTCAAAACATTGATTTGATGAGTCAACCACCGTATAGTCCTCACTTGGCAACGAATGACTTATTTTTATTTCATTATGTGAAAAATAAACTAAGAGATCAATGTTTTTCCACACCAGAATAGGCGGTTGATGGGCCAGAGCGCATATCTCAATCAAAGGGTCTCGAGAATTGGGACAAACGCATGCAAAAGTGTATAGATCTTAATGGAAAATATTGTGAGAAACTATATTTTTGTTTTGTAATCCGGAATAACAAAAGATGACACCGCTTATAGACAGCGAATGTTACCATTCCCACGACAGTTGGGTCTACGTAACAGGAACAGACCCAGATTTTTTTATTCGGTCAAGAGCTGCCAATTCGACAGAATTCTGTCACTACATCAACAACAGCGAATATTAAAACTCTTTTCAAACTCTTTTTTTCAGCATTTACACTCTGTCATCAATATGTATGTATAAAATGCTACGCTCAGCCTATCGCTTTTAGTAAACTCAACAACATTGTTTTCATTCGCAGTAAACTGCAACATAGTTGCACAAACAACTTTTATTGCAAAAAAGGCGAGCAAAAGTCAGGCTAAAGAGAAATGGCACAAGCATCTGGGTTTACTCGCGTTTCCATTGCAATTTATGCGCTTTTAATGCACGCACTTCTCCAGTGAATGCACAAAGGTGAGCACGGCATAAATGCATAAGTTGCCGCAACTCAACTTACGCACCCACACACACATACACAAAGGCATGTCACGAGCCCTGCCAGGCCGTCAAAGCCAGGCAGTTCGATGAAAGGAAAAAGTGCAAGTGCTGCGACATAAAAGAAATCGTTTCCATTTGCCCCAACCGAGCTTACAAGGTGCACGCTATCGATGTTGGCGGCGGCGGCGCGCTTTTGTATCCGTTACAAGTTGCAAAAGTTCAACGAGTTTCGTTATAGTCATTGTTAACCCTGAACAGCAGTAAACTTAACACATGCCACACGCACACACGCGCACGCACACTGTGGCGCACTCAACAATATCACGTAACAATTAAATTTCTTACGCGAATTTGAGTCTTTTATTCCAATTTCTTTGCAATTCACCCCACTGCCTTTTCGCCTTTCGCACACCTCGCAAGTGGCGCTCACTTTATTTATGTATTTGTGTATGTATGTATGCATGATGTGTGTATGTGTGACCGTGTGGATTATGCGCTGCTAAAACCCAATTGCACTTTGACTAGTTTAACGCTTGCAACAACCAGCACCACCAAACATACATACATACACATACAAGCTTACACTCACGCCATCGTTCCCTTCTTGCAGTTATTGTTGTTGCCTGTAACCTTCGATGCGTTCGTTACCAATGCGATTATCCTTTTTCATTGCTGAGCATGTAGAAGGGTTTCATTTATTATGCTGCTGCTTGTTCTTCCGTTGCTTAGTAGATCATTATTTGTTATAGTGTGCTGTTGTTGTTGCAGTTGCTGTTGATATCATGACTGCCATTGTTATTCGTTGAAAACGCGCCACCATTTGTGTTTGCGTATGTGTGTGCGTGTTTTTGTGCTTGCAGTGAAAATTCTAAAAATAGCATCAACAATAATTTCTGAGCTATTTTGAGCGTTGCCTTCATCCTGACGACGACCTCACGTTGTCTCTGCGCTGTTGCTCTCTCGCCGCACTGCCTGCCGCTCTCTTGCCGAGTGCTGATTCCTGCAATGCCATTGCAATGGCATCATACGACCTCACAGTCGCTGGTGTTGCTATACTCTCACTCACTTGCTTTCGTGCTCTCTCTCTCTCCCTTCTCTCTATTTACTTTTAAGCATTCTCCGTTTATTTTCTGTGACTTTTTTCACTTTAAAGTTAAAGCATCAGCCAAACAGCAAACCTTCCTAATCCCCACAAGAAGTACGAGCACTTGTCTGCTGCCGCCTTAATGCTCTCGTCCCCAATGTCCTTGTGCTCCGTTATTGCTATTCATTCAACTTGTGGTGCAGCGAGCGAATCGGGGTGACCGCATAGTGCCATGTAGGAAATTGTTTTCAATTGTTTTCAATATTTTTCACTTATTTCACTTTATTGTGGTTGATAATTTGTATACTTTTGTGTGATTTCTGGTTTATTTGTGTATTGGCGGAGTTATTCGTTACTATTTCGGTAGTTTCGCCTTGAATCTGTTCAGAAGAACCTCTGTAATGAGCATCGCATCAATGCATATCAAATGAAACCTTTTATATCAAGTCAGAATGATTGAATCTCATCATATAATATTACTTGAATTCTCATATCAAGTTTCTTATAATATGACCTTCAATCTTTTGAACTTTATCGTACTCTTTCATATCGCAATATTCCACATTCAAATTACACATTATTACATCAAGTAATAGATATTATACTTCATATAATATTTATATTTTTGGTGCCATTTCATTCCATGACGTAATATTATTCAATATTTTATCAAATCAAATAAATCATAACATCACATTATTTCGGGTTATTTTTAATCATTTAAAAGGTTAAACACTATTAAAAAATTAGAGTAATACATATTACATCAAATCACATATGATAATTGTCATTGAAATCACATAATATGACATTTTCTCATCATATGAGTTTTCATCACTTTATATGTGACTATTCACTATATGCTTTTTAATCACATCACACTCTTAATATTCTTTCAAAACAAGATATTTTGTCAAAATATGATTTTTCATCACATCATATGTTATTTTTTCAAAATATGATCACATCACATGATATTTTTTCACAAAATTCATTTTCATCACATCACATGATATTTTTTCAAAAAATTAATTTTCATCACATCACATGATATTTTTTCAAAAAATTAATTTTCATCACATCACATGATATTTTTTCAAAAAATTAATTTTCATCACATCACATGATATTTTTTCAAAAAATTAATTTTCATCACATCACATGATATCTTTTCAAAATATGATTTTTCATCACATCACATGATATCTTTTCAAAATATGATTTTTCATCACATCACATGATATTTTTTCAAAATATGATTTTTCATCATATCACATGGTATTTTATCAAAATGTAATCAAAATATGTATCTCTAACACACATTCAAACAAATGGCAAAGCTTATGTCACTTTGTATCACAACACATCATGTGATATATTTTTAAAATCATATTTACTCTTCAAATAATTATTTTATTATCAGTTATTTTACACATTTTGTCATTAGTTTCTAAATAAAAAAAAAAAAACTAAAAATTATTCAAATAATATATTTTTAAAAATTCTAAATATGTGTTCTAATGAATGCAGTAACATTAATATCCACAAGAACCGGCAATTTCCAAAGATTAAATTTTCTCCAATTTTCGAACTTCAAATTTTCCCAAATTTTTCCTAGCCACACGCCGCATGTTGCCAATCGATATTTCCGTCGCAACGACGCCGCCAACAGTCGCCGCAATTTCTATTTTTAGAATATGGGTTGCGCGCAAATACATCCATAAATACACACATCTATTTATATATAGTTGCATATATGTGCATCTTTTATGGCTTCCAACAGTGTGTATAATAGAGTTTGCATGCTTGCGTAAGTAAGTGTATGTCTGTGTCTGTACAAAATTTCTATTTTTACTACCCATTACGATTTTCTACTACTATTTCCGTACGGGCGTCTGTTTGCGGCAATAACAATAACAAAAACACCAAAATGAAAATATGTAAAAACACACACACACAAATAATATATAAAATCTAACTATGCGCTGTACTAAGTTTGTGTTTTTCTTTTTCATTCTGCACTTCATGACGCTAATATCCTTGAAAAGTGCATTTCCCAAGGATATCATTGTCGGTGGATGGCACAAACAAGTACATACACACACACGCACACAAATGCATATAAAGATGCCACATACGTGTATGTGTGTGAATGTGCCATACATGCTTGTGTTTGTATGCCATTACCTTGACGCGGTACATACCCCAGCAATGGCAATGCAAAGTTACTCATACGCAGCGTGCGCCGCAAGTGATGCTAGTGCATTTCTCTACACATGCGCATATGTATGTTGATGTATGTATGTGCGTGTTTGTGAGTGCCTTTGCATTTGCAGTTAAAAGTATGCATTGTATGTGGATAAGTGGTTGTTGGCAACTTCTTGTTGCAACATTGAAACACATTATTGACGGCTCTGCCTGGCAGGTAGGCAGCCTCAGCAGTCAAATAGGCAGGCAAGTTGGCAGGCCGACAAGCGGGCATGCTGCCAACCCTTGTAGCTGATTCAATTTAGGTGTTATTTCCTGACGCTGACGCTTTGTTTTCATTCCATTTCACTTTGCCGCTCTGTTTTTGCTGCCTCTAATGTATTTTTATTTGCAACTTTCTGCCTTCTTCTTCTCCTCCTCTTATGCATACATAACTTTTGTGTGTTGCGCGCTTATTTGTGTGCTTTCTGATGTTGTTTACGCTAGCTGGCCCTCGGAAAATATCAGCAGCTGCAGCAGCAGCACGAAGCCTTTACGGAGAAGCGCACATTTCAGTTGATATACTTTGAATGTTGCGTTTGTCAGGCATTTAAGCGCATATTTCGGATAGTAGGCGATAAACGACTTGGCAGCGATATTAAACCGCTTACATATTGTGCAAGGTATAGCAGTAAGTGAAATATGATGCGCTGACAAATTTAAATACTTCGTGCACTGCATGTTTATTATGATGGAAAGGGTGACTAAGCTTAAAATAATACGGGCGATAGTATTAGATGAAGTATTAATATCGATAATTCCTTCAGCGATACAAATGATACGAATTTATATAATTTTTTATATAAATTGAACCATTTACTTAAAAACATGCTATCGTGTGTAGAAGTAGCTTGAGGTACCTCCAAATCTTTTCGATTCGATGCCGTTCGCAGCAACTTGGACTGAAGTATGGAATGATTTGGCCCATTTTATGTCGCGATCTTGAATTGACAGAGTACAAAATCGATCGATCTTCACCGCTACGCTCTATGGGCTCTTGAAAAGTTCCAAGAAGATCCGACGTTTTCGAGCCAATTTTTGTTCAGCGATGAGGTCTATTTCTGTATTTCTAACCCAAGGGGTATGTATTAGGGACGAAGAACTGAAAAGCCTGAAAAGATTCAAGATATGCCATTTCAAGCAGAAAAAACAACCACGGTTTGTGGGCCGGTGGAATAATTGGTAACGCCGTGATCATGATATCATGATATATATCAAGTACTTTTTTTGTTGGGATATGTAATTTCTAAGGTTTCCTAAATAAATTTCCGTAAAAATAATAAAAAATGATAGCATTGCCGTTTTCATTGTTTATATTTGTATGAGAAATACAAAATCATTATTTTCAAAAGCTGTTAGTATATTAATCCGGCAAGGTATCCTTTAATCCAGTTACCAAATATCTTCATCCAGCAAAGCATCCTTTAACTCAGTTAGCAAATGTCCTTTAATCCAGTAAGTCCAGCAGTTGTCGTATCTTTAGTTTAGTTATCGATCTATGACGATTCCATCATCCTCTACCGCAATATTGCTGGGCTCTTCATATGGACATATCTGCAAAATCCTGGTGAGTGTAACTTTCATATCGTCCAAGATTAACTTAACGTCTGGACGTTCATTCCTAGGGTAATTTAATTCTTGCATGAATCTATGACATTCTGCACTCATTTCGTCATTATCTGCAATTACTTGTAATTTCTCGAACTCTTCGAGAAGTTTCTGCAATTCGACTTGTGTTCTTAAGTGAGCCATTATGCTCCGACTTGTGTTGAGATTGTTTCGCTGCTACTGTAGGTTGATTTCGTTCTGAGAGAGAGATGCGAAAATTGCTGGCGTTTTATGTGCTTGCCGCAGGTAAGAAGGTATGAGCGATCTAGCCGAAGTGAGGGATTATGTAGGGTGAATGGCAACTTGTTTCTAAGAAATGCGAAGGCTGATTTTCGCAGGTCAGCAGAACGATCGAATGCATATTCATTAATTTCAAGGTTAAACTGCATGTAAAAGCGTATACTTTATTCTGAGAACAATTTGCAACAATAAAAGCCTATGAATGGAAAAGACTGTCCTTAGAATTGTTTACTGAGAGGCGTATGTCAGCGTATTTTCCAGAAATTCATTTCACTACCTGCCTTCTGCATTAATACTAGTCACACGAGCGTAGTGTGCTTTCCCACGCCTGCGGAGAATTCTTAAAACACGAGCGGATTTAGCTGTATTAGTAGAAAGTTATTACAGCATTAACAAAAGCAAATATATCCTTTCTACCTACGAGAATTAGTCATGAACTTAAAAAACTCATCGCCAAATATACTTGAAATCCATGGAAATTTCAAAATACTGCGAACTATAGAATAGCCTGAACAAATGATGGAAATTCCAGTCTACAAAATATCTTCTTCTAATCAATGGAAATTCCGAAATAAGTGTTCGAAAAAATTGTCTTCAAATTTTAAATTTTTTTTTGACTCAAAATTACGGCCGCAATCGTGGACATCATACCGGACCTTTTGTTTTACGTGTCATTTCAACAAAATGAAAAATTTGGCAATTTTTGTGATTTTTTTTAAAGAAAGTGCTCGACCAAATGTTGCGAAGTTCTTTAGATATAATAAGGCATATTTTCAGCTACATTTTGTGACTTTTTTTTACAAAAATGTTAAAAAATTACGGAGGTATGTGCTGTCTTCGGAGGAGCCAGAAAAAAATTCCCCAACTGCCGACATGATTCCAGCCGAATGGGTAGCGGACACAAAAAAAATGAAAAAGGTTATTAAAGTTGGAAGTATTTCCTGTACAATGACCTAGGATTGTGAACCAAAACCAAATATGGCAAAGCAATTGATAGTTTCATGAACTGTGAGCTCAAATAAAGATACATTTCCCATAACCGGACACCGCCAGTGTTTATGTCCGCATAAGAGAGCTGTCAACAAGTGGAGTTTACCAAAAACGTGTCTTTAAATATATTCTTAGATTCAGAAGTTGCAAGTCAGCATTTTATTACTACTGAACTAATAAATGTGAGCCAATGACAGCCAGGAGTATTCACTCAATTTACTATTATTCCACTAGTTTCCATTGAGCCGCGAAAGAAGTGGAGCCAGCGCAAGTTAATTTGTTTGCTGTGATCATTTTATATATTAAAACAACATGCCTGTCCATTTATCAGAGATAATTTGAACGGAATACTGACAAAATAGTGTTTCGGACATTAAAAAATATTCGAGTCCGGTTCATGAATTTTTTTCAGTCTTGGCAGCTATCCATTCATAAGGACTATCATGGTGGAATTTCAGCGTATAGCCAACATCGATTTTATATCTACGGCAACAGCATCTTTTTAGACCAGAATAATCTTTTTACAAACTTTATTTTTGAAGAATAGACAAAAGTTAGTCCTTAAAACCCATATGTACATATAAATATTTTATTACATCGAATTTTAAAAAGAACTAACTTATACTATGTATGTATATATAACATCCCATATAGTATTTATGAATTCCGGCTACGCGAGCGATAAACGCTACATTTGTTTACTAACAACGGCTAACTTATTTACTCGGCTGCCGGTTCACCAACTGGCGCTGACACGTGCTCGCTAAATACACACATAAACCAGAAAACAACAAGAACAACAACCGCCGACGCAGCGGGCATGGGTACTGTGCAAGTGGCGGGCCAGCAGTGAGCGTGGCATGCAACTATTGTTCTAAGCCTGGACTAACGGTTGTTGTGGTGGCGTTGACAACTGGCGACTAAAAGCTGACAAAGGACGAGTAACGGCAAAAACGTAGCCACCGTATGCTTGCTGCTGCGTGTGTGTGCGTGTGCATGATGCCGGACAATTTCAGTTTTGCATGCGTGTGTGTGTGTATGTGTGCGTGATAAGTTCATGCTGTTGACAATGGCTCGTTCTTTTTCAGCTCTTTTCAGCATTATTTTAGCCGGTTTGTGACAAGTGTTAATTGTTTGCTGAACGAAAATTGCGTAAACGTGACCAGAAACATTCCGTAAACAATGCGGTCGGCGCAACTAAACATACTACGAGCAGTAAATACAGTCACCGTGGTTGCATTTGGTGTTACTTTTTCGAAAAAGAGTACACTGTTGCTGGCTAAAAACTTTAAACTATTTTTAATTGAGGTGTCGCTGTTTGCGAATTTGTATATTTTAGTTACTTTAGTTGGTTGGGCATATTTATATACGGTAGTCGAAAAAATCTTTTCGTATTTTGTCAATAGATGGCGTTGCAGTCGTATATCTCCAGTGCTACCAATCACATTTTGTCATATCATATAGCGTTGGAAAAATGAGATTTCATAAAAAAAAAAATTAATTCGGGGAAGTTGAAAAAAAGTTTGGTATAAAAAAGGGAAGAATGCCACACAAGCAACCAATGAAATTTGTGAAGTTTACGGAGACGATGCTGTATCAGTTCGTGTAGCACAACAATGCTTCGCTCACTTCCGTTCTGGAAATTTCGATGTGAAACATGTGCCTCGCTCTGGTCGACATATAGTTGAAAAAGTCGATGAAATTATGGAAAAGATTTGACCGGGATCGTCACATAAGCAGCCATGACATCGCTAAAGAACTTAACATTCATCATCAAACGGTTTTGAACAATGATCGATGTTTGGGTGCCACATGAATTGTCTGTGTCTTAAATTTTATGGACTGAACTAACATCTGGTTTTTAGCTGAAACGAAATGAAATCGATCAATTTCTGAAGCGAATGGTAACAGGAGACGAACAGTGGATCAATTACGACAATAATGTGCAAAAAAGATCATGGTCCAAGCGTGGTGAAGCTCAAAAAATGGTCGCAAAGCCAGGATTGACGGCTCGAAAGGGTATGTTGAGTGTTTTTGGGGGTTGGAAACTGATGAGATTTAAGCAAGCAATCGAAAAAAAACGGCCAGAACTTATCAACAGGAAGGACTTCGCCTTCCATCAGGACACACACATGTTGATGACTCGGCAAAAACTGGGAGAGCTTGGCTGGGAAGTTTTGATGCATCCACCAAATAGCCCTGACCTTGCACAATTGGACTACCATTAGTTTCCGTCAATGCAGAACTCCCTTAGTGGAGTAAAGTTGGCCTCAAGAGGAGCCATTGAAAATTACTTGTCGCTGTTTCTCGCCGAGAAAAAGTGGTAAAAAGTGGTCGACCAAAATGATACATATTTGGTTCATTAAAGTTCATTATACAATATATAAAAAAAATAAGTTGAAGTTTGATTAAAAATACGAAAAGACTTTTTCGACTACCTAATATGCCTGTATAAAGAAATCAAATATAAAAAAACTGGTTTTCTTGAATTTCAAGTAGTAATTAAAGGGTTTTATGAGTCTTCCTAAAAATAGATAGAAGATAATAACCAAAAAAATATATATCGATAATAAAATGAGTAATTATATTATAATAAAAAAATCTTCTTAGTGATAGTTGAAGCTTGATATTTTTGATATAAAGTAAACCTGCAACGTTTTCCGTTTATGCAAAGGCATTCTCCAAACAAGTGCTGCCAAATATTTGAGCATGCCAAAATGACGCTCGCACGCACATACACACACACACATATGTACATACATATATATAAGGTATGCAGAATCACGTTGACGCCATGCATTGTTCGATGTGAACTTTTAACCCACAAAAACAGCAAAGTGCATGCATTTGCACAAAAATGGGCAAAATGTTGCAATAAACTCAGCAATACAAAACAAAAGCAAAAACAAACACAAAACAACGGCAATAATAGCAACTTGCTGAGTGAAAAAATGGCAACGCCAAAAAGCGGGGAACGCCATAAAAATAAATGTTAATAAAACAAAAACCAGCAACAACAACAACTACTGCGCTTAATGCTGCGGAAATTATCATTGCGCTCCATCTCATGCGGCATGTGGCATGTGGCACGTCGACGTCAGCCATCAGACGTCACATACCGCCACTACACCAGCTGAGCTAAGCTGTTGGCCATTGTTGCTTGTACTTTTTTTTGCTACTCCACCACTGCTTCAGTTACTTTACGTTGGCACACATGCCGCGCGCTTTCCACATTTCGACGTTTTCGTCGCTTTTCTGCTTTGCGCTTTATCTTTACGCATTGTTTGTTGCGTCAATGTTGCGGAATTTTAAATTTTACACGCACACACACACACTGGCATGCCTGCAACACCATCGCCGCCCTGTCGCACGGCAATTGCAACATCAGCAACCTGACAGCGCCATATCCAGCGGGAGCTTATCTGCTCTCCAAGAGAAAAGCGTAATAAATGGTGAGAGCGCTGAAAGGAAGGAAAAGCGGCGTGGCAACCAAAAAACGGTAAACAAGTTTTTCACATTTCGTATGTTGTACTATTAATATACCGTTAAACCGCAGCGAAAATGTGTTGCTGCAAGTACCTACATAGGCACCACCGTGGCAATAACATGTAGCACGTTGAAGTGGCAAAAACGACCAGGCAAGGTTGAGAAAATTTAATGTGCTCTGACCACATTATTCGCTCCGATTTCATCGTTACTTTTTGCAAGTAAATTCTGTGGTCTATACATACCCACGTTTATATACAGCCGTTTGGCTGGTAGTAATAGTGTGGTTCATAGAAGGTTGGGTAATAACAAACATGTGTATTAACATGACTTGCTAGCTTCATAATCCCGTTATAATTATCATTGTTAGTATTATTGTTCTTTCTTACCTTTTTATTAATATTCATGCTCATACATATATTTTAATTGAATTCAATTCAACATTCATAATCATATTCATGTCTATAATTGCATCTTTATTCGTACTCATGTCCATATCGACATTCTTATCTGCAATATTTTTCATTCATATATATACTTATGTTCATACTTATATTTCAGTTTAATTGAATATTCATGCCCGTTATCATACTCATATCCATATTGGTGGTAATACTCAAACTGATTCTTGTATCCGCATTCATAATCATCCTACTGTGGGCAAGAAATAGTAAGACTTTTTACTTAAATTTAGGAAATTGCGGAACCTCATCCCATAGATCCCATTTTCAAGGTTAGTATGACTGTCAATAACATCTATGCCAAACATCACAAATCAAAATAATCATTAGTGCTTAGTATACGCTTGTCTCTCTGAAGTTAAGTGAAGACTTAAAAAAAAACAGAACAACTATTTTTTCGGCAAAAACAACTTATGCTAATGCTTTCCTTTCATGGGCAAATGCATTATTCCGAAAAGGAAGAAGTCGCACGGTGCCATATCAGGTGAATACGGGAAATGGTTAATGGTTGAAATGTGATTTTTGGTTAAATAATCGTCCTGTGAATGTTGGAGTCTGAGCAATTTTTGGTCGTCAGTCAATTTGTGTGGTACAAATCGTGCACACACCTTTCCTAAGCCCACATGTTCGGTCAAAATGCAATAAATCGATGTTTTGGAGATGTTCAATTCAATTTCCATGAATTTTAATGATGATATCGGCTGATTTTTGATGAATTCACCCACAGTTTCGATGGAATTTCCGGTGATCACGGATTTTGATTAGCCCACATGTTGATCTCACTTATGTCCTCACGACCACTTTGAAAACGTTGAAACCACTCGTGCACTCTGCTACGGGATAGGAAATCATCGCCATAAACTTTTTTCATCAATTGAAACGTTTCGGTAAAAGTTTTACCAATTTTAAAACAAAATTTAATGTTGGCTCTTTGTTCGAAGCTCATTTTCGCACCGATAACACAAACATACTGACACTTAAAATTCAATAACTTCACTTCCAATCAATGAAATGTCATAAAAACGACAAAGATAGCATATTCTAACGCACCCGTCGACATATAGATGGCGCCACCAGGGGGCGTTAGATTCAAAAAGTCCTGTTTACTTTGGAAAGCACCTTGTATTACTGGCAATGAGTCTTGGATAGTTGCTTACTACCCGAAAACAGATGATCAATCGGCTGAATATCGTGGCAAAGGTAGCCGGAAACCCCACAATAAACATTTACTTGAAAGATGAGGACTATTATATTAAATATATATAAATCGACTTAACAACCCTACTAAATTAAAAAAAAAAAACACATTAAAATCGTGGATGTATGGGTGGCATACTTTATTTCAACATATGATACCGTAATCAGTTCATGTATTGAATAGAAAAATTTCACAAAACAAAATGATGTGGGCCAAGTTTTGAGAATCTTTCGAGAACTTCTTCTACAGCGACTTCAATATGATGATGCGTGTGCAGCAACATCAGGCCGATCAATATACTCGTACATATCTTGAAGCATGTTCGTCCTCAGACACATTTTCATGCGGCGAAATGTCGAAAAAGAGTGTTCAGAGTTTGCGTTTGTCACAGGAATAGATATAAGATTTTGAATTTCTTTTCAGAGCACATGCTTTTTCTAGAAGCAGCAGTTGAGTCTTCAAATCTTCGCCGATTGTATCTAACAGAGAATGTGCACTGAGACCCTATAGTATGAGTGAATGAGTTAGAGATAAAACATCACATAAGCAAAAATATATATTATTAGTTCGCCACGAAGTTTGCAACACGAAAACAACATAAAATGCCGGAGATCCCATAAAAATATATACATATTTTATAAAGGTGATCACCGTGACGAGCCGAGTCGATTTAGCCATGCCCAACTGCATATGCGCATACTTCTCCAACAGTTTTTGAGATATCGGTTTGAAATTTTCCACAAGTTCTTTTCTCACCAAAAAACTGCTTATTTGTCGGAACCACCAATATCTGATTACTAAAGCACCTAGCTGCCGTATTAACCAATCAGTATAAATTTTTTTTTGCAGGGCATTATAACTACGGTGCCGTCTTGGTTAACGTTTTAAAGATACCTTTGATATATAATTTTACTTTTTAAGTTTAAATTTTTTAGTAATCTAATTAATTTAAATTTTTTTCCATTTAAACCACCCATTATACTCATTTACCAATTGCAAACCTACGAAAGCGCGCTGCGCCACACCAAACGCCGGCAAACGAACAAACATAATTGCATTTTGATGTTTATGCAACATACGGTACAGCAATGAAATTTCACACTGAAATCCACATACACACACGCACACACAAGCAGCTCTTAAAATTTATGTGAAATCCAAAAATACTTAACTACAACAAAAGGAATGCAATTTGCCACAACAACTCATTTGCAAGCTGGCTACACGCGTGTGGCTGCTACAGACGAGCTAACTGTACACACATACACATGCCGGTGTATGTCATGTACATATGTATGTGTGTGTAGGTGCGAGTAATGAAAAAGAATGTGTGGCATAAAAAACACCAACAGTGCGGCAAGTGCCGCAGGACATGGTCGGTTTGTTGTGGCCCAAACAGCAACAGCCAATATCTATCAACAGCATAGCAGCAATAACAAAAATAACCTCCATACATTGGCACTGGCGTAAATTGAGTCATTTTTTAATTGTTTTCCGGTTCGTTTAGTAATTTAATGCTACGGTAATTAACTTTATAAATTCTTGGCAAGTGTTGATGTTGTTATTGTTGTTGACTTTTTTGTTTTTGTTTACATTGTTGGCAATATTTTAACATATTTTACTATAATTTGCATTTGCTGTGAACCAATATGGCATCTGCGGTACATTTTACATGCACCGCACACTAATTGCCCCAGAGAAAAATTATTTTAATTAAAAAAAAATAAGAAAAAATTAAAAAAAAAATTTTAATATTTTTTTCAATTTTTTTCGAAACTCTTTCAAACTCGCATATTACAACACTCATATTTTAGTGAAAAAATTCAAGTTAGCCAGCAGAAAGCATATGAACTACTTGCAACACCACTGCGTATGAGTGGCATGTTAATGTGTGACGTAATAAATATATTCAGATTCACTGCTACTGCACTGTTAACCGCACTGCCACCAGCTGTGTTTAAGCATCAACATTATGATTCAATCAATTTTCTGTCTGTGTTACACAAGCACCAGCAACAACAACAACAACAATAATAACAACCAGCATCACCAACAATAACAGTAACCACAACAACATGTCACAATATGTACAGCCTCACTGTCACTTAATCGTCCTTGTCGCTCCGCTCCTCGACGCTTGTCTGGCGCTGAAGTGAGGAAGCGTCGGAAACCACAGCGATAAACGGTAACTGGAGACTATTTTACACATGCAAAATGTAGGTAAATGATTTGCAACCATCTGCATACTACAAATACATACATGCATGCACACACACACACATACACATTGTTTACTCGCCAGTTAAGCCGAATCAATTGTACGCGCTGCGTCTGGGGTGACAAAATGCCTTCAAGGCGCTGGCTTGACTCACCACAAATCATTGGTGAGTTTTCATAAATGAGTAAGTGGTGTGTAAGTAAGTAAGTAGGTGATTACAAAGACAACTACAATTGTCTGACGCACATAAGCAAGCACAATGACGCATACCATACATGTGAAACGCTCAATTTATATGCACAAACACACATACATATACATTTGTTCGTAGATTCTTGCAGCTGTGGCATTTCCTTTGCCGTCAGAGCGAGTTTGGGCCACCATCTCACAGGCACACAAGCACACATACTTTGGTACTTAAGGGAATGCTTAATACTTTCATGAATAAGTAAGTACGGCATGCACTTTGTGGACTGTGGCAGCTCTGCTGACCGCTGCTGTCGGTAAGTCAGTCGTTGTTAGCAGCGGCTAGTTCATAGTTTGGTATGCTGTGTGCTTTTAATTTTTACTATTTGTGTCTCCTTCTGCAATCGCTTTGTGCTGGAGTGCGCTTAAGCCTCTTGAATCTTGGCTCTTTGTGAAGGGCGATTTTTTTGAATTGCATGAAATATGGCATTTTAATGCTTCTTATGTCAAGTAAAGCCTTCGCCACAGTCCACAGTCCCTTTTATTTTTAGCCAAAGATTTGATTTGATTGACATTGATTTACCCTGTGCACATGCGGCCGGTCTTAAAATATCTACATTTGATTGGCACACAATTTTCGCTTTTTCGAAAACAAAATAGGCTGACACAGTGCCTAAATGAATTAAAAATTTCCAAAGTTATTTATCTCAAAGTGATTTGGTCTTCAAGTTATGCTCCCCTTGAAATTGTTTCCAGTTGGTGCCACCACATCACACATAATCGCCAGACTTTGCACGTTCGGACTATTACTTGTTTCGATCTCCTCTCTTCCCCTGCTTCCCGCGGCGGGTACTGCGTCGAATACTTTCAGAGCTGGAGTATTTTCCTCCATTCGGACAACATGGCCTAGACAGCGTAGCCGCTGTCTTTTGATTCACTGAACTATGTCAGTGTCGTCGTAACTTCGCTTGTCTGAAACTTCGCTGGTATCGATCGGATAGGAGAAGTTTTTCCCGATCCTGACTGAGGGAGGATGGAATCATGTGTAGAATTTCATGAAAATGAGAAAAGTTCTCTGATTGCCATTCACTTGGGAGTGATTGGAAACGATTCTTAACATACGGCTCAAACAGCTCACGACTATCGGCCTTAGACCAGGTATCCTCTGGCTAGCCAAAGAACATCTGTTTGAAAGCGAGCTAAAGTGAGAAGACGAACCATCCTTCCCCAGATTTGTGCGCTAAGTTTGGGACTCGCCACGTAAAAAAGACCTAATGGAAACGGAACAATAGCCTCAAAAGAGAACCCCTTCCTTTGATCTCAAATCTGGATGTCAACAAGCAATCGGACCAGTTTTTGCCTACAAGAATCAAACATTTTATTAGCGTGGAATCAATCTCTTGCCCAAATGCAGATATTGGACCAAAATGGAGAATGTATAATTTCATAAAAGGTTTTCCGCAATGAAAATATTGTGTTGAAAGTGCACTTAAAACGAATTTTCTTAGTGAACACAATAAATTGTTAATACCTTTAAAGAGAGATGAAAAAAAACTGTGGTTTCCATAACTCGACCTAGTTTTTGGAAGTCATATCCAAAAACTTCTTTTTTGAGTAATAAATTGGAAGTCCCCAACTTATAGATTCGAGAGCACCAAATGTACTTAGTTCAACTCTCTTGGGGACACACATCAATAACAAACAAATTATTTGTGCAATCCCCATAAAATAGAAAATAAAGTAACAAGTGTGATGTCTTCAACCTAAGCGTTACATATGTAAATAAAGGCTATTAGCAGTTAAAGGGACATCACATGACAGCAGCAGGTAACAAGTGTTCAACTTCAATTTAATTCGAGTTATTAATGACATTTCGAAATGATTTGCGTATCGAGGCGTACAAGGGACAAACTGCAAACGCGTGACTCGTTAGTAAATGTTGAGAACATATTTACTTAACCGGGATAAGGAGAAAATTGAAAAGAAAACGAGCATAAGCCAGAGCCAGTTCGCACAAGCGCGCATTAAGGGATGTGCGCACTTAAGTGAGGAAAGGGCAAATTGAAGCAATTTAGTGAGTTCAGTGAGGGGAAAATATATGCAAAACAGCAGAAGGAATATCAGCATTATCCCCATTTTATTAGTGCAGTTTCTGTCGGCAAGCGACAAGCGGGCCACCACAGCTCGATAATATTTATGCAAATACAAATTGAGTGAGTCAAATGACGGGACGCAGCGCGGGTCAACCGAGACGCAGAGAAGAAAGTGACAAGCAAAATGGCGCAAAAACAGATGATGATGAATAGCTTATGCTAAATATTTTATGATAATTTGTTTGTTAGTTTGTTTGGGTAGTTTCTGCACCACTGCCACCCCAGCGACCAGCCAACCAACCGTCCGAACAACAAACAAGCGAACGGACGAATGAATAAATGAAGTGATTGATGGTTAAATGACAACGCGTTTGTATGTGCGTATGCGTGTGTGTGGGATGATTTGGAAAAAATATGTCAAGTGAATAGTTTGGCATGCAAATCCGCCACAAGCACGCTTAGCGGCAAACCGGCAGCAGCACCGCACTAAGTAGCAAGTCATAGAACAACAACAGCAACAAGCCAGCTGATTGCAATAACATGCTCATAAAAAAGCAAAGCGTGCGCAACAACAACAACAACAACAGTTGGGGATATAAATATCTAATAACGGATACGACACATGTTAGTTTCCACAGGGAAATTATGCGTAATCGGCATAAAAAGTTGAGGTTATATTAACAAATCATCAACTATTTAAATGGCATACATTTCTTTTGCACTCGGACTATAGAGAATATGACGAGAAAGCTAATATATAGTATACGAGGCTTTTTCCTTTGAGGAATAAGTGCTGAAAAGCAAAGATATAAAAAGATGTAATCAAAGTTGGTAGAAATGCTATTAAATAAATATTATTGACTGCTGTTCGTAAATTATACAATTTACTAGCAGACTATAAATCGTCACCTAAAATCTAAAATAACGTAACATCACTTTTCATAAGTTGATAAGCGGAAAAACGATTGTAAATAGATATGAAACAAAATTTAGTTTTGGTTATAAAATGGTTATTAAGTGGTTATGTATATAAATAGAAATATTGGCACAAAATTTGAGTATTGGTTATAAAATGGTTATTAAATGGTTATTATATTGGTTATCTATTGGTTATGTATTGGTTATCTATCGGTTATATCTGACCGCATAAGCTGAAAATTTTGTGTTACATATACGTAATATGATGCAATGAATCTTAAGCAATAAAAAACTAAATTTCGGTTTTTTGATGATACGTTGTTTTGCATTTTCGGTGGCGAAAATAAAATTTTACGTCATTTTTTCACAAACTGATAAATATTTGGACTAATCACAGACAAAGGCAAGACAAAAATTAAACATTTAACAATCGGAAAATATTGCTTGAACAAAGTCGATCAAATGCAGTAAAACCCTCATACATATAAGCACTAAGATAAATATTTATTGGCATTTCATTTCTCATTTAAATGCGACTCAAATATTATTCATGCGCAATGAAATGCTTTTAGTTTATAAATTCCAGTCCATAAAATCGCATTATGATTATTTTGTTAACTGCGTGTGACTATGTGTATATTTGTTTTTGTGCTTCTTTAGTTTTGACACTTGGGCAATGCTTACTTTCAGTGCTGTCAATTGCTGAAAACTCAAAACTATGCAAATTATTAAAAGGCCCATGAAAATGTAATCAAACGATAAATAAACATGTATGTTATATAAGGTTACTTTTGTTGTTGTTTCGGTTGTTTGGCTTTGAGAAAAAGGATAGACAGACAGTGACAGCAACAGCAACAGAAGCACAAACAGAAACAGAAACAGATAAATGACTCATAAATAAATTTAAATGTCCGAAAATAAATGTGTCACAAAAACGTGTATGAAATGCTTAATATTATATAACGGGGGTTTAGTGAATGAATGGCACTTCAGTTATCTGACAGGGCGGGTGTGAGAACAAACTTGACAGTTTTGTCGCTTCAAAAAGGCGGTTGGTGCGCATAGTTAATTCGAAATGAAATTTCAAACCCTTGCTTGCATCACAAGCAAGATTTATAGGACTTGTTCTGTTGTTGTTGTTAGAATTTAGAATAAACATAAGTCTTTGTAGAGTTACTTTTAAGACTGAGTGTTAATATGCGTGCATTGCTACTATTAAAATGCTTGCATCCTTTCGCTGGGTAACAGTTGTTCCCTTCATATTTAAGAAATGCCACTCATACGCCATGTAGGGCAATTGGAAGTGTATACAAATTAAAAAAAAACTTTAATTCAAAATTCTGCACATTTTTGTAAACTAAATCAGGCTCAGAAATACTTAGATACTTATGCACACATTTAACACTTCAGCGCCTAAATGTATGCAAAGTAATGCACAAATGCCATATATCAACTCACAAAGTGTTGGTTCGCTGTTTGGTCACTAAGCACTCATGAAAGCTATCCATATTTGTGTGATTTCCGCTATTTCTCTGCTTGTCACAAACATTCGCTGTGCCTGTTCGAGTGTGCTATTAGCGAAAAAGTTTGAAAAATAGCGACAACAACAAAAAAACGAATATAATACCATATATTTAAAAATCACTGTTCAACAAGCATGACGATAGCAACAACGGGTCGCCAAGGCATGGCAAACCAAATTTAAATTGCAAAAAAAAAAAAAAATATTTTTATAAGTGTACATTTCTGCTAAATTTTTGTGAATTTTTGAGCGTATGTCTGCGTGCTAGCCAGCAGTTAAACGTATTTTTATAACTTTTTGAAAGCCAGCCGCTTGTTGTGTCAACATTTGACAACTGAAATCATTCAAAAACAATTGCAAAAACAACATTTTCTAATGTATTTAACAACAGCAGTCATCAGCGTCACTCATGGCGCACACATTGGTTCAATATGGTGACAAGACTTTTATCATTGTGTGTGTGCATCAAACTAGTAGAAAGAAGACTGACAGTAGGTTGAGTAGCCAATGGGATACTATTTAATTAGTACCAAAATAAGTTGTGCATACCGTAAATCACATATTTTCGTAAAAATATAATAAAATATTTAGAGCAATCAAAGTAAAGGAAACAGAAAATACTTGAACCTTTAATAATTAAGAGAAAAGCTTTGCCCAACAAAACCCAAATGTCATAAGAGTATTTAAAATTAAATATTTTTTAAATTTTTTTTTTAACTTTTTTGATGATTACTTATGATAAGGTCTATCATTTTGATTGTTTAGTTGATGTCTGATAGCTGTTTTGCATCATATTCTTGTTTTTTCAAAAAATGTACTAAAGAATGTGGAAAAAATTTTGTTCGAAAAACAAAATTAAGTGGCTTAAGTAAGACTGTGACATATGGTGAAGCTACCTTAAAGAAAAGCACGAATATCGTTGGTCCAAATTGACTATTGAAATATCTCTACTCACACATCGCTGCTTGTGTGCGAATATTCGGCCAAAAACAACATATTAATAATGTCGCAGCCCGCCATATTCGCCAAACCTGGGCCTCTATGACTTTTTTACTTCTAAAACCGAAGAAGTCCATAAAAAGACGACGCTACCCTACGAATGAGCAGATAAAAACTGCAACGAAGGGAAAGCTCAACAAGATCACAAAGAATTACTTTTTTAAGTGCTTTGAAGATTGGAAAAATGCTAGCGGAATTGTCTAATAGATCAAACGCAGCTTCAGGACTCTTGATAGATATTTAAAACAACCAGATGTATATCGAGAACACTAAGCATTATCTGAACAATCGGATTTAGAATACATGACGTGGACTGTGTTTTTTCCTAAAGCATCTAAAAATCATGAAAAAACCCCTCTGAATGAGCTACGCTTTAAACTAAACGAATTTTCGATTTGGAAAAATATCCCTAAAGTACATTTTTTGGGAATTTTAAAGTTTTGCAAGAATTCGTGTTTTATTTCTTAAACATTTCAAAATTTAATGAAAAAATATTTTTTTACACGTTATAGTTATGGGAAATTTCGTTCTCGTCTGTTTTCGTAGTACTAACAATTTTTTCACTTTAAAAAGCTTTAAACTATACGAATTTTTTATTTGGAAAAATATCCCTAAAGTACATTTTTTGGGAAATTTTACTTTTTACAAAAATTCCTGTTTTATTTCTTAAACAGTTCAAAATTTAATGGAAAAATATTTTTTTACGTGTTATTTTTGTGGGAAATTTCGTTGTCGTCTGCTTTCGCAACAATAACAATTATTTTTACTTTACAAAGCTTTTAACTATACGAATTTTTTATTTCGAAAAATATCCCTTAGGGACATTTTTTGGGAAAATTTAAATTTTTACAAGAATTTCTGTTTTTCTCTGTGCCATTTTATGGAGCAATTGACTTGATTTTTATCGGTCAGAAGATGAAAGGCGATGCCTTCAAAACATTGTTGGATTCCGTCTTTCCAAAATTAAGTCATTTCTTTAGACCAATTCCAAGACAATGTTCCCCTTCATAACGCTCGCGTACTAAATCGAGAATTTCGAGTCAAAACGATATTGTCATGACCCGGCCACCATGTTCTACATATGTATGTATCTTTACGTAATTTAAAATGATTGGGGCTGACTAAGATGAAAGATGTACGAAGGAGGAAAGCAATACGAAGATAAGATAAAATCCCGAAAATAAGACTTATGTCGTTTTATGCGCAAAGCAAATTCAACAGAAAGAGTGAGAGGGTGTGAGAAGTTACGAAGAATTACAATACACAAACACTGATATATATGAATGTGTGTGAGTGTACATACATATACCATTTACCACGCAATGTACTCTGCAGTGGTTTATAGTTTATCTTGAGCAACCTGCAATCAACCTTGTACACTAACCTCACCTCGCAGATATTTGTGAACATGTGTGTGTGTTTGTTTGTGTGAGTAAATTGTTGTCGAATTAATAGCTGAAACGTGATTTTGAATTAATTTCAAGTTGCTCATTATGACAACGGTGCACATTTCTCCAACGAAAATACGCCCCAAAATAACCTGCTTGTCAGCAGAAAAAAGATTTCTGCGCACTTCAGTTCAGCAACGCCTTCAGCTTTTTGAGTTTGTGTTTACCCGCAATGAAGTGCCAAATTACCATCCGATTAGACTTAATGATACTTTAAGTGACAAAGCACCTTTACGGCGGTGGGGCATGCGTAGCACGTGCGCCCGTTGTGCACTTATGCTTGCGGTTCACTTTGATATACAAGTATGTAAGTGCTGTGGTGGTTGTAGTGTGTGGGCAACATAATTCATTTGCAGCCAACGTCTCATAACTTTTTTGTGGAAACTTTCCTCCTCTATCAAGCTTCGATTTATTCATAGCCTTCTGCTTGGCTCGCCAATATTTATGATGTACTCGCTCCCGCACTTAGATATCACTTGCCTCAACTTAACTATTCAATAAATCTACTCGCACCTACTTAAATGGAAACTTTTGCCTATTAAATTTGATTTATTTTCGCAAAGTCTGCGCCATCGTGTAATCGTTTTTAATAGTTTTTACATGTTGTACAATATTTATAAGTAGTTAATAACGGTTAAGAGAACATTTGTCAAATAGACCGCAGATAATAATATATCATGGTGGTGAAGACTGGCCTCTGGAGTGGACGTTGTCCAGTTTTTCGAGGTTTTGATTAATAGAAAAATGTGAAATTTGTTATGATTAATATTGGTGGCTTCTGTTCCTTTCATTTCCTTTTATTGGGACATTATTTATTTATATTTTTAAGAAATATTTAACAATATAGAAACTAAAGTTAAGTTTAGAAAAAATTAAAAAAGAAAAAAATCGGGGAAGTTGAAAAAAAGCTGTTCAAAAATGGGTGAAAATAATGAATTAATTCGCTGTATTTTGAAATTAAAAAAAAAAATAGAAGAATTGTTTATTTACTTATTATTAAAAATACAAAAAAAATAACTTGAAGTTTAATTAGAAATACGAAAATATTTTTTCCACTTTCCAATAATAGAGATAGGACTTCGTACCAAAAAACTTCTCAAATTGCTTTGTGATTGTGCTGTTTAAGTACTCGTCATAGCTGTACACCAACAACGAGTATTCTCGGAACATTCGACACTTATTATGTTTTTCTCATAGATGTACACATATATTTCCTGAATTTCGTTTTTAAATCGTTATTGAAAATAGTTTTCTATGTTTATGATTTAACTTTATACAATTTGTTAGTTAAAAATTTTATTGCTCGCCGTATTTATCTTTCTTTAATGATAAGTGCTTTTCGTTGAGTAATGTTTGCCTTAAGCACAATTTTACAGTCATTGAAGAATTTTTCTATAATTTTTTCTTTTTAGTGAAATATGACTTAACATTTTTTATACACTTTTTATAATTGCGAAGTGTTCCATATGTTCGGCCTACCATTGTAAAGAAAATATTTTTGCAAATTCGTTTTTTTTTTATTCAACATTGTTCCTTTATAAAGTGATACATATATTGATTATAGCAACCCTCCAACCTTTTGATAACATTTTTGTAGAACGATTTATCCTTTGCTTCCAAATAGGCCTCAGTTTCGGCAATCACCTGTTCGTTCGCTGAAAACTTCTTCCCAGCGAGCATTTCTTTGAGATCTGAGAACAAGAAATAGCCTCCATATCTGGGGAATACTTTGCACGCGTTAGCAACTGAAAAATCAGGCACTTTGATTTTTGCCATACTTCGCTGACTTGTGATACGGTACATAGTCTTGGCGAAACAGCAATTTCCTTTTCTTTAAAAGTAGCCGTATTTGGGCGATTTCCTCCTTCAAACAATCCTATGTTATGGTCGCTGTTGATGGTTCTTCCCTTTTCAAGGTAGTCAATAAAAATTATTCCATGCACATCTTAAAATATAGACGCGCTAACCTTGCCAGCTAACTTTTGCATTTTTCCACGCTTTCGAGCAAATTTATTGTATGCAGTTCACTCGAATAACTGTCGATTGAATATCGGAGTGAAATGGTGGAGCCATGTTTTATCCATTTTCACATATCGATATAAAAACTCGGGTTTATTACTCTGGAACAACTCCAAGTACTGCTATGAAACATCGTCCCTGTTTTTTGTCAAAAGTGAGCTCTTGCGGTACCTAATATTCACTAGCAAATCGAGCAAAAGTGTAAAAGGAGGAAAAATCTTAAATATAACAACTACAAAAATTCAGTGGTTCAAATATTGGACGATGGGCGTGGTACAGCCAACGAATAGCTAAAAATTTCTATCTCAAAACCAGCTTGACTAATAACACTAAACACGCAAAGTAAGTTCCGAAAATGCATGAACCCCATATAATGTTTTGATTACGATGTTACGTTGTAGACATTGACTGTAATGTAAATCTGAAGGAAATCAAGAAGTATTACTTTTTTAAACATATGAAATCATAAAAGGGAAATTGATGAATCTTTCTCTAACATCCGCATCGCGGAAAGGAGTGTCTTAATTCTTTGACATATGTATATGGATCACATTTGTTATTACAAAATTTCACGGCTACCCAAAAATATTTCACATGCCCTTAGTTCAGACAAATTTAGAAAAAACAAGAACCGCGCCCTACCTCAACACCTCCTTACTTCTTTATAATTTTGTTTCTTTTGATTGAACTTCAAATGAGCTTAATGAAAATCAACTGGCAAAACGGCACTGTATCTGCATTCTTATTCAACTGGAAATTCGTCGACATCATCGTCGTCGTTGCTAGCATTGAAAGTCAGTAGCTTTCATTCACTCACCGACTGATAACGGTGAAAGCATCAAAGCTGAAATAGGCGCCAGTATCGCCAGTTAGTTTCATGACAGCAATATTCATATTTTATAGCCACTGCTTTGCCTCATAATATCCATATAGATACATCAAATTGTAAGTCTATGTATATATGTATATGTATATATTTTAACCCCGCCATTATCCTAGCTACTATCGCAACCCTCACACCGTTAGCATGAATGAAAGCTTCAAGCTTTAAGCGTTCTCCGCGATTCTTCCCCTCCTCCTCGTTGCTTTGAACATTTGGCGCTACTATCAGCTGTTGTGTACCTCCGCTCCTCTATTTAATACCCGACTTCACTTCAATTCTTCGGTTGCTCTATTATCCAACCACTTGTGCTGCTCTAGTCGTAGCATGCACTTTGACTGTGCTCTCTTGTTGTTAATTTCTTGTTCTTCTTATTGCTCGGTATTACCAAGCGACAATGAAGTCAAGTGGAATTAAGATTTCAATACCCATTCGCTTGAGGGCGTTATCCTCATTCTAGCCTACCTACTATACATATACATATACGCTCAGTTGCTCAGTCATACCGTTGTGCAGTCATTCATTTATTTATGTACAAGCATTTAGCTGAGAGCTTGTATGGCGTTAACACGCCTTTTAAGCATCGCGCTGAGATTGCCGTTGCCGTAGCCGTGGCACATCAATGTAACTTATGGTTATCGCCATTGTTGTTGCTGTTATCACTGTTGTTGCTGCTGCTGTTAATGCTTATGTATATTTTGACTTATAGATTATGGAATTTGCTTTGATTTCCCCTACCAAGGCGAACGCTGACGCTCCAAATTTCATATCCAATCGTCAGCATAGTTAGCAGTCTTATCACTATGTCAAATAGCTGCTCCATCCACGGCTAAGCTTTGGTATTTATTTATAAGAGGGAGAATAACCCTTCAACCTCCATTTTGTAAGTTCAAATGGAAATAGAAATATACACACACATTTTGCTGTTGGTTTTGTTAAGCGAACGCGAGTTTTTATTTCGTTCAAGTAAAGTTTGTTGCAATTTTCATCCGGCTTATAGTTGATTAGGTACTTAATGTTTATGTGAGGTCTGTGAAGCCAGATTTCTCTTCATAAAATAGTACCATTTAATTGTCTTAGACTTCAGATTAGGTCTCCAATCTTTGGGAGTCACTCAACCAGCCAGATAATTTCATCTATCTTGGAACCAGTATTAACACCAACAACAACGTCAAGCAATTGACAAGTAAAGTCCTCTCTCGACGAACAGAGACCAAATTTTACAAGTCACTAATCATTTCCGTTCTTTTATATGGTGCAAAGGCATGGATGATGACAAAACATCTGATGAGTCGGCTTATGAATTTTCAGAGAAAGGTTCTGCAGAAAATTTATGGTTCTTTACGAATTAGCAACGACAACATTGACATACATATTTCAGTGAATTAAGATACGACGGCAAAAGTGTAAAGGATTGAAAAAAATACTAGAATATAGTGAAAACCAATCAGCTTTGTACCCCAATTAACTGCCGGCACCATGGTATTGACAATAAAATTTTGAAATTTTATATTTCACGCCAAGTAAATATATAAATAATTAATTTATATTTATTGATATTAGAAAAATACATTGATGTACTCACCTTGAAATTCCTTGCGTGCCGCACTCACCGACGTTACAATGTTCGCCACATGACCCAACACCGTCGCGAACAGCATCAGTCCGAATAGCAATTGTAATATCACAAAGACGTATTCACCCTTCGATCTGGGCTTCGGCAAATCCCCGATCGTCGTTAAAGCTAACGTACACCAATAATAACTTTGTAAATATTGTTTAACTACATCGGCCGATTCGGAGTCATGATAGACCCAATTTCTCGAACCGAATCCATTGTTCTTATGTATAATATGATACAGACATCCGTTCCAATGGAATATCACAAGTAGGTAGTGTATCAACGCTGTCGAACGAAATAAGTTCGGATAGTTTGTATGTCGTTCGGTACGATCCATAAATGCCCAAAATCTATAGATTTTCACCAAACGAAATGAACGCAATATCGAATTGAATCCGATTGATAGATATAAAAAATCCAATGGCAGCAAACATAGGCAGTCAATGTAGAATGTTGTCGAATTCATATAGTGTTGTCGCAATTTTGTCGCATCGGTTTGTAATACACCATCCTCCAAGTAACCGGTACGAAAGTGAAAGAATATATCTATGAGATATAAAAAATCGGAGAAATAATCGAGACAAAACCAAATGGCAATCGTACGTCGATTGATCTCTTGAAAGGCGAAACGATAGATTATCACCCAGAAATTATAGAGGAACGCTAATGATACAACCATGGACCAGTAGTAGCATAGACGCCCCGCTGGATCGAACACAAAGTGGAATTTACGCGAGGCAGTGGCGGCACGAAATCGTTGCGAGGCGGTTCGATGTGGTTGCTGCTGATGATGTGATGCTGCGGACTGTTGTTGTTGTGTAGATGATAAATGTGATGCATGTGACGGTTGATGGTGCGCATGCGACACCGACGCCGAATGGTGTAGCTGATGCGACGATTGATGCGATTGTGAGGGGCCGCTATGCGGCGGGGCAGTGGTCGTTGAGGTACCGGAACGTGAGCGGGGATATCTGCAAAACGAGAGAGTGTGAGAGTGTGAGAGAGAGAAAGAGAAAAAAACAAAATTGAATTATTAATTGTGTATACGCTGGAAAGCTATTAATGTGAGCTTTCATTGAAATTCAGTGCATTTTAAATTACCCTCACACATTCACCTGTGAGTTAAGCTTTATTGAACGTTAAAGCTTTCATGGGTTTTTAGTTAAGCCTTTAGTTCCATGTATTCGCAGCGAATGTGAGGACGTGTTACATATTTGTATATACTAACATACTAACTCCTCTATATTAGTAGGTATGTTTTTATGTTTACTATGTTATGTGAAGTCGTATCGATTTTTCTATATAAAAGTGGTAAGTGAATAGAAGCTATAAATTTATAGTGGATTTAGTGCGCCGCACTAAAATATTGGAATGCAAATTGCATGCTTAGCATTACTATTGAGTTGGAGGAAGTGGATGAGCAAGTTATAAATATGTCATGGCATAAAAATGTAGAGTTGAACTATTTTCCTCAAACTGCAAGACGCTCTCTTAAGCATCACACTGAATCCGGATGGGTTCAGTAGGTGTGTGTTTCGAATCAGTGATTCAGATCTTGTTCGAAAATACAAAATATACAGGAAATGAAAACAATAGCCGCTTATTAGGCCCCACTAATGACTTTACGATGATCTGGTTTTAAGATATTTTATTATTTGTTTTTGTTTCTCCAAAAAAAATATACAAATTTTTACAAAAAATGTAGTGTCAGGAAAACTCGTCAAAACAACATTTTTCATTCTTGTATAGTAGCTCCCACCTAGTTTGACCTTTCTTAACCCATTTACTTATGAGAGTAGCGTTGGCGTCATCTATTGACACTACTGAAATTGGTTTGTGACCTTGCTAAACAGTGACGGAACTTCAAGTTAGTCTATTTGGAACAGACTGATATAAAACCTTAACCAAAATCTGGAAAAATATTTTCTCATACAATTGTAGAATGATTTGCATATTGCGCACATTTCCTAAGGGGTTGGTTTGCCGCTTCTTGACATCGTATAAGAGCTTGAGTTGTGTGATGCCTTAGCAACATAAATTGACAGTTACGCCAATTTGTTGCCTCTCTAGCAACATAGTGAAACGTTAAGTGATTGAATAAGAGCGTAAGTATGTAACATTGAATTTATATTATTATTCGCCTCGGGTGAACATCTCAATCAAGTATATATGTATGTATGCATATACAATGAGATGGGATAGAAGCAATGAGAAAGAGAGACAATTTTCGATATCACTGACAATGAACTTCCGCACAAATTGTAGGTAAAAGATACATTTTCGAATTGCGGTATCGAAATACTTTCGGATAACCGTATTCCAAACAAAATATGTATACCCACATACATATATATATATTTATACATAATTAATAACACAATTAAACTTGTAATGTATGGCTCACCTATCAGTGCCGTTGCAGAAATTCCCGCTAAATTGATTACTCCCCGCCAAACCGCCGGCCAATGTGTTGTCTTGTGAACTGCGCGCCGTCGCTGAGCGTTGCCACGAATCGAGTAACGGTTGCTCGCCGGACATCGTTTTCAGGCGGCCGCGAGACTTGCGACGCTGTTTGTTGCTGCTGTGCAGTAAATCCATTTCGGAGGCAGTGCTTACAGTGGCCACATGTGGATTGGAGGCACGTGATGCGCATGGTGTGGCGAGGCTGTCGTGTGATGTAAAGAAACCTTGCTGTGAGACACTCTGACCGAATTTCGGCTGTGGCATGCTAAATTTCGATCCGAGATCTGTAAGTGTAAGGAGACACACAGTGTTCGATTAGTCATAGAAAATTTAATAAATTTTAATAATAAAATTTCGCTGTGTTGAAAATTTTCCAGGCGAAGTGTTTGGGTTTATGAAGGATGGATTTGATTTTTTTTATTATATTACGGGTATATGGTTATTAGAGTGATGTGAATAGGGTTAAAATGACTTATGAAGTAGTAAAACAGATTATTCGAATTGCTATGAATTTTATGAGACGAAGAAAAAGTGAATAAAACCAAATATATGAAGGAATAGGCTATTCAGACAGCCGCTTAATTGTGTCGATTAGTGTAGACAATTTACTAATTGCCTCAATTAAGGTATATCCGAAATACTTATGGAACTAAATTAAACGAAAAGAAATGATACATAATACAATTACAATTTAATTTCTTCAAATGTTGTACTGCTGTCTTGGACAATAATTCGAGCCGAATTTCGTGAAGATATATTGTCAAATATATCTGGAGGATGGGGCCACTAATAGAAGTTCTCAAAGGGAGGGAAGTTCTCGGAACTTGGAAGTGGCCAGAATCGAATCTTTTACATATGGCTTACAGCTCACGACGTCCGGTCTTAGACTAAGTATACTCTGCGTAGCCAAAAACATCCGTTTGAAGGTGGGTTAAATTGAGAAGGCGAAACATTCCTTCCAAGGGTTGTGTGCTGGGTTTGGGACCCGCCTCGTAGAAAAACACCCCTAGTAAAAAGAACAAAACATCCTCGGATGAGAGACACCCCGTTTGATGTTCACTGAATTAAGAGAAGCCAGATCATGTGGTCCGAGTGGATGAAAGCACTATAGCTCTCAGAGAAGTTGACGCAGAAGGAAGTGAAGGAAGAGGAAGACCTCCATTCCGTTGTAAAGGCCAGGAAAAGGACCTGGCTACACTTGGAATCTTCAAGAATTTGTTTTTAATGCCTCAGTTCAAACAAGGACAGCTATATTATATTGTATGAGAATATCGGCGATTCCCACTAACTCTGGGAGAAAAAACTGTGTGGAAAATTTCGTCACAATATTTTGAAAACCGAGCGACTAGTTCTCATATATACAAACGAACATACAAACAGACGAATAGACTAAGCTCCTCATGCAGAGTATTTATATATACACTTTTTAGGGTCTCTGACTTTATTTTTAAGTGTTACAAACTCTCCATACTCTTTTTGCAGTATAATTATACTAAAATTTGAAGAAAAATGCTCTTAAAATATAGTTTTTAAGAACATAAAGAAAGAGGATAGTATATGAATATGTTTAAATATTTGAAGTGAAACAATAATATGAAAAATATATGTAAGCCTTATTGTTTTTAAATTGTATGCGTGAAATGAACTTTGAGCTTAATGAAAGCTTTCCAATGAAAGCTCTTCAATATTTATCACACAACAAATGCAGGGAAATGCTTATGAGTATGATGAGTGAATGCGTTTAGACCACCCAGCTTTCAGCTAAACACCCCAACACACTAAAATGATTACAACGCTTACCAAGAAAGCTCTGGCGATCGATCGAGAAGCGACGCAGGCTACCTAAATCGATATATTGCTCATCGCCCGTTAGAGTCGGCGTAATCGATAACTCAGTTGTGTGAAATCCCGTATTACTTTCGCCACCACCACCAAAGCCGCTGCGACTACCACCCGCACCCATAGCACCGCCTCTATTACCACTACCACCGCTGCCGCCTGTACTGAAGCAACCCAGCGTGTTGCCATAGAAACTACCATCTAATTCGGCCATTTGCTGCTCGTTCGCCGTTAGCGGTTGTATGGAGCGCGAACTATGATCCCGGTAGAGTGGACGTGGCGATGGCACCAAATGCCGCAAAGTACCGTTCAGTGAGAGACGTGGCTGCATTATCTCGGGAAAGCTGGCACGCGGTCTTTGCGAGTTTTGCGGCTGTCGATTGAGTGAAAAATAATTGCGTGGCTGTAAATGCGAAGAGGGTCCCGCGCCAGCACCACTGCCAATGTTCATACCACCAGTGCCACCAATGTTTTTGCCAACAATATTGTTGCTCATTTTTAAGCGTCGGATCGATGCAGTTTTGGCTTTGAATATCACTCTTTTAGTTTTACTTTTAATTGCTTTCGCTTTGCTTGTGTGTGGGGCTGAGCGCTCCGAGTTTCCGGTTGCCGCTTGATTATCTGCATCCGTTGTTATTGCTTCTATTGTTGTTGTTGCTGCTGCTGTTGTTGTCGTCAAGTGAGCGTGCTTCGGCTTGCCCAGCTTATGTGTATGGCGCTGCCACTTCGACGTCGCTTGACCACTTGCTTCCGGTTCGTCCGCATCTAAGATCCGTTGCTCGTCGTTGTGACTATGAAAATAACCGGAAATTGGTGAAGTTGGTGGTAAGTCTATTTAGTTGTTATATGGTATAGTTGTTGTTGTTATTGTTGTTGTCGTAATCATGTTTGTTGCATAATAAAATATGGACGAGTAGTTTTGGGTAGCGATAAATGGTATTATTTGGTGCAAACGGAGTAGGTACAAGCAAAAGTGGGCGGGCAGAGAGGCGGGTGGGCACACATGAGCGCGTTTGTATAGAAATACGAAGGGATTACGTTTACAAGGTAGTGCAATGACGTTGAAGTTGTTGAACCATACATAGTGAGATTTCGTAAGACCGTGAAAAGGAGAGAAAGATAAAGAAAGAGAGAGAGAGAACTAGATAGATGTACACGACAGGTGAAATGGTTACTCAATAATTCAGTTATTTGGTTTCTGCTAAGCACGAATACTCTATCTACAATTAGGTGTAAGGTAATCACAGTAACAAAGTAATAACGGTACAACAAAATCATATGGTGTACTAGGTGGGTGCAAGCAAGTTGGGAACAGGTGTACAGTGGGCTTCACTAAGCATAATTAAATTTTTTGTTTTTTTTTTTATTTTTCTCCGACGGTTTGATAAAATACCCGCACTTTCGGGTTGTTTAACGGGTAGCATCAGCGCTTAACGTTGTGGTGATAGCGGTGGATTTAGGCGATTGCTGGTGGTGGCAGTGGTGGTAACAGTAATGATGGGAATGCTAGTGATAGAAATTATGGTGGCAGTGTTGGTGGTGGGTTCACGCAAATTCGCAACAGTTTAACATGAAATGCAGTTTATACAATACATAATGGGGTTTTTCGAAATTTATTTGCAAAGTGTATTCGATATTCGAATGTTTTCATTGTCACATATTCCATTAAATCCGCATCTATTTGCTTATCTCTATTGATTTGCCAAATATTTGACCTAAAATTAATTTGCTCTCAAACTATGGCATGCCAATAACAACAACGTGCAAATTTAAATGTGATTCGGCTTAAGTAAACAAAGCTTGAATAACTGTAAATTAAAATTTGTGTAGTTAAGCACACACACACATAGAGACAGACATCTACATTCATACAAACAAAAACAAATATACGCATATTTAATAATTTCTCTCCATTTCGCTCCAAAGCTCTCATTATTATAATTGGCTTAATGAGAATAATAATGTTATCTGTATATTATTTGCTATATTTTATGTTGGATATATTTGTTTTTAGAGACAGTAATAACTACAGCTCCATTATATATTAATAATATACTCAAATTATTATTTAAACACTGCAGAGTTTAGCTTGATGACTATTAATGAGTTCAGCCAGCATTTTTTTGTATTTTAATTAAAGTATTTTCATTGTAACCTTCTAAAGTTCCGTAAAAAGCAACAATATTCGGATTTATTAGCAGTCAGTTGAGTTTCCTAGCAAATTGGATTTTTCAAGCTTATAAAAAATCGCATCCAAAGCAAGAAACAATACCAAATCAAACACGTAGCTTCAATTAGGTCGCTACTTTTTTATAAATATGATAATTGGTGAGTTTTAGTGTTCATCGTTTACGACCCAAAACTTTGTCGGTTCGGTTTTTGCATTGGGAAAAATTTAATAACGAGTTTACTTGAAATATTTTCCGAAGCACTTTCGAATAATTGCTGTGATTAATATTTCATATTGTATGAAAATTCTTTAAAATTTTGCATAATACTCTTCGAATATCATATTTTAACGTATAATTGGTTTCAGTTAGGAGATTTTAATTGCTATCAGATACAATTCACGAGAACAAACATTTCGTACGAATTACCCCAATTCCCACCTTGAAAATGATAACATTGAACATGTTAAAGGAACAGTGCTTTAAAGGCAACGTGTTGTCATGAGATTGATAACAGAAAATCTGGATATCCTTTATGGGGTTACTTGGGTTTCCTTGGGAACAAAAACATTGTTTTAGTTACAACCTTAACATAAAACTTGTACAAAGGAAAAAAACTGAAAATTTTGTAAAATAGTTGTAATCGAAAACAAATGCTGCATCCAAGTCTTTAAGTATCTTGTATCTTTAATATCTGTGTTAAATTTCATGAACATCGGTTGAATAGTTCTCGAGAAATTTGGCCAACCGGCTTCGAGCACTTTAGCTCTACAAGTATTACTCAGATCAAATTGAAAATTTAGGACAATATTCTAGAGGCGTTGTAGAGTTCAATAAGTCAATAAAAAGATCGAGTTTTTGAAACCCGCAAGACTGTGAAATGCATTATGAATTAACTAAACCATTTTGGTTAATGTTTTGGTATGAATCTTGTTCATGCCAGACGTATACGAGTACCAAAAAATCTGAATCTTTTGCAAAAATTACATAGAGTAGAGGTCGATATATATATATATATATATAGATTTTGAGTTATATCATTTTACATTATAGCCGCAAAGTTCAAGCAGCTCTATACGTTTAACTTTAAATGCGTTTTTCTCAAAACTACATTCTTTTAATCCGTCTGAGATATTACTCGAAGACAAATATCACTATCACATTTTCAACAAGTTCTTTATAAAGTTCTCCGTAAAGTTCGCCATCTGCTCAAAAATCGAATATAAGTCAAACACGAATTTTGTATAAAATTCAACTTTTTTTCAACGCCAGTTTGTTAATCTGCAGATAGCTTTATTTTGCTCGAACCTTTTTATTTTATTTTTTGAATGTGTATAAATATTCCCTTTATATTTCAAAACTATTGTTGGAGTACCTTTTTTTAATTCCAACAACTATACTAGAAGAGATTTGAATTAGAGAAGAGCAAAATAAAAGAAGCGTGTTTATAGAATTTTTATAGATGGTATGTAATTAAAAATCTATGAAAACCTTACTTAAAAAGCCGAATATCTCGAGAAGTATTAATGATAGCTATTTTGGTCTCGGACTTTTTTTGTAGCAAATAAATTTTCCTACAAGTTTGTCATGAACATTTTTCTATAGCTCTTGTCATTTACGAGATAAATACAAAAAAATGCGAATTTCATGGAGAAATCAGGCTTAGAGCCCCGTACTACCTCGCCGTGGTGAGTTACGACTTTATTGAGTTTTTGAGACTTTTGTAGAATGAACAATTCTGAGAAATATGCGTCTAAAGTCAAAGCGATGCCATAAAATACCTCTGAGCTGTAGGACTTTAAAGATAAAAACACACGATTGTAGTGTATTTTCTATGGAACATTTTTACAGGCCTTGGTCCGGTTCTTAATGTTAATATTAAGGGCTAAAATTTTCAGGGAATTTTTTAGGGTATTTCCAAGCAAATTTCGTGACGGGATTGCAAAAAAATAATAGTTAAAAAAACACCCTAATACACATACATACATATATATATAACTGCTTCATATAACCTAAGCACACAAATATACAATTTGCTCTTACTTAAAAAATCCAACCGAAAATAATGCTATTCCATAGTGAGGCAAGTTTCGTTAAAAGCAGTTGCCTAATGGAAAATAATCGCAGATAAATAAGCGAGAATAGCATTTTCTTGCCTCAAATAACGGTTGCAATTGAATAAGGTAAATCTATAAGTATACATTTAGGCATTTTAGCTGGGTAATTTGAAACTGATATAGCTCTGAGCCAAATACCCGCACTAACACCCCCACACATAGGCGTATCTACAATATACATACATATGTGTATGCAAATAAATGGATTTTCTGAGAGGGTGCCGTTTTTGCAATTTTAAATTTTTTCCCTTTTCTTCGTTCATTTTTTCTTCCTTTCCATTTTTTATTTTATTTTTTGCTGCGTTCACCTGCAGGGTTAAGCTCAACAGCTTGTCTTCGGCTTGACTGGCTACAACGCCCCAGAGCAATTACTCTGTAGGTATGTGCGCGTGAACATTTGCTCGCATGCGATAATTTTCGCGTTGCGTTGTTTACGCGCGCACACACTGCCATCATTAAATATTTATTTAATTTTAACAGCCTTGGCAAGATGTAGGCGCATTCGACATTAAACTGGGGGAACTTTACTATCCCAAAAGTAGACACACATCTACAACTTATATATTTGTTTGTATGTGTTTGCTCGTCTATGCGAGCGCGTGCGTGAATATGCTAAGTGAAATGTTCTTACCTGTCGAAATAAGAGTAATGAGCGGGTGGGGGTGCCATTAAATAGCTGGCAAACAGAAATAAACACGGCTTAAAACTGTTGAAAGCCAGGCAGCTTTAAATTGGTAAAATGGCTCTTTCGGACTGAAATATAACATCAAGGAAATTGAATACTATAAGAGGGATAGTGATATTTTAGACGATTTAATGTTTCTTAAGCATTTCGTACAAATCTATTTGTACATAGAGTTTTTTTTTAAGGAGTGGTGGGTGACTGAATGGGAGAATCTATTTGTACATAGAGTTTTTTTTTAAGGAGTGGTGGGTGACTGAATGGGAGAATTTCGTTTATTTAGTTCTTGTATGAGTTCTTTATCTGTGAAGGGTATTCTACCTTGGGTGCAGATGGAGTAAGCGATTTTGCTTGTTACTACTTTCCAGGTAACGATATTTTTGCAACAAAACTCGAACTTTAGGCACTTTTAAGAAAGTTTCTCTAAGTATGAACTCTTATTTGTAATGGGAAGGGTCTGCTTATAGATATAGATTTCCCTTTTTGTCTCTTCATCAGATACAAAAATTCAAATCTCACCACCAACTACTTGAAAAATATCTCATTTCATATCCAAATTATCTACAGAAATTATTCGAACGGACTCGCGAACGATATCGAGCTCCTTTGGCATCTCTCTAACACTTGTCTGACGATATCCTTCACTTTTTTTAATATTTTCATCAGTTGAAGAGGTCAAAAGCCGTCCAGCACGAGGCATATCTTTAACGATCACTCGACCGTCTTTGAAGGCTCTGTTTCACTCATAGACTTGTGTTTTTGCTAAACCTTGAACAGCGCAAACCTTTTCCAACGGTCGCAACAATTCCGCAAACGAAATTTTGTCTTTTGTCTTCAAAATTTCAGCTGTGCGATCTTAAGGGGTTACATGGGTTTACGGGTTTCAAACAATCTATCGTTTTATTGTATTATTAAACTCAACAACACCTTTAGAATATTGTCCCAAATTTTCAAGATGGTCCGAATAATAGTTTCAGAGATAGTCTTGAGAACTTGTGCGCTCGAGGCTAGCTAGGTCAAGTGCACCGTCTTTAAACGCGTTTTTCACAAAGCTGTATTTTTGAAGTCTATTGGAAAGATTTCTCGGGAACTAATCAACCGATATTCATGAAATTTTACAGAGGTCTTTGAAATACAATTCTGAAAGCTTTGGATTAAGGATGAGATGAAGGAAACGATGTCTCGAAATTTTCATTTTTTTGTAAAAATGTCTGCAAAAATCCAATTTTCAGTTTTTTTCCTTCGTCCAAGTTCTAAGTTAAAGTTTTAAATAAAATACGTATTTTTTACTTTGGATGATCCTATAATGATTTTTTCTGCCAACTCGGGCGCATCGTTTTTCCGATATGTCACCGGGAATAACGGTGCAATGGCCGAGTTTTGAAATTTTCTATTTTTTAAATACGATTCCAATGTTTTATATAATTCTGAAGGTAGAATATTTTTAATCTTGTATAAAAGGCCCTCATGCCATACCTTATCAAACGCCTGAGCCACGTTTAGAAATATAGCTGAACAGTACTCTCTGTGCTCAAATGTTTTTCTTATTTCGTTAGTACATAATTCTATTTACTTGCTCAATCGTGCCATGTTTTTCACGAAAGCCAAATTGGTGCGTTGGTATAATATTATTTTCGTGGAGGAAAGGAGTCATCTTTGATAGTAACAATTTTTCAAACTTAAATATTGTATAAACATACACTTAAAATTGTAAAATAATTGATGTAGCAGTTTTTTGTTCAAACTCTAAAAAATTTCCTTATTTTAGCCTGTCAAAAAACGCATTCTCTCAAAAAATTGGCGCTACATATTAGTGGTAATTAAGAATATGTTCTTAAAGCACTGTTAATGCCATTTTTACAACTATTTTATATCAGATACGTATGTATGTGAAAATGTTATATATTAATTTAACATGAAAAATAACTTACGAAAGTTTCTCCCCAACCCCCGCGCACGTAGTAGCGCAACAACTACAACAAAATAATTAATGAAACAGAAAACATAGTAACACAAGATAATAATAATGAAAATAAAATGTTGTTGCCATCCAGCATTAACGGGAATATCCTTAAGGGCATAAACACATGTATAAAATGTAACTGTATATGTTGCAGCAAAATGCTGCTACTGTAGGTATACTTACTTTAATGTATGAAAACTGTTCGAAGTGAATTTGGTGGAAATCAGTGCCAAACATTAAGCGGTATAGAAATAGCAACAACAACAACTTTTCGATTAACATATATGATAAATGTGAATTGAAGCTTTCACCTCGCGGTTGCACAAAAATATTTAAAAAATACCAAAACAAAAACAACTACAACTAGAGATTGATTCAACAAGTCGTCGCCGCCATGTACTTATATACAAGTATTTGATATATACATAGCTAAATAAGGGAGTGCGTGTATATATGTATGTATGTGTGCTGCTTATAGTTAAACCGATTTGTGATATGCTCATTTAGAGAGCTATGTTTAACTAAGTGGAAACTTAAGTGTATTTTACATGCTCTCAATATAATCACACAAGTGTACACACACACAGGCGTGCAAATAAAACGCAGACAACACGTGAATCGGTATCGACGGGCAAAGGTGCGTATGTAAATAAGTGTGTTTATGTGTGAGCAGCACTTGAGTTATTCAGCCGCCAGTTAATAGCAATGCAGCATTTAATAGAGCAATGCGCCAGCGATTTATTTGTATTCCAGTTATGTATGGATGTATGTATTGGTGTGAGCGTGTGAAAAGTAAGCGCTACAATCGTGCAAACGTGTGTATGTAGTTTAATTGTGTAGTTAATTTGTCGTAATTTTATTTGCCACCTGTCTGGCGTTAACAAATAATACTTCAGTCTCAAAAGGTTGAAAGTCCACTTGAAAATATTACTAAAGGTGTGCACATAGACATCGTTTAAAATAACTGTTTAAAGTAAGTAACTCATATCAAAACTGGAATTCAAAATAAAAATGAGTAAAGTGGATTAACGATATAATATATAATAATTTGACGGACTTCACTACACTAGTAGCATATTTTGCCGGTTCATACGAAGCCGGTTGCGAGAGCTTTAGACCTGGAATATTAACAACAAAGACCTCCACGTCGTTGGAAAGACAAGGTGGAGAAGGACCTGGCTTCGCTTGAAATCTCCAATTGGGGCCAAGCAGCGAAAAGAAAGAACGGCTAGCGCGCTGTTCTAAACTCGTTTATAATCGCGTAAGTGGTGTCTACGCCAATAAAGAAGAATCTAATACATCGTCATGATATCTGAATAAATAGGTCAATTAATTGAAAGTTAGGCCCTTCTGGCTTAAGCACAAAATGCGATTGAATTTTAAAGTAATTTACTCTTAGCTTTCACAGTAAATTTATAAGTTTTAAAAGACCTAAGAGAGCCGATATGTTTTCTGTCAATCTTTGACGATATCGTCGATCGACGATATCATTGGTCTGATCAAAAGCCAAATTTACTTTTTTGAAGAGAACATAGTCGGACAATAGTTCGCTTCAACGGAGCTCTAATGAAATATTTAGAGAACCATTTACGAAAATATTCATAATAATGCGAAAGAGTTCATATGTGATTTCATTTTTTCAGTTTGTAAAGTGCGTAGGGATACTAACTCAAAAAATTCAAGGAGCCGACAAGTGTAGGCCAGATCAGTTCTTTGAGCGACTGACGAATTTTACAAAAAAGGGTTTTAATGGCAGAAATATACAGAAAAAAGTACAATAGACTTCAAGTTTGTGTAAAGGGGTCTTAATACTATAAGATCAAGAAAAAGAAATCTATCAAACTTCCTTAATAGATGGTTTTAGTAATCCATCAAAGTGTCAAATGGCATTTCGTATTATAAACTCCTCAGAGTCAAAGATCGACACCAGCAAAGAGCAAAGACGAAAACACCCAACAGTGCCGCTAACAAAAGGAGCCCATCTGAGGAAAACAATCACCCTGATTCGGTCTATTTTGGATAATACAAGAGGTTGTATTTCATCATAACAATGGTAGGTAACAAACATCGACTGGCTAGCAGCTCAGGAAACTTAGTTGTGATGTTCATATGTATCCACATATAGTCAGGAATGACATCAATTGATTACTGCTTTTTCCTGCATACGGCTAATGATGTCGTCTCACGAGAAACTGGTGAAAATCGGCTATCCCAAGTTTTTGCCAATAGGGACGAAAGTTTCTATGAGATAATTTCCTTATAAAACCGCTTTTGAAAAGGCAACAAGTTATCGAACAAAATAGATATTTAATCTAATTCGGTGCATTCTAGCTATGCCAAATGAATGTTTCAGTTTGCAACAAAAAATAATAAACTCGTTTTTGCCAGTCTTTATATTATATATATTAAAAAAAGTTCAGAATTTTCCATTGCTTAGTCGAAACGAAATAATTATCCCACGCAACCGTAAATTAGTCATCACTCTTGAACCTCTAATTGAAATGTCATCACAATACAATCCGTCTCAGTTGTCACACAATTAGAAGCTGACAAAATTGAATATAAAATTGACAGCTGGAAAGATTTGTCACTGCAATCTTTGACACTTGAAGAGTGTCAATTCTATTTAAGCGTTCATTTAGGCTAAACGGCATCGCACGCACATATTTTTCGTACGAAACCAAGCGAGACAGCTCAAAACTTCATCAGCACGCAAACTGCCCCCCCATACATCGGCAGGCAAATTTACCTTGAATCTCATTAACTAACAACCCGAATGCCTTTATTTTATATTGAACACAAAAAGTTCTGCTCGACATGCGCTCGAGCTAAAATAATTTCGCGTGCAGCCATTAAATGTGTAATGAGAACGTGTTTTATGAGATTTCGGCAGCACGTGGGCGGGAGGGGTCCATACATACGCACACACACACACGTTCTGCATGCAAATGTAACTGTGTGCGTTGATGAAGTGAGCGGCGCAGAAAGTAGCACAGAGTCACAAAGATTTAGTAGCTGCTACTTAACGTGGCCATAAATTTTGTTGCAGGGTGGCAAGTGCGCGCATCAAACGGCGCTATTTCGCTTTCTGATAAAGCACAGCATGCGCTGACAGCGTAGTAACTGTACAAGTAATGACTTTTCGATTCTATTTCCTCGCACTGTGCGATTTTGTTTTGCTGCCATTTCGCGCTGTGACTTTAACGATCTCGAACTGATGACGCGCTGAGAAATGGAGCGCAGCTTGTAAAATTTTGACAACAAAAGTGCATTGGCGCGCTGTTGTTGGAAAATACAGCAAAAAAAAGTTCTGAAGTGCATATCGCAAGCACGTTTGTGTGGTGCAGTGTTGCAGTGTGGTGTGTGGCATGCTGCGAGAGCTATGAGAGAGCCCACAGACATATGCTGCGTTACTGTGACACATTGACACCACGTCCGCCTCTGAAAATTTCCCTCGTACGAAACGCTCATTTGCTCTGCTCCATTAAAGCAATTGCGATTTTGTTACTTCTTCGAACTTTTATCACCAATATAAACAGTTTGCAATATCTAATATTATATTTGTATTGAATATTAGAAGCATGAAATTAAATTATTTTCCAAATTGAATTTTTGTTTTTATATTGTGACATAACTTCTAGAAGAGCGCACTTTAATGAGAAAACGCTGAGCGTTGATGAAATGATATTATTGAACAATTTTTTTTGTAAACTAAATGATGGATATTTCAATAGAAAACAAATATTATTTTCGGGATTTCGAGAACATAATTTAATAATATCGAATATTGGGAAAAATTTAGATTCACAACAAAAATTGCAAGTTCTGATATAATCTAAAAAAAATAATAATCCCGAAAATTTTTCGGGACCCCGAAAATATAATTTTAAAAACTCGAGTGTGGAAGTAAATCTGAAATATTTAAAAAAAATTTGTTATTTTTTTGTAAACTGTTTAAGTATTTGATATTTCATTAGAACGCAAATATTATTTTCGGGATCTCGAGAATATAATTTAATGGTAATGAATATTGAAAAAATTTAAATTTAGTTCTGCAATAATCTAAAAATAATAATAATCCCCAAAAAAAGTTTCCGGGATCCCGAAAATCGAATTTTAAAACTCGAAAGTGGAAATAAATCAGAAATAATTAAAAAAGATAAACCAAGTTACAAATAATTAAAAAATAAAAATAATAATGTCGAAATTGTTCGGGATCCCGAAAATAATATTTAATAAAAAGCACGACCGTGGAAAAAAATAACAAAAAAAGAACAAGTTTTGAAATAATTTAAAAAAATAATAACAATCCCGAAAAATTTAAAACTTTCGGGATCCCGAAAATATCAACTAAAAATCCCGAATAAGGAAAAAAAATAGTAAATAAAAAATTACAAATTCCGAAATTTTAGTTTTATGAGACATTTTGCTAAACTTCAACCGTAAGTGTTCATTAGTATGTAATCTCAGCCTTATCGCTTAAGGATTCTATATCCAGGTATCCACTAATGTCTCTGTGAAATATGTTCATAGCAATACAAATTTTAAGGAATATAGTCAGTAAGAGATAGAAAAAAAATACTTTGCACAAATAATGTTTTCTAGGTGTGCCATCTTATGACCAAAAAGTGTTCAAGTCGGACCAAAATTATTCAAACTTACAGATAATGAACTTCCGTTTCATACTGTGGACATTTTACCAAAAATATCGGTCAATCTGTATATTGGAATTCTGAAATAAATTTTCTCGGCCAGAGTATAAAATGTATGGTTGTACCCGGCCTTAACCCTTCCTTACTTGTTTTAATTTAAGGTATGTAACCCTTGCTCCCTTCTCTTTTTTGTAGCGTGAACTACAGAATATTAAATTTTTTTACAGTGGAAATTAAACTTATTACTAATTTTAAGTAACGTGGCAACGCCATAAAATAATACTGTTACTTTTTTGCTTTCCGCAACTTCCTTCCGAATTTACTCCTTTTTTTTACCAAGATCTACTTCAACTTTATGCCGTTTTTTTTGTTGTTGTTGCAAAATAATTGACAACACAAAATGTGCTGACACTCAACGTTAACCTCCTCCCACTGACCTTTATTTGTAACGATAGAGCGTAGTATTTTTTGCCCTTTTCCTTTTTGTCGATTTTCGAATTGAGTGGAGCGAGCAGACAGCCATGTGGCCAAGTAGACGAGAAGAAATTTTCCAGAAGGAAATAAAAAAAAACAACACACACACTATAAAAGCATTTAACTAAGTAAAAATTACTTTTTCCCCTTTCTTTCGCCAGTATGCCTGCGCAGCCGTTGACTCTTTCTTAGGGTTTAAGTTTCAGCGAAGTGACAGCAGCTGCTCGAAGGCTCCTTAAAGGAGTCGCTCAACCGCATATCCAGCCGGTCAGCCTGCCAGTCAGCCAGTCGGCTAGGCTAACCACTTAACTTGCGCCCGGCGACCGTCTTCGTGCTGGGTAGTGCCGCCGAAGTGCTCAATTGTCAAGTGAGCGCAATGGCCCAATGACGGTCGACAGCACAACTTAACCGTAAATGTTATGGCTTGTCCTGAGCGCTTATCGTTTTGGTCAGCAAACTATGGTATGTGTGAGTTGTTGTATGTGTAGTTTGTTGATGGCCAAACGTGTTCGGAAGTGTTTTCTAGCGTCTTTTGTTGGTCACATAATAGTTGCCTCTAGCCAAATTCCATATGTCTCTTCACATGCCCCAGCCACTGTCATTCATTTGGTTGGCTTTTAGCTTGCTTAAATTGCTGTTGCATACTTTTAAGCTTGCTGCCACCTGCTCTGTGTTCGTCTGTGCTATATATTTCGATGTGTTTCAGCATTATTAAATAATTTGTTCCACTTCACTTTGGGAGCGTTTGAGCAAGACACAAGCGTGGATGCTATTAAACAAGCATGTGCTGGCAAACACATCCACCTCACATACACCCTTTTTGCCTCATATACCTACATGTGTATTCATTGTTTTTTAACGGTTAAGTTACCACCATTCAAGTAGAACGAAACTTTTTTGCACTAAGGTGTTCTTACTTCACGTCCTTTTAAATAGTTTTTAAACTTTTTTGCTGGAAACCGCTTTGTTTTAAGTAAATTGAAAGGTTTTTTTCTTTCTTGCTTAAAGTTACGCAACCAACGTCAGACGAAGTTTGCCCTCAACGTCTTCATACTGCACGACAATAAATTTTCTCCGCGCTTTGCGGCACATTTTTTTATGGCACTTTGCTTTTAATAAAGACTCTGGCAACTCATTGAACGCTTCGCGTCCACTTTTGAAGCGAAAACTGTGCTTAGCTCTTCAGCTCTGCGCTAATTGGATATTACTGTCATCAAGATGCTATAATAACTATTTCTAAGCGGCAAATAAGGTGAAAGAGATTGCTTTATTGAATGTGTTTGTGTAGCTTTGCTGGTCAAAGGCAATGCTGGGAATTGATTTTTCGATATAAAGGGTTAAATGTATGAAGAAGGGCGAGGGACGGGGGCTCGAAAATGAACGATGGAGTTGGTGCGGGGATATAACGTCAAAGGCAGACTTTTAAGTTGCCAGAACACTGACTATATTTTTAGGCAGCCAAGCAGCAAATCTGTACAAAATCATGGTAAAGCAAACCAAAACCCCAGGGAATGAGCTACCTATGCGCAAAACTACAAAATTCATGTGCAAACAGTAGATCGAAAGTGCAAAAATTTCCTATTGGCATACTAATCGGAATACTAACTGGTCACTGTCTGACGGCGACATACGTCCGCAGAATGGGGCTAACAGATCAAGGAGACTGCAGAAAAGGTCTACAGCAAGGCACCAGGGAATCAATGAAGCATCTTTGTGCACTTGTCTCGCATTGGCAAGACTATGATCTAAACATCTGGGGTCCCCACGGTGTGATGGAGTCTGTTATAATTCGTGTCAAGCGCAGGCATCTTCATCCATGGAATGGCTGATATCGAACTGTCATACAAACTGAACGATCGAAATTGAGTGCTTCAATGGAATGATTCTTCAATTGATGAGATGTCTTCATCAAATTTAAATAGTATGGGTTAATGTGTAATCTCTGAAGAAATTGTTCAGATCGGGTCACTATAGCATAGAACTGCCAAACAAACTTATCGATCAAAGTTTTTGTAAGGGATCTTTAATATTTGTGAAGGGTATTATAGCTTCTGTGGAAGAGAAGTTAACATTTTCTCTTGTTTTGTATAATATTCTATACTCCCGCAGATTTCAATTTCCACTCTGAGTATTGTGTTATATATCAATAGCTTGATCTTTATACCTAAGGAACCAGTACAGTTGCGCAAACCCCTAACCTAAGCTGGTCTCTCCATGTAATCTCCATGTTTCATATTCCCAGTTCTAATATTTTGAACTATTTTTAAGAAACAACTAATTTCCGTTTAAGACAAAACCATCGCATCTCCAAATTCGTAGTATGTACGAGTATATTCTTGCATTCCATGCCTTCGCAGTCAATATTTAAAATACCATTTTCCTAATATTTTTTCAACTTTCACCAATTTTGAAAATAAAATCGACAAAACGTCTTCAATAAAACAATTGTAAAAATAGTCACTTACATATGTATGTACATATATACACTTTTATTCTTATTTAACAACTTACTTCACTTCAATATGCCGCGAGTGCGTATGAGTAACTTTAATAAACAGCGCACGAAAGGCAATGAACCCAGTGCACCCAGTGCACAGATACACAATCCCATACATAACCATACTTATATGCCAATACACTCTTACACACATCAATTTTTGACAACATTCGTGTCAATGCAGCAAAAAAAGCAATCGCCTTTATTAATCTATGATTGTGCTATCGCTTTTGACTCCTCAGCACAAGTTTAGACTTGCGTTGCCTTGTCGCCGATTTAGCAGCAGCTGTGACCATACGAAACGCTTTGAGTAAGCAATTTCGATATTTGCAAAATCATACATATGTACACAGCAATATATATTAACACATATAAGTAAGGAGCAAGTACATTATTTGATATACTTGTATGGGTGTGGCTTTGCTTTCGTTGCCATCGTGGCTTTGCATATTTGCAGTATTCGAAAACTTTCGAAAATCTGCTGTGTACGTGAGAATGCCTAGCAGACATATTTATTCGATAAATAAGGCAATATTTAACTTTTGTCCTGAGGTCACTTTCGTGTACAAACGGCTCCATAGAATAACAATTTTCGGTACAAAAGTCACAGAACGGAGGCAAAAGAATTCAAACGATGTGGGGAATAGCTGCAGTAGATGTGAAAGGAGCTGAGCCAAAGCGAAATGGCAGTGTGTGGAATGAAAATGGATATTCAACAGTAGAGTTTGGTTACTGCATATGCTTACACTTATATAAATAGAGTCATCAAGATATTCTTTTGAGAGAGTTAAGAGAGTAAATGTTAATATAATGAAACAGTATTTAAGTCAAAATGACTTCAAAGAATTTTTATAATTTTTTTTTATAAAATTTAATGGTCATTGATATACCAAACCACCTCAAAGAACTTCAATGAAATATCTAAAAAAGAATATTTGATATTAAAATTTTTCATAAAATTATTTTATTTTTTTTTTAATTATTTTAATTTTTTTAAATGTCCAGTACGGAAATTCAAATCAAAAGTGCCAAGAAATTAACAAAAGAATTTCAAATATACAACAAGATAACAAACAGTTACTAAAAAGCCAAAGAAACTTAGCGCAAATTGAAATCGCCAAAACGGCAGTGAGGGGGGGCGGCATCATGTGAAAACTAAAGCGAAACGGAAGCGAGGCGACACATAGCCAGCGGAAAATGAATGTGAACAAAAAGAAAATTCATAGAACGCACACAAAACACTAATTCTCTGAAATCGGCTAAAGACAAACACAACAACATTAACGCAAACACAACAACATTAGCGCAATGACAACAATATTAACGCAAACAACAACAACACAAATATTAACAATACAGTTGAAGCTAAAAACAGTTCCACGCGACCAACAAATGAAACGCAACTTGCATACAAATGATGCTGGATCAGTCAGTGACTGGGCATTTCCGCGTACAATTAGAGTGAGCGCTGCCACAATTTGACGTATGTATATAACGGCACGCTCATCGCTGGAAAATTCATTTGTATGGGTGTCATGGCAATGTGTTGGTGACAGATTATACGGTTTCCAAGGCTTTAATTGGCATTAGCAAACAGTTGGGGACGTTTCTGAGAAAATTGAAATTTCTACTCAATATCTATTTGTTTTTCAACGAATTGTGTAATAAAAGCCAAATAACAAATAATTAAGTACGACCGCAGCGGGGTAATGAATTCAATAGTTATTTTTATTATTATTTATAAAAATGAGTGCTGCAAATATTTATAAAAAACTTGATTAAATACCTACTGTTATTGCATGTCATAGTGAAGGATACAAGGCGTTTGGCATATACAGGCAATGTCAATTTTTCGTATTTAAGTTGTCTAAGCTATCTAAGCTGTGATCTGTTGTAAGATTCAATAAACTTATGCGTGCAAGTAACGGTAAAATACTAAAAGTAGACATGGTTATAATCCAATCTCGCCCAGTTTTAGCACTAGAATGTGAGAGATGTGACATATTATATTGGCTGCACTTACGTTATTGCAGTTGTGTTGTATGTACAAATAGTAGTACATACCCTGCAGGAAATGTATGCCGCATTTCTTCAAAAAATGTTTCTCTGTATAAAAATAAACCTCAAAACCGGTTTGAGAAATCCTAACGAAAAAGTTTTCGTTCCCTATGGAATATAGACAAATCATAACTGAAATTACGAGATCTATTATCAGATAGTAATCTCTTTAAATTCATTAGTAAACTGTCTGTTAATAATATATGAAGTATTGCAAGTTGACTAATATGGTCTCATGATCCAACCGTCTAATTTACAGGTCCTACAGCTCTTACCCAGTTTGGCCGCTAAATGCATGTTAAAATCCTTGTTATTGGATATATTTTCTTCCATTGATTTTGACTTTCACTCATAAGGTACATACAATATATTACTAACTATATATAGTATACCCATATAAATGTGTCTGCATGTACAACAAAAAATATCTATTGGCACTTGTGCATATTTGCACTGTCGCTTTCGTTCCACAATTCTACAGCGTCTTCATATGCTCACATGTATTTACCGATATTTGCACGGATAGAATTACCTCGAGGTTATTTGCTCAACAAATTGCCAAAAATAGCGAGAAATTTGCGGCAGACACTTGCTAGTTACAATGGAAAGAAAACAAGGCAGAGAGGCATCAACTGTTATTGTGTTAAGAATAAGTAGGTATATACATATATACTCGGATACAACTTGGGACATATGTACATATGTGGTTTTTGTATGGATTTGTTCGAACGAAAGAGAGAGTTCACTATCTTCAGCTGTCAGCTGTATAGATGTCATCATTTAACCTCTTCGTACATAAGATTTTTAATAATTCAGTCTATAAACTTTTTCTTGCTATAAGAGACCTACCCTAGGCAATTAAGGTACATCTGGCAAGTTAAGAATTCATTCACGTAAAGTCCAAACGCTTTGGATAATTACCATATTATTGCTCAAGTAAGACCGCTCGTTCTTGTTGGTTTCAAAAAATAATTTTTGAGAATATATAAAATAGAAGCCTTTGGATGAGAAGGGCATTCTTTACGAATGGGGCAAAGCTTGAGGTGAAAGTTTGTGGAGAGGTTTACTCTTAGCATTTCTCTATCAACTCCAGCTTCAGGCTTTCTGGCTATTGTAGTACCAGTAACAGTAACAGGAACAGTAGATTTAATGCTCCGGAGTGCAGCTTTCTTCAGAGAAGTTAAGTAGTCCTAGAACCGCTGGTCCGTATCCTCCTGGGTTCTACTACTAGACAGCTGGGCTTTGTGAAAGTTTGGCCAATGCTGGACTACCCTCGGTATATGTGCTGTCGCAAAAGAAAGTAGAAAGAGATCTAGTGATCTCTCTGCTCTCATTAATGCTAGCCTCTCCCTGGTTGTGAGGTTTTTAACAGGTCATTGGCCAAACGCTATATGGAAGAAGATAAGATGGACACAACTCAACACTTCCTTCTTGATTGTCCCGCGTTCAGAATCTCAAGACTTAAACAATTGTGAGCTTATACCTTCGTCCATCCCACCGATCAGAAGTATTCAACATGAGTATACTAAGCTACAGAGTCACGGAAAATTAGCTGAGCTCGTATCCACAAATGCTTCGAACGCTTCCGACATGCATTACAGTTAATGACACCATTGCGTTGTCCCTCTCTCACAATTCGAACACTTGTACATACATAACTGCATTTCGGGGAAAATGAATGAGTGACTATAATTCAATGGAAACCAGGAAAATTCCGAAATTACCGACACACCAAAATTGGCTAAGGCATCTCCACATTGCCGCCAAAACGAGTACATATGTAGACTTGTACAGCCATTCCACTCATACACACCCATACATACAGACAAGCAAATGCACACAGTTGCCACATGTATTTTTGCGCTCAATGGACTTAAGTACTTAGGCAAGCGCATAGGATATCAAAGTGAAATGGACAAAGTAAGTAGATACATGACCGTATAACACCATTCGAACGGGATTGTGTGCGAACGAATTAGTGTTAACTGATACACGTATATTGGCAAATTGTGACAAAAGTGCGAATGCAATGGACATCGCACGGCAGTTGAGACCAAATTTAGTAGGAAAATCGGCAACATGCAGTGCACAACTTGCAGCAAACTCTAAACTCATATACACACATGTGGCACACAAGCTGCGCTGCGATATACAAACACATATACATACATATGCACATTTTCATTTCACTGGCAAACTTCTTTAGGCAGTTGTCAAAAGAACTTTGCCCAATTTAATCTACATATTTACATTTGGGGCATAAGCGCCATGAACTGCACTTTGCTCTTTAATAAATGGCCGAAGCCGAAGCCAAAGCAGTGGCTATCGCTTACAATTGCATAAGTGTATGTGTATGTGTGTGCATTTTTAAGTTTTCACTGGTCAAAGTCCATCGAATGCTGCAAACATCTGCACTTTTGCAGCCGAGTTAATGCCACATGAATAATTGCCTCAAGGCATCACAAAGACTCGGTGCTTGTCAAACTATAAAGAAAATAGTGAAATTGACAAAGAGCGCTGTTGCTATGCCCAATGTAATCCATCATTGGCCGAGTGCTTAAGATTGTTAGTGGCGTTATTAAATAAATGCTGTGCAAATAAATGTGCATGTACTTGTATATTAGGGTGAGACAAAACGAAGAGAGTAACGAATTCATGGGTTAAAATTAGGCTATGTGCGGAAGAAAGGAAAGCTGCAAGGCAAGACTTTCAGCTTAATTTTAAAATATAAATTTTGAACCGTTCAGAAGTTTACAAAAATTTTTCCAAAAAATGTGTCTCAAGGAGATTGTTTACCATTTAGAAATTCGTAAACCATATTTAAGGAGGTATTTTAGTCTAAAATTATGATGGGTTATTGATTAGTACGCGTGCAGCTAACTCAAGTAACTGCAAAATTAAATAATAAAAAAATTCAGAAAATAGCGGCAACTCAAAAATAAAGTTCGACATTTCTTTTTATTTTTTTAGAATTTTAGAAAAATACTAAAATTTTATTTTTCTAATTTTTTGTTGTTTCAATCGATAGAGGATATTTAAAGTGTATTTGCCATATGTCAAGTAAATCGACTTGACAACGGATTTTATGTTTCGTCCACGGCTCAAACCGGTCCAGTTGCCTCGACACTCAAATGGTTATAACCACTGAATTTGAATTAGATAAAAAACCGTCTAGGGAGATATTTTTCACTAACTAGTTTAGTCGAATTATGAACAAAATTCACATATCTTTTACTTCTGGACTAGAATACCCCATACAACTTTAAAATCAAAATGTGAAGTTTTAGTGTTTTTTCATTAAACTTTTTCATATTTTTCAAAAAGCTTAGATTAGAGTAAAATAAAATTGTACAAGTACCTCCGGCTAGCCAAAGAACATCCGTTTGAAGGCGAGCTAAAGTGAGAAGGCGAAACATTCCTTTCACAGGGTTGTGCGCTGGGTTTGGTACCCGCCACGTAAAAATCGCTCCAATGGAACAATAGCCTCGGATGAGAGACACCTCTTTTGATGACCTTTTAGAATTAGGCGAACCATTTTCACTGGCAGGGATAGATCTCTCGCGTACATAGGTTTTTTTTGGCCCATAAATTCAATATTAGTTTTATAGTAGTTTGAGCTCAGCTTAATGTATTGTATGTATGTATAAATGCATGCATAAAGTATTGTGCTTATTTATTAAGATACCCAAGATTTATTCGTGTAATATATATAAGTATTTATTGGAGGATAAAATTTGTTTTGGCTTTCTCTAGATTTGAACTTTTTTTATAATATTAAGGTCGATTTAATTAAACTAATATATGTATATTTTATATTATACATACATATTTCTATATTTTATACACATATATCTTCCTTTTCAGGTAGTATGTAAATATATATTTTATTATTTTTTTATATTCAGTTTCCAGTCAATGTATATCTATGTTGAAGGAAATGAAGGGAATGAGAACTTAGCTCGCTTCTAGAATATTCAGCTCCTTCAACCGCTGTTTGAAACATTTGAGAGGAAGACAAATCTCTACAGGAACACTTCTCATGTTTTGGAACATTAGTAACATAGGATACATGCAAAGCTACTTTGTGGTAGTGTTGATGGCAGACAGACCAAAAATCTGTAGAAGGGAACTTAGTAACATTGTAGGTGTCATCACGCGGTACCTACACTTAAGCTTCCGCCTTCAGAAAATTGGTAAAGTTGATTCGGTGGAATGCGTAACATACGCTGATGATGATGAGACGCTTGAACATTATCTTTTCGAATGCCTAGCTTTCAGCTTGATGAGACAGGATACCTTTTACGGCTCTCAATTCTTCAACTTAAGAAACACTGGCAGCTGTTTAGCATAAAATTAGATTTTTTACCAAACTTGATGAGTTGCTGTATAAGGCTTAATTGGTTACCAGACGGTTCTAGATGGGTCTAATGATGACCAAAATGCAGCTGCCTGCCTACCGTACTCCCATATAAATATTATGCCAATGGCAAGACTAGGGCCTATTATATCTATCACCATCATGACCACGAAGAGCGTCACGTAGTTATATTTATTCTCAATCTTTTTGATACCCCTTTTGCGGTACGATTTGCCTTACGCTTCAAAAATTGTCTCGGTACCAGCTATTTTTTGTCATACGAACCATTTGCAAATGTAAAACTGGTCTAAAATATGTAAAACAAAACTTTGTAGAATTGAAGAGAATAGTCGCATAACAGTTTTCAATTAGATATTAGCTCACTTTCTTGTATTAATTTAACTCAATACCTCAACTAAATACTTTGATAAAAGAGCAGCGGGCAAGGATAGCGAGTAGAGAAATGGTGAATCGGAGACAACTACTACAAAATTGTGTATATTCCAAACCCATCCATATTTTTCAATAAACAACTTTCGGATCAATACTTGATCAAATATAAATATGTACAACTATTATGAGAAATATATATACTAAACAAATAGTTAGTGTATATATAATACAAGCGTTGCTAATAATAGTGAAAAATCAAAGCCAGAACGAGTTCACCATGGCAATATTAATTGCCAATAAAACAAGTCTGGCAAAACAGAAAGAAACATATTCTAGTCGCTATATTGGATGCGGTTGCTCAGCGCGTTGGAGCGTACGATACAATTTAATTTAATTGTTTTCTATTTCTCTTCATTTTGGCTGCGGTTGGGGGCAGTGTAGTAAATAAAGGAAACAAAATAAGGCAAGTCTACGAAAATATGTGCATATATTAGATAGTACTTATAGCAAAAATAATATTAATTTTTCATATAAAAAAATACTTACTCTTCATATAAAAGAGTTTTTAGTAGTTTTGATATCAATCGACATACATGATATCAGAAAAAAATTAAATAATTCCAAAAGAAATACAAACATTCATATATAATGTCTATACATGATCTTACCATCGAACCGAAAGCGAAAAGAGATAGGAAACAAAACATTGTATCAAATACACAAAAGCGCAGATATTCTGATTTGCAAACTTGTTGCTCGCCGCTGGTGGAAAATCTATTTTCTTCGCCTAGTTTACACTTTCATTTCATTTCCTATCTGCTTGTACTAGCATGCGTTGGTATTGTGGGGAGGAAGCTAACGCTGTTGCTGTAGTCTTGTATACATACATATGTGCGGACATAGTTTGCGGTTTCGCGCTAATTTTCAATTTCCGCACAAAACAAGCCAGTACATACAAGTACAATGCCACAACGGAAGTGGAAAAACGCAAACCTGCAATTGCACGGTTTTCATTTTTTTTTTGCATTTTTTCGATTTTTCCACTGCATTTGTATAGCTTGGCTGCGATTCGCAAAGCAGCTTGTGGGCTATTGATTCTGGGAACGAGAAAATGATTGTGGGAAGTATGTATAAGGCGTCATTCACATCTGTTGTGTGCTTAGCCGAGTGGACGAGGGGTACGTCAGTCATATTTTTATGCCCTGAATGGTAGGAAACATCGATGGCGCTGTGAGGTATATATGTATATAAATGAGTAGTGTGGCAAGCTGACTCGATTTAGCCATTTCCGTCTATCTATCTGTGTATGCGTGAACTAGTCCCTCAGTTTTTGAGATATCGAACTGAAATTTTGCACGCATTTTTTCTTTAAAAGAAGCTGATAATTTGTTGGAATCGCCAATATAGGAGTACTATATCATTTCACTGCCATACAGACTGATCTTTCAAAATCAAGTTTTTGTATGGAAAACTTTCTTATTTAACAAGATATCCTCATGAAATTTAGGAAAAATTATTTTTTAAGGTATTGCCACGATATCGTAAGAAATCGTTTTTATCGAACTACTATAACATATAGCTGTCATACAAACTGACCGACAAAATTCAAGTCCTTGTATGGAAAACTTTTTGAGTTAACGAGATTTCTTCACTAATTTTGGCATGAATTATTGTCTTTATTGAAAGGCTTGTTATATTACAAAACTATGATCAATTCAAGGTTTTCCTCTCCAAAAATGTACTGTTATTACTTTAGAGTCAGAATTCGTACGCACACTAAACACTAAAGAGTCACAGCTCGAATAATGCCAAATATCAGGAGCAGACAACGAAATTAACACAAAGGTTGACCAAAGAGAAAGAGAGATTTTCCAGTTAAGTAAACTAGTGATGATATTGAAATTTCTTGGGTAGGCAGTTCAGTGTATTGCGAATTGATATACCGACTTTGACTCTTTTATAGTTTGTGTACGACATTTTAGTTCAATTTAAGTCTACAGTTATTAAAGACTAAAGAATAAGTTTGAACTTTAACTTCTCACTCACATTTTCGGACTTTCTGCTAATTCATATATATGTATGAATATGAAAATATATACACTTCCAAGCAAAAAGCTGATAGAGTTCCATCAGACTACCGCAACTACCTTTGAAAACATATTTGTAATACATACAACACATCATCATTTTATGAAAATAATTATCTGCTATTTGTCGAAATGTCTGTTGCGCTACTTCCTGCTCACCGAACTATACGAAAGTGTGTAAGTTAGCAATTTGAATTTGGATACAATAATTTAATTGCATATTAAAGCAGATTTCATTATCAACAAGCAACGCACACGTGCGCATGCATAGTGATAGCAGCCTAAGCCTGCTGTGCTCATTCAAGCATTTACAGGAGATATGTTATGAAATACTGTTAAGTCTGCTAAAGCATTATGTTTGTACAGGTATTTGTCGATGGCAAGCGGCAAACAAGCAAGGCGGTTAAGCATTTGGCGCGGCAATCAGACACAGGCTGTCAATCGGCTGGCAAAATTTATACACTGATATTATATGTATGTAATATATGTATGTAAATATAAATACTGTATAAATTCATATACATATATGTACATATATAAATATATTGATATGCAAACTACAAGTGAGTCAGTGTAACACAGGTAAAACCGCATTGCTGCAAATATGGTTAGCAACGCACAACATATGCATAGATTTATCTCTGTTTCTATAATTGATGGCAGCAATTGCAGGCATTTCTCTAGTTTTATTAAAGCCACAATTAAAATTGGTTTCACAAATAGCAAACAAATTAAAATGATTGCTTGTTAGTTGGGTGGGTTTGGCACAGGAAGTTCATTAACCTTAATACAAATATTTAGACAGATTTTTATAAATTTTTATAAATTGAATGTGCATGTGTTATTTTCAAAATTTGTGAGCGTGAGCCACCATAAATGGACAACTTTGTGGAATATTCTTTGATTGAGATCTAGTCATAGGCGAACCCAGAAATATTCTGGCTCACTTGACGGTAAAATATTTTATACTAATAACGTTTGCTCCAGGATTCCAATGATCGCTAAGAAATAAAGAAAATAGAATGATAGATATCGAAACCTCGTCAGCCATGATCATACATCATCTAGTTTACTTATAGCAAATAATTTGTAAACAGAAGTTGCTAGAGCTCTCACAACTTTCAGACAGTAAAAAATAGTTACCATCGTGGTGAAAAAAACTAAATTTTCTTCAAAATGTAGATGAAGAACTAGAATGACAGTGGAGGTATATATTTATATAACCCGTGATGGGTTCTCGAAGAATTGAGAACATTGAATAAGTCGAATGAGCGATTCTCTATACTTAAAAGAGTTCATATTGGACATTAAAAAATTCTCCTTCTTCGACTTCATACCCGAAAATTAAGAATACGAGGCGGAGAGCACGTAGGCAGATGGAAAGCCGTTAGAGAAGAGAAGAGGGAACTTGTTCACGAATGATCGGAGCACAAACGGTAGATTTGAGGGTGAGTTTTCTGCAATAAGGTATCTTTCAACCATAACATTAGGCCACCAGATCAGCATAACATTTTTGTAGGAGAGATGGCTGCCATTAAGATAGTAGTCGGTGTAGGGCTTCGAAATGAATCCTCTTTCAGGGAGCAACAACTCCGGCAGCAGAGCGATAATATTAGCTTTTAGCTTGCTACCTCAAAATCACACTCTTTCGGATGCTTGCTCTTAGAGAAATTACTGAAAACAACAAAGCCAATGAAACCTCAAGAGAAGGCAGACTTTTCTCTCGATTACATCGGATTGAGAATGAGTTGGTTTTCCATTATACTCTTGTGTTCTAGCGCTGTAGGTCTGAACTTGGCATCAGCTTAGGCGCTGACCAAAAACTAGCGCCGGTGAAATCTACTTGAGTACTCGCTCTTAACAAATTTTTACAGCTCATTGCCCCATAAGCTTGCATGAATCAAGGCTGAAACTGTTTAGGTTGTTAACAATTAATGTATGTATGAATGAAGATGAGATAAAACTGACCAGGCACTTGCTCCTCCATTGTCCAGCTTTTGCAAGACTGAGATTGAAATATCTGTCAAATCATAATTTTCATGAACCAGACAAAATGGCCAGAATTGATTTTAGCAGCCTCAGGTTGAAAGAGCTTCATCGATTTTTGAAAGTCTTCTTGTACAATACTTAGAAGTATTAAGGTATCAAAATAAACCGTGTTCTCGGTTTTTTTTTGTCGAAGGGGGGAATCTTCTATGCTTCACATTTACAGACAAACACTTGCCAAACAAAACACCTTAGTCCTTAGAAGAAATATTGAAAAGTTATCAGTATAATTGAATTTCCATTATTAAAATGAACAACACGTCGTTGTGTGTGTAAATTTGCACAAACACTTGCAGAATACACAAACAAACTCACACGCTCAAACGCACACACACATACACGCGACATAGCTCTACTTCCACCTTTGCTTTCACTGATCGTTTGCAAATGTAATTGACATTGTAATTGTAATTGAGAAAAATTATTGCAATTATACTAACAACATTACTAATTTACATAAACACACACACACACACAAACCCATTCATACATAAATTATTTATGCTTCGGTAGCTAAATGCACACGTGTTAGGCGTGTCCAACTGTACTGGTCGAGTTGTTAAATATGCAAATTTCGTCTTTTTTCCCGAACTCGTTTCGAGGCAAATTGAATGATCAGCGTTTATGTGTGAAATTTCATGAATAATTAGTTGCCCAACTAATTGCTTTGAAATAAAATATTAAATTTGGATGGATTTTATTTGAATTAAAGATGAAGTCATATTAAATGTAATATTTATATGTGGCCTTTTATTAAAAGTGTATTATATCAAATTTATATAAAACAAGTAAGGAAGAGCTAAGTTCGGGTGTAACCGAACATTTTATACTCTCGCATGATAAAGTGATAATCGAGATTTCATTATCCGTCATTTACCTATCATCATTGGTTCCTAATGTATATAAAGGGTGATTTTTTAAGAGCTTGATAACTTTTTAAAAAAAAAAAACGCATAAAATTTGCAAAATCTCATCGGTTCTTTATTTGAAACGTTAGATTGGTTCATGACATTTACTTTTTGAAGATAATTTCATTTAAATGTTGACCGCGGCTGCGTCTTAGGTGGTCCATTCGGAAAGTCCAATTTTGGGCAACTTTTTCGAGCATTTCGGCCGGAATAGCCCGAATTTCTTCGGAAATGTTGTCTTCCAAAGCTGGAATAGTTGCTGGCTTATTTCTGTAGACTTTAAACTTGACGTAGCCCCACAAAAAATAGTCTAAAGGCGTTAAATCGCATGATCTTGGTGGCCAACTTACGGGTCCATTTCTTGAGATGAATTGTTGTCCGAAGTTTTCCCTCAAAATGGCCATAGAATCGCGAGCTGTGTGGCATGTAGCGCCATCTTGTTGAAACCACATGTCAACCAAGTTCAGTTCTTCCATTTTTGGCAACAAAAAGTTTGTTAGCATCGAACGATAGCGATCGCCATTCACCGTAACGTTGCGTCCAACAGCATCTTTGAAAAAATACGGTCCAATGATTCCACCAGCGTACAAACCACACCAAACAGTGCATTTTTCGGGATGCATGGGCAGTTCTTGAACGGCTTCTGGTTGCTCTTCACCCCAAATGCGGCAATTTTGCTTATTTACGTAGCCATTCAACCAGAAATGAGCCTCATCGCTGAACAAAATTTGTCGATAAACACATTTCGAACCGAACACTGATTTTGGTAATAAAATTCAATGATTTGCAAGCGTTGCTCGTTAGTAAGTCTATTCATGATGAAATGTCAAAGCATACTGAGCATCTTTCTCTTTGACACCATGTCTGAAATCCCACGTGATCTGTCAAATACTAATGCATGAATTTTAATCGAGAATTATCTTTAAATTTATTCTCATTCTTCAGAGTTCAGTTAAAATTTAAGTAAATCCACTATCGCAATCTAGCACGTTGCAACCACCGAAACTCGAATACATTGAAGTAGCACCAGCTGGCAAGAGTATTGTTGCGTTTCTAAGCTGATATTATAGTAAATATTAGTTTTTCGAGATGCCAAGTTCAGTCATAGCTGCATAAAGGTAGATCCTTTCCATGCTCCTGACCTGTCAAACCAGAGCAAGGTGAAAACTCTTCCGTTGAGCCTATTATACTCGGACCGAATGGCAGACAAGTCTTGAAGTACAGGTTCGACAAAATGTTCTGGAATTCAGTGAGCATCAGTACCAGAAACCTACTCAGCATATTGTTTAGCGAAGATATCTTAGCAACGCCTACACTAAACGGTTAGACATCTACTACTGTCAGTATTTGGGGTGTCTGAAAAGAAGTAAGATAACGCCAGGGCTCACTTATGGAGCGGGGTTCGACAGAAGCTTGCTTGGTTACCAGTTCACTTTCAAGAAATCAGGAAAACCAATCGCCGACTCGAATCGTAATGTTAGGAGGGTAAGAGGTGGATCTTTTTTGATACTTGAAATGGCGATTGATGCGTTCAAAATGGATCAATCAAAGTGGCTTCCATTGCGAAAGTGCATAGATCTTAATGAGGAATATTTGAAAAACAGACAAGCGATTTTTGATTATCAATTTTGTGTTTTGTTCTCTAGTCCCTAAATATAATAGGCAACCCTCGTACAAGGGTCATACTTTTATCAAATTACTGAGCGAATTGAGTTCCGGATGGACATTTCTCCGTCCATCAGCAAGCATTCTGGATTGAAGGGTGCATTATAGATGTGTGATATGGAACTTGTAAAGTACTAAGTACTACTAAGTCGCTACATTTTTTCCGAAATTCGTAAAATTGAGATAACTTGTTTATATAAAAATAGTTCCAGTGTGTACATTAAGCAATTTTCAAGGGAGAACAACATCATCGACAATAATTACCCGGCAATGCGCGCACAGGTCATGTCAAATCTGGGGATAAAATGGGAGCACGCACAGGACCCTCACAGTGGAGCAGCCGTAACGGAGGAGTAAAACATAGAAACGCACTTTGCTGCGGTCAAAGCACAAACAAAAAGACAACAACAACAATACAAAGGAGCAACTACTATTATTCATTTCAGCGCGTTACATGCGCCTAACTGCTCTTTTGCAGCGCCAGTTGTTGTAATTGCTTCATTGTTGTTGGCATTTGCCATGTTGCTGCCATCCACAGGCATCGTTGGTGTTTTGTCTGCCGCTGCCGACGTCGCTGCCGGCGCCACCGTTGCGCTGTTGCTGATGTTTCAGCATTGGTGTATGTGAACCAACGCTGAGCGTAAGCGTTTGACTGTCAGCAGCAGTGCCGCAAGTCAAGTAAAAAATAAAAAAAAACAATAACAACAACAACAACGCATGCGGGTTAGAGCAATGAGCAGCATACCATTAGCAAATGTGGCGACCATTAACGCCAACAACAATGTCGCCGTTGTTACGCAGCAACATGTTTCGCTTGTGTCGTTGTTCTTATTGTTGTTGTTGTTGCAGCTGTTATTTCTGCGCCATAATATTTATGTAATTCACAAGGCTGCTGCTGCTGGTGCTGCTCCTGCTGTTGTCATTCATGCGTGCATACTGCTTTAATTGCCAGCATTCAACGGCAGGAGTCAGCAACCAACAACAACAAGAACAGCCGTAATTGCCAACACAAAGCGACAGCAGGTCACCCACCATCACTTCTGCAGCGGAAATCATTGCTGGTTGGCTGTGGCAGTTGTTGCTGCACTTGTTGTTGCTGCACTTGTTGTTGCTGCACTTGTTGTTGTTGCTGTTGTTGGTAATGTGTTAGTCTAATGGTGGTCGTCATTGTTCCTGCGAACATTAAACCTCAAATGTTGTGCTGCTGGCTGTTTTTCTGTTGACTCCCCTCTTGCGCCCTTTGTTTAATGTGCCACGTGCTTTTGTCGGTTGCTGCAAGTGTCGTGCGCGCTCGGCGTGTTCAGCGCTATCAACATTTATGCGCGAATACAATTAAAATTTAGGGCAATTACGCGGTGAATGTGTCGCGCACAATAAACGCATGCAACGAATGCAGCCGAATGTGACACACACACGCACGCGCCGCTTGAGATGACACTATTTGCGCACAAAAGTAGGCTACAAAATTTAGAAACTCAATTTGGAAGTTTATTTTCTGTGTGTGGCACGCATATAAGTGCGAAATAAAGAGACACATTAAATAAAATAATTTCACTTAATTTGTAAATGAAATCGCATGGCACTCCTGTGGGATTGCCAGGCATTCAATTTGTATTTGAGTGCAAATATTTCAATTTCACAAATTTTAATTAAAATTTATATCAAACAGAGAAAATCACTTTAACTTCCTTTTATTTACGCCATTATAACACGTATTTGTTTACTGATATAAATCATTTTTGTGCATTTCAAAAGTCAAGCATTCAAGGCGCACTTCACTCAGCTCACTTCGGCTATACGCCTCAATGCACTCGCAAATAATTTTTGAATCTAATTTCATCTGCGTTTCCTGGCAATAAAACACGCTCGAGCGTTCGCTTTATTTTATGCTGCGATTAAATAAAATAAATATCCTGTATATGTTACTAAACTCCTCAGCTACGCCATTCACCTAAGGCAATTTATATGGTATCATCCGGAAAATCAGGAAATGAAATGCAGTCGCATAGCATTTCTGAACGCAGTGCATTCCAGTTATTTGCTGATGCTTTTTTATTTATTTATTTTTTTCTTGCAGTGAAAAATTGTTTAAAGATATGTATGTATGTTAATATATGCACATACGTATATATTTATCTGAATAAGCCCGGGTAGCCAGTTTTTAGAGGATAAATTGAAAATTTGCAGTATGAGGTCAAAGGTTTCCTACTACAGCATGAGACCATGAAATATTTGAGGGACAGGTAGAGCAGTAGCTATTTATTTATGCTACAGTGCAGAGGCTTTTATCTACATAAATTTCAGTTAAATCGTTTTCAAATGTAAAAATATATATTTCAGTATGTAGATTGGACGCCATCTTAATGGGGTACGGTCATTGAGATAATCAATATATTATAGGCACAAATATGTATACTTAACTTAAGCAGTTATTTAGAGTTATAAACTTTAAACGTGGAATCTCGCCAGTCTGAATATGCATCCATGTCCAAATTTATTTTAAATGCATTGAAACAGCAGTTAATGGTGTCAATAAAGCAGTCACACTCGTAGGCCTGAAGATACAGTACCATATATAATCATCTATTAATTTATAACCAGAAAAATAATAACATTGCCACCTAGTATGTCATAGTTCAGTCAAGAGCCGCCATTTTAAATACATTTTAAACTTTTTCATATACTCTATCCTTATAATTGACCTGTTCGAATGCTATTCATGGTTTCCGGAAACACTTTAATCACAGCGCCACTTTTCGGTTCCGAATATTTTATATTTTCTGTTATCCGATTCACGAACTGCGAGGCTTAAGCTGTGAACAGACTACAACATAATGCCTCTTGATGTCTCCCATCGAACACCTGCACAGTGAGGCTCGTATGCTCCCAGTTAAGGAGCATAATGAACTCCTCTCCAAGCAATTTCTGTTATGGTGCTTTCGCAGAAATTATTCTTACAGTCACCTGCTTGGGGCGGAACTACTCCTAGGAAAATCATATGGTTCTTTTTAACAACATACAAGTAAAACAATAAGCCGACCAGACTTCGGACGCAACTAACTACAGACATGCACCGACCGCCATCACATTCACAGTGGAGCCAATAACACCTTCACCGACTCCCACTCAGTAAATGGAGTACTTGGAGTCTAACCATCACCGATTGCAAACGAAGAACTCGAGCTGCCGCGAGAATCGAGAGTGAATCTGCGCGATCTGCATTCTGTAGCAGGTTAAACTCTTACCTATTCAGAATCGGCACTAATATATCAAACGTATGTCCTGCGTGCAATGAGTCACCGAATGAAGCTAACCATCTCCTTTCATTTCCTGCTGCCGTATGACGTTCTTCTTCCGATGATCCGATCCCTTCGAAACAGCACGTTTCTCGGACATACCGTTGGATGATCTCGCTGACAACTTATCTATCCTTAGCATCCTAAGATTATTAGGGATCCTTCACAACAGCAAATACAACAGTTTTGCTAAACTGCTCTAATTCTTATGGCTGCTTGCTCATATACTTAATTAAAAGACTTATTCATTTTTGTTCTCAGTCGAACATAGCTCTACCTAAGTGATGTCAACGGACATATTACAGGACCTTTTTATAGGGTTTTATTTAAGTGAAAATTAATTTCAACATTAAAACAAGTAAGGAAGGGCTAAGTTCGGGTGTCACCGAACATTTTATACTCTCGCTTGATAAAGTAATAATCGAGATTTAACCCTTAAATGCATGATGATGTATATATACATCAGTGTTTTCTTCCTTACATATTTTCTAAACGGTAGCAAACACAGTACTTTTTACTTTTATTAGGTGCTTAAAATATCTGTGTTGGTTTTTGAATGCACACTTTCACGATATGTCATTTCACTTTTTAATTTTAATAATTTGACAGCTTGGCGCGCCACTTACAAATACACACTTTGGCATTTTAAAAAGGAAAAATCATGCATTTAAGGGTTAAGTATCCGTCATTTACATATTTTTTTATTTTGCTGTAAAATTAATTAGAATTAAATTCTGAGAGATTTACCGATATTTTCGGTGAAAAGTTAGGTTAGGTTAGGTTAGGCACTGAGTTCTTCGTGTTCGATATCAGGGACCTTGAAAAGTTATAGTCCGATTACGACAATTTTTCCACAAGGGATACCTCAGCTCAAATACCGTGTTTGTGTAAGGTTTTATTTCGCTATCATCATTGGTTCCTAATGTATATATTATACAGAGAAGGCATCAGATGGAATTCAAATAGTGTTATATTGGAAGAAGGAGTGGTTGTGAACCGATTTCACCCATATTTCGTACATGTCATCAGGATGTTAAGAAAATATTATATACCGAAATTCATTGAAATCGGTCGATTAGTTCCTGAGATATGGTTTTTGGTCCATAAGTGGGCGACGCCACGCCCATTTTCAATTTAAAAAAAAAAAACCTGGTTGCGGCTTCCTTCTGCCATTTCTTCCGTAAAATTTTGTGTTTCTGACGTTTTTTGTTAGTCGGTTAACGCACTTTTAGTGATTTTCAACCTAACCTTTGTATGGGAGGTGGGCGTGGTTATTATCCGATTTCTTCCATTTTTGAACTGTATATGGAAATGCCTGAAGGAAAGGACTCTGTAGAGTTTGGTTGACATAGCTATAGTAGTTTCCGAGATATGTACAAAAACCTTAATAGGGGGCGGGGCCACGCCCACTTTTCCAAAAAAATTACTTCCAAATATGCTCCTCCCTATTGTGATCCTTTGTGGCAAATTTCATTTTAATATCTTTATTTATGGCTTAGTTATGACACTTTATAGGTTTTTGGTTTCCGCCATTTTGTGGGCGTGGCAGTGAGCCGATTTTGCCCATCTTCGAACTTAACCTTCTTATGGAGCCAAGAAATACGTGTACCAAGTTTCATCATGATATCTCAATTTTTACTCAAGTTACAGCTTGCACGGACGGACGGACAGACGGACGGACGGACAGACGGACGGACGGACAGACGGACGGACGGACAGACAGACATCCGGATTTCAACTCTACTCGTCACCCTGGTCACTTTGGTATATATAACCCTATATCTGACTCTTTTAGTTTTAGGACTTACAAACAACCGTTATGTGAACAAAACTATAATACTCTCTTTAGCAACTTTGTTGCGAGAGTATAAAAATCGCGAAAATCAGTGTTTTTTCAAAGGGTCACACTGAGACGACCCCTTAAGGGAGAGTAAGCTGCTTTCTTCTTAATGAATTAAACTGTTTTCTAAAGTCAACAAAGAATATATAAAATCAAGGAATAATTTCATTTCAACATAAACAAATAAAAATTTCATTCTCGGCACCTCACAGTAGATAGGCTATGAGGATGTCGTTAGAGAATTTATGACTGAAATAAAAGTCTGCTCACTGACAAAAATATACACATCTTTAATATGACTTTTAAAATCAGCAGCTTTTGAGCCAACACAACCATGGTAGCGCTGAATCCATTCCCATATTATAAGCTACTAAACTCAAATACCTTGGGTCGTGACAAAGTATACTTTTCTAATATTTCTGTAACATTTTCAACGATTTCGTAGGCGTGATTCTATTGGAAACACAAAACTTCAATCATTTTTGTCATATTAAAAGTCACCAGACAAACCTTGCCCAATACCAATCTCCAAAAAAAAGTTTTATCGTTTCGGTTTGCGCTAGTTAATATCATTTTCGCGATATGAGTCGTTAAAAATATACTTTTGAGCTTCACTGAAATGTGTACTCTTTATTAATATTCTCAAGACTAACTTTTTGCTTAGATCTTTCTGCTATTTATACTAACTTAAGGACTGTGTCAAATAAGGAAAATGTGCTAATTGACAGGAAGAAAGGTTCTGGTAAAAAGAAGGGGCCACATGATCGTGAGTAGGCGAAGTACGTTGTGACAAATCTCAAGACAGACCCATGCATTTCGGGCAGAAAATTGGCGAGGAAGGCTGGCTGTGAATACACTTAACTGCCCAGAACTAAGGCCGGTAAAAAAGAAGATGATTGAAACAAAGAAAAAGTGAAACTTTAATTCACTTAGTACATATTAGGTCTCTTACTAAGAGCTTGTGGATAAAAATAATACCATTTTTGCTTTATGTCAGCATACTTTATGACTTGAACAGCTGAATCCATATAATGTGCTTTGATATGAGCACAATTAAATTTTGACGTCATTTCTTCTAGTATATATTATATTCTTCTTCTTTACTGGCGTTGGCGCCAGTTTTAGTCGAGTTTATATTATATGTATATTGTATATAAAAAATCACTCTCCGAAATGAGTGAAAATACCTTAAGCTGCTAAGCTAATAAATCCACGCATTGAATAGCGAAAAGTTTCCTTATAAATAACTTTGATATACCGAATACAGCTTTTAACCTTTTCTCCCCACCTGTAAGCAGTGCGAAACTTTTCTATTGTCACCATATGCCATTCAACTAAATGTCAACGCAAGGCACACACATCACAGCAGGTAATAAAATCGTGTCAAAAGAATAAACAACTAACCAAGTAGTATCAACAAAGGCAAGTCAAAGATGAAGCGCAACTGAGAAAGATGAAGCTGTGGTATGTATAAAGGAGAGGAAGTGTGCCTAAGAGGAAAATTGCGGCGTAGAGGGTGAAATATTTACTGTAGGCAAAACTAAATGATAAATTATAACGAATACGGCACTGAATGATGCTTGTGGGATTGGTTTGTGGAGAGAATTTAAGATATCATATGACCTAGTTTATCAGAAACGAATATTTTTATGTTAAACGCGATGATTTTTATTTCAATTATTTACAGACTGATTTACAGACACTTAAGAATATATCTCTTCATTTCAGCAACTATTTTCTTGTACTAAAATTTCCTAAACGGCTGCCAAAGCACGAAAAAACTCACGCAGCTCTCACAAAAAAAAAAGAACGCCAGACTACACTTTGTTTGCTTTTGCACTTTGAACTCGTCTAACGTTCATTCATTTATCCATTGTGTCAAGCGGCGGATTGCGTGGCAAGCCGCAAACATGCGTGCTCCTTAGAGAATGCGCGCGCCAAAAAAAAGAAACTAAAGATAGGCAACAGAAAAAATTGTATTGGCAAATAGAGCGAGTAGTTGAAGAATGAGTGAGCGCAAGCAGACGTGCAGAATGAAGCGTCGGAATACCAGCAAGTGGGTGCATTGTCTACAAGGTCTATATGCAGTGTGGCTCAAAGACAGGCAATCACACATGAAGTGGGAAGAAAGCGTATAACAGCGAGCGAGCGGAGATTGATGATATCAAGATGCGAGGAATTTGCAAGGAGAAATGTTTGCGCGCAAGAAAAATGTGTTGGCGCTACCCAAATATATTTGGAGCACTTTGTGGAAGCGACGATATGCAAACAACGCCATATATGCATACATGTGTGTCAGTTAGGGAGAGAGACTCCGCACATCGTCTTATTGGGCGGGGGAAGGGTGCGCGCCAAACTTTCGTGCAGCAATGACGCATCGCATTACCAAATGCAACCAATTCCAACTCCTTCACAGTTTACTTGCGCATATGTATGTGTATGCGTGTATGTGCAGCAGCCGAAAAGCAAAGCGCCCAGCAACACTTTGACTGAGGCAAAATCATTGCAAATTTCAGCGGTTGCATAACTTTCTCAGCTTCTTCACTTTTGTTATTTGCATTTTCATGCATTTCGGCGTGAAGTTCATTTTGCCACCGCCGCCACCGATGCACGGCGTCAGCAAGAAGCAGCGGCAGCCGTCAGCCATCTTTCAAGTTGATTTAATTTGCTTGCAGACGGTATAAAATATTTTTTGCAAATTAGTTTAATTAATGTTTGGCAAATGTCACCACGTGCAGCAGTCAACAGCAGCGCAAGTTGTTGCTTTTGTTGTTTGTGTTGCTGTTGCCAACACTTTGCATAATAGCTGTCAGAGTTTTGTGCATAATTTAGCATCATAATTAAGTGCAAGGCAATCTGCAAATACGCACACACACACACACACACTTACACACTCATATAAGCATACGCATCTTCGTGGCGCAAACAAATTTCGCTCATTTTCGAGTGAAATACGAATTAACTTCGAAAGTGACTTTTCCGAATTTGTTCTAAGGCATGCTCAGGATCAAATGTGTGCATCTGCTGTGCTTTTGCAACTTGAGGCAAAGCAAAGCTCCTTAGAGTTTATTATATTCTCAACTATGGAGTTTGTACTCGCAGCTATTTTAAGTAATTTGTTAAAATATTTATATTAATATAATTTGCTTGCGCTGTTTTGTTGTTTTGTAGTAGCTAGCTACTGCTGATGACATTGTCATATGGCAAAGTGTTGAGAGACTGCTGTCAGCTGTCAAATATTTTTATAAGATGAGCAATTGGCACTTAATTTAGTAAAAGCATTAAAATTTTATTAAAAAAACTTTTGAATAGAAGTGTTGCAGAGCTACAATGTATCTTTAATATTCACGAAGGCTTAAATTTCTTCGATAGGTGGGAACTACAAACATATATGTGAGAGAAATGCTTCTTGAATGCTACACATAGTATATGTATCGTTAAGCGATTTCCTTATTTTTATATGGGGTATTCCATACCAAATCGACCACTTTTGAACCCGACCCCTTTAGATTTTTCTGAAACTTATCCATCCTTTTCTACCCTTTGAAAAACAGTTTTGAGAATTTTTTCGAACTTAAAAAAGTTATGAATTTTTCAAAAAAAAATGGCTTTTTTATTTTCAAATAGCCATAACTTTTGTAGAAATTGAGTTTTGGGGACCTTTTTCTAAATTTTTTTTTTTTGAATGAACTTTTCGAAAAAATACACGAAAAAAATTTAACACGATCAATTATATAAAATAATCGGTTTTTTTTAAGTAAAATCGTCATTTTTTGGAAGTTCGCCCTTTTTTTTTCCTCAAAAAAATGGAAAAAAATTGAGAAAGTGTTAATGGCCCAGAGACATTAAAATTTACCCGCGAGATGGTATGAGAGGACTTTAAAACAGCCGATTTAAAAGAAAATCACATATCTCAGAACCTACTTCACCGATTTCCACAAAATTCGGTACATATATTCTTCTAGCATGCAACAACAATCTCTATAGAGTAGTACAGCTTATCACAAACAAATTTTCATATTCAATGGTTCAAGCCGCTAGGTACCGAATTTTTGGACACCAGTATCTCTAGTTGACTTTTGACCGCAAATACCAGTCAATGTATGAGATATATATTTGAAATTAGGGATGAATATTTCCTGACAATGTTGTGTCTGTGTGTCAACAACGGGTTGAATAGTATCAATACTTTCCTTAGCTCCCATATACCTATGTAACACAACGATTTTCGAACTTCCAGGTGATTTTATACGACATATATCGGCCAACATGTGAGCTAACTTTTAGAAAATGAGAGAGTGTGTTTTACTGAGAACATGGTATCGTTGAGTGGCTTTTCTCCATAAGGTTGGTGATGGTACCGCAGGGAATATTTTAATGGTATGTGGCATATTAATAGTACGTAGTATTGGAAAAAATAGATAAAACCGGATCGATATTACCCTCAACCTTTTTTCTTTTTTAACAAGTCTTTTGTCGAATATGTAGGTCAGTGTATGAGTTATATACACATTTATAATTGATCTTCAAACTACTTGAAGTTCTCCATAACTAGATCTCTTCAATTGGCAATAGAAGTAAAATTTCGTACAAACTTCCCTCTATATAGCCTCTGTAGTTCGAAGATTCTTTGAGAATTATGTTGATTCGAATTAGCGAAGTTCAACTGTATATATAATTGCTTGGATTCCGATCCTCTGGTTGACGATTTGCACCTTAAGATATTTCCCTGGAGTTGTGTCTTGCAAGTTGCGAGGGCGTGAAATGTTCGGTTGCACTCGTACTTAGCCCTTCATTACTTGTTTATTTTTATCTTTTACAAACAACTTTTTTCAGTTACGAAATTTTCTGAAAATTAATTTTTTTGATTAAAATTTGTTTTCTCAATTTATCATTTGTATTTTAGCTTACATATTATCTATTTAACGAAAGGACCCCTAATATTTAGAGAAAATTTCTTGCATAAAAATATCTACGTATTTCTAAGATTTCGGTTTTATCATCTATTTTTTAATTAATCAAATTTTTCTTTGCTAAAATCTGTACTTTCTGATGATGTAAAGAAAATAAACATTAGCATTATAACTTTAGTCAAAATCGACCCAGCAATAGAGAGCTATATATTTATTTCAAGTATTTGATATTCCATTGTAGCAGCAGCAAAAACAGTTAGTTAGTTAAAATAAACTCATCGGATAGGATATTTTCTCCCCTTTTCCATCAAGGTGTGATGGTATGTAATAAAAAAGATCTATGAAAATTCCATACAGCCTTACTTAAAAAGGCGAATATCTCGAGAAGTATTAATGATAGCGATTTTGACCTCGGACCTTTTTTATAGCAAATAAAATTTCCTACAAATTTGTCAAGTACATCTTTTCTATAGCTCTTGTCGTTTACGAGATAAATACAAAACAATACGAATTTCATGGAAAAATCTGGTTTAGAGCCGCGTACTATCTCGCCGGTGTGAGTTACGATTTTGTTGCACTGGGCACTTTTGTAGAGTGAATAATTCTGAGAAATATGCGTCTAAAGTCAAAGCAATGTCATAAAATACCTCTGATCTGTATGAATTTAAAGATAAAAACACACGATTGTAGTGAATTTTCTTTGGAACATTTTTACAGGCCTTAGTAGAGTTCTTAATGTTAATATTAACCCTTAAATGCATGGTTTTTCCTTTTTAAATACCAAGTGTGTATTTTTTAAGTGGCGCGCCAAGCTGTCAAATTATTAAAATTAAAAAGTTAAATGTCATATCATGAAAGTTTGCATTCAAAAGTCAACATAGATATTTTTAGCACCTAATAAAAGTAAAAAATACTGTGCTTGAGTTACCGTTTAGAAATTATGTAAGGAAGAAAACACTGATGTATATATACATCATCATGCATTTAAGGGTTAAGGGCTAAAATTTTCAGGGAATTTTTTTTAGGGTATTTCCAAGAAAATTTCGTGACGGGACTGAAAAAAAATAGTAGTTAAAAAAAAAACACCCTAATGTATATAAAGTGCAGTGCATAGTTTAAGTAGTACACCGATGCGTATGAGTAACATTCATGTTGCGAAATAACAGTCGCTGAAAACGCCAAATGAACTATTTTATTAGCTCATTTAGCACCACATATAAAAACGGTCTGAGTACTCATATACTCCAGAAGTGCCTACATTAGATTCTATTTACTACAATAAAAATACACTTACCGGAGTCTTTCAGGCGCACTAAACAGATATAGTGAGCAATAAGCTCGGACGGTAACTGTTATGCAAGTGCAGTTTACGAAAAATGGTAAACTTGACAGATATTTAATTTGAGAATTTATGACAAGAATTTGCTACGCTTTGAACGCTTGACTTACTTGATGCAGTAAATTTTCTGCATTGAAAAGGCAATCGAAGGCTTCAACAAACACTGGTTGTTGGAATTTTTCAAAATCAAACCTCTTATAATTTCAAATTTTTAATTCTACAGCAAAAGGAATGCAATTAATATGGTATATTTCCCTCAAGTTGTCATTATTTTGCAAATTGTTGTTAAGTTAACAACAACAAAATGCAGCCAATTACCAGGTAACAATATCCGGAGTGCAATCCATAATTAGCCAATAACTGGAAGGTAAACAAGAAGCCAGCAAAACAACAAACAAAAGGCAATCGGAAGCTGCTCATAAACACGAGATGAAAGCTTTTCGGAGAGACGCACACCAACACACAGCCACACAGGACACACAGACACCAGGCAGCAAATTATTGGCAAACAGATCGATGCAAAATGCATAGATCCAATGCAATAGCTCGTGGCCAATTTTAATAATTACTTTTACAAAGCAACAAACACACACACACGCACGCTTGCTAATACTTGTATTTGCAATATAATAAAGTATTTATGCGCCAATTGTGGATGGTGAATGAAATGTGCAAATATCCTGTTGCGGTGAGCGAGCAAACCGTTCACCAGCAATCTATGCAACACATAGCAACCTAAACCTTACCATTAGTGTATACATGTGTGTATTTGTGTATGTGTGTGTGAGTGCTGCCAAAATACCGACCGACATCCGCCATCCGCTTAGTGGGCGGTCAGTGACCACACCAAGCAGCAGCAAGTGCAAGCAGTTAAAGCCAACCAAAAACAATAAAAGCTCTTACAACAACAGAACAACAACAAGTACACAGCAACAGCAACAAACACACACAGTAAATTTGCAATTTCGCGCTGCATTTGCACTGCTGCATTGCGGCTTCAGCTGTGGCTGCCGGCGAAGCTCTGCAGCCCCAAAGCCGACGTCGACGTCGCCGCTAACACAGGCCACGCTACGGCAAACAGCGGCGCATGCGATGCCAGCTGGCGCAGCGCTAACGGCAGCTGGTTGCAGCAAAGTAAGCAATAACTTTAGAATCACCGCAAGCAATTTGCATTTTACAACCAAAGCGAGCGAAATAAAAAAAGCGCTGCATTAACAAAAAGCTGGCGAAAATGTGAATAAATAAAAATAAATAAAACGCTTTGCAGTAACGGGCGAATAACGGTAGTGCAGCGCAGGCAAAGGCTGTGGAAGTGCAAAGGGCGGCGTGGAAGGCGGTGGCGACGGCAATTGCTAAAGAAGCCAAGAAAACGGCACGGCACGAGATATAAATGAAAATAGTTGACACCATTCTGGCGTAATCAATTTCCTGCTTGCGGCCAGCAGTGCAATGCCAATAACTGCAATAACAACAACAGCGTTGCAGATAAAAGGTTAGCGCGAACGGCAAGCCACCGGTTTCCGAGCAAACCAGTCTGTTCTTGAACATGATGTTGAGTCACAGTGTTCGAAGGCTTTCTGGATATTTTATAGATTTGTAAAAACAACAACTTCACTTATATGGTTCGGCATAAAATTGTTCGATTTATTGCGTGGGTTTTGTGTTTCGCAATTATTCGGAGCAGCAGCGAAAGTAAATTTGAATATTGATTGCCTTCTGTGGAAACCATGAAAAAATGCTGGTATATGTATGTATTATTATATTATTGTTAAAAAAGTACTTTTTAAGGAAAAACAACTTTTATGATTTATATAAATTTTTTTTTTTCATTATGGACTTACGATATTCAATTTACTGAATATTCGTGAACATTTATGTCATTGCTCAGTAAAAAATGCTCAGTAAATTACATTCATACGTGATGAGCACAACAACAAGTCCTTCGCAAAAAGGTACGTCGTTGTTCATAGATGGGCGTAATTGGACCACTGCCACGTCCTCAAACCACCACTAACCGAAAATCTATAAAATGCTATAACCCTCTAACTAAGCACTCAATTTAGCTATAGGAATGTAATTTGGTGCAGGGGATTATAGCAAGGGCACCTGTGGCCTAAATATTTTTAAAAAGTGGTCGTGCATCCCCCTCTAAAAGGTTTAATGTAAATATCTCCAAGACCACCACAACTACATTAGCAAAATTCGCTTAGGACCATTCTCATAAGGCTTTTACCAACTGTATGGAACATAATGAAATCGAATCATAACACCGCTCGCTCACCATATAACGGTAATGTGAAAGACTTCTAAAAGAGAGATAAATCAATGACTGCACATACCGGAGACATAAGGTTTTAATTCGAGATGGTATGAGAAGACACAATGGGAGCTGTTCAAGCCCACAGGCACCGAATATCGGGATCCCAGTACCTATAGTTGACTTTTGATCGAAAATATTGGTCAATGTAGATAGAATTCTTTCCGGATAATAGCATGTCTGTGTGTCAAAAATGCTTTGTATCGGTTAAATACTTCCCCATATACCTAATATAAAGGCTTTCGAACTACCGAGTGGCTTTCTACCGCATGCATCAGCTAATATATGAGTTATCTAAAAAAAAATAAAGGAGCGTGTTTTACTGGTTATTAAGTATCTTTGCGCCTAAAACTTGGCCTAGCCTTCATATAAATAATACCAAAATTTGCGAACATCTGTTGAAGCTTGAAACAGTGTATGCTAATGCAGCCAGGATAAAAAGATGACTTCAGGGCTTACAAGTAAGTATTAAATATTTTTTTCAGAATTTTACAGAACATGAATTAAATGACGAATGAAACCTTTTTCAAGTTACTTCTCACCACAGACTAAAAATAAACTTCATTTTAATAAAGAATATGAAAATGTGTGAAAAATATCAGACAAAGAATTTGCGCAACAAACTCATAAATTTTGCAATTCAATTCGTCGCGCCCATCTCCCCAGTTGCTTGTCTCCGCATTGAACTGAAATTTTGAACTCCTCCTGAGTGGCATGCAACACAAAAAATTTCAGCCAGACAATACTTGTCGCATTCATTATTGAGTGATTCAGAAATTGCGACACTTTCAATGACAATTGCTACAAACACACACATATACATACACACACAGACTGAAAGTTGCCGACGTTTTATGTCAGTAATAAAAGAAACTATGCCGTCTATGAATATTAAACATAACTGTATTAATGCTTTATTTTTAAGCAAGTTTGTAGCTACTTTTAACAGTTTGCAGACGAATTTTGTGGAGTTTTATGGCAGAATCTGGCAACGAATGAATTTGTTGTGATTTGTGAGCTGGAACATAAATAAATAATGCAAGCAGCAAAAGACGTTGTTAATTGCTTCTAAGAATATGATTTGGTAGGAGTTTATAGATATTAAATATTAAAATTAGAACAATTCACGAATATAATATGGCTTAACTCTCAATGCATCATCAGAAGCGCCCTTTAAGGTTGATTGCAACTTAAGTAAAAAAATGCGTGAACTTGTAATCCGATTATTCTCCTGCTCGAACCTGCACTTGAGGACCTAAATTGGTGTTTTTTGCTAAAAAGCAATATATTCAAAGAATTATATAAACATAAAACTCGCATTATATTTAGAAATATTTAATTTCCCATATTTTGAAATAGAGTTGCCACCTGTCAGTCAACGAAATATAACCAATTACCGGTAAAACATAAGACATTGAAGTCAATTTCGAAAATTATAAAAGAAACATAAACATATATTGCTAAATATAGTTGCCACCTATTAAAAAAAAATTAAAATTGTTAAAATGAAGCGATAAACAAAAGGACTCAGAGAAATGTTTCCAGTATACAAACACATATATTTTATTTTTTATGTACTTTCTAATAGAGTTGCCACCTTTACAAAAATAACAACGAAAAATTCTCTGAAAAACTCCTGTCTAACGTAAGTCTTTTAAAAATAAATCATATGGAACGCATTTAATTTACATGCATATATATTGCTAAATGTAGTTGCCACCTATTAAAATTTAATAAAGAAATGTATAAAAATTGTTAAAATTTGAACGACAAATATAAGGACTTAAAAAAATGATTCCAGAAAACACGCGCAGATATTTTACTTTCTATGTATTTCCAAATAGAGTTGCCACTTTTACAAAAATAACATCGAGAAAATTTCTTAAAAAATCCTGCCAAGCATAGGTCGTTTAAATCAAAATTATACAAAATACATTTAATTTATGTATTGCTAAACATTGTTGCCACTTATTAAAATTAAAAAAAAAAATATATAAAAATTCTTAATATTGAAGGACAATCATAAGATCTTAAAAAATTATTCCAGTAAGCAAACGCAGATATTTTATTTTATATGTATTTCCAAATAGAGTTGCCACTTTTACAAAATTAAAATCGGAAAATTTCTTAAAAATGCTGCCAAACGTTGGTCGCTGAAATACACATCGCATTTAATTTATATATCTCTAAAAATAGTTGCCACCTATTTAAATTTTCAAAAATTAATAAAAGTTGATGAAATTTCAAATCATTCTGAACATTTTTATATACATTACTGAAAATCTAGCATTATTAAGACACTCTTAAAATATTTTTACTCTAAGAAGGATATATTGAGTTTGGCATGACGTTTTCACACTTAAAAGTAAATGTTAAGGACCTGTTCGTCTGTCCGACTGTCGTACTAACCTATCGATCAAAGTCAAGTACTAATATGGAATCTTTTATATTTGAGTAGATATCTTCGCAAAATTTAGCAAGGATAATTATCCAAGATAACGGTACAAACTCTAAAGAAATTGTTCAGTTCGGATCACTATAGTATACAGGTATAACTGCCATACAGACTGAACTATCGGAATGAAGTTCTTGTATAGATTTTTTTGTATGTGTGAAGGGTATCACTGTAAAATATTTATCTTAGATATAGTTTTTATTTATTTAGACTTCAGTAGGAAAACGACCAACCTCTCTGAGAATAAGTGTAAAGTATGGTTTTATTAGCTTTTGCTTTTGAGCGAAAATGCCACATCTAAGTGGCTGGCATTGATGTGAACCAATCAGCGTTGTACTCGTTTAAGGTACATTCTGTAAATATTTAAATGATGAATTCACCACAATCACACACATTCAGAATTCTTTAATAAATTTATAATACACATTGCCTGCCATATGCATTTTACATCAATGGACCGCAGCTTGTAAGCGTGTAAATAGAGAAAATTGTATTAAACTCATTTCGATTGCCACACACACACACACACACACACATGCGACTATATTTTCGGCATTATTGAGCATTCGCGTGTCACCAGCACCATCTTTATAAAAAAAAACTGTTGTACCACAAAGTGATTGCGTGGGTCAAACACTCACTTAAATGGCGAAATTCATGCGATTTCGACAAGTGCCAATTGTCGTTTTTTCCACTTGTCAAAGGCGATTTCCAAATGAATAAAAAATGTGTCTTAAACTCACAGCGCTGAAGAACTGCTGCTGTGTGGGTGTGTGAGAGTGGGCAGCAGGCATTGTGGCCTTTCATGCGGTGCGAACACTGCCTGCACTGATTATTTTTTAGCATTTCAATAAAATGTATATGAGCGTGTGTGTGTGAATGCACAGCTGCAATTTACTTCACTTCACCGAGTGTAATTCCCATTTCGCTTGCAAGCTTTGTTTTTGCATCGTTTGCTCTTACGCGTCCACACACAAGCACATCAATCAGTTCGAAATCCAAACAGGCGGTGGCTGGCAAGCCAAAAAATAAAACTAAAAAAAAAATATAGTAAAAAATGTACAAGTGAATATATTTCAGTGGCAAAAAATTAGAAATGGAACAAAAAGCGGAATTGAAAGCCGAACATTTAAAATCTGAAAATAGCCTGCGAATAAAAATCGAGCTGTACGAGCCAGCAAACAGTCAGCCAAGTGACGGTCCGTGCGACCGCTGGACCACCGCACGACCAATCAGGCCGTTATCCAGCCGGCGCAGCAACCACTCATTGTCAACGCCATCAATATGAAAGTTGAGCTGAGCTTGGCAACCATTTCAATTTTTATTTTTTATTATTATTTGTTGTTTTTGTTTTCAAGATTATATGCAGCTTTCGTTATTTTTTCTACACTTTTACATATTTTATATTTTTAGCGCACTAACACACGCTATAGCCGGGCGCAAGAGCAGCATTTGTGCTGCCACCTTTTATGCCGCCAATGCCTTCCTCAATCACATTTTATGGTAATTGATTGAATTTCATTTCAGTACTCTCTGAATTGCGAGGTCCTTACGCACATTTTAATTTTTTTTTTTGGTTTTTTTCAGTTTTTCGTTATTCCGCTCAAATTTACTTGCTTTTTCATGGGATTTGTTGCACTTGTCGTTTTTGCCGTTATTTGTGTATTCCGTTTTTATTTTTATTTTGTGCTCTCCTATGGTCATGTTATTCCAACTATTATTATTATCTCTGTCATGCTGACATTTTCTCAAGTGAGGCTAGCCAATATGTCACAAACTGGTCAATGGCACACAGGAAGCGGAAGAGTGTGGGGCATTGGCAGTGGCAACTAAGTGCAGCAAAAGTAACAAACATTCCATCAACTTTGGCTGTCGGTCATCAGCTCTGCTCAATAACCGGACGTAGACTTACTACTATAAAATTCAGCACAATGTGTCCAGAGCTCTACTTGTCGATTTCTCTGGTCGGCCGAATTGTTATGTGAGTATATATTTGTGTGTGTGTGTTTGTGTGTGTAAGTTTTGGCTCTTGTCGTACCGACTTGATTCCAATTTCTTCGACTATTGCGGTGCGTTTAAGTGAATGTTATCGCCACACATGCATGCACCTACGGGCAGTATGAGACCAAGTTTAATATATACAGTTATGCATACAACTACATATGTATGAATATGCTTCACAGCTGAAAAGTGAAATGAAAATAAGTTTCTTTAACATTACTTATTTTGAGCCCAGGAGCACTGAGGCGCAGGAAATATTGAATGATTGGTCCATATCCTCCTGCTGAATGTGATTATTTTTTAATTTTAAAAATGTTGAGAAATCTTCAAAACTTATTTCCAAGTACAAACACGATGAGCTCAATTAATATCGTTCTAGCATTTTTCTTTTATACGGCTAACATACAACCTAGATATGGTTGTCGATATGTTAGATACCTTGATATAACTTCGAACCCTCCAAAAGTGATAACTTAGTGGAAAATTGTCCAACAGAATCGATTTTGCGTACTAAGTTTGAAAAATGTCACATACTTTCGTTTAAGAATTCTAATTTTTAAAATGTGGTTAAATCGCAGTTATACCTCTGGCATATATACAATATACATTAGGGTGATTCAAAAAAAAAATTTTTATTTTTTTCAATTGGTGCTCGCAAAAATGGGTTCCTAGGCACCTCTAAGAAAGTCTCCAAATATGAGATTTTAATTGTAACGGGAAGGTCCTCCGCCTAACGGTTTTCTATTTTTTCTTATTATCAGATAGAAAAATTTATATCTCGCTTCCAACTACTTGAAAAAATATCTTGTTAATTAGGTTTTGTAGGAAATTGAATGCTCTAAAATATGGTCTCTTATGATTTTTTCGTAAACCCAACCGTTTAAAAGATATTAACAGTTAAAATTTGATGATTTTTGGAAAAATTTTTTATTTCTTAATAATTTTATAACTCAATGAAAAAAAATTATTACGAATAGGTTTTTGGAGAGGATTTCTTAGAGGTGTCTAGAAACCTATTTTTGCGAGTACCAATTGAAAAAAAAAAAAAAAATTTTTTTGAATCACCCTAATATACATATACCACTTTACTTTAGTACTGAGGGGTATGCCGAAATATTTAACTCATAATCATAGGATGCGTTTAAATTTAATTGAAATTTTCTTATTGGCATATCTACATATACCTATACATACCCTTTACGTTATGTCTGCTCGGGCATTTATTTGTATATCTGTTTTCGTTATTATTTGGCCTACGGTTGCTTGTTATTATTCTCAAATGCTTCACTGCCTCTGCTCTGAACTTTTAAAATATGTTGTTGGTTTCCTTTGAGTTGTTATTTGCTATTAAATTTTTGACTTTCATATAATTTATTTTTTATTTTGGCTAATATTTTTTCCTTTGTGAACCGCCTTCATATGAAAAAATTTTTAAAATTCATATATTTATATATTCCTGGCATTTTCAGCAAACAAAAAACTACAAAAGTAATTTCAATAGAGTTGCCACTTAGCCTTCAAAAAAATATCTTCAAAAGCAGAAATAAATTGCATACTCAAATTACAATAAATTTTTTCTTGAAAATTGCAATTTTTCCCTTCCACAATATTAATTGTTAATTGATGCAACACGAAACAAAAGGATAATTTTAGAAATTAATTTTAGGCCTCTGGCTCTGCACATTCACTCTTTATTGTTCTCAACTCAATTTGTCTAAGTATTGAAAAGAAGGCGGGTCTCCATGGCTTTGTTGGTCTGTGTTTGCCAATATTGTATTCACTCATTTTCCAAACCCTTGTCGCTTGTCGGCAATGTCACTTTTAATAGAGTGACATGTTAATTAAAGCATTTTCCATTATTTAAATAATTCCAACTCAACCAAAGTAACAACAAGAAAGGAGAACGCCAACAAATTCGAAAAATTAAATATTCCGCTACCAACTACACTTGAAGACACTTTAATGACTGGCTTCATAAAATATTGAAGTTAAACCCTTTTCAACACGAATTGAATTGAAGGAAACTGCTGAAAATTGTAACTAAAAATAAGCGACAATAAGTTAAAAATATATATTTATTGTAAGGAAGCATGAAGCGAAGAACTTAAAGGGCGCAATTTTAATTACGTATACGCCTAGGCAGACGATAAGTGGCTCAGCAAGTAAAGCAATGCGACGCGACGTACTTTTCAACTTCGAACTTCTATACAATTCATGCCATCAATATGTATGAGCTTTAATAATTTGAATTTCAGCAGCCCAAGTTTAGCGCAAGAATGGTCAGTGAATCTTTGACTTCCGTTTCCGTGGAATTGCCAAAACAAATTGTCGACATTGGTTGGCTGGCAAGGGTTAAGCGGTATTTGTGCGACTTTATAATTATTTTTACTTTGATTATGGAAACTTGAGTTTGATAATTAAATCATAGCGATAATGAAGATGTGGCAATTGAAGTAAATAGAGTTAAGTTTAGCCGTTGAAAGTTTATGAATATTTGTTTTGTTGTTACAATGAGGAGTTGAAAAGTCGTTGGAGAAAATTGATATTGAAAAATTAAAGTAAAATGGTGCTGAGAATATAGACGCAGGTATGTATAATAAGAAACCGAAACTGAATGAGAGTTTTAACTAGCAGTATTATGACCGAAGAATGAATGAATTTTTCACATACAGCGCTATAGCACAGCTTCAATCTCTGATATCTTCGTAAAGGCACCACAGTACTGGAAATTATTGTCCTTTCTAAATCACATGAGTGAACTTAGTCTTAGTCTTATAGAGTGCGCTAGCTTCTTTTGGCGTATTTATGGCAGTTGTTGTTGTAGTTGCTTCTTAGAGCACTCTCAGTGAAGTTAATTGCTTTTATTGGCAGTAATTTGCGTCCATTAACAGCAGGTAGTGCAGAGCAAGCTAACAAATTAAATGCCGCAACGCCGAAGGATGCCTGCAAGTTTGTAAAAAAGCAAAAGAGAAAGAGAAAACAAGAAGTACAGCTATTCGGAGAAATGAATTTAGAAGTGAAGTGAACTATCAAGGATGTTTCACATTTAGCATGTTTTCCCCAGCACAATTTTTGGATTGCTTATAACAGCAATAACACCTAATTTGGTCACTCTTAATGAAATATTTTTTTGTACCCACTTAATATAGACAGCTTAGTTTTTAAGTTCACTATTTGCTGATTTTATGTACATACATATATACTTTAAATGAATGTATGTATGTTTTGTGACGACTGGATATTTTCGGGACTTTGAACTAAAGCCTCAGCAAAGGAGCATATTTATCATGATTTATCAGTAACACAGCTTCCATGTTCCATATAAACTTTGATGACAATAAAACTATAAATCTATAAAATTTGTAAAACATAAATCCCGAATAACATAATTCGGGATCCCGAAATCAAAGCAGTTTAATCACTTAAATACATCAAAATGTAAAGCCTTAAGATTGTGGTAAAAATTATAGATCCCGACTTAAGTACTTCGGGATCCCGAAATCAGTATTATAATAAATACAACAGCATATCAAATAGTACGATAAAAGTTATGAATCCAGACTTACTTACGATATATGTATCGGAATCCCGAAATCTGTGACACATTAAACACATCATAGAAAGTCTTAAGATAAAAAAACTATTAATCCCGACTTAAATACAACGGAATTACGAAATTTGTGTCGTATTGGAAGCATCAACATACATATAAAGCATTACGATAAAAATTATGAATCCCGTCACAATGAATGCATGAACAAATAAAGTAGTACGATATAAATTATGGGATCCCGAAATCAGTGTTGCATTAAATATATCAAAGTATAAAGCATTAAGATAAAAAACTATGAATCCCGAACTAAATACATCGGGATCCCAAAATCTGTGCCATATTGAAAGCATCAACGTATAGTACCTTAAGATAACACAAATATGAATAACTTGCGTTCAGATCCCGAAATCAAACAAAGCGTTACAATTAATAAAACACGAATCCCGAATAACATAGATTGGAATACCGAAATCAGTTTCCCACTGAATACACCAAAATATAGAGCATTAAGATAGAAAAAATATGAATCCCGAGTAACATGCATCAGGATCCAGAAATGTGTGCACATCTCTCACATCAATATAATAAAAGCATTAAAGAAAAAAAATTATGAACCCGGAAACTCTTCAACGGGATCCCGAAATTTTACCATGACTCGATTTTCGGGGCTCCACATCAAATAAAGGGTGATTTTTTAAGAGCTTGATAACTTTTTTTTTAAAAAAAACGCATAAAATTTGCAAAATCTCATCGGTTATTTATTTGAAACGTTAGATTGGTTCATGACATTTACTTTTTGAAGATAATTTCATTTAAATGTTGACCGCGGCTGCGTCTTAGGTGGTCCATTCGGAAAGTCCAATTTTGGGCAACTTTTTCGAGCATTTCGGCCGGAATAGCCCGAATTTCTTCGGAAATGTTGTCTTCCAAAGCTGGAATAGTTGCTGGCTTATTTCTGTAGACTTTAGACTTGACGTAGCCCCACAAAAAATAGTCTAAAGGCGTTAAATCGCATGATCTTGGTGGCCAACTTACGGGTCCATTTCTTGAGATGAATTGTTGTCCGAAGTTTTCCCTCAAAATGGCCATAAAATCGCGAGCTGTGTGGCATGTAGCGCCATCTTGTTGAAACCACATGTCAACCAAGTTCAGTTCTTCCATTTTTGGCAACAAAAAGTTTGTTAGCATCGAACGATAGCGATCGCCATTCACCGTAACGTTGCGTCCAACAGCATCTTTGAAAAAATACGGTCCAATGATTCCACCAGCGTACAAACCACACCAAACAGTGCATTTTTCGGGATGCATGGGCAGTTCTTGAACGGCTTCTGGTTGCTCTTCACCCCAAATGCGGCAATTTTGCTTATTTACGTAGCCATTCAACCAGAAATGAGCCTCATCGCTGAACAAAACACGCGCGCGAAACACATTTCGAACCGAACACTGATTTTGGTAATAAAATTCAATGATTTGCAAGCGTTGCTCGTTAGTAAGTCTATTCATGATGAAATGTCAAAGCATACTGAGCATCTTTCTCTTTGACACCATGTCTGAAATCCCACGTGATCTGTCAAATACTAATGCATGAAAATCCTAACCTCAAAAAAATCACCCGTTATTTAGATAATTAAATACAAATACGTTACATTTCCATCTTGATGAGCACTCCAAAAATTAAATGCACCTATTAATTATATCTTTAAGTGCGGAATCAATAAATATACACTTAGCACCAAGTGAACATAATCACGCCATCACTCATCTTCATTGTACATAAGAAGTATAGAGTTTCCAATGAAACCATCTACAACACATTAAACATTTTCCAAGATATTTACAAATACGCAAGCGGGAAAAAAGAATAACAAACTCATCAAGTGAGCGTCTTACATACACTTCAAGTGTTATTTACCTGCTTAATTAAAGCGATTTAATCACTCATTGCTGACAATGAAGAATGCACAAGAAGAAGAAGAAGAATATGAAGAAGAGCCAAGCAGTTGTCTGGCAAAAGCATTAAAAGCTCACACCTACACAAATTACTATGCATGCAGGCGCCTAGAAGTATGCATGTACAAGTGTGGCAACACCAGCTGCATGGTGCTGTGCTCACTTACTACTTGCAACGTGACTGTGCGAAAGCGCACCGATCAAGACTGACACCCAGGCTGCAGGGCGGTCGGTCGGACGCGCTGGGTGGCATAGGCGGCAGAAAAGTAGACGACAGGCTCAGCTGCTTTGAGAGAGCGATGTGCACAGCAGGGCGCGAAGCGCCATGCCCACACACACTCGCACACTTACATTTTTGGCTTTAAAGTGTGTCATAAATGTGCAGCCTTTGATTGTGCAACAACAATGCATTAAATATGCAATCTTAAAGCATAGCCTTTCGTAATGAATTTTTACTCACACAAATTAGTACACAAGGTATACAACTTTTGTGCATCTAACGGTTGTTTTTGACACTTAAGGGTAATCGGGATATATGGTTAAATATTATATATGAGAATTATCATATGATCAATTCTGAGTTACGCTGAGCTGGTTCCAATCTCAAATAAAAGGACCGTTTCCACGCCCATAAGCTGGCATTATATCAAAAAAGTAAAAAGTGAGCGTATCTGCTATTCAACATAACCTGCACTTAACCCTACCTTACATGCATATTTTATTTTCTTCTTTGTCTTCTTTGCTCTTATCTGCAACATCGAGCTCTTCTGCATTCGCTTGACTTACTTGTAGCATTCGTCACGTGCATGCATTTGAATACCTGATTTTTTGTTTGTACTCTTTCTTGTTTGTCAGTCAAAAACACAAACACGAGCACCAACACAAACGTGTATGTGTGTGGCTTGCTACTCGCACACACCGACAATTTTTGAAATTTTCTCACGAACAGTAATGTTTGCTTGCTTGCCACCCGACACAAAAAACGCTCAAGCCTTAACTGTTTTTACAGTTATACACTTACACTATATTAGTGTGTTTTAATATGTGTGGCTATACATATATATGTGTGTGTGTTTGTGCCTTTGCACTTTAATACCTTCCACTTGAGTTGATAAGAGATTTCCACTCAACTTGTAACGCTCACTGTGCTTATATTTGCTGAGTAAGCTTACCTAAATGGATAGAGGTATGTATATTTACCATGTGTTTGTGTATGTTTGCAGTTACTTATGTACATATGTACCCTTTATACTTAGTTAATATGTATTTAAGCATTAAGTTTTACTTTCATGCATTTCTTTTTTAATTATTATCAGCTCAAGAACAAATGAGGCAAAGATACCTTAAATAGGTATTATTTTATATAGAATTTAATGCAGTTATACCTAAAAAAATAACTCAAAATATAATCAGTTGGATTTCGTTATAAGTCATTAACTGACGTTGATAATTTAATATATAAAATTGTTTTCAATTTAATATTCGGCGAAGTAACATTTTTTACTCTTGCGAGTTGAAATTCGAATACATTTTGTTCAACAGAATTTTATTTAAAGACAACATATTATATATTTCTCATATATTTATAAACTGCTTACTCGATAAGACTTCAGCACTTTGCTTTGATGGACATTCCGCTCAACCATGGACATTTTGCAATAACATTAACTTGAGTACAAGTATTTCTAGGAATTTCGAATGCATAAGCAGCATATTGGAGAAGCTATGGGTTCTTAAAAAAAATCCTTACACTAGTGGTGTTATAAGTCCAGTGCTAAAGCATTTGAAAATTAGAAAAGTGACAAAAATTTCCACGCCCACAAATCGCCATTAACCGAAAACATATAAAGTGGCATAACTAAGCCTTAATTAAGATATAAAGCTGTAGTTTGCTAAAGAGGATCGCAGTAGTAAGGGGCACCTGTGGGCGAAATTGTTTGAAAAAGTGACCCCGCTCTCTAATAAATTTAACTTATATTTCTTCTAAACCACTTAAACTACAACAACCAAATTTTCTGGGTACGAATCGTCTAAGAACTTCCATCGACAGTGTGAAAATGGATGAAATCGAAAGAAAACACCGCTCACTCCCCATACAACGGTACTGTAAAAAACTACTAAAAGCGCAATAAATCAATAACTAAATACAGAGACTTAAAATTTTACCACCGAGATGGTGAGAGAGTGCTTTATGGGAGTGCTGGTGTGAAAAATAACGATGTGCGCGTCCCGCCTACTTTTTGGTGAAATTTCATATCTCGGGATCAGACCCACCGATTTCGCCAAAATTTGGTACGTGACATTTTCTTCATAACTTCATGTCACTTTGTGAAAATGAGCGAAATCAGACAATAACAATAAATTCCATTTTCTTCGTTCAGTTTCCAGAACACAAATCAAGAAGAAATTAATATTATAATGTATAATAATATAACGGGATTAAACTTTGCACGGATAATTCCCTTGGTGTGTGCCATCTTATGACTGAAAATTATTCAATTTCGTTAAAAACTGTTCAAGCCTTTAGGTACCGAATATTTAGACCCCGGTACTTACAGTGGACTTTTGATCGAAAATGTCGGTCAATGTATGGTATATATAACTGAAATTAAGAGATAATCCTTCGCTTATAATAATATGTCTGTATGTCAAAAACGAGTTGAATTGGACCAATACTTTCTTTAGCCCCCATAGACTTAATATAAAGACTTCCGAACTTCCGGATGACTTTGTACCGCCTATATCGGCCATTGTGTGAGTTATCCCAATGAAAATAAGAGAGCGTGTTTTACTCATAACAGTATATTTTTTTGGCAAAAATAGATAAATTTCAGCGAAAACTTGTCATAGCCCCTATATAACTAATATCATGATTTTCGAACATCCGACAGAATTTACTCTATATGATTGGTTTTACACCTTAAATTATTTCACTGGCTTTGATTCTGCAAGCTGCAAGAGTATAAAATGTTCGGTTGCACCCGAATGTAGCCCTTGTTTTATATAACTTAAAAAAGTAGTGTTCTTTGTTAATTGATTAAATTTAAAGAAATTTACACGACAAGGAGCAAAGTTCCATTTGAAGCTACTGGAAATCGTAACAAAATAACATCAAACGCTGAGAGAAGTCAGAAGGTGTCTGACAACATTAAGACCAACAAAAAGGTGAAATTTTCATAAAATTTTCAGAAGAACTTGTGAAACTAAAAAACAAGAAGGGCACAATAGACCTAAGGTCGCGATGTATTCCTCCTCTATCAATTGAAGAACAAGAAAAGACGGTACCTTCGTTTGCAGCAAAAACAAAAACAAAAGATTTTTTACCTGAACTTTCATTGTTCAGTTTGTATGAAAAAGCTGTAGTGATCCGATTTGAATCATTTCATCGGGGATCACTTCATTGGTTTAGGCAATAACCCTTGCCCAATTTCTTGAAGATATTTCGTCAAATGAAAAAAGTTTTAATTCCGGCAATTAATTCCGATCGCTCAATTTGTATGACAGCCATATGCTATACTGATCCCATATCGACATAAAAGCAGAGAAAAATTGAGAAAAGAAAGGATGCAAACATTCAGGGCGATATCACAAAAACTGAGAAACCAGTTCGTATATGTACAATATAAACGGACGGAGAGACGGACATGGCGAAATTGACTTAGCTTGCCACGCCGGTCACTATCATTATATTTCAAAATCACTCCAAAAATATCACATCAAGTATGTACTTATTACAACCTATCAATATCTGAAAAAGTCTGGTTGTCTGTTAAAGTAGTTAAGTATAACAGGTGAGGGATAATCCTCAATCAATTCAGAACCGATTTAAATGTATTGATTTGCACAAACAATATCCAGTGACGGGTTTCTAAATCAATAAACAGCAAACAAAATCAGAGACCATACAATATTCAACGACAAACAGCGCTTGTCAATCACTCAACGAACTACATAGTCAATCACCCAATTATAAAGTCAAGAGGGCAACAAATTAACCGTTCAATGGTTCAACAGTTCATTTCAATGTTGCCACACTTATGAAAAGCTCGACTTTTAAGAATGAAAACAAAAAGGCAATCAACTAAACAGAGCAAAGCAAAAGCAAAGTTGGCTGACAGCAAAGCAATCGAGCAGTCAAGCAGCTAACTGATAGCAACAACAACAGCAACTAATATTACAACAAAGACGCCATTACTTACGGCATATTCAAAGCAGGCAACACACACACATAAGTACAATATTTAAACTCTTTCACAGTTAAAAGTGGCAACAGTCACTTGCTAGCTACACCCTGCCTTTCTTTCTAATATATACTTGTATGTACGTATAGCACTGCCACTTGTCTGGGGCACTTAATAGACTACAGAGAGCCTATCGAGTATTACTTACTAATCCATTTTCATTTCATTACATTCATAATTAACTCAGAAAAGTCAATGAACACAGAAGTGCGCAGACGAAAAGAGGCAAAGAGATAAAGAAAGAGTTCAATGTAGTGAGAGTGTGGCTGGGGTGTAGCTGAAAGGGTAGGAAGTGTAGTAAAAATTTAGTAGTTGGGTGCTTTGCTGAGTACTTGTGGGTATACTGATGCGAACGCTTGCATGTAACGGTAATATTAATGAGTGCTGGCTCATGCCACACGCATACAAAAATGAGTGCCTGCAAAAAAGCATATGCCGCTCTGCAGAAAGTTCAGCCTTTGCCAAGTTTTAGCAGGTCATTGCATTGCATTTGTAAGTGTGTAAGTATGTGCTAATAAATGAGCCGGCATATGGGGGAAATAGCAGTGAAAACAATAAAGCGAAAGCCTTAAACGGCTTAGTCAAGCGTATGTATATATACATACGAATCTAAACACCTGCACACCAGCCAAATGGTGCAAATCACGCAAACGCTTGTAAGCAGCAGCTTACACCAGTAAACAACCATTGACTTTTACGCCGCCTGCGAACCACACTTTCTAGGAAACTTTGTTGCTACACTAACACACACATATGCAAGTTGGCGTGTCCGTGTGTTTGGGCATTCCAGGAAAGACATAAATTTGTTATAATTCCTAAACAAAGCCGCTGTGGCTACCATATGGCGATAGGATTTGCCAACGGCTTAACAGGACACAACTAATGCCAATAAGGTGATGTATTTTATTGTTTGCCCTCTCATTCTAGTATTTTTTTTTTTGTGTCACAAGCCAAGAGGCAACTGAAAAAAGCGGCAAGTGTGTAAAAGTGCTGAAGCTCACAAATCAAATGTTGGATTGGGTGGACTTCTGGTCACATGCACCTAAAACCTTCACTCTCTCTGCCGATACATGTAAAATTTGCAATTTCCAGGCGGTAAACAGCAGTTTGTATTATTGAGGAACCAGCGTTAGAAGTGTTTTAGAAATAAAGCAAAGAATGGCTTATCGATCATAATAATAAGAAAAACGAATAGCAACGACAAGGCACAAGTGTAATATGCGGAAATCTGCTCATAACATTTATCATTCTATAGAGAAGGTCTTAGGTCTTAATTAATCGTCTTGTGTACGAAAGTAAGTAGAAAGCCAACAACATTTAAGCCCTAAAGCTAATAAATAATTGCTCGGTCAATTTAAACAAAGCACTGCAGTTTTGAAAGAAGTTCTATTTTTTCGCTCTCAAAACAAAAAAAAAAAAAGACTAGAATTCTTCAAATTTATGCATTTTGTTTGCAGTTTCCCAAATCGTGCAGCTTTTCTTGAATTATTGTCCGTAGAAAAGTGAGAATCTGTAAGCTAAAAAGCTATTACAAACTCAAAAGTAGCTTTACTGTATTTAAAAATTTTAATTTCACTAATAAAACTCCTAAAAGTATTTACTATCTCATTTAGGTATTCTTTCACATATACGAGATTTGTTCAAGGAGTATCACGCATTTTGTATTTCTTAGGAAAGTGTCAATTTATTTATGAATATGTATTTTGTCCCTTTCAAAGTAATCTCGCCCAGATAGATTGCACTTCTTCAATATTCAAAGCGCTTAAGAAGTAATTTTTTGTGATCTTGTTGAGATCCTCTTTTAATTCAGTTTTTATTTCCTCAATCGTATCGTAACGTCGTCTTTTCATGGGACCTTCAGTTTTGAGAACAAAAAAGTCACAGAGAGCCAAGTCTGCGGCACCATTAATGTATTATGTTTTACCAAATATCGGTAAAATATGATACATGTAGCGACATTATCATAGTGCAAAGGCTAATTTTTTCTCTTCCTTAAGTCAGAGCGTGTCTGATGGATTGCGGATTACGGATTGCTGAAGGTCGTGAAGATATCAAAAATATACCTTATGCGAGTGGTTCTTACAGCAACGAGAGAAAGAACTCAACATAACTTACGGATCGATTGAACTCACTTAGGGTAATATTTTGAGTATGAAGAGTATCAATGCTAGACTATAGGGGCAAAAGACCTTAATCTTTTGGAAACCAAGGTCGAAAAGAAACCGCCGAAGCCATGTTTGACAACGTAGCTAAGAAATCATCAAATGCGTTATAACTGTTGACGGGACATGAGCTTATGAAAATGATATCGAAACTGACCAACAATCTAATTGTGCTCCAGAAATGAGAAGATCAAAAACAAACGAAATTCGATAAAGGCACATACAGCCATTCCAGCCGAAGTTTATAACAAGTGTTTGGAAAATTGGTGGAAAACATGCTTCTAATGTCTTAGGAGCCTATTGTAAATCCGATAGTTATAAAATAAGTGTAAACGTATTCTATTTTTTGTTATTCGGGTCAAGTTTTATCAGACAATCAAACAATGTTTTCTTATGTTAGCCAACAAGCAGAGGTGCCTAAAAACATTCAAGTGGCTCATATATTTTCATAAGAAAACTGATATTTTTTTTCTAAGGCTTTGTTTTCGCTACCAGAACTCCATCGCTTACTCTCTCTATGGTGTGAGGAAACACAAATCAAGAAATACAAGCAGGAATTCAAAGCTCAATTGATGTGATGAAGTTTTGAAGCCAAAGTATATGTTCAGCATCTAGATCTTAAGCTACTGGGTAAAAAAAGTAGGCTCAAGATCAATTGTTAATACAACGAGTCACGCATTGACCAGTTTTTGTCCTTTGCGATAGTGGATTCGCTTCACGCAAATTTCAACAAACTCTGTGGCCTCACTATCGATACCTCTTTAAATGTATCACACCGTGGGGACCCCAGATGCTTACAGACAATAAGAATTAATAAGAGACAAGTGTACAAGAAATACTCCATTGTTTCCATGGTGACTTGCTTTAGACATTTCCTGCAGTCTTAACGATCTGCCAGCATGTGTCATCACCAGACAGTAACCAGATAGCATTTAGATCATGTTCTTACATTATCTTCAATCAAGTGCTAAAAGGAATTTCGTGTACTTCCAATCTACTTTTTACACATGACTTTTGCCGTTTTGCACCCAGGTAGCTCATTCTCATTTGGTTTTGATTTTCTTTAGCATACTTCTGTCGATATCAACGCATAGACAATGTATGGGCGTCCAAATGTTGATTATGTTTGGCAATCTCGTTCACTGTTTCACTGCCCTCAATGCCTTTGTGACCTCGCACACAGTACGAGTGTAGTTTCTTGCTTTTGCTTACACTTTCGATTGCTGCGCTGTTTTTCAAGCCATTTCTGACTGATATGAGATACGAGGTTACTGCCTAGATGTTGACTCTGGAATTGCCTGCAGGTGCATTACAACCTAGCTCCACGGCTATATAGACATAGATGTAGATTCATACATTACTTTTTGTATTGAAACCGACCGAAAAAATAAAAAAATCTCGATTAAGAGTTAAAGGACACAAAATGAACTCATCATGAGAAGCATTATCAACGAGGTTACCAACGGGATGGCCTAAATTGTAGTTTTTCACAACTAAGATAACATTATGAAGTCTCATGCAAATATTTTTCGAAATCGATTTCTTATAAAAGAAATATTAGCGCCAAAAGAGATTTTTAGGATGAACTTTAGACTATTATGATACTATATATAGGCTTTGAACATTATTTTATATTGTCCACTGGGAAAAATACTACTAAACTGACAGCTTGAACTCTCTTGAATGTTTTTAATGTGGTCACGATATCATTTCCGGCTTTTAAAAAGCTTAGTAGCCATAATGTGGAACAGCCTATTCAAAAGAAAGCATAACACCATTAAATATTTGTTGTTTTTACACAAAAGAACTCGGCCGCCAAAGATATTTTCAACGCTGCCTATCCTAAGGATAATGTGACTTTCTCTATCCCACCATTTACTTGGTGTCAAATTAAAAGGCATAGTTTAATTTTCGCTTTCAGACAAATGTCAATAGACAGGCAGACGTCGTTATGTGTGAATTTAAGTGCACTCATGTAAGTATTCACTTGGCGTTTGTAGGCGCACAGCATTGTTATTGTTGCCGCCGCCGCACGAAAACTAGCTTTGACATCAAATGTGTCTGTCTGTCTGGCAATGTGGCGCCTGTCGCAAACACGCACACGCACACAGCACGTACGGCATGCGATGTCAATGGCAAAGAATCACACTCAAACACCCGCCACCACACACAGCCGCCATATACACGCACACACAACAACATGAAAGTGCAAACACTGCGAACACACACACACACAAGACACAAAGGAAGGAAGAGTTGTATGTGCGCGGATGGATCAGCAACCACAATGAAGTGTGATGTGGCAAATATGTAACTGTATGGCCGCACATTTGTTTGGATGCGCTGGTGCGTGTCTGTCACTTGCTCCATTTATCCGCGCACACAAAGCCAAAGCCAAAGCCCAGCACGCACTCTCACACCTACACAAACACTCAAATATGTATGCATGTATGTATGCTCACTGTCAACCGTGTGTGTGTGTGTGAGTGTAGTTGAAAAACAGCTGTCGCCATACTCGTTTTCGCCTTAATCGCTGTGCTGCCTGCTTGACAGCTTTTCAGCCCCGCCAACCGATTTAACTGTCTATGACATTGTCTGGCTTACAGGCGGTCCTTAGCTCTTCCTCTTTTTATTTTACCGCTATTTTTTGTAGTTTTTCTATGCCTTTGGCTCTTAAATCATCTATTAGAATTTCCTATTGACACAATCAGTCTGGTGTTTATAAAGTAAACCGCCACGGCACACTTACTTCGGAGGTATAAACATATGTTTGTGTGTACTTTTTAGTTGACTAAAAATAATATACTTAAAATATTTATATTCTTTTTGAGGTTATTAAAATTATCGCCACCAAATGTAGCAGAAATTAGTGTTTAAGACTATTCTACAAGTTCCAAGAAATTTTTTCAGATCGGACTGTCATAACATATAGCTGTCATACAAAGTTACCGAAAAAACTCAAGTCCTTGTATAGAAAAGTTTTTCATTTGAGAAGATATCGCCACCAAATATGGCACAGAATAGTTTTCAAGACATTACTACAAGCTCCAAAGAAATTACTGAGATCGGGTTACTATAACATATAGCTGTCATATAAAATGCCCAAACAAACTCAAGTCCTTATATGGAAAACTTTATTATTTGACAACATATCGTCACCAAATTTGTCAGAGATTAATAATTCAGACTTTTCTATAAGGTCCAAAGAAATTTTTGAGATCGGACTACCATAACATATAGCTGTCATACAAAATGACCAAAAAATCTCAAATCCTTGTATGGAAAAGTTTTTTATTTGAGAAGATATCGTCACCAAATGTGGCACACAGTAGTACTCAAGACTTTTCTATAAGTTCCAAAAGAATTGTTGAGATCAGACTACTATAACATATAGCTGTCATACAAACTGACTGATCAAAATCACTTTATTACAGCTTCTCTGCAGCCGAAATTAATGTTTTCTTTTGCTTTTATTTATTTTCTTCAATTATATTTGCCTTAATTACTTTCCTCATTTCAAATTTCAATTTCATCTGCTTAATTTGTTTATCTCAACACAAGTAATAATTAAATTAAATAATAATTAAATATTAAATGATTTCAAAAATTAAAAAACTTGCCTGTTATGCTAACATTTATTGCAGCTCATTAATTCTTATCCGCATTTCATGCACACACTTACACTCCATATATTCAAAATCTTACTTCCTACTACTTATGATGTCTATTTAGCTTCACCACTTCCCCCTCTACAACGCACTTGTTGTAAACATTAGAATTCGTGATTCACGCACACACTACAAGGTCAGCCATCTTTAGGCTTCTGCTTTGGCATTAAAAATGCTTCAGCGCACCAGTGTATGTTTGTATGTGCGAGCAGCCAAATAAATTTCGACTGTGCGCTTTTTAGCTTTCAACCATATTTCTTTGACTCCTCACACTACCCGCAAGTAGACTACAACGCAAGGCGAATACTATTCTACGCTAAATATGTGTGTGACTGTGTGTGTGTGCGCTAATATGCGTGGAAAGCCTAACAAGCATATCAGGCATTCATCTTAAAGTTTGCTGCTCCCATCACATCCGCCCCCAGCCATAACAACTACTAAACAGCTGCCAACGCTTTGGCGAATTCTCGCACGTATTCCGTTGGTTTCCTCAGCCTCAGCCTCGGCGAAGGCACGGCACATTTGTTAAAATAACACACAGCCATACATACCACTTCATGTACATATGTATGTGTGTTGTTGTCTGTGAGATTGTCATGCAAAGTTGGCAAGTCTTTGCCCTTATCGCTCTTTTGCATTGCGTCTTTTTGTTATCCGCTCTCTTTTATTTTGCTTGTTGTTCTTTCGGCGTTTTGTCGCCAAGCTTTCAATCACACTCCCATCGAGTTCTTCAACTTTTCAACTCTCCAGCCAAGCAATTGCTTTAAATGGCACTCACATACAATTCGTTAAGTGACAACTGAAAAGTTTGCCCCACACCATGTCAACACATAACGGTCACGGATGCTGTGCCTAAAGTTGCTTAGTTGTTGCTTGTGCCACTGATGTCTTCCTCTTTTTGCATAATTCTTGCTTTGTTTTGCCAAATGTACAATGTGGCCGCGCATTCCCCTTCTCCCATCACGGCAGCCTTATTAGATTATCAACTTTGAATACCTCAGCGTCCGTTTGTGCGTCTCTCCAGACCTATTCAGCTGTCATTTGGTATGCGGATGCGTAGTTAGAATTATTTAGCACTACAAATTCTTGCAATTCATTCGAAAGCGTGATTCTGATGCCCCCATTTGGAACTCTCCATTGTTAGCCGCGATATTTATGCCAAAAAAACGCGGACCCCAGTGCTTTGCAGAGGTAAGTTGGAGGAAGCACTCTTGTGGAATCAAACTCACAAATTAAAATACTAATTATATTTTTGTCTGATAGTGGCATTGTGTGTGTTGTGAATATTGAATGTTGTTGGAATTTAAAGAAAAATTTTAGGTGAAGTCCCTTTATCTACGAAAAATGTTAAATAATAGAGGATTTCATAAAAATTAAAGCACTTTCAAGTCTACTTCAAAAATAGGTTAGATTCAGAGGTCCAACTTAAGAGGGACGTCACTTTGACCGCTTGTTGTGATACCTAAACCACTTATATAATAGATCCTTTTATATCAACAAAGTACTTCGAGTCTATCACAAATTTATTGATACGGCTAATGACAGTTTCGGCTATGTCTTCTAGTTTGCAGAAGGTAAGACTACCGATATGTTCCTTTCTTACTCTTACAAAGGCGGGATAGTAGAGGAAACAGTGTCTAGATGATTCCACCACACCCTCCTCTATATAAATTTGGCAAGATTTTTGACCTCACCGCATGAATGCCTATTGGACGGTGTCCAATAAGAACCCTACGATTGCGGCAAGATGCCAAGGGCTCATTGGTCCAACGCTAGAACGCAAGATGCCAATGAAGATCGAACTCAGTGCCATTCCGATGGTAGCGGGGCAAGTGTGCACCGTCTGGCTAGCTTATCAGGCTACCACTATGACCAGACACTTAACGTCTGTTGAAACTTGGGGCTTATCCTTGATAAAAAGTTCTCATGGACGCGCAATCGTGGCGAGGTGAGAGTGAGGAAGACGTCAATCGCCTTATATTCTAATTTATTTTGTTATATAGGGTATTCACAAGGTGTCATATTGTGTCATATCGTCATATTGTCATATTTTTTTATGACTGTCATAACAACACTGTTGTTGTTTCACATGCAAAATTAAAATATGACTGATACAACACTGCGTGGTATGTTTCTTGAGTTCGCTATTCTATCAGCTGTATTTGTTTACTTTCTTATTATTGGCATTTAATGTTTGAAATTAATTAATTTAATAAATTTCGTTATTAATATGGAAGGAAACCACGATATTCAGGTAAATTAAGTTGAATATAAGTGAAATATGAAAATATTTTGAAGTTTATGTAGTTGCAAATGATTTTATTTAAAAATTAAAAAAAACAAAACAAAGTCAAATATTTTTTTTTTTTAAGAAACCAACGGCTCAAAGCTTTTATGGTCGTTTCATCGAAGACACGCAGCTGACGGTAGGATGGAAAGTAGTGCGCCCAAAAGTATGCAATATGCAATCACCTGATTAAGTGTAGAAATATGACAAAATATGACATACAACAGTTAAGGGTGCTCACAAGTGTCATATTTTTTAAGAATATTAAAATATGACATAAGACATACAACAAAGCTTGTGAATTGCCTAATAGAGTTTCTGAAAGAGTAGAGCCTTTCATCAAAAGTTCTTGACTGACGTTTTACCTGTAGAGATAGCTGACAGCTGCTTTGTGGCGAAGGCTGCTTTTGAATTTGTAGAATCCAAATATATGAGGAATCCCGTGTAGAGACATACTGATATTCTACACTACTTCCAATAAATTCCTGACAATCTAGATATTTACCACGGAAACTTAGCCTTTGGAATATTTATCTGCTTACACTCCAGCCAGAAATAAATTTGAAGAAGGAACGAATCCATTGAGGAAAAGCTATAGTAAGCTTTTTTCACGGAAGCACTGAAGTTAAAAGGGAGAATAGAGGATGAAATATTTTGATCACAGTTCACTATTAACTCTATCTTCAGACTCCCAGTTCGCTGTAGCGCTTTCAAGCGGAAGTGGCTATAATCAAGGTAGCAGTAGATGCATTGTTCCAAGGTGAAGCTTCCTTCAGAGAGGTGTGCATTAACTCATATAGTAGAGTGACTATACCGGGTTTCAGCTTGATGATCGTCAACTAGTCAAATCTAGTCAAGGAATGCATGACCTTATTAGCAATAGAATCAAGCTTATTCCGCTTGAGACTTGTTTGAATGCCCCGTCGGAAAGCGCAAAGACGTTAAGCTTACTAAGGAGGGCATCTTCACACAAATTTGATCCAATTGTAAGCAAGTTGGCACTCTGGTGACCTGTTTCGTTCTACCGCTGGACCTATGAACCTTCCGTGAGCTCGGTAAGAATGGTTGTACAACCAGAAATTATGCGACTGCGAGTTCCTTATGACCCTGAGTGAATCATAGGAAGTCTTCTGAACTATTTGCTCTTAGCAACGTTGCCGCAAAATAGAAGAATTCTGACTAGACTTCACACTCAATGAGAGTTCGAGGCAACTTAGACACTTATTAATAGATCTTTTTATTCCGCAACGGGAACAAGGAACGTTTAGAACACCTGGCAGGTAGTTGAAGGTAGGACCAAGATATATGCAGTCTTTACTGGGTTTTATATACGGGTATTAAAACTATAAAGACCAAACGCATAGAATTATTTCTAAAAACTCTTCAATAATAGAGCTAGTGAAGAAAGTCAGAATATTCATAAAATAATAATAATATTATACAAAAATTTAAAACTGTTAATTGAGCTATTAATTCTAATTAAACACACTTTTCAAACCGTTATCTTTCCAAAAAAAAAAAAAACAGCAAAGCCATTACATCATGAGGTTTACGAAAACAAACTACCGTCGCCTCCATATATTCCGAATCCGAGCTTAAACGCAGACATTCCAACCGGAAAATCACCGCCAATGTCGTAAATCAGCCGTTGCTGGCGGTTTGTACCACTTGCGTCGGCTGCAGCTTGCCAACCAGCGGCCAGCGTTAAATGCCTAACTGGCTTAACGCGCGCCACAGAAAAAAAATTATTGCAATTAGCATGCAGAGCCAAAAAAATATATGGCGTGAAAAAAGGCAAAAAAGTACGCCACACAAATAAGTGCAAATAATGCAATTTCGCAGCAAAACAACGCCGGCAACATTTAATGGGCAACACGGCGTATGCGGGTGCTTATGCGGCTTAGCTTAATGGCTGCCGACAGGCTGACTGGTCGACTAAGTGGCTGACTATTGCCATGGTTGCACGGCTGGCTGGCTGAATGGCAGAGAATGCCTGGCAAATGCCAAAGCCACCAAAATAAGAATAATAGCAACAACAACAACAGTAGCAACAGTGAGTGAGACAAATACCATTTGCGGCAAAACGGCAACAATTGAACGATAAGAGCAACAACAACACAAGCAAATAAACCAAAAGTGCAAGCAACAAAAATGGCAAACCGAACAGGCAAACTGACAGCAGCGGTGCGGGCGGTGGTAAGGACAATGTTTTGAAATTTCAATTGGGTCAGTCTAGCAATTAACGGGACAACAACGTACAACTGAACTTTGCGGGCGCTGACAACCGAGAAGAGCAACAAAAAGTGCCAGCCGGCCTGACAGTCTGTCTGTGAGTCAACGAAGCAGTCAGCCTGCCCTGTTATTGTTGACTTGCTGCGATGAAATGTCAGCAGCAGCAGCACAAGCAGCAGCAAAGCGACACGGGCAATGAGTGGCAGCAACAACAGCAGTGTTGCAGTGAAGCGGCTAGCAGAGATCGATGTAACATTTTGCATATATGATTGGCCAGCTGTGATGTGCAAATGTGCGCACATGTGATCACGTGTGTACCATATGTGTGTATATGTGTTTGTGAGTGTGGCTCCATAGTCGTCATCGTACTCATCGCAGCTGTTGTCATTGTCAACGTCAGCGCCACGGGCAATGCGAAGAAATAACGACAGAATGTAAGCATGCTGCTGCATATACACACATACAAACAGGCATACATACACATACACTAACTGAAACACACACATATGCACTCATCAGTCGCCACATTCAATATATTCATACATTGACCAGCTGTCCAGCTGCAACGGACCTCCTTGGCTCTGGCTGAGTGCAGGAAAGCGATTCAAGGTGGACGATATGCCAAATAAGGGTGTGGTCCAAGTGTGCTTGTGTAATATAAGTGTAACTGCATATTGACAAGCAGCTGTCAGATTTAGCCCTCGGCGTTATGTTGTCATTGTCATCACGCCGCACACCTTTGAGAGGTTGTAAGTATGCACCATTTTACAATTACTTTGAGTAAATTCAAAACAAATTTTAAAAAATATTTTCATTGAATTTTAGTTAACTTTATATAGTTACTCAACGGTTAATGATTAAGGATTCAAAAAAAAAATTAAAAGAAATATCTTAAATAATTTTGGTACAGCTCCGTATTAGTCGAAGAATCTATTTGTCAGAGATTTACTAAATTTCGCAACGACAAGATATATACTGAATAGTTACATTAAACTCAGTGGGCTTCAAATAGAAGTCCGCGCTATGACTTATGGTTTATAGACTCTTCTCTTTACAAAATCTTTGTAAGTCCTAGGGTTTTTACTGCTTCTCACATTGAGCTCGTTTGCATTCCAAACCCAGGTGCTCCCAAACTACTTTATATCTATGCTTGGCCACATAGATTCACATTGTGCTCATACGTTCTAAAGCTAAGCGAATCAGGCTTATAACGGGTTTATCAACAAGAGCGCTACAAAAGTTTTTTTAATAAAAAAAACAGTTTGAGGTACATTCATTGCCGTTATGTAAAAACGGCAAACTCGATTTCTTTTGCATGTCCACCACGGGCATGCTTGCAGAAGTCCAAACGCAGACGCCAATTTTTGACGGTTTTAAAGCATAAATCGGCCGATACTGCTGCATAGACATGACATAGTCTCACAGGAAATAGTCTAACGACGTCAAATTGCACGACCAAGGCGACAAATTGAGTGGGTCATTCAATAAGACGATTGTGACAATCGCTGTGTAGCTTGTGGCGCCATCATGTTGGACCCACTTATTGTGCAAGTTCATATCGTCGAATTCGGGACAAAAATATTTGGTTATCACTGAGCGATTGCTATTCCCAGTAACGTGCCGGTGTTGATCTTCACGGAAGAGTGCGTCCCAATGATGCCGCCGGTCCATAAATCGCATCAAACCGTAATTTTTCCGGTATGCATTGGTAACTCATGAAGTACGTGTGGATTGCTGCTTGACCAATAACGCATACTTTGTTTATTGATGAAGCCATTCAGCCATAGATGAGCCTAATCGCTGATTTTCAAGTTGTTGCTCAGTCACTCAGAAAGGCAAACCTTACTGGAGAGAAATGTAAAAAGAGCTGGAAAAAATATGACATCGTATTCTGACCCTATCGATCTACTTTTGTAGCATCCCTATCGCAAAATTCGTTAATAGAACGATTCACAGTGGTTCAGATCAAAATAATGCAAAATGGAAGAAGTTGGTGTTCTGATTGCTCTTATTTCCAATTTATGTTCTGAATCTGCCATTCAGTGACTATTTTCAGATTTCAGAAAAAACTTGCCGAGACTGAAGCCTGTTGTGAAACAAGAAACGACAAATCGTAGTACAAATATTTTATAGGAAACGCTCAAAAATCGTTGTTTTCGGTGTGAGGTCTTCGATGTTGAGTAATGTAATTGATGTTTGCCAAAAACTCTTTGTCGAAAAGATACAAACTTTTCAGTCTAAATGTCGTTGCATCTATAATACTTTTCATTGTAAAGAGTGGGCCATCTAACGTTTCAAATTTGAATTATCTATATTTTTCGACATTGGAAACGTCAAATACCATTCGAAAAGTGAAAATTTACGAAATAGGTCGCTATTCATTATTCTACAGTCCGCAGATTGGGCAGAGAAGATCGTTTGACCAAGGATGGTCAATTTTACCGAAAAAATCATCTTTTCGGACGAGGCTCATTTCCACCTCGATGGTTACATTTAACAAGCAGAATTGTCGCATTTGGGGCCACAGAAAACCCGCACGTAATCGTCGAGAAGCCAATGCACCCAGCACGAATCTGCATGGTGCGGATTTTGGTCTGGTGGAATCATCGGGCCATTTTTTCTTCGAAAGTGAAGAAGGAAACCGCCGTAACCATCAATGGCAATGTTAACCGAATTTTTCTTCAAGCAAATTGAAGAGGAAGACTTGGGCAACATTTGGTTCCAGCAGGACGGCGCTACGTGCCATACAGCAAACGCTACACTCAATCGTTTACGCCCGAAATTTAAAATTTTATATGGCCAACACCCTATATAATATGGGTGTGTCTTTGGCTTGGTGGGAATAGTTGTTTATATGAAATGAGCACCTCATACAGCAAAAGAGACTATAGAAAAGTTGCCGAGTGAATCCTTTGTACCGAAGTTACAGAAAACTGTTCAAGCAACATCGGCTTAAAACTTGTTCCCACGGTCTCAGACTACAATATAAAATCAGGGTGAATAGGAGTTGTAGATCCACTAAAGGTCAAATAAAGGATAACAGACTTAAAAACTGCTGTAAGAGAAGCCAGTAAAAGTAAACTCCGAGGCGTTTTTGTACACAGACTGCTGGCGCCCTCTTCATTTGCACCAAAATGGAGCTAAATTAAAGGAAATAACGCGACTAATACATTCCAAAACAAAAATATTTTCCAAACGCTTAATCCGACTCACTAAAAATAACCTTCAATGAAATGCATAAAGAGAATAGAACAAAGGACACTTGCCACTGCAAGCACTTTACCGCTATTACTGTAACATTGCACAGTATTCCGTATCTTCCCACAAAAACAAAAAACAAAACGGGAAACACAGAAAAAGGTATCATAACGACAACGACGGAATATTCAATGTAGAAAAATTCCCACCTTTCGCTTTCAGCCGGTCAGCGTGCAAGTAATTCTGTTTACGCCCACACACACACACATGTACAGGACCTCATTGTCGCTTCAGGGCAGTAATGCAATGTAAAGGTGAACTGAACCAAAACCTTGGCTTTGATGGCACTTTATGAAGGTAGCATGTACAGACACACTTGCAACCTTTCCATTTCACTTTGCCCGCCCACTTTTTTCGCATTTACGGCACTTTTGCATTAGGCGCCCAACAAGCGAGCACTATAATACCAACTGCATGAAAATGGCTTGCAAATGTGTTGATGCGTTCACATCAACACAACAGCAACAACAACAACCATAATAGCAAAGGTTGTGTGTGGAGTGGCGCGCTAATGCGTTTGTTTTTCCAAAGCCTTCATGCGCGGAAAAGGCAACTACAACAACCAAGTGGCATGGCGTATTATTGGTCTACTCGCTGGCATACGCCGTGTGGCAGCTGTGCGGCTCATGCAACACACACACACAAACACATGTAGGCATGCAGGAGAACACAGGCAATGCGCCTAATTCACTCAGCTTCATTGCGTTGCTGATGCGCCAGTTTCGCCGCTGATGCGTGTTGATGGCATCCACCAAATAGCGGCGGCACTTCGTCATGCATATTTACACACACGCAGGCAGAGTAGTGTAAGGGTACGACAGGCGGCTAGCCGCAGCAGCCACGCGGCCAACAGGCGCTTCGAGTTACTTACGCGCAGTGCAAACTTGATTATGCGTCGGTGCTTTTTTCTACCAGGGTCTACGTGTGTGTGTGTGCGCGTATGGAATTGGCGCATACGCGTGTGTATGTATGCATGTGTGTGTATGTGAGCGACATTTGATACAACGACGTGATAAGAATTTTCAATTGCAGGCTTTCGCCAGTTCATTCGCTGCCGCATTTGGCAAATTTGTATATTCGCGAGTGTGTGCAACATGTGGCATTGAGTTGGCATATGCAGCATGCCACAAAAGTACCGAAAATTTCACTTTCAAATTTCCTTTGCGAAAAGTTACTTCTTGGCATTTGCTGATTTCTATTTCACACCCCTTCACTCACAGCTCCAGCTTTTCCACGGCTCCACAATTTTCATTTAAATTTTCATGGTAATTTTTCTAGTCACCGACTTTAAGCATTTCAAATTACCGTTTCATTTTCATTAAAATTTTCCCGCGTACCGCTTGCAGCAAACACAAATAAATTAAATAAAGTCACACAAAGACGTTCGCAAGCAAATTGCCATTTTTGTTGCAGTGCCCACGACGCTCTTCACACGTTGGTGGCTCCGCCCGCGTGGCAAACACACAAATTTGTAATCCTCTTAAACGAAAACGCTGAGTGGGCATCAAGCGTCCGTCGCTTAATTTGCTTCTTAAGACAATTACGCTATAAATTTTTGTCAAAGGCAAGAGCAAGAGAGTGCAGCGACTGGCTGCTCGAAATGGTGGCAGGATGTGGGAAAGGACATTCGCTTGCAATCGGATGCTGGTTGGGCGTGTGGCACCATGTCAGCACGTACGCCAAAGCGTTTTTCTTTTTTTCTTTAGTTTTAATTTTTCGTTAACTTCCTAAATTATTTTTAATATAATTTTTATTCCCTTGTTATTGTTGGCGAAAGGGGGACTTTAGCAGGTATAAAAGTTGAAGGGACGCTGTATTTAATAGTTCTTAAGTTTTTTGACTTCTTTATAATTTTCGAACTTGGAGGTTATTGAAATCAATACATCGTACAACACTCGGCTGAGTATTGAACCAAACTAGTCCTTAACAAGAAATAACTTCAGAAGTATGTAAATAGTGATTTCACGAAAATTTCGAAGTTAGTCTCTAAACTTCGAAATTAAAGAAATTACTTTATCTCAATCTCTCCAATTTCTTTGGAGACTGAGTGAGAGTAAAAAACTTTTTTCTCCGAAATTTCGAAGTGAGTCTCCAATCTTCGAAAACAAAAAAATTACTTTGGCTTAGAATTTGTTTTGAAGACTGATTGAGAAGTAAAAAAGTCTTTTCTCCGAAAACTAAAAAATTACTTTATCTCAATCTCTCGAATTTCGTTTGGAGACTAAGTGAGAAAAAAGTGATATCTCCGAAATTTCAAGTGTTGGATCTCTAAATTTCGAAAACAAGAAATTACTTTATCACAATCTCTCAAATTCGTTTTGGAGACTGATGGCGAAGTAATATATTGATTTCTCCGGTTCTTGAAATATTTGCTTTCTATGTTAAGTTCGAAATTGAGCTTATGTCAAATAACAATATTAATTATAGTGAGTTCCTAAACAAGCAAAAATTTAACAATAAAAACAAGGACATAATCTTCTTTTTCTTCATATTTTAAGGGTTTATAACATGTTTCGGTCAATATGACGGGAGAGATATTATAAGAAGTAATATAGAATTGTATATGTATTTTTCGAAAATCAGCAGCCTGAAGTAGTGAGTGATGTTCGACATCATAATTTTGAACTTCGAAAGCAAATATTTCGAAATGATGTTCGACGTCTCAATTTCGAACTTCGAAGTAAAATATTTCAAAGTTATGTTCCAAGTCTCAGTTTCGAACTTCAAAGGCAAATATTTCGAAGTAAGCCACAAAACTTCGAAACACGATTTAAAAAACAAGCAACCGAGAAAGCAATTAACTATACTTCACTCAGCCGAGTGAGTGACTCTAATTGCAGGCCAGCACTTTGTACTCTTACATACATTTATAAAAATATTATTTATTAATTGACATCTTGTCAAAAATTTTACTTGAGAAAGCAAGTAATATAGTGAGTTCGATACAAAATAGTCGCTTTCTCCAATTCTAACAGACAGCTTTTAAAATAATTTTGGGCTTCCAAAGGCCTAAAATACTATCAAAAGATGTTTTTTGACGTTTTTAAACACTTAAGACTTGTATTGAACAATAAATACCATCTGATCAAATTTGGCCCGGACCCGCATATATAAACTACGCACACAAAGCGAATGGATACAGATTATTTTTTTTTACCTAGATTATAACAAACTTATCTATATTCGTGTGAAGTTTTGATTTCCGTATGTCTATTAGATTGTGTTTGCCAGCTGTTTCTTTACAACGTAAAAGATGTGCCTGGCGATTTCTACCATGGAATAAATTTAGCAATGAATTTGATTGAAGTTGTAAGTTTTCAATGAAACCGTGTACAGAGAATCGATGAAGCTATTACTTGTTTTAGGGAAAGTAAATATTGAAAGTCGTGAATTTATGGAAAATTCGCAAACCGGTATCGTGCGATTTGTCCATCCACCTTTGTTAATGACAATAACATCCAAATTGTTAAAGAAACAGTGAAAATCATCGATTTGCCAACAAAGGATCTCAATTCTTTTTACGCATTAATTCAGAACATTTTGGTTAAAGATTTCGGTATGGAATGAAGTTTGGAAATAATATACTCGTACCAAAAGAACCGAGCTTTTACAAAATTCAAGCTAGCCAAAATCGGAAGAACTAAATGTAAAGGATATCTCAGCCGAGGCAGAAGTATAGAAAATTTCATGCCAAAGCCAAACTTCCAAAGGAGACTATTTTGAAGAAGAAGAACCTAACATAATGTTACAATGAAATAAAAAAATCAATAACAATTCAGACCTTCAAGTAGAAGAAATTAAAAAGTCCCAAAATACTATAGAAAATTGAGGAATCGCACACTTCTTACCCTTTTGAATAATAACCAAGGCAAAAAAACTAAAATTACCCTTATCTAGGCATTGAAAATGCAAATATTTTCCATATTTTTTTATATTCTGTCATTACAATCCTCCTCCATAACAATGGGTAACAAGTACTAAGTCTGACAAACTTGATTTGGTAATCTTGGAACAAATGCTTAACGACTTCTGAGCGGAGCAACAAGTAGTAGTGGAGTAATAGAGCGTAAATGACAAAAAAATTATAACAAAATCGAAGAGAGTACTTCAAGTAGTTAGAAATGTATCAACAAAATCAGCAGAAAATGGGCAGAACGAGCAGAGACTAAGAAGAGACTGAAAGAGCAAAGAAAAGAAATAGAATGCTTGACCTTGGCTTATCTTTACAGCCTCTCAACTGCTATCATGCTTTACCTTCATTTACACATCACATTTACTTTTCTATTCCTTAAGTCTTTTGTTTTGTTTACCTTTGCTTTTGATGTTCTGCCTAGGTGTTAGGCGCTCAAGAAAACTGAAATGACAGCGCGTCATGTCAGTCTTATAATTTCATTATCCTCCATCATATTAGCTTACAAAAACTTAAACGCCGTTATACGCAAGTAAAACTTAGATCAAATTTGGTAATACCTACCAATAATTTAATTAAATCAAAGCCGTATTCGAGGAATGAATATGAGCGCCGGACAAATTCGCCTGCCGGGCGAAAGCTTTCAATTAAATTTAATAAATACTATAAATCAACTTTCGATTAATACGTCTTTGCCGGATCCAATAATGATAGAACGATCGAGAAGTTATGAACAGAATCTAAAACTGAAAGGTTTAGTGCCACCACATATAACTGCTGTACCAACCCATGTGCTAGCGCCAAAGCGAAAAGCTTCAGCATGGGAGCCACGCAATTCACAGTTTGTCATGCCAAACAACCCTGACGAACCTATAAATTTGGCAATAAAACAAAACCACCTCGATCTGCCTGCAAGGAGCGAAAGTCAGCCAATCGATATAACAAGCCAGGTTGTTGACGCTCCCAATGAAAATTCAGCTTACCCTGCTTTGCATTGCGAGGTAACGTATGACAATGATGTGGAGATGGAGATGGAAACAGCGCCAGCCAACCCAAATAAACGCAAGCTGTCATTGGACAATAACGCGGTTCAGGAAGAGCCAATTTCCTTAACAAACTACACGAAATACTCCGTCGTCAATTCGGAATACTTGCGCACCAACGAAGCACCTGTTGCGCCCATAAACTTTACCAGCAAGGCAGAGGAACCTTCAGCACCACGACCGACAGCGACAGCCGCTGCCGCTGCAGTTGAAAAAACATTCAACATCGTCTCAGATAGTGTTTCCAACAGCGACAGCATCAGCTTCGATGGTACCGTGCGTGAAGTAACCCGAACAACATGTGCCCAAGAGAAACAAATCGAGCTCTACAAAATAGCGCATACGATTACGTCGAAACAAACAGAGCCAGACGATGATGTTTATATGGAAGTTGGACCGGCAGGTACACTTGTTCCATTGAAGGAATTCAAGAAAATTGATTGGACCAATGCCATAGAAGCGACACACGATTTGCTCTCGCTTGTATTTCCAATGCACGTACTTGAGACTCATGAACTTAGCCGCAAATTTATGCTACCAGAACTTGACTATGATTGCAAAAGTAGACCACATTTGGACGATAACAAAGTTTACGACATTAAGGACTACGTTATGCATAAGACAAAGATGAGCAGTGAAGCTTTTGCATACATTGTCGCAAGGAGGCTTTTGAAATTAGCCAAGGCAAAAGGATATAATCCCTTCGAAATGTCATAATATTGTGGGACATATCATATATAGTATTTTATATTAGTAAAAGTTTAATTTCATGTTAATTTTATATGTAATAGTTAGAAGGTGAGGTAGAAATAATTTTTTTTAATAATGTAAATGTAATTTTATGTGGAATAAGAAAATATCTCACAAAAAACATTATTGTCTTTTATGTAGCTAGCATTTCAGGAACTTTAAATTTTATATTTTGTATCCTGAATAGGTAGGATAAATGAAGTTTGTAAACTCCAGAAGGACAAGTCAGAGAACATAAAACGCTAAAATCTCCAAAGAAGTTGATCAGATCGGACCACTATAAAATTTATCGGCCACTTAGACTACGCCATCAAATCAAGATACCCTTTTATGCTATAACAAATGGATCTTAGAGCGCTATTACAAATATTATTCGAAATCACAGCTTTTTCTTGTTCTACTTGTATATATCAAATATATTTAATTTGTTTAGCCATTTTAATCCTCCACATATGGTCAACCAAAACATATCTGTACTATACTTCTCTGTTGAATTCCTGCTGTGGGCTCGGAACACTTGATGGTTAAGCAAGGCAAGCGGATTAATACTGGGTAGTCGAAAAATTATTTTCGTATTTTGTTAACAAATGTCGTTGTAGTCATATATCACCATTGCTACCGTCATTTTGTGTCATATCGTTTTGAAAGACGCACCTCGCCCTGGTCGACATATAAATAGTTGAAAAAGGCTATGAAATTATGGAAAAGATTGACCAGGACCGTCACATAAGCAGCCATGACATCGCTATGGAACATAACATTCGTCATCAAATGATTTTGAACCATTTAAAAGAGGCTGCCTACAAAAAACAGCTCGATGTTTGGGTCCCACATGAATTGTCTGAGAAAAATCGTATGGAACCAATTAACATCTGCGATCCTTTGCTGAAACGAAATGAAATCGAATCACTTCTGAAGCAAATGGCAACAAGATACGAAAAGTGGATAAAATAAGGCAATAATGTGCCAAAAAGATCATGCTCCAAGCGTGGTGAAGCTCAACAAATGGTCGCAAAGCCAGTATTGACGCCTCAAAAGGTTATGCTGAGTGTTTTGTGGGATTAGAAAGGAAGCATACACTATGAGCTGCTCCAGCCTGATCGAACCATTGTTTCTACATTTTATTGGCAGCAACTGATGAGATTGAAGCAAGCAATCGAAAAAAAACGGTCGGAACTGATCAACAGAAAAGGCTTCGTCTACCATCAGGACAACGCTAGACCACACACATTTTTGATGACTCGGCAAAAACTGGGATAGATTGGCTGGGAAATTTTTGATGCATTCACCCTGACTTTGCACCATCGGACTACTTTTAGTTTCCGTCAATGCAGAACTACCTTAATGGAGTAAAGTTGGCTTCAAGAGAAGTCTGTGAAAATTACTTGTCGCAGATTTTCGCCAAGAAACCAGAAAAGCTTTACACTGATGAAATAATGTCTCTAGCACAAAAATGCCAGAAAGTGATCGACCAAAACGGTACATATTTGGTTCATTTAAGCTCATTATAAATATAAAAAAATTATTTGAAATTTGATTAGAAATACGAAAAGACTTTTTCGACTGCCCAATATAATGCTTCTCTCTGGAATGCCTGCTGAAAGCTAGTAACAAAGGAAGTTCAAGCAAGACCAATTAGCAGTAACTAAGAACGAAGTAATATTTGCAAAGAGCTAGATTTTTATTATGACTAATTTATTATTTACGTTGGCATCACTACTTTTATTAAAAGCTCTCAGTTTCACTGTGTGCTCAGCCTAAGCATTTACCGAAAATTCCATTAATATGGTTGCCATATATGTGAATTTGAGTAAATGAAAGTTAAACAAGTATCATTTTGGAGTAAATAAAAGTTTTCCAAACTTTTCAGGTATTTTTAAGTGTCCTTGCTTTAATTGAAAGGCGAACGTTATTTCTTTTGGAACTTCAAAATGAAATGGCACTCTATTATGTATGAAATTGAATGATTTAATTTGGAACGACAAGCCTATTTTTTAAGTTTAAAAAAGTATATATTGTTAATAAGTTTTTCAGTTCAGATTTTCAGTTCAGAAAACTTCTGCTATATTAAGTATAACTATGAAAAAATAAAAAAAAAAAATTAAAAAAAATTTTGGTCCCCCAATTTTTTTTCTTTTGTTTTCTTTGGAATCTCTTAATAGTCAACTAATTTGCAGCGAAAATCAACGACAAATAAATTATTTAGTAAAAAATTTCTATCGAAGGCAATAAAAACTTCTACTTTATGTTTATCAATTTTATCCGCCAAAACTGTTTTATCAGCATTTAGTAAGTTTGTATCTTCATATTGTTTTTGTTTTTGTTGTTGAGCAGGAACTGTTTTTTATGCCTTTTCTACAATTCTTGTACTTCATTTTTGTCTCTTCCCATGTTTTCCTCCGCTAAATTTTAGCTTTGTCATGTGCAGTTTCTCATGATCGGCGAACTTAACCACACCCACCATCTGTCCACGTTTAATTGTGTATTTGTGAAAGTTTTCGTGAAAAATTTAAAGACTTTTATTTCAATGTTGTCTATGTGTTTTTAAAGAAAAGGAAGCATTATAAACTATATATTATAAAAAAAATCGAATACAAATAATTTATATAAGAAGCTTATTGAGGTAAGTGCGACGCCAAGATACTAACTAAAAAAATATGTTTACTAAAAATTCTTCTTGATTGACGTAGACACCGCTTACGCGGTTATACAGTTTGCCAAAACAACAATTTTATAATTTTAGTTTATCTAGTATTGTTTGTACTAAGGAGCTGATATAATTTATTAGTTGGCAGTTTGATATGATTGAGTCGTATCAAATAGCATGGGGCTTTGCAGATACAAAGATTAGTTTATTGGGTATATATTATTGTAGATTGGTTAACAATCATCTGAAACAGTAGCAGTATCTAATAATAACTCCACCTTTTCTTTAAAAGTGTGTTTTGAGAGAACATTTGTATTTGACAATGAAAATTCCATTAAATGCTGTCAGCCTGAAATTATAATTCGGCAAAACTTGTCTATGGTCTTCAGCAGATATTATGAAATCATGCTGAAAACCACTAACCTAACTTATCCTGTAAATGAAAATTTTGATTATTTTTGCTCTCCGCTATTTAGTAGATTACACACCGGTATTTTGTATTGAACAGCTACAACTGTACACGTCACAGTATTTTTCTAATATTTATGACGAATTTTACAGTAAGAAAGATACGTTATACAGCTAATGTAACCCTCGTGTATATGTTGAAGATTAACAAATTAAAAAAAAAGAGTAAATTTTTTATTTGTTGAAAATTCTTGATAATTATAAGACCAATGACATAGATAAGCTCCAACAATAAGCGCCAGTAGCCTGGAATAGCAAGTCAAGTTCCATGAAATGCAACTTTCCAGGCATGGATAATCCATATAAATATATAAGTATAGTCCTTGTATGAGTATTCGAGAAAAGCGAAACGAAATTTCAGTTAAAAAAAAATATATATAAAAAAATTAAAATGATTGATTTCAAAATAAAAAAGGAAGAATTTTGTTTAACTAAAGTTAGATTTTAACTACGAAGGGTTTCTAGATTTTATAATTTTACCAGCGACGCTTAAGGGGTTATACCAGTGTGACGCATGAAAAATTAGGCAATTCAAGAGAAAGTACGCGATTGAACATTTCGAACTTCTTTGAACGTAATAAAGTATATTTTCAGCTATATTTTAACATTTTTTTTTTACAAAAATGTTGAAAAATAAAAAGTGCCCCAACTGCTGACATGATTCCGGCCGAATGAGTAGCTGAAACAAAAAAAATTGAAAAGTTTATTAAACTTAAAGATATTTTCTGTACAATGACCTACGATCTAATATCGGTTTTTTAGGCAAAAAAGTGTCGTTTTTTAATGCCAAATTGACAATTTTCAACCAATCAAAAGTCATAAGTATAGTCAATACTTAAATTCAACGAACTTGACCAACATTTTTCATTCATTTATTATACGTTTTCCATTATTTAATCAATACTTTCCGCAAAACTACATTACTGATTCAAAAAATCACAAAACTGTCTGATTAGTAGGAGATCTGGTCTTTCTAACGCCATAAAGCTTAACAACCCAATCGCAATCATTCAGCGCAGTTTACAATTAACTAAAGTCATCATTTGAAAAAAAGGAGGATTTCTTTTTATTAGATCTTATCTTTTGACAACTTTCGAATACTAATGAAAGAATGGGCGCCTTTATTTATCAGGTGAACACAGTGAAATTTTGCTTCTTCATTATTTTACGACCATCTCGGACCGACTTCAATATAAAAGTTTGTCTTGTGGTCGTCAGTAGTCCAACAATCTCTATTGGCGACTTTGCTTTTTAAATAACCCTACAAAAAGAAGTAGGCGGGTACGGCGGGTAGAATAAAAAGATCTTGGTAACCAGTTGCTGCTACATCGTTCAGATGTCAGTCCAAAAATCGAATCTGTAGAATAATATGTTTGAGGTCAAAGTTTGAGGGCAATTTGTGAATCTATTATAGTAGTAAAGAGTCCAATAGGCAACAAAAATGTGGGCTCATGATGGTTATAATTTTTTCTATGGGGCATGTTTTCAGGAAACATGGACATCGCTTAATTGTCCAAAAACTTTGACATATGTAGATTAGGGTTCAAAAACAATTTTTTTTTTTCGTTTGGTACTCGGAAAAATGGGTTCCTAGACACCTCTAAGAAAGCCTCTCTAAATATGAGTTCTTAATTGTAACGGGAAGGTCCTCCTACATACAGTTTTCTATTTTTTCTTATTATCAGATAGAAAAATTTATATCTCGCTTCCAACTACTTGAAAAAATATCTTGTTCCTTAGATTTTGTAGGAAATTTAATGCTCTACAAAAAGGTCTCCTATGATTTTTTCGTAAACCCAACCGTCTAAAAGATATTGACAGTTAAAGTTTGATTATTTTTGGGAAAATTTTTAATTTCTTGTGAATTTTATAACTCAATGAAAAAAAATTATTATGAATTATGGTTTTTGGACAGGCTTTCTTAGAGGTGTCTAGGAACCAGGAACCTATTTTGCAGAGTACCAAAATAAAAAAAATTATTTCTTTTGAATCACCCTAATGTTGATATTTTTGTGATTATTTCAAGCCATCTTCTATGCAATGATACTTAATGGACTTTTTATTACCTGAAAAATCACTCAATATTTTCCTTTTAAAAGAGTTCCCATTAAACTTTAAAGCAGAAGGCTTTAAGTCTCCAAGAGCGTCTGCAGACAAAAATAGCTTTCAAAGTGAAGCTTTTATTGCGTTTAGAAGCAACTACATATGCGCAAGCATTGAAAACAAATCTCGCACACACCTGCATGAACATTTGTATGTGCGCCTGCTCGACTGCGAGCGCTCAGCGCCGAACAACGGAGACGCGCATTCATAAATGTCAAGCTGAAAGACGGCGCAGCAGCCGACATTATGTTGGGCTTAGTTTGGATTGAGCTGGAATGAAAGCCAGCAATTGCAATAATAAAAACAACACAAATAAATAGCTAAATGCGTAGGCATGATGGATTTACGAATGCATGTGTGTGTATGAATGTGTTGCCACTTACTGTAAATGTATGTACATATATATAGCTACATGTAAATATGTAAGTATATAGAAGATATTGTCAGTGCAAAAGTGGACCAGTACTCGCTATACATTTAAATATCTACGTTTGTAAGATTATCTAACCGCGTTTCTGATATTTATATACATATATACCGACATACAAACAGCGCTGGCAATGCAATCGCGTCGGTATTTCTGCATACATACTAACACACATTTTTTTCTTTTATGCCATCCGTTTATGCTTTTATATGAAATCAAATAAAAGCGCTGTCGTCGTAGCCGCCGCGTCGTGCGTCGTCAGCAATGCAGCCAAGTGAAGCTTCCACAGTGGCAGTGGCAGTTGAAGGAAATTTTATTGGATTGTGGTGAGTTTTTATTTGCAACATAGCATAAATAGCGGCAGCTTACATACAAACTGACAACTGGCATCCAATGTATGTAGATACTAAACATATGCATGCACTCGGCTATAAACGGTTTTGTAATGGCGGTGTGTGTTTCTAATGGCATAACGTTAAATGCTTAAGTGCTTGTGTAGCGGCTCCTCCTAACGGATATGTGTCTGTACAGTTGCCTAAAGCAAAGGAAATACGCCAATGTTTAATATTATTTGTTTGTGTTAATGACATTTAATAGCATATAACAACGGTATTGAGCGGCGGCGCTTGCCAAACCCCAGCACAGAAGTATTTTGTTTGTAATTTTAGAGAATTTTCGAATTTTTAAGTCATTGCCTTAACTCCTCAAGGTAAAAACTTGGAGGATGTTTCGTCCTCGAAAATGTGTACTCATAAAAAAAAGAAAAGAAAGGAGTTCGGCTCAAATATTGGGTAGTCGAAAAAGTCTTTTCGTATTTCTAATCAAATTTTAACTAATTTTTTATATTTATAATGAACTGTGATGAACCAAATATGTTACATTTTGATCAACCACTTTCTGACATTTTTCCGCTAGAGACATTATTTCATCAGTGTAAAGCTTTTCTGGTTTCTCGGCGAAAAACTGCGACAAGTAATTTTCACTGGCTTCTCTTGAAGCCAACTTTACTCCATTTAAGGAGTTCTGCATTGACCGCAACAACTGGTAGTCTGATAGTGCAAGGTCAGGGCTATATGGTGGATACATCAAAACTTCCCAGTTTTTCTTCTCCTAGTTTCTGTCGAGTCATCAAAGATGTGTGTGGTCTAGCGTTGTCCTGATGGAAGACGAAGCCCTTTCTGTTGATAATTTCTGGCCGTTGTTTTCGATTGCTTGCTTCAATCTCATGAGTTGTTGACAGCATAATGTAGAAACAATGGTTCGACCAGGCTGGACCAGCTCATGGCGGATAATTCCTTTCCAAACCTGGCTTTGCGCCCATTTGTTGAGTTTCACCAGGCTTAGACCATGATCTTTTTCGTACATTATTGTCGTATTTGATCCACTTTTCGTCTCCTGTTACCATTCGTTTAAGAAATGTTTCGATTTCATTTCGTTTAGCAAAGAATGACAGATATTAATTCGGTCCATTAAATTTCAGTCTTTTTTAAATGATTCAAAACCGTTTGATGATGAATGTGAAGTTCCTTCACGATGTCTTGGCTGCTTGTGTGACGGTCCTAGTCAATCTTTTCCATAATTTCATAGCCTTTTTCAACGAAAGGTCGTCTAGAGCGTGATGCCTTTCACATCGAAATTTCCAGAACGACGGCTTGAAAAAAATTTCGAAAAATCTAATTCTGCTGTAATTCTTATCATGCGACAAAAAAACCGTGATGAAACTCGAAATTTCCCTTAAATTAATATAAAAGTGATATCAGTGGAAAAAAGTGTTAGTTCGAAGATTGATACGTTGCCTTGCATAATAACCTATATCAAATTTTGTGAAGCTATCCTTTTTTCTGAACGATCAGTGTGTATGGCAGTCCCATATAAGCGATTCCGACAAATTACCAGCTTCTTTGGAAGAAAAGGACTTGCACAAAATTCCATATCAATTCCCGTATACACAGTCAGACTAACGGACAGAGAGACCGAGATGGCTAAATCGACTAAGATCGTTACGCTGTACATTTACATACAAATTTTATAAGAAAGTTTTGTGTGAAACTTAATATACCCCCGATTGCTATGCGCGCGGATAAAAGCTATTTATGCACTGTTTTCTTTGATATTACAGCGACTGAGGTGAATACGCGACTTTAAAACAAATATTCTATCAGTGGATCACTTTCTGAACTTAATTATTTAAATGGAAGACCTTTTGAACTGGATAACTAGAACAAACCCCGAGCGAAGTTTACCAGGTATAGATACGCACCCGATACTTTCTAAGGCTCAAATTAAATATGAAAATGAGATGATTATGAATGCGGAAGAACCCGAAGAGCTCAAACCACTAATAAACAGATGGTTGGTAGAGTATCAGAACCTTACGAAGTCAGAACTTGCCAAATTCAACCCGGCAACTCAAGAGGCGCTTAGAGCAAAATATATTTTAGCTAGGAAAATGCATGAAATATTAAAGGAACGTGTCGTCAGGCGAAAACAAGGATTGCCAATTCCTAAACTGAATAAAAATCTTTCCGACTTCCCCGAAACACCAGAGCGGCCGAAAACACGGCATAGTATAAATTCTAATGTTAAACAAAATGAGGAGAGACGAGAGCTTAAGTTATTTGTGGAGAAAGCCTTCAGTGTCATCAGCGACGCGAAAAAAAGAAATACTTTATTGGAGGAAATATTTTATGAAAAGAATATGTCAAATAATGTAGACTCCTCTACAAGTGAACCAACTACGAATATGGAGACTTCTAATGATACAAACAGTTCCAGCTCAACAACAACACCACTTCGTCGGTCAAGCAGAAGAAGCACGTCGCCTCGTGTCGGGAATCCACAAAAGCGTGTGCTAATAGAAGTGAGTGGAGAAACTAACACAGGTCAACGGAGCATAACAATGCCTACACGAAGAAGGACCGGCTTGCCCACTATTGCCAACGGCGATCTCTACACAGTGATCGGTCCGAATGGCACAAGAGTACCCACCAAAAAATTTAAAGCCCTAACTTTTACAACAGCAGGTGTTACCACACGTAAGTTGCTATGCTTGGTTTTCCCGGAAGAGATCCTGGCGAGAAGTACACTTAGCGGCAAGCCATCACCAGCATTTGTGGGCCGTGAACGTCCTCCTAAGGATCCATTGAATCCGGAAAAGGTTGCGGATATCGAATATTGTGTTTTGTCCCGCATAGATTCGTGCAAATTTACAGTGCGGAACGTAATCACCACTAAATGTTCGGATGTCGCAAAGAAGTATAGGCACCTCAATAAGGCTCCACAACCGACTGATCGAAACGAAGAATGAAGAGAAATGACGACATGACAAACTCCCTTCCAATTTTTAAGTTGTAACATTATTTTTAAAGAAAATTTATTGCATGTAAACACTTCATACTCTATAATTATGATTTTATTGTATATTTTAAACAAGAACGAGTTTCTATTTTCTAGAAGATGTAAATTTTTTTAAATCCTTGAATAAATTATGCAAAAGACGTCATTGTAAGCCCGACAAAAAATTTATGGGTTTCGTTTGTCAAAGATAGAGATAAAGATAGAGGTTAAAGATAAAGATAAAGGCAAAGATAAAGATAAAGATAAAGATAAAAATAAAGATAAAGATAAAGATAAAGATAAAGATAAAGATGAAGATAAAGATAAAGATAAAGATAAAGATAAAGATAAAGATAAAGATAAAGATAAAGATAAAGATAAAGATAAAGATAAAGATAAAGATAAAGATAAAGATAAAGATAAAGATAAAGATAAAGATAAAGATAAAGATAAAGATAAAGATAAAGATAAAGATAAAGATAAAGATAAAGATAAAGATAAAGATAAAGATAAAGATAAAGATAAAGATAAAGATAAAGATAAAGATAAAGATAAAGATAAAGATAAAGATAAAGATAAAGATAAAGATAATGATAAAAAAGTATACAGATAAATTTATACATAATGAAGCCAACTTTTTTTTCTTATGGTATTTTCCAATTAAAATTGTAAAATTAGTAAATTTCTAGAATGCTGATGTTAGCTTCTGTTGAAGTTAGCTTTATCGAAGTAAAAGTTAATGAAGCGTTGTAGGAGGTAGCTCAGCTCAAAAGTTGGAGAATTTTCGAGTTTTCGAGATTTCGAAATTTTAAAATTTGATTTCTATAAGAAAACGCAGAGGCCATAAATCATATAGTTGAACAACAACACACGATAGAAAAGTATGCAATTGCCTAGGTAGATGTCAAACCCAAAAATTACTGTAAAACCGATTCTATGATTGGAGATCGAGCAATCATCAATCAATCATTCCATTCAATCGCACATTATTTTTCGAAAACTGATTTAAGCAATTATCTAAATAACAGAAACACATATTGACTATTTCTTTTGCAATTGTTCGATCAATTTTAAGAACTCCTGAATGGCGAAGCTTTATAAATATTAAATGTAACGAAGTATTTTACAACTAAAGACATTTCTTTATACAACAAACCGATACGAATACATTGGTTTCGAGGTCAAACAATTAATACACAATTTTCTTTGGAATTACAGCGCTGGAGGCGAATGAACAATTACCTGCACGACACAACAGTAATTCACTCACCTTTAGTACGACTTATAAATTTTCATATTTGCGAGAGATTGACGGCAAATACATCACAGAGAGAACTCAATAGATATCAAGAAAATACTAATATAAAATCATGGTTCCTATTATAACTAAAGCTGAACTAGCAGCTGAAAACGAAATGATTAGAAATTTCACCGATCCCAGACAAATAAGAGGATTGATCAACAGATGGATGGAGGATTATCCGAAGCTAGAGCTTGGAAAACTTAGCGCGGAAGTTCAGTTGGCTATTATAGCAAAATATGAGATAGCGGAGAAACTGTCTGCTGCTTTAAATAAGCTTGAGCTCTTGAGCCCGGGAATGACTTTTGATAATGATGATAATGATGATGATGATGATAATGATAATGATGATATAACTTCAACAACCGACAGCGGTTACGCCGCTTCTCCAAGCAGTCTCGCTCCCATAACACCGCCGCGCGTGTCAAGCAGTGCTAGATCATCAAGCAACCCTACTAGACCGCGCGTGTTAAGCAGTGCTGGATCAATCAGCCCAATTAGGCCAATTGCAAGCAATCCAACTTACCCAACAACACCCACACGTTGGTCAAAGAGCAAGAAAATGGTGTCGCGTCGCATTATTAATGATAGCATTGCTACCAGAAGTAGTGTACTCACGAAAAGTCATCGTACTCCACGTAAGAGTTTACCAAAATTTACCTACTCAATGCAGGCAACAACTTCAACACCGCGAGTTCCAGCCTTGCCCCATGATCCCAACAATGATGGCTATACTCTGATTGGTCCGAATGGTACAATATTACTAACTAAAGACTTCAATACCATATCATTCAGTTCGCCGATCATGGCTACACGCAACTTGCTCGATTTGGTATTCTCGGAAGAGGTTCTGGCGAAAAATTCAATCAACGGCAAGGTCCCGTCAGTAATTAGGAAACGTGGACGTCCTCCTAAAGGTCTATTGAATCCGGACAAGGTTGCGGATGTCATACATTGTATTACATCGCGCACAAATTGCTCCGAATACGACGTTCGCTGCGCAATTACCACAAAATGCGCGGACAGCGCAAAGAAGTTAAGGCGACTCAGTAAGATTCCTGAAGCGCAAAATTAGGAGAAATGAAGAAGAAGCGGGAAAAATTTACTTTCAAAGAAATTGATTGCTGTTTTAATATTTTTATTATTATTTATTAGATGAGAAAGAATCAGGATTTAAGTAAATGTTTAAGCTATAATTATATTATGTGTAATTAATGAAGTAATTAATTAAGCGAAATGAGAAAAAAAATGATAAAGAGATTACTCCAAACTAAAAAAAATAGTTGTACGCTCGATTTATATATTATGACTTGTGAGTTCTTTTATATATAGTAATTTATATATTTAAGTAACATTTTCTTACTCGATAATTATATTATTTATAATAAGTGATTTTATAATTTAATTTATTGCAAAAATGAGAAGAAGAAAGGAAAAGGAATAACGTACAGAGGAGGATACTCACTTCAAGGAGGATTAGCTGCAAGCTCGATTAGGTTCCACATTCTTATATGTGAATTATATAAGATTTATGTTTATTGTTGTATTTGTAAGAGTATTTTATATAATTTATGATTTCTTCTATGTATGTATCTATATATTTTTAAAATATATTATTAATGATTTTAATATGTACTTTAGTAAAAAAAATGTGAGTACGAAGAAAAGTTAAGAAAAAAAAGAAAATAATTTTAAGGAAAATTTGTTATGAGATCGATTGATATTATTATGTATGAAGCAAATATGAGCTAAGTATACTACATTATTGTAGTATTTTATGTAATTTATAATAATCATATTATGTGTAATTATTGTTTGTTTTTAATATTTGATTTAATAAAGAGAAATAAAGAAATGCTCTGCCGGAGGCAAAAAGTAAATATATTTGCCTTCTTACTGTTACACTCAGCTCAAGAACTTGTAAATTTTTTTATTTGAAGAGATACTTTTACGAAATTAGACAAAGATTAGCAGATGGTTTTAGAACCATACCACATTGCCGAGATACAGCTTAATAAAGCCGCACACTACAAAAATATTAGAGCTTTCTTAACAGCTGCTGATCCTATGGCCGGTATCACTCTCCTCAGGCCTTACCCTATACGAACAGTAACATCTGACCTGTAATTTGACAGTCACAGCTGAAAAAATTTTGTCAGCGCGCAGAACAAAGTTTCTATAATTTTCCTAAGGCGTTAGGTAGGTTTAAGAGTTACAAAAAAGGCTGTTTTAAATATTTTTTAATATAAGAGTTATACACATATTTCAAAAATATAACATGGCATATTAAAGGTACATATTTGAACAATGCCTCCTGAAATTTTGATACAAAATGTTGAAAATGTATCCTTTGATACCTCATCTCTCTGAGTGTCTCACACAAAGAGTGATCTCGCCGTGGCATAATAACTTTTTATTGGTTCATCTTAAATTAAAAAACCAAAAATATTCCATTAGTACAAATGTATATAAATCTCATGTTTGAACAAAAAAGAACACAAAAGGAATTAAAATTTTCACCTTTGAACCAAAATATCTCATTTTTGGTCAATTTTTCGCCATTTAATGGCTTAAAAAATAAGTTGTAATGAAAAAAATCCTACGTCATTTTGAAGATGTGTACACAATTGGAACTATATTGGTGCATAATTTTTCGATAACTCATGTTCACCAAATTTAAAAATAGAGTTTTGAAAAAAAAACGCATTTAAAGTTAGTACGCCACACCGACGTGGCCTTATGTGTGAAACTTTCGAAGTGTCTATCACTTAGAATTTTACTCGGATCGACTTAAAATTTTGGAAGAATATTTTAAACATATTGTACTATTTAATAAGACAAAAAACAAAAAAAAACAAAAAATCGATTTTTTTTTTAATTTTCAAACCCACCTAACCTTCAAGACATCAGCATTCGGTCGTGGTTCACTATATTACTATTCTGCTCACACTCATGCCTTTCTCTCAGTTTTTCAGAAATTTGGCAAACGTCATTTTCTCTTCAAGAAGCTGTTCATTTGTCGGAACTACCGATATCGGACCACTATAACATATAGCTGCCATACAAACTGAACGATCGGAAACAAGTTCTTGTATGGAAAACTTTTGCATTTGACAATGTATCTTCACAAAAGTTGCCACAGATTATTTTCTAAGGCAACAATGTAATCTCCGAAGAAATTGTTCAGATCGGATTACTATAGTATATAGCTTCTGAAAAACGGTCAGCTGACAAGTAAACTGTCCGTCACGACTAACATGAAGGATATGCATACCTAAGTGTATTGATGTGCCCATCAACAGTTTATTGTAGGATCGTTACTAGAAATATAATTGCAAAATACTTGAAAATATTCTATGGGATTCTCCCCATTTCAGTGTTTTAGGACACACCCTTTTGAAATGAAAATTTCTTTCTCACCTAAAAGGGTTTTAAAAAAGGTTTCCTTTAAGTACCGGCTATGCCGTAATCCTTTGTCATATATGCTGTAAGAAAAGGTTTACATAAATATACACAATACTGATTAAATGCAATTTCTATAGACTAAAGCACCACCTCTTGTCAACAAGGTCATTAAACAACAAAACCCTCAACACACGTCTCAATTGTTTCTTTCGATGTATTGCTCGGGTTATGCAGTTGCTATAGTTCCTTACCTTAAACGTATGCGAAGAATGCAGTATATTTGAATAAGTCAACGAAATATAAAAGTAGGTGTGTCGGCAACACTGTACTTGGGTCAAGGAATAACTAAATAAGTGCCGTCTTTCGTTTTTTTTGTTCTCTGTCAATAGAAGGATTAGTTAATTGCAAAATTACTCAAAAAGAAAGGCGGGGAGTAATTTCAAAAAAATATTCTTACAAACTTTTGTAGATGTCATGGGTGTGTCCCTGGATAAAAGGTAAAGGATATACCAAACACATCTCAGTGTAGCAACTTTCAAATTTAAAATTGTCGGAGCTACAACAACAAATTTACTATTTTGTTTATTATTGCAGCGCTTGATGTGAATACCTGATACTGAACAGCACGAAATCACGTATAACAAACTACTTGTGGACAATTGACCTTATTTTTCTAAACTCTGCTCACGGTGAATTTCAGAACAACTGCATTTTCACAAGTTGAATAAAACAATATTTTAAAGTATGGACCACCTGCTACCGATTCTTACTGAGGAGGAATACAAAGCTGAAATCGAATTGTGTGACGAGGCCATAGACCCGGATGAAGTAGACAATGTGATAAAGAGATGGTTGAGACTATATCTACCCAGATTGAAGCCTGGTGAACTCACTCAGGAAGCCCTAGATATTATTAAATGCAGAGATGCACATACGGAGAAAATGACTCAACTTTCAAGAAGATATAGAAGATTGATGGAGAACCAAAAAAGCTCTACCAATCAATTAAATGTCTCTGCAAGCGACGCATACACGACGCATGCTGGACCAAGCACAAGTAGTTCCAGCGTCACAGCACCCCCTGCACACAGCCCAGGTACACCAACATTTACCCCCCCATCACCCGCGGCAAGTTCATTGCCTATGCAAATACCAAATTTGCCCACCTCAAGTAGTTCCAGCGTCACAGCACCCCCTGCACACAGCCCAGGTACACCAACATTTACCCCCTCATCACCAGCGGCAAGTTCATTGCCTATACAAATACCAAATTTGCCCACCTCAAGTAGTTCCAGCGTCACAGAACCCCCTGCACACAGCACAGGTACACCAATATTTAATCCCCCACGACCCGCCGCAAGTTCATTGCCAATGCAAATACCAAATTTGCCCACCTCAAGTAGTTCCAGCGTCACAGCACCCCCTGCACACAGCCCAGGTACACCAACATTTACCCCCCCATCACCCGCGGCAAGTTCATTGCCTATGCAAATACCAAATTTGCCTACTACAAGTAGATCCAGCGTCACAGCACCCCCTGCACACAGCACAGGTACACCAATATTTAATCCCCCACGACCCGCCGCAAGTTCAACGCCTATGCAAACACAAAGCTTACCCCCTACTGACGACTGTAAGTACACAGTGATTGGTCCGAATGGCACAACAGTATACACCAGGGTTTTCCAAGACATATCATTTAAAGAGCCGACCACGGCCACGCGCAGGTTGCTTTCTTTGGTCTTCACCGAAGAGGTCCTGGCGAAAAATACACTCAGCGGCAAACCCTCACCAGCATTTAAGGGTCGTGAACGTCCTCTTAAGGGACAACTAGATCCAGACAAAATTTCGGATGTCATACATTGTATTACATCGCGCACAGATTTCATTGAAAAGAATGTTCGCACCGTAATCACCGCAAAATGTGCGGATAGCGCAAAGAAGATAAAGAAACTTCAGCAGAAGCAGCAAAAATAGAAGCCACTTTGGCTCGGTAGCCACAAATTATATATTAAATTTATTTACGTATAAGGAAATGGTTTTTATTTTATGTTATCTAAATATGGTTTATGTTACACATACAATATATGTAAATATAAATATATATTATTAGTTGATTTATACGTTGTGACAAGTGATCTTTGATTTGTCTGTTGATAAAATATTTCATATAGTATATGGTAAATTATATATTTATGTAAAATTTTCTATTCAAGTTTTGATAAAACAGAAAGGAAATACTTTTAAAACAAATTAATGTATTAATGTATAATTATTGTTTGACTTTACTTTGTAATTTAGTTAAAGAAATAAATGCTCCATATTTTAAAAAATCGATCTTTTTTATTGTCTTATTAAAATCTACAATATCTCTAGAATTTTTTCCTAAGTTTTCAAGTCGATCCGAGCAATAGTTTCGAATATACAGTCTTAAGAACTTCTGCGCTCGGGGCTAGTTAAGCTAAGTGCACCGTTTTTAAACGGGGTTTTCTCGTGTTTTGAAGATGGTTGGCAAAATTTCTCGAGAGCTACTCAAAATCGAGTTCTTTCTTGTATGTATAAGAGTTTTGAAAGGTATTATGTATTACAAAAGATTTTTTTTCTTTTTTCTACTACGGATACGCTATATTCAGATATCTGGCTGGCTCCAATAACGATATATACGATATAAACTCAACTAAAGTAGTGATTAGGTTATAGTACAGTCCAAAACCCTTTACTTTTAGCACCCAACAAGATAAAATCAAAAGTAACTTGATAATAAAATATCGATATTTTCGGCATATTTCAATGAGAGGGTAGAAAATCATCATAATCAACAATCATTCTGTATAAAATCAGTTGGTATAATAAAAATAAATGTTTTGACAAGCTTTTTTCTCGGCATATTCGCCATACACAGGAACAGATAGTGAGGTACGGACTATAAGGTGGATGCTTAAGAACCTCTCAATCAAGCTTTCGGAGCTTTTGACACGCCACTATTGATGTGTGTAGTCTTTCGTTGTTCTGATGGAGCACAATTCTCCCTTCAGGCGGTTCAGGTGTTAACAGTACGGATCTGAATTAGTAGAGGAGCAACTCTTAGTAGAAAGCTTAAACCCATCCTTGGATGTAGCGATAGTTTGGAAAATGCAAAATATTCAAGCAGAACCGCATCGCAAAACCTGTATCACTCTAGATAGGCCTTGGTTATTAGATATTGCTATTAATATAAAATATTTGAATATATTTTGTTGGGGTCCCCTCTTTCAGTGTACTAGAACCCACTCTTATGAAATGAAATGCCATTCTTAACTAAAAGGGTAGAGCATATCCTTACTTTAAATACAGGTTATGCCGCAATCCTTTCTCATATGTGTTGTAACAAAAGGTTTTTATAAATATACACGATACTGTGAGTTTAAAGATATACTATGAACTTAAGCACCACCTCTTCTCAGCAAGGTCATTAAATAAAAAAACCCTCATAAAAGTCGCAATCTTTCAACGTAATGCTAGGGTTACGCAGTTCCTATAATTCCTTACCTTGAACACACTCAAATAATGTAATAATATTATTATGCTAAAAATATTTGGATATGTCAGCAAACTATATGTAGAAGTAGGTGTGTCCATAACATTGTACTTCGCTCAAGGCATAACTAATTAAGTGCTGCCTGTCTTTTTTTATTGTTCTTTTTCAATAGAAATATTGGGTAATTGCAAAATTGCTCAAAATGGGAGGCGGAGAATAATTTCAATACAGAATCCTGTGCTAAATATTATGGGTGTGTCACAGGATTAAATAAAGGATATACAAAAGATATCTTAATGTAGCAACTTTAAAATTTAAGATTTTCGGAACGAGAATAATAAATTCACCGTCTTCTTTGTTATTACAGCGCTTGGGGACTACCTGTACAGCACGACGTCCGATGCAGCATTCTACCTGTAGACTGCGCTCTCAGCTTATATTTCTAAACGATCGAACGGCCTATAAAAGCTGGTGACACGGCCAACTATGATCACAGTGAATTTCAGAGCCACTCGATCTTGACAACGAACTAAACGCAGAAACAACAAAGAATATTGGAAAAAAATTAATATTCGAAGTATGGATCACCCGCAGCTACCGGCTATTTCCGAGGAGGAGTTCGCAGCTGAAATCGAATTGTTCGATAAGGCCAAAGATCCGGATGAAGTAGACAGGTTGCTAAGCAGATGGTTGATAATGTATCTACCGAAGCCTAGAAACGCACTCGACCAGGAACCGCAAGAAATTAAAAAAATTAGAATTACATATACGGACAAAATGAATAAACTTGCAAAAATATATAGAAGAATCATGGAGCACCAAAGAAATATTACGGTACGAAAAGTGTTATTAGAACAGCGTCAATTAACTGTCCCTACGAGCAACCCTTATGCGACGCCTGCTGGACCAAATGCAAGTAGGCCCAGTGTCATTAAGCTCGCTGTTGGTTCAAACGGAGGGCAGCACACGGCGCCTCGCATCACTTATAACGGCAATTACAACAGCACTATCAGAAATGCAGTAATTAACGGAGTGGAAGCCCAACCGAACAGCAGCATGGATGGCATTCAATCTATAGCTGCATATGAAACTGTTGCTACAAGTTCCGGAACATCACACGTGACAAGTTCAACAACGATGCAAATGCCAATATTGACAAACAGAGTGGAGAATAATCGCCCTTCCAGCACCAGTACATCACTTATGGCTGCCACACAATCCATGACAACTTCAATCCCAACTGAAAACAACACAAACGTCAGAAATTTAACTAACAATGGACAAGCAATCCAATCGACCAATACCATGGAAACCATAGGATCAGTAGCTGCCTATGAAACTGTTGCTACAAGTACTGGAAGCAGCATCGGCATTTCTAATGCCATGGAAATCGATCGCACTGCCAGCACCAGTACAGCAGCGCTTGCCTTCACTCAACCCGAGATAAGTTCTATCACTATGCGGATGCCGATCGTGCACAATAGTATCCGGTTTGGGAATGCCGCAGAGAATGATCGCATTACCAGCACACCAACATTTACCCCCCCACCACCCGCGGCAAGTTCATTGCCTATGCGAATACCAAATTTGCCCTCTACAAGTAGCTCCAGCGTCACAGCACCCCCTGCACACAGCACAGGTACACCATCATTTACCGGCCCATTACCCGTGGCAAGTTCATTGCCTATGCGAATACCAAATTTGCCCACTACAAGTAGATCCAGCGTCACACCACCCCCTGCACACAGCACAGGTACACCAATATTTAACCCCCCACGACCCGCCGCAAGTTCAACGCCTATGCAAACACAAAACTTGCCCCCTACTGACGACTGTAAGTACACAGTGATTGGTCCGAATGGCACAACAGTATCTAGCAAACAATTCAAACGCATATCATTTAAACTTCCGTCCACGGCCACGCGCAACTTGCTTTGTTTGGTCTTCTCGGAATATGTTCTGGCCAAAAATACACTCAGCGGCAAGCCCTCACCAGCATTTAAGAACCGTGAACGTCCTCTTAAGGGACAATTAGATCCGGACAAAGTTTCGGATATCATATATTGTGTTAGAAAGAACACTACTTTATCTGAGAAGAATGTCCGTACAATAATCACGACAAAATGTGCAGATAGCACAAAGAAAATGAGGCGACTCAGCCAGCCGCCGAAAACCATTGAGTAAATTGAACTGACAGAAGCACGAATAGAAAGCCACGGTGGCTCCTTAGCCACAAATACTGTAATATATGTATATATTTTATTTATTTTATTTATTCATAACAATTTTTTTATAGTTAAAGATTTAATATTTATTAAAAAAAAACAAAAACTGTATATAAAAGCTCTACTGGAGCGAAAAAAAACGAAATTTCTCAGTGTTTTTAGTTCTAGTTTTTGCCGTTTCATGACAATATTAAGGTCGGTGAACACGAGTACATCTTCTACAAACTACGAGAGAGATAAAATTAGTAGAATAATTTCGCTTCTTTATCCTGGTCAACTTGACAAAGAGGGTATATTTGACCATCGTTAGTTTTTGAGTTACCGATCTGAAATTTGGAATAATTCTAAGTATTTTCACAAGTAGCTGCTTATTGGTCGAAACCAACTATATCGAACCACTAGCTGAGATAACAGGTTTGGACAGCAAACTACGGCATATTTTTTCCGCTCTTTTGACTTTTCTCTTCAGTAAAGTTTTCCATTCCATCATGGAAAGATATACGATCCAACAACGAGTCGAAATTATTAAAATTTACTACCGAAATTCGGAGTCAGTGGCCTCAGCTTTAAGAGCGCTAAATGCAATTTATGGTCGTCATAATTGTCCTGTCAGATCAACAATTGAGCGTCTTGTGGAAAATTTTGAGTCCGCTGATACAGCAGAAAATGTTCACGTGACAGTGAGATAAAGAGTATTGCTGCCTCTAGCGCATCAATTGAGAAAGACCCAAATCAGTTTCTCGCACATCGTTCTCAAGCATTGGGCATATCTGTGACTTCGTTGTGGGAATTTTTGCGAAAAGATCTTGGCCTATATCCGTACAAGATCAGATTGACGCAAGAACTGAAATCACTTGACCACCATAACTGTCGAATGTTCGTAAATAAGGCTCATTTCTGGCTGCATGGCTTCGTCAATAAGCAAAATATGCGTTATTGGTCAGGCAGCAATCCACACGTAACCCATGAGTCACCATTGTATATCGAAAAAAGTACGATCTATGAGTCGGCGCCGTCATTGGGCCGTACTTCTTCCGTAATGATCAAGACCAGCACGTTACTGTGATGGGAATTGCTACCGCTCAATGATAATCGAATATTTTTGGCCCCAATTGGATGATATGGACTTGGACGATATGTGATTCCAACAGGACGATGCCACAAGCCACGCAGCGAATGTCACAATCGATTTATTGAAAACCAAGTTTGGGAATCCTGTTATTTAACGAAATGACTCAGTCAATTGGCAGCCTCGGTCGTGCGATTTGACGCCGTTAGACTATTTCCTGTGGGCCTACGTCAAGTCTATGCACTATTCCAACAAACCTGAGATGACTTATGCTTGAAAACCGTCGGAAATTAGGTTCAACATCTGGACTTCTGCAAGCGTACCCGTGCTTCATATCACCGCAGTGATTGGCTAAGGATTTTGGAAGTCACAACTTTGCGTTGAGGGCAAAGAAATGAGGTGGAAACATCTTAGACTAAGTTTGAATCATCTAGGTTTGTACAAACCTCAAGTATTGGCTGAAATTGATTGAACGCCTCAATAAATTTATGGTATGCCTTATACGCTTTGTCGATATGCGACAGTCTGTAGATACATACCTAGGCGGCCTTCTGGGCATCATAACGGACAGACATCTGTAGTTGTCTAAGTGGACCTGTAAGGTTGTTTATATCAAAGAAAGTGGCAAAACGACTATGTGCATAGTTTCTATAAGGAATACCCCAGTAAAGGGTATCATGGCATCCGTGTTGCCGAAGTTATATTATTTCATTTGATCTCTTAATTTGGGTAAATTTTCGCCTTTTGCTTTTCGAGTGTTATTTCAATATTCAAAGGCACTTATAGACCAATTTTTTGCATGCAAAGCCCCATCGGAAAAAGCTTATTTTCGGTCAGCAGCGTAGAAAGACATAGAAAGGAGACTTAAAAGGGAAACAATAGCAAGCACACAAGAAAATATCCCCTCCTGCAAAGTTTTTGGTACACAGTCAAACAATTATAGAAAATAATTTATGAAATAAAAACTTTACTAACTGCATTAGAGTGCCCGCTAAGAGCACGCGCTTACACAAAAACAATACAAAATTCAAATAGTTTGCCATCGTTCACCAGCAGTAAACAAAATGTAGGGAACTTCGGCAGCAGGCACTCGCCTCATTCGCCCCTCGCTGGTATTTCGCTTATATACTGCCAATTTGCATTTGTTTCGGTCTTGCCTCCCTATTCTTTTGTCTTTCTTTGCTTTTCTTTAAAGTTCAATTACGAATGCCAACTCCCGCTCCAAATCAGTTCGTGAACTCTACCTTTTTAGAAACTTCGCGTCACTCAATTCAATTCCAACGCCCAGTTGACCAAGTCGCTTAACTTTTTCGCCGGCTACTGTGCTCTGCGTCCCCTTGTTTGGCAGACACGATGAGTGTTTGCAGCGTCGCAGTTTGTAGATGGCTGTTGGCCGGCAGCGTGTGCTTGCGTTGCCAACTACGCGTACGAAAATCGACAGACCGCGTATTGTGGCCATAGCGGAAATTAAGTCAATTTTCGTGCTGTTAGCCATTGCGGTGTGTTCCATCCGCTCTTAACAGCACTTCTCATCAAGCGCCCCAGTCGCTCTCCCTCTCCTCACTACACATATCTCCGAGGTGTCTATATTGAGCTGTCGTCCTGCAAGTGACTGGCTGTGCGTGCCTGCATTTATGTACATACAAAAAATGTTGGGCATTTCGTTCCCGGTTCAGGCCGAAAGTCCGAAAGTAAGTTACAAAATTAAATATTCCAAACACATAGCCATCAAGGGAAAATTTAAACAGCATTGTGCTCGTGTTTGTTTGTATGTCTGTGCGACACAAGAAATGAAAGCGAAATTGGTAAAAAAGAAAGATAGCAGAAGCAAGAAAAATTGCGACGCTTTTAATTTTTGACAATTTTTTTCACTTTACATACTTGTATGTACATATATGTGTTATCCACAGCGTCGGGGTGTGAGGCACAAAAGATAATTAAAAATCCTGTTTATTACTTGTGTAAATTCGGCCGGAACTCGTCTGTGCACATATTTAGTATAAGGCACATAGCAAAAGGCAGTCTTAAAGAACTGGAGAAAAGTAGAGTTACGAACCAGACTGAGAGCTTTTAGTTTTTTTCTGGGCATCTCTACTGTTGCACTACTGTGATCAAATTGAAAGGTGATTTTTTTCGCGTGTTTTTCGAATCAGCAATTTTTTTCTGTAAGTTGGTAGTATTGGTATTGACATGTAGGTCAAAATATTCATTAGTGTTTGAGATACACGTCGTTTTGCTAGAAAATTGAAAATTTAAATAAGTAAAAATAAGTAAAAAAAAGTAAAAAAAAATCGGCCCACTCCGTGATTAGCAGGGACAGTTGTCAAATTAATTGAAGTTTTTTTTTTGAGAAAAAACAAAAAAAAAAAATGGCGAACTTCCAAAAAATGACGATTTTCTTAAAAAAAAACCGATTATTTTGCATAATTGATCGTGTTAAATTTTTTTCGTGTATTTTTTCGAAAAGTTCATTCAAAAACAAAAATTAAAAAAAAAAGGTCCCCAAAAGTCAATTTCTACAAAAGTTATAGCTATTTGAAAATAAAAAAGCCATTTTTTTTTAATTCAAAAAATTTTGAAAAAATTCTCAAAAACGTTTTTGAAAGGGTAAAAAAGGATGGATAAATTTCAGCAAAATCTGAAGGAGTCGGGTTCAAAACTGGTCGATTTGGTATGGAATACCGCATATGTAGTGGAAAAAATACTCGAAAATTGCTTTCATCAAATTTGTTCCTGCAAAAGAAGTCGTGGAGTCCATTTGTATAATGTTATATTAAAAAATTAATTGTATCGATTTCATTTCACACCAAATAAAAAGCATTTGAACTTTCTCAACAATTACAGTTTTTATTTTAAAGAAATCATATCACCCTTATTGGAAAACCCAGTATATAAAAAAAATATCGGAGGAATATTTTCACTTATTCTTCATTATCTCGTTGTTTAATGAATATTTTTTCTTATCCTTAATAAACTCGTTGTTTACTCTAACAATCACTGGAAAAAATCTTGTTTTCTGAACTCAAATCACCGACTCTCTGCACTTTTGAACACCAGTTTGTTTGTTTTGTGTTTACTGTCTTTTATAACTTGCTGTTGTTTACACATTTTTAGCTGCAATGAATTCGAAATCCGACAAAATGGCATAAACACACGCCCACAAACAACAAAAGTTACGAATTGTACACACAAATCTCAGCCAAAGTCGAGACAAGTTGCCACACGCGTTTCCTAATTTTCACGGATTCCTTTGTTGAGTTGCCAATATATTAATTTCGGCTACACACTTTTAGACTTTCTGCGCCTTTTTGAGTGCAGACATTGAAATTGAACTTTATAACTTCGCTTTTGTTTGAATTACTTGTTGTTGTTGTTGTTTGCTTTGGCACTTTTTGCCAGCGCTTGCAACATAATTATTTGCATATACCCTTTTTAATGCAAAGTAGCTGTCATTTTTCATTGGTATAATTGAAAATTTTAGTCAATTATCTGCGCCATGAATTTATGGGAAAAAGTTTGCCCCTGATTACGTATACACCGTGGCGTATGCCTTTTCATTTCTTTTTCTTTCTTCATGCGCACTTTCGCCAGCAACGCGCTTGTTCTTTTCAACTTTCTTACTTATTTGCTGGCGCTTAGTATGGCAGCGAAATGGCAAGCAGTGAAAAGGCGCAAATTTGAACGAAAAAGCAACAACAAAAATGTGTTAATTTCGCTCGCGAAGCAGTTAATGGCGGCAGCGTGTTGTTGGGGGGCAGTGAATTTGGTTTGCGTGGGCGATTTCAATAAATACAATTACATATTTTTGTGTAAGCAAATACGCGCCAGAAAGGGTTACGGCAACGCGGCAAGCAGGCCAACAACTGCGCCGGCGACTGTAGTCTACTATAACCAACAAGCGAGTTTGCGTCCTCTTCCTGCAACTTCTGTGGCTTGAGGTTTTCGACTTTGGCTTGCGACTTTCATACAACAACGCTCTCTCACTGCGCCTCACTTGCTCGCCGTGCTCTCCTTGCCAGCAGAAAAATGCGTGATTTATGCGCTTTGTTGAATTTTATATTACGTAATCAGTCATTTACTTCCACTCCACTCGCTGACTTTTATACACTCCACTGATTTCGAGTGCGTCTGGGTATTTTCTGCTTCAGCTTGTGCCTAGTATTTACATGTTAAGCATAAGTTGTTGCCTTTTCGCTTTTCATATGGCAGAGAGTTATGAAAAATAAGCGTCACAGCCGCAGCGTAAAATCATTTATTTCTTTGCGTGTGTGCGGCAGTGCAACAACAAAAGACAAATTGTGATTGCTGTGACTATCTGTATATATGGATTGACTTGGTTGACAGTAGCTATAGAAAAACAAAACTTGATTAAATGCTGCGATTATTTATATATTAATGACATAGGCGCTCATAAGCGCGGAGAGTCATTAAAATTGTAAATAACTTAAAGAAAATCTGTTTGTTAGTGCAAAAGAGTATTCCCACACATCTCTTGAATCAATGGATTTATAGCGAGAACACTTCAGTGAGCAGATCACGTTTTTGATCTAGTCTATGAGGACACTCCCGCTTCGATTCAGGCCTTCGAGTAAAAATCATGCGTTTTATTCGCCAGTTACTAGTCGCCATGCTAAAACGAGTCATCGAAATTGGACTCAACGAGTGGACGTTTTGGGACGTGGCCGCCCCAACATTCGGAAGTGATAATTTTCAAGGAATAAATGCTACAGAATGTTCTGTGTTTGTTTTTGAAGTGGGAACCTCGAAATGGATCACCCTTAGTTGTAGGCGCAATATTGTTCAAGAAAATTGATGTGAAATGATTTAAGGGTTGCATGGGTTTTCTCGAGCAAAAGCCAGAGTATTTTTTCCTATAAAAAAATTAATATTTTATACAAATTTTCTACTTTTCCAAAGAAACATATTTTGCAAAGATTTTATTAAATTTTCAAGGAAAATATTCAAAACTCAGTCATTTCTGGCAGTCCATCGGAGAAAGGTGCCTTCACGTTGACTGTAGAACTTCTGTAAGGATCTCAAAAGCAAAATTTTAATAAAATCGGTTGAATAATTCGTGAAAAATCTTACCAGTTGACTTTGAAAACAAATCTTTGAGAAAAACGCTTTTAAAGTTTGAAGTGATTATAAAGTTAATATCGTGCGCGCTACTTTTCAAGGCGGTATCTTCAAAATTATTTCTCGGATCAACGAAAAAATTCAAAAAAAAATATTCTATAGATGTTTTAGACCTAAATAAGACAAAAAAAAATCTATTTTTCTTCTCTATATCCAATTTATAAGCTTTTACTTTATACAATTCTTTGCCTACTGCAATCTAACCTATCATTTACCATCAAATATCATCCGACTAGATCTCCCCACACTTCCAATAAATCCAACCAAGCCAATCAACTTTTATAAAACATTAATTTATTCCCTTTACATTTAGTTTACAATATATGCCATACAACACCCCAGAGTATTTATGAGAAATCATTGATATGCACTAATATCCCTTCACAATACCTAATTGGCTGGCAACACACATGCTGTCAGCTTAACGTCCAATATGCTGTAAGAACACCTGTCCGTATTGAAAATACATATTTTTCACAACAACTAAATACATATGCATGTTTGTATGTGAGTGCACATGCCACTAGAGTAATAAATAAGTTGAGCAGAGCATGCCAAAACAACATCGTTTCTTGGCTTACATTTATAACGAACTTCATTACGGCCGGAATTTAATGTTACTCATACGCCCCATCAATTTCGATTGCGGTGTACTACAATACCAGCAGCAGCACTCACACGCATAAGCGGCAAACTCAAACAAAATTGATTGCTTATATGCCACAGCGTGGTATATATGAACTGTGCCGAGCATTTTATTTTAGCCATTGTCAATGTGACAGGTCATTTCCGGTGCACACTCACTCACACACACAGGCAAACACTTGACCGCACACAACAATAGAGATTTTTGCGGTTGAGATCATGAAAAATGACTGCAGTCTTAGGTTTTCTATGGCTTTCACAATTATTTTAGTTTCTGCATTGCTTGTGCCGTCGGCCAAGCTATACATATGGGCATTGTTGTTGCATCATTGCTGTTGTCAATAAAGCACTGTGCATTTTGGTCGGCTCGGTGCGTTGTGAAAGGGAAAATTTTTGTTATTTAATATGAAAAATTGCTGCATAACGGTAATAAAATGCATACGTGTTCGATACACCTGTCAGCTTTCCACACGTAAGATTTGATAGAAAATACATGGTGGTAAGTTTAAGGTGTCACGTTAAAATTGTGAAAAATTATCTAAAAAATATTGACTTGAGTGTAAATTTTTAATTCAAACTATTTTTTGATCTTCCAGATTATTTCTATATTCGAAATTCATGGATATTTGACAGGGTGTAAAAGAATTGTTAATATGACAACTGTAAGGAAAATCGCATATAGCACCAACGTCAGCCTACTTAGGGGTTGGAAAGAAATATTAATACCATTCAGAAGTGCATTTCATGCACCATAAAAGGGTATATGTGCTATAATGGTCCGATCTGAATTTATTTGGACATTATAGTGTTGGCTTACACAATAATTCGTGCCAAATTTCGTGAATATATAATGAGTATTGAGCCATGTGTGGAGGATGAAGTTATGAGTAGATGTTCACGAAAGTGAGGAGTGAGATAGAAACACTATCTTTTGCAGGAAACGATTCTTTTACATATGAACCAAGCAACTCACTACTTCTAGCCCTAAACCAAGTATCCTCTGTGCCGAAAAAACATCCCTTTGAAAGCGAACAAAAGTGAGAAGGCAAATCATCCTTTGCCAGGCTTGTGACCTGCGACCCACCACGCACAAAAACACCTCAATGACCAGTGCAAATGTACTAAGGATTACTATTTAAGGGCATGCACCTGGAATGTCCGATCCCTTTATTGGTAAGCTGCTGGTGCCCTGCTGGTTGAAGTCCTCATTACAGTAAAGGCTGACATTAACACCATCCATGAAATGGACTGGATAAGGACAGAGTCGAGTAGGTCCTTTTGGCATTTACTATAGTGTCCATATCATAATTCATAAATTTGGTGTGGGATACGTGGTAGAAGAAAGAGCGCTTGGAGCGCACCTATGAGAACTGCACCCGCCTCGTCATCAAAATCGAGCTTTAACACCCGGGTGAGCAAATAATGTACCTTTAGCACAACGGTCGGTAAATTCAGCCTTCATGATTAAACATCCGCAAATGTGTTGAGACTGATCGATTTTGTCGGAGTCCGAAAAATGATAGACGGAAAACACCTGTAACTGTAAACTAACGTTGAGCAACACCAAAAGATCCGTCAAGATCGGAAAGGACCTCTCCGAGCCGTTCGATACCAGAAGAGGTTTCAGACAGGGGGACTCCCTATCGTGCGGCTTCACTGATTGAAGTAATTACATAAGCAAAGATCCAAGCCTGGCATCAAACCATTCTATAATAAAACTATCTAGCACCCTAACAATGAAAACCAACACGTTCTACCGCTCACTCGTCACCTGCTTCATTTTCACTACAAAAGCAGTTTCCCCACACAAAGCAATCAGCAGAATGCCAGCAAGGATATTAAAGCGAAATACTTTTGGAACGTCAACAGCATAAGCGCCAAGTGTGATGACAGTAATCACAATAAGTAAAATAAGTAAAAAAAAGCACAACATTATTAGGAAGCCACCAAAAACGCGTCAAACAAAAAAAGAGAGGAAAGGCGGGGGGAGAGTGTGCAAATGTGTTGCATTATTCGCAAATTAATTACAAAACTATGCAACACAAAGCCAAATACGCCAAATATACTTGCAACTATGCAAAGCAAATGTGTTGTTGTTGTTGTTGCATTCTCAGGCATGCAATGGCAATAAAAGCACACAAATTTCAGCAAAAATAAAAGGAAATCAAAGTGGAATTGCGAAGGAGTTGAGACGACAGCTACGCAGGAGAGCCGTTAAGCGCATAAAAATGCATATGTATTGGTGTGTGTGTGCGCGTGTGCATGGCTTTGAGTTGCCAACATCAAAAGTGGCATGCAACTATGAGACATGCCACGCGCTGCATGACTGGCACGAGTAAGCAAAGAGGAAACGTTGGCGAAGCACACCTTGAAGGCGAGACGACAAGCGACGCACACACACACACCAACACGTGCGGGTTGTCAAAGCGACGTACACACTTTATTTTGTATTTCTTTTTTATTTCGCATTCATGCTGGCAACATTTTTCCACCCTCAACAACTATGGCAACTGTAGTTGCTGCCACCGACCGTGTCGTCGGTGACCAACATTTTGCGCTGCCACCAACAGCGAACATGCCCACAAGGACCTCGCAACGGGCATGTTCGTACTCTGCGCAGACAACGCTCCTTCCACAAACCTGCCCTGCATGCCACAGCAACTGCTACAACTCCTACACTGAGCATGCAACCACGTGCGGCAGTGTTGCAAGTTATTGCCAGCTGCTTGCTTCCTTGTATTTCCACTTTTTACGCTCTCTATTCCGCCATTGCCATCTTATGTCTAGCTGCAGCTGGTGCTGCTGCTGCTGCTGTTGCAACTTTGACTGTTGGCTTCTGGCACCTGGCGGCTGGCCGCGGGGCTCACAACAAATTTCCGAACTATGCAAAGTTGTGATTACAAAGTAGGCGAAAATTAAAACACAACAATGTATGTATTTGCCTTGCAACTACTCCGAATACCCCAACTGGGACGTTGCGTGCCATACTGGCGTTCTGCCACTGCTACTGCCGCAAGCGCCTTCGGCTACGCTGCTCTGTAATTTGCGCGCTCCGCACTCGTTTAGGCTTAACTTACTTAGCACTCGGTCTAAGTGCTTTTGCGTGCTGCCACTGCCAAGCGCTCACGCACACACACATACCTACTACCGGCAAGCGCTTCAAGCTTTCTACCTTCGTTCGTTGCGGCTACCTTCGCTGCGTGTCGGTCCGTTGGTCACGTCGCCGCTCTCTTGCGTGCTTGGTTGCACCGTAATTTTTGGCAGCGCCACACACTCTGCGGTTCAGTGACTTGTGCCACCGAACGCCTTACTGCTTGCAATTGCTCGAGTTGCGCAACTTGCGTTCGTCGCTTGCGACTTTTTGCTAGCCACTTGCCACTTGCTGCCTGGCAACATAATCTGCTGCCAATTAGTTTGGCGTAAATGAAAATAAACGCTCCTTTGTGCTGGTGGTCGGACTGCGGCGTTCTTTGCTCGCTTCTCGCTTCTCGGTCCTCGGCACTGTGCCTGGTCTGGTCAATGGCGGGGTTGACATTTGCTTTGGCGTTGGTGTTCGTAAAGCGGAAAATTGTCTCAGCGCAACGGGCGAATGGCCTTCGCGCGCGTGTGGCTTCTGTCGCTGTTTGATTTGTGTGCGTTTCTTATTCCTAAAATATACTTTCAAAGTGCCACCACACGAACTCATCTGTTTTTTGGAAAGGAAGTTACGCTTTAATTTGCTTGTTCTAATACCAATAAGATGCTTCTTTGCTCCTAAATTGGGCAATAAAATGCAACTGAAATTAAGAATTTTTATTGTGTAACTTCGTTAAGAGAAATATTGACTTTAATATGCTTTAACAAAATGAAAGGAAAACATATCTCTGATTGGCGACTGGTAACATTCCCAACCTTACAGTACCGTATTGGACTCCAATAGAGCCCCACAACTAGAGAGAGACTAGCCTTTCTGAGGGCTAAGAGATCACTAGATCTCCTGCGATCAATCTTGGGCCAAAAGACTTTTACGAGAGCGCAAGTTCCGGTGATGGCCAATCACTGGTTAAGCTTTCGCCAAGCCCGTATATCTAGTAGTAGAACAAAAGAGGATACGGGAGCACTGACCGATAGCGGTTCTGGGTTACCTCACCTTCCTAGCTCAACAGCTTTACGATTCTGCTAGGGCCCGGAACCCATATCAATCTTATAACAAATACACTCGATGCTATTGATAGCGAGGTTAGGCACTCCTCGACCAGCACGAAACGCACTGTGAATGAGTTCAATGCATCGCCGCTCTGCTATCTGAGTGAATGGTCTACTGCTACCTTAATAATTGCAACCTCGGCTTGGAAAACGCTACAGTAATCAGGAAGTCTGAAGCTGCAGTTGCTAGAGAGCTCCTAACTGTAAACCGGCCAACCTTGCACCCAAGCTTTGACCCACACAGCTCCTCCACCCATAGCACCCTTGTCGGCATATGAGCAGAGAAGGAGCCGCCACAGTTCGGTTTGGCAACTCCATGATCTAAGTGATCTGGTATGAAGTCAAAGTGTGTGAGGATATCCGAGTTTACAGATACATGTTCTTTTAAGAGCCCAGATTCTCTGAGTCTAATAGCCACTTTCGCAGTCATACACCTTCCGGCGATGTCTACGGTCACTATGTTCGAAATAGCAATTAAGTTGAACGCTCTCGAGTTTCTTTGCAAGTGTGGTCTTTTCTAGAGCTCTTCAACACATAAAGACTCAAAAGAACGTAATGGGATTGATTATGGTGTCATAGAGCCACAGGACCACTTTCAAGGCAATCGATGCCAGCTTTTCTATCTCTTCAATATTCGGCTTCCATGAAGGGTCTTATTCTGGATGAGCGCTAGATATTTCACTGTATCCGCCGTTTGCAGACGGATTTCTTCTATTTGCGGCGGCAGTGCCGTAACTAATAGGGTTTGAGTTTTATATTGGACTCATCACAAGTTCCATAATCCTCTGATGAAAGTTGAATATATTTACAGAGTCAAAATATTGTCACTATTGTTCAATCTCAATGGAATTAGTAAATCGAAACTTAGAATCCAAATCAAAAGCATCTAAATTTCGCTAAAATAAGGTATAACTGCGAACCATTGAACTTCTCGAGACTCATTTCCAGAAAACTTGACTCGTAGTAAAAAAATCTGTATAATAAAACCCGAACACTACTTAATGGTCCAGTCATCAGCCAAATGCTCAGCTTGTATTGCCGTTCATTGCTTGCACTTCTGCATATAATTTCACATATATGTACCATACATACACACATGCAAAACAAGTACATTAACACTTCCGATTCTCTTTGACGACTCGGATGTCAATTACCTGTGTATTCTCATGTGTCGAATGAGCCGTTCAAAAGGAACAATGCTATAACAGTTACAGTCAACTGCTGACAGCAATAAAAATATGCATTTCTTGTTGTTGCAAGTTATTTTGCAATACAAGAACACAAAGTGCATGCACAATGCCAAACGTGCACACATACAAACACACATTAACGGAATTCGAAATGCGAAATACCCCACTTTAGTCCTTTGTCTTACGGCAGACAGCGCTGAGCTCACACTCGCATGCGCAGCCGATGTAAATGCTTTGGGATATTTGCGGCGCACCAGTGACGCATCGGTCGCCTTATAGCTTAAAATCACTTGAAAGTATCAGCAGAGCGACAGTCGAGGAATGCGAAAGTGCAACACAGTGTAAGCAGCAAAAGAATTTCAGCTTTTAAAAATAAAGCAGAACGCAGTTATGAAAAGCTTTCTGTGAGCGGCTGGAGCGGCAAAGTATTGCAAGTATGTCGCGCAGGAAAAAATGAAGTAATGCATTTTTTGGTATATTTGTCATTTGTTGTTTTCACAAATACATATGTATCTTATAATCAAATTTGTCCTTTCGTTTGATTTAAGGGGTTGTTTCCACTTGTGAATTTCAAATTTGATGATTCGATTTTTTTTTCATATTTCCATATATATTCTAGATATTTGAAAATTTTTTCTAAAAATTTTCATTTGCACCAAAAAATTCTCTCAAATATATTAGCGTATTTTTAAGAATTTTTTCAAAAATAAAGAATCTGTTTACAGTTTTCTTCGATTATCGTTGTGTGATGCACTCCCAATACCCTTCGACCGGCCAAACTGTCAAGGCTTTTGAAGAATAAATTAAAAATTTTAAAATTATGAACAAAGTCTTACTATTTTTTGCTCATAGTAGTAAGCTAAAGACTCCTGATATTAAATGAAACGAAGAATTTGTGGTAACACACTTCCAGCTCCCCCTCATATCCTCCCAACAGTCAATATCCCAAAATCAACCTTTACAATCGGCAACTAAACGCTTAAACTAGCACAATTTATGTCCTATTTAAGCTTTTATATGCGCCGGTTACTCATACGCAATGTAGTTCATTGGCAATAAATTCCTTAAAACCCACTTACCTCAATGAGTTTAACAAATCAAATTGCCTGATATTATTTCCGTGCGCCACACGTATTTATAACTTCATATGCCACTATATACTATATAAAAAACTATATAGACACTTGCGTGTGTGTGTGTATGTGACCAGACGGTTATGGGCGAGACGCCACTTGCTGCTGCCACATCTAATCAAATCGAAATGATTTTCCCTGGAAACATTTGATATTAATACATGCTCGCCTACATATGTCTGCTTGCTTTTCATTACCATTGTTGTTGTTGATGTTGTTATTATGCTGCTCTTGTTGTCTTTCTGTTGGAGCCTGATGCGCCACTATTCATCAATATTTCAATCAATCACTCAGCGCTGGCAAACAAACAAGCTGTAGGAGTAGCCAAACAAGCAGCGGCAATAACGCTACAGCTTGACTATAAAGCGCACTTGCGTTTGTGTAAGTGTGTGTGTGTGTTTCGGTTTAGTAATGGAAACGTTTGAATTGTCATCACGTATGCACATGGCACTTGTAGTTGTGGGCATATGCAGTCGTACATATATTTGTAAGTATGTATATGTAACAATATGTGTGTGCATGTGTATGCGTGTGTTTAAATTTCAAACTCTTTGTGGCTGTAAGATTTTGCTTGCCCTAACTTGTGTATTTGCAACCACTTTATTTTGTCATACGTATATAGATATTAGGGTTGTACTTCGAACGAGAAATGGAGCAAAAAAATTCCTTAGTTTCTGAGATATCGCCCTTAAATTTTGCACACGACCTTTTCACCATAAGCTATTGCTCATTTGTTGGAATTGTTGATGTCGGTTCACTATAGCATATAGCTGCCATACAAACTGAACGAGCGGAAACAAGTGTTTGTATGGAAATCTTTTTTACTTGAAGAGATATCATAAAGAAATTTGGCATGGATTATTTTCTAAAGCAATGATGTGTTCTCCGAAGAAATTATTCAGATCGAAGTACTATAACATATAGCTGCAATACAAACTGAACAGTCGGAATCAGGTCCTTGTATGTAATTTTTCTTTCATTTGAAGGGATATCTTCATCAAATTCGGCTTGGGCTATTATCCAAGGCAATATTGTAATCTCTGAAGAAATTTTTCGAATCGAAACACTATAACATATAGCTGTCATACAAACTAACCGATCAAATCAAGTTCTTGTAATAAATATTTTGTATATGTTAAGGGTATAATAGCTTCAGACCAACCGAAGTAAACGTTTCTTTTTCGTTTTTCGATGCCTTTGGCAGCATATTTTTTTAGGTTTTTCTAATTTTTATTGCCACCCTAATATGCGCATTAAAATGTAGCTGTAATTACACGCATTACTCAGCTAAACGCAGCTGTGGACTGTGTATTCTTACTGTTCTTGCCTAAAATCCTCACTGATACCAATATTTGTACTTAAGGACTTAAGTGGCTTTTTTGTTTCGTCTCCATGATTTTTGCTAAGATACACTACTTTCTTCAATCTGCTAGTTTCGCTTAGTAATTCTCTGCTTTACTAGCTTTTTCCTGCACACTTTTAATGTTGGCTTAGATTTTGGGTTTGCATGCGAAATTTCTTTCAACGGCAATCAGTGCGGCCATTAGCAGGTGGCTTGTTGTTGCCCTTTTTTCATTGTTGTGGTTGCACAGCTACCTTCTCAGCTCCACAACGTCGCGGTGTGGCTTACGGCAGGAATTGTATTACTCATTGTGCAGTGATTTATTTTTTCTGCTTTTCTCCTAACAACATAGAATTGTCTTTTGCTGCTGCTGACTGGCTGCTCGTCGTCGGCCCACCTGCCGCAAGCTTAGGCTATCTTACAAGCTTTGTACAATTCACTCGTTTGGGATTTATAATTGATTTATTTTGCGGTTTTCTTTTTGCCGACAAGTTTCAATTTCCACAATACAAGCACTCAAATTGAGCTCGGTTGCTGTGGCAATTGTATTGGCAGTGCAGCAGCCCGACACACACACACACACACACACCGGACTTATGCTTCACACACGAAACTATCAAATGAGTGCTCGTTAGCTTTTTTCCCAACTTTTTCTATCTTGCCAATATGTCGAAAGTAGGTTAGATCCTCGAGCAATGCTGTGTGCGGCATACTTTGTTTGTATGTGTATGTGCATCATTTTTGGTCGTGTGTTCGACGCAACAAATCCGGCCACAAAATAATTTGGAAGTATTAAAAGTGAATTGCAATCGGAAGTGGATATTGGCTTCAATGAATAAGTAATCTATGCCGCACACATATGAGGCAGAAAAACTACACACACACACACATGCATGAGCTCAACGCTTTTTGAAGAGGTGCACGTAAGCACAATGTATCCTTGCCGATTGAGTGGCGTCTTTGTGGTTAAGACACACGAGAGGCAGCGCTTGAGTTTGCATTGATGTCATATTAATGCGAAAGAAAAGTAAAGACACAGACGAGCGTGATACAAAACCGATTTTCCAGATTGAGTCATTGTATTATACTACACTTTGACGAACTCAGTAGCTCGAAAAATTTAAATTTAGGCTTATTCTCATTTGAATTTCTGCATTTCAGCATACTGTATGATATAATTGCCCGGCATGTTTAGGTTGTTGAACTGAATTTGTTCTCACGTTGGTCTGATGGGTAGATATATTGAGCGATGTCTTTACAAAGCCGTTAAAATTAAGAGCTCATACTTGGAGAGAATTTCTTATGTTAGAAATGAAGAAAGATCTCGATGAAGAACCTAAAAATACCCACTTTAAAAGAAACTATAGAAGAATTCGTCGTTGGTCACTTGGATAACCACGATAACGTACTAGCGATTCAACAGCTGGATAATAGTCAACAAGGTAGTAGACTTAAAAGAATCGTTCATCCGAAACGTTACAAAAATAGGCCGATCGGTACTGTAGCCAACGCCGTATTTTTTCGTTCTTTTGACATTTCTCTTTAGTAAGATTTGTCATTTCATCATGTAAAGATATACAGTCCAATAACCAGTCGAAATTATTATTATTATTTACTACCCAAATTCAACGTCAATGGTCTCAACTCTAAGAGCGCTACGTCCAATTTATGGCCGTCGAAATCGTTCTGCCAGATCAAAAATTGGGCGTCTATTGGAAAAATTTGAATCCATAGGCACAGTACCAAATGTTCTCGCGCCAGTCAGACAAACAAGTGCCCATTGTGTCGCGAAGGCGCTAGCGGCATCAATTGAGGAAAGCCCAAACCAGTTTCTCCAAAGTCTCTCTCAAGCGTTGGGCATCTCTGTGACATCGTTGTGGCAAATTTTGGGAAAAATCTTGGTCTGAATCCTTACGAGATCTAATTGACGCAAGAACTGAAGCCGATTGACCACCAGAATCGTCATATACTCGTGAATTGGGCTGAGCAACAACTTGAAATTGAACCGGATTTTCAACGAAAAATCATCTTCAGCGATGAGGCTCATCATTGGGCCGCACTTCTTCCATGATGATCAACACCGGCACATCACTGTGAATGGAAATCGATACGCTCAATGATAACCGAATTTTTTTGTCCCGAATTGGATGATATGGACTTGGACAATATGTGATGATGTTGGTGAACGTGTTATCCTACAAAATGAGCCAGTCAATTGGCTGCCTGATCGTGGGATTTGACACCGTTAGACTATTTCCAGTAGCACTACGTCAAGTATATGGTCTATGCCAACAAAATAACTTTCAACGCGGTTTCCATAAACCCGACTCTCTTGTTTTTAGCTAAATTTCGTAATTTTATTTACTGAAGATCAATTCATTGCTCAGGAAAAGATGTGAGAGGGATGTAACGGGATATATTTTTAAACAAAAAACATATTATAGAATTAGGGGACTTTCATATACGTAAAAACATTTAGAAGTATCTACTAGGTGCCGCCTTCAATAGTGGCCTTGAATTATATCCTTAAATTTGTGTAGATGCGAAGAGGAAGCCGTGGTTAGTTGACTTAAAAGATGCTGCTTAAAATATGCAATTTACAAGGTCATAACATATATTGCGTTATGTGATCTTCATTCACCATAAATTCATAAATTCATCCCAGAATGGTAGCTGACTAACATATGCAGCCATAAGAGGTTACATGGATTTCCTGGGGTAAAACAGCCCTTTATCGGCAATTTTTTCATATAAAAATTTGAATAAATAATAAACATACACTATTAATGAAGAATTTTTGGAAAAAAGTATTTTAAAGTTGGTCATATTCGGTATAAATAAAATGAAAGAAATATATATTTGGTTTTAGACTCAACTACACCTCCAGTGGTGAACAAATTCAGCTGCTATGGACAAAATATTAAAAAAAAGCGAAAAAAGTTTCATTACATGGAAAAAAATAATATAAAAACTGGTATAGTTTAAATCATCAAAATTAAAAATTAAAGTTTTATCTCTTTTCCGCTTACAAAAAAAAATTACATGAGTTATACGATCCGTGCTAAAAGTAATTTCAATGCAAAGCCAGCAAAAAGCGTTGACGAAACACCTTCTGAATTAAAAATAGTTACAATTGTGCCGCAATTATACGCATCACTCGATTTTGTGGCATGTAATGCAGCTATTATTACAGTTTTATGCAAATAGATGAAAAGCCGTTATTTGCTGTTTTTATAAAGCTTGAAATTACAGACAAATTATGCAACAAAAAACTTAAACAAACCATAATAATTTAATATTCTGTAACAGCATATACTCGCGCTCTCTCTCTCTCGTCACCACGCACTCTCACAATGTACTTTTATGTACCACTAAATAAATAATCATTATCTTATTTTACGCTTTTGCATAACTAACTGCCTGCTTATGTCCAGTCCGTTGGCTATTTGCATGATTTATGCAACACACACACAAAGCGAAGTTTCTACTGAAAAAGTCTGTTGCACGACAAAAATTTATGCTGTCAATAACGTGTTGAAATGCTATTTAGCGGCGCAGCTATTGTTATTGTTGTTATTATTATTGTTATTATCATTTTTGTAAGGTTATGCTGTAAGTACGTTTTTTGTTTGTTTTCATATGCAAATTGTCTTGTTTTCTTTGTAATTCGCATTATTTGCTTTTTGCCCATTTTAATTTTAGTTGTGATAATATTTGTCAAACTAATGGAAATATATGTTAAAACAATTAAAATTCAGCCGGTTCATTAAATTGCAGCTTCGGCTGATTGTGGCAGAAAACAAAAAATAAATACCGAAATATAACAACAACAATATTATTGAAAGGTAGCTGGTTGAAGCTGCCAGGCATGCTTTTGTTATGAAAGTTGTTGCCACGCTAAATTGAAATATTATGTTGGAGTAAATTGATAAATTGAGTAGATTTAAATTTTGATGGGAGAAAATATTCAATATTGGGAGGTCAATTATTTAGAGACTAATTTTAAATGAAGTTGACAAGAATTGGTAAAATTCTTTACCTACTAAAAGTAAATCTAACAAGAAAAAAAGTTAACTTCGACTGCACCTTTAGTAACTATGTGTTCAGTTTGTATGGAAGCTATATGCTATAGTAATCCGATCTGAACAATTTTTTCGGAGATTACATTGTTGCCTTAGAAAATAATCCGTACCAACTTTTGTGAAGATACATTATCAAACGAAAAAGTTTTCCATACCAGCACTAGATTCCGATCGTTCAGTTTGTATGGCAGCTATATGTTATAGTGGTCCGATATCGGCAGTTCCGACAAATGAGCAGCTTCTTGAAGGGAAAATGACGATTGCAAAATTTCAAAACGATATCTTAAAAATTGAGGGACGATGGGGACAGACACACGGACAGACGGACAGACAGACAGACAGACAGACAGACGGACATAGGTAAATCGACTCAGCTCACCATACTGTTCATTTATATACTTGTATATACATACTTTATAGGGTATCCGGTACTTAATTCGGGGTGTTATAAGCTCCGTGGCAAACTTAATACACTATGTTCAGGGTATAAAAATGGAGTGAAAAACCCTCTATTGCCAAAGGTACTTTTGGGTAGGGTTAGAACCAAAAAAATTCTAGAAGTAGTAGCAACCTTAGTGCACATACCTCTACGATCCTACCTTTAGAAACTTGGTAAAGTAAAATCGTATGATTCAGGTTAAAGTTTTGGGTAAAATATAGGTTAATGTTTTGGGTATGAAACTGTGAATGGTAAAACAAAAAAGAAACGAATACAAGGATGGTAAGTATTAGAAAAGTTGACCTCGAAGGCTTATAAAAGTAGGCTCAAGAAACGTGTTGTTTCGATGGGGTCGGACGATAGAGAGAGGTGGTCAGATGTGTAGGGTTAGCAGGGCAAGCAAAGACGTGGTTAGTGTCATGCGGCGACTCATTGCACGCTGGACATACATATGTTTGATATGTCAGGGTCGATTTTGGATAATTAGCAGTTTAATCCGTTACAGTATTCAGAACGAAGCTGCGTAAGGGTCACCTACGACTTTCGATTTTCACTGGAACTCGAACTCGAACTCTTCATCTGAAATCGGTAATGGTTTGTCTCCAATTGCATCATTTCCTTAGATGTAGTCGGCGAAGGTGCTAATGGCTCCACTGTGAATGTCGGTCAGTGCATGTCTGAAGTTCATTGCTTTCGAAGTCTGATGGGCGTATTATTTTATGTCGTCGACATGGTTGATGAAGGACCTCTTAATGATCCTAGGAGGCGGTTCCGCGCCGCTGCAAAAACTGCTTAGAGAGGAGCTCATTATGCTTCGCAACTGGGTGCATACAGGCCTCACCGTACAGGTGTTCGATGGGCCACATCAAGAGGCATCGCCATCGACTGGAATATTAAGATCAAGTCTGCACTCCTTTGTCCAGTTAGTGAATATGATCGCTGTGGATTTAGAGGTTGGGGGAGTTTCGAATATAGAAGTTAAATAGCAACAGTGAGAGGGCTCCTCGAAACAGTATTCGACCGCTCAGGTAGTTCATAGTCCACCTTCTCAGTCCTGGAGGGAGGATCGATTCAATGTTCTTAAGTATCGTTGTGTGATTGACTGTGTCAAAGGCCTTTACCAAGTTCAACGCTACGATGATCGTGCGCTCACAGGGAGGTTTTTGGTTGAGCCCAAGAACTATCAGGGCGTTTATGACGCTAACCGCTGTGGTGGTCCTGTGCACATTTCATATGCCATGTTAGTGTTTTAATTGGCTCAGGTGGTGACTGTCCGTAATACCAAGGCCTCAAGTGCCTTCACTACTGGGAAGAGTAGAGTTATCAGACTATAGGACTCCCTTTTGCTGGCGGTTTCTCAGGTTTCGGTAGTGGGACCATTTCTATACAAAACTGTAACAGAACCCCAAAACGCAGAACAAATGACAGTTAACAGCGTTTTTAGTTAACGCTGCCCTATATTCAATCAAAATTAAAAATAATTAAAAGCAAAATCAATATTAATTTCCAAAGAACTGTGGACGGGAGCTAGAAAAAACATCAAAAGGTCTAAAACAAACTCCGAACTTTCAAACAAAGTTTGTCAACCGATTTTAATTAAAATTAAACCATAAAGCTACCAACAACAAACTTTAGTAAGAAAAAGCAAAAACAAGTGCCACAAATACGTACAAGCACGCACAAAGTTAACCATAAATTTCCAATGCCACAAATTTATTTATTCACTTAACCGAACCCATGAATTAGTCAGTGAATGAGTGAGCAATCAGTTGTGGCCATAAATTATAGCAGCAATGCCTAAATCACCCACCAAATGGCAGTAAGTACCAATCGGAAACTCAAGAAACCGCACACACTCACACACACACGCAGTCCGATGAACCCATAAATAAGTGAAGAAACCCGGCGTGGCATCTTTGGCAATGCAGCAGTGGCATTACGAGTCTCGCAACTCTCGAGAAAAATTGCCACCATCTGCTTTCACTCGAGTGTGGCCCGCAGCAACCGCAATCAACAACGTGTCTGCTTAAAAAAAAAAAACAAAGGTTGCCCATTTGGAAGATCGATCCACATTTTCGGTGCACAGCGCGCGCGCTCGCCGAACTCAGACAACGCTTGAACTGTAAATGCGAAAAGTGAAAGTTTATTGCAATGACAAAACGAAAATGTGCTGGCACGCGCTGGGTTGGCGACCCGCCCACGCGCACTTCCCGATGCCGGCCGCCAGACGGCTTAGGCAGGATATGCGATAGAAATAATTCACAACAGTTGCGTGTCGAAGTGTGGGCATGATGTGGAAAGCAGTGACTGTTGTTTTTGTTGCTGTTGCAGTCCTGCAATATTTGCTTGACAATTGTTGGGCACACATCTCGCAGTTGATTGATTTATTTACTTTGTGAGTGCGCCGCAACGGTTAGTGCCACCTTTTGTCGCCAAATGTTAGCTGGTGGTAACGTTGGAAATACTCCGCAAACTATTTACTAACTCGAGTTGTTGTCCTGTTGTGTCTGTCGGCATTGGTCAGTGCCAAATGCCAATAGTTTGGGTTGCGGCCAAGTGGCGGCACCTGAAGTGCTGAACAAATTTTTGCGGTCAACCGCTGGCACTTTGAGTAGCAAGTAGCGTGGGGTGAAGTCAAAGCTAAGAGTGCGGGTAGCACTTTAAATCCATAGAGAATTGGAAAGGCATGGCTGCTTGCCACATGCATACGAAAGCGTAGAAAGTTGAGTTTATATATATATTTTTTTAGAAACCACGAAGGATGGTCTTGGAAATATAATAAAATTTTTTAGATAATTTTATACTATTTATGAAGGACTTTAGGTCCATCAACCTCTCCTTCTTGTTACTAAAAACTCAGGAGAGAGTGTTTGACTAGTACATAAGGGGGCGCATGGCGAGTAACCCAACTGCATATTATCGTGTCATGGCTTGAGAAAGTCATTAGGCTTAAGGAACTCGCTGTTGGGACCTTCCCTGATATGAAGGGAGCTTACAATAGCGTCCTGCGGGAGCAACCGTAATTGCTCTGGACGGTTTTGAGCTTGAAACAAACCTCAAACATCACATTTTCAGCCTTCTGTGCGACAGAGTTATTGAAACGGAATGAAGAAAGGCACTTGAATGCTGGTCATTAACGACTTGCTTAAAAAATTTGAAGATCGTAGCTGCAGGATGATTGCTTATGCAGACGAAAAAGTTCCTGAGCACCCTTTACGAATTGACACTAGGGTATCTCAGCGTCGTAAAAATTGGGCAGTCATAAACGGTCTTGCCATCAATCTAAATAAAACCGAGATGATTTTATTTACTGGAAGATACAAAATACCGGCGGAACCGCTGCCGCAAATGGGAAAAATCCATCTTCAACCAGCGGACAGAGGAAAATATCTATGGCTCACCCTGAATAGGGAACATTTATGGAAGCCGACCACACTTGCAAAGAAACTCGAAAGCGATTCGTGTTTGGGAGATCAAGATTTCAACACTAGAAATGAAAGACTATATTGTTCTTTAATAAAAAAACAAACATTCTTTATTTATATGTACATTTTTTTAGGAATCCAAAATCATTATTATTAAAAGCATTTCATGAATATTTTTTCAGCAAGCGATTATCTCCTGTTTTCCGTTTCATCAACGATCTATAATGATTCCGTCATCCACTACATCTTTCTCGAAATGGCACAATATAACATCGTTATGGTTTTCGACTTGAAGCAATTGCAAACACCTCACTACTGCAAATTTCATTTCATTCAATGCTAACTTTATTCGCGGATGCTCATGTCTAAAGTATCCCAATTCTCGTAAAAAATTATAACATTTTGCACTCAGTTCTTTAGGATCTACAATTTCATGTAATTTGTCGAAATCCCTTTGGAGTTTTTGTATTTCACATACAGTTTTAAACCGTGCCATTATAATTCGCCTTGTTCTGAGATTGCTTTGCTTTTATAAGAGATTGAACTTGCTTCAAGTAAGATGCTTAAAGAGCTCGCATTTTATGTTCGTGCAGCAGGTACCGAGATAAGTCAATAAAGAGAAAAAATAATTAGTGCAATTTTCTGTATTTTCCCTCTATGATATGTTTTTGTTTTTTGTTTTTTTTTTTTTAGAAGTTAAATGTTATTCCATAGTAAAGTGGTCTGGGCAATTTTTATAACGAAGTTATATTTTCGAATACAGTGTTATTAATTTGAAGGTTAAGCTACCATATACATGTAATGAATTCAAGGACAACTTGCAGCAAAAAATTTAAGAATCATCAAAGTTATTAAAATTGTTGACAAAACTATTAAAATCTTTTCAAAGAATTTCCTTTTCTTGAAATTCGCAGTCAAATATATTCGTATATATGTAACGTCTTTCCTAGAATTCACTTAACTACCTGCCTTTAATCTCCTACGCATAATAACCAATGTGCTTTCGTACCTGCTCAGACTGTTCAAAACTCACGCAGATGTCTCTTTCGCAGTCAAAGTTCATCGCGTCCCTAAACCAAACGGAACAATTCTCCTTAGTGTAGAATAATCTTACATTCATCATCATGACTAAAATGACTGAAGAACTGCTGATGGACGAATTCAAAAATAATGTCATTAAACTGATGGAAACACAAGATATCCAAGAAAAACGGTTAATAGAGCATGCTCTCTTTGCTGAAATCGAAATGCGTAAAAAGCAGTGTCCACATCTAAAAAATGAGCTGGCAATTTTAGAAATAATGACTAAAGTATTAATATGTATTATAAATTTAGTTTTGGCGGGAGTCATAGGCAGTGTAGACTGGAAGATTTAAGCATGGAGCATAGAGCAAAACGGAAACTGCATAAAGAAGTTGATGGAAACACATACCGGTTCAAAATTCTTTTTTATTTTTTTATAAAGTTCACATAATTTAAAGAAATAGCGAAGAAAATAAAATAAATGTTCATCAGTAAAAAAACAGCACACGAAAAACAATTAATTTCTAGAATTATTTATATAATAATAAATAAAATATATTTATTGAAAAAACTATTATTTTTTTTCTTAATACTACCGTCGTGCGTTGCAGAATTTTTTTGTTGCTTGGATAAGCAGCGGATTTTGATGTTTTCAACCATTACGAGTTTCTTCACGAAAGTATGGACTGTGCTTTTGTTTTTATTATTAATGCAAATCTTAATTTTAATCAGAGATCGGCTTGTTAGCAAAACAATTTAATTTTCCAGAGATGTTTTGGGTTCGCGTGATCTCCACTTATGCAGAAAGTTTAAAAAAAAACTCCAATGTGGAGATATCTAGACTTACAGCTCACAAAATGCTTTGCTTTTCTCAATGAAAATGGCTCATTGCATTTCCAAAGTAATTCGACCCTCAGAAATAAAAAAAGGAAAGTGAATCGAGGGAAAGTTATCTGTTGGTAGTCTTAATTTCCTAGGTAACCACAATGTACTAAATTCACAGATCCAAGAAGTAAATATGAGTATCAAGTTAGACTATATCCTCAATTTTTAGGAGGGGAAGAAGAGGATCCAAGATCTAAAAGTGTTGGAAGAAAATAAATAAACTAGGTTGCTGAAATCGTCACATGGAGAGAGAATTCAAAACATGAATATCTAATCTAGCATATGTAAACTACCGTAGCCGATGTTCGACGAGAGAATTCATCACAATTTTCAGTTAAGCAAAGAAGAATAATTTATTTTGATTTTTGTGAAACACTGCCTTCGAAATACCGTATTTTTTCAAAAGTTTGGCTTGATCAGTTTACATTTAAATTTTGGAAGAGAAAAATAAACTTTTTAGGGCCAATTTAAGACCATCCGTGACAATTTACCACAGTTTAATAAGCACTTTGTTCATTATAACAAGAAAAAACGTCAACTTCGGCTGCACCGAAGCTAACGTACCCTTTACATTTCTTTTAGTAACTATGTGATCAGCTTATATGGAAGCTGTATGCTATAGTAATCCGATCAGAACAATTTTTTCGGAGATGATATTATTACCTTAATCAATAATCCATGTCAACTTTCGTGAAGATACCACGTCAAATGCGAAAGTTTTCCATACAAGAACTTTTTTCAATCGTTCAGTTTGTATGCCATCTATACGCTATAGTTAACCGATCTAAACCATTACTTCGGATATTACATTGTTGCCTTAGAAAATAATCTGTGGCAACTTTTGTGAAGATACATTGTCAAATGTGAAAGCTTTCCATACACGAACTTGATTCCGATCGTTCAGTTTGTATGGCAGCTATATGTTATGGTGGTCCGATATCGGCAGTTCCGACAAATGAGCAGCTTCTTGAAGAGAAAATGACATTTGCGAAATTTCAAAACGATATCTTAAAAACTGAGGGACTAGTTCGTATATATACAGACAGACGGACAGACAGACAGACGGACATGGCTAAATCGACTCAGCTCGACATACTGATCATTTATATACATATTTTATAGGGTCTCCGACGCTTCCTTCTGGGTGTTACAAACTACGTGACAAACTTAATATACCCTGTTCAGGGTATAAAAATAGAAAGCATAATGGATATATGCAGACGAAAAAAGTTCCTGAGCACCCTTTACGAATTGACACTAGGGTATCTCAGCATCGTAAAAATAAGGCAGTCATGAACGGTCTCGCCATCAATCTAAATGAAACCGAGATGATTTCATTTACTGGAAGATACAAAATACCAGCGGAACCGCTGCCGCAAATGGAAAAAATCCGTCTACAACCGACGGACAGACTAAAATATCTAAGGCTCACCCTAAATAGGGAGCATTTATGGAAGCCGACCACACTTGCAAAGAAACTCGAAAGCGTTCAAGGGCGACGCTCGTCACCATGTGTGGTCTAAGGTCTACTCCAACCATGATTGGTGGAGGGGTCTACAATCCACCTTCAGACTTCCTGCCTATTCCAGGGCAAGGTTGCGGCCATTAAGGTAACAGTATATTTATTGCTCTGGAGTGCAGCCTTATTCAAAGAAGTCACTCCACTCAGATAGCAGAGCGCAATACTAGCTTCGAACTCATTAACAATGCGTTCAAAGCTGGTCGTAGAGTACCTAACCTCGCTATCAATGGCATCGAATCTCTTTGTGATAAGGCTGGTAGGGGTGCCAGACCACATCGGAATCGCAGAATCACTAATGAGCCAGTAAAAAAGACACCCTAGAACTGCTATCTGAAGGGTCATTGTTCGAGAAGCTATATGGAAGAAGATGTGGTGAAAACAACTCAACACTTTCTTCTTGACGATTCATGTTTGGGAGATCAAGATTTCAACACTAGAAATGAAAGACTATATTATTCTTTATTGAAAAAAAAAAAACATTCTTTATTTATATGAATATTTTTTTAAGAATCAAAAATCATTATTATTAAAAGCATTTCATGAATATTTCTTCAGCAAGCGATTATCTCCTGTTTTCCGTTTCATCAACGATCTATAATGATTCCGTCATCCACTACATCTTTCTCGAAATGGCACAATATAACATCGTTATGGTTTTCGACTGGAAGCAATTGCAAAAACCTCACTACTGCAAATTTCATTTCATTCAATGCTAACTTTATTCGCGGATGCTCATGTCTAAAGTATCCCAATTCTCGTAAAAAATTATAACATTTTGCCCTAAGTTCCGTAGGATCTACAATTTCATGTAACTTGTCGAAATCCCTTTGGAGTTTTTGTATTTCACATACAGTTTTAAACCGTGCCATTATAACTCGCCTTGCTGTGAGATTGCTTTGCTTTTATAAGAGATTGAACTTGCTTCAAGTAAGATGCTTAAAGAGCTCGCATTTTATATTCGTGCAGCAGGTACCGAGATAAGTCAATAAACAGACAAAATAACTAGTGCAATTTTCTGTATTTTCCCTCTATGATATGTTTTTGTTTTTTGTTTTTTTTTTTAGAGGTTAAATGCACAATTATTCCATGGTAAAGTGGTCTGGGCAAGTTTTAAAATGAAGTTATATTTTTCGAATACAGTCTTATTAATTTGAAGGTTAAGCTACCATATACATGTAATGAATTCAAGGACAACTTGCAGCAAAGAATTTAAGAATCATCAAAGTTATTAAAATTGTTGACAAAAATATCAAAATCTTTTCAAAGAATTTCATTATATTTTATTCACAAACAAAACATATGTAGTTAAAGTTTTTCCTAGAATTCACTTAACTACCTGCCTCTAATCCCCTGCGCATAATCACCAACGTGCTTTCCTACCTGCTCAGACTGTTCAAAACTCAAGCAGATGTCTCTTTCGCAGTCAAAGTTCATCGCGTCCCTAAACCAAACGGAACAATTCTCCTTAGTGTTGAAAATTCTTGCACTCAACATCATGGCCGAAAGAAAAGCAACACTGCTGATGAAAGAGTTCAACGAAAATCTCAATAATCTGTCGGAAATTCAAGATCCCCGAGAAAAACGGTTAATGGCGCATATTCTTCTGGCTGAAATCGAGATGTGTAAAGAGCAGCATCCGCATTTAAAACGAAAACTGGACGATTTAAAAGCGTTGACCTCAATAATAATAGAAATTTCAATTTTGGAGGAGCCACATCGCAATCGACGTTCCCTTGATTAAAAAGGCATTATAGACTGGAATGATATATGTATGTTTAAGAAGAATGGAGCATAGAGCAAAACGGAAACTGCATAAAAAAGTTAATGGAAACACATATCGGTTTAAAAAATTTGTTTATATTTTTATAAAGTTCACATAATTTAAAGAAATAGCGAAGAAAAGAAAATAAATGTTCATCAGTAATAAAATAGCACACGAAAAACAATTAAATTCAAAAAGCAATAAAAATAAATAAAACATATTTATTGAAAAAAATATATATATTTTTTTTAATTCTAATATCGTTTGTAACAGAAAATTTTTGTTGTTCTGAATAAGTTAGCGAATTTTGATATTTTGAACCACCCAGACTACAAATTTCTTCATGAAAGTGTGAACCATTCCCTTGCTTTTATGATTTCTGCATATCTAGAGACAGATTTTAATCAATTATCGGCTTTTTAACAATAAAATTTGCGAACATTACGTGATCTCCACTTTTCCAGAAAGTTTTAACAAAAATTCAACGTGGAGACTTACTAGACATATACTGGATGAAACAAAAATTTATAAACATTTTCCGTTAAGCAAAGAGGAATAAATAGTTTTGAGCCTCATGAAACCCTGCTTTTCCAAGTACCCTATTTTCTGCCAAAGTTCGAATTGGTCAGTTTGCATATAAATTCTGGGCTACAAAAAGAAAAATAAACCTTTTAAGACCAGCCTTGAAAATTTACGTCAGTTTAATAAGAATTATAAAAGTAGAGGGAATAATGTGAGAATAATGAAGGTGTTTCACCGTAAGAGCCACCCTGTATCTTTAACCCTTTACATGCATTCAGGGAGTAGTTTGATGGAATGAAATATTCTCAACTGTTTGTCTTTTTGGTTTTTATGGGCGCTTTGATTACTGTTAAAGTTATTGCTGGTGGAACCAATTTTTGTTATTGTTTGTAATTTTTTATATCTTCTCTGCAAAGCACTAACTCGTCGCCAAAATATTTCAATTTGCGGCGAAAGCTTTACATAAGGAAAATGTGCCTATTTGAACAAGACACACAAAAACAAATGTATGTTTAACATTTAACAAATCTAGAAGTATTTTTTTATAAAATGTGAGCAGTGTGTACGTTGGCGCGCATTTGGTACAGGTTTTTTATGCCAGTATATAAAAAACTCGTAAAGTTTGCAAACCTCAACTTGAAAAGTAGGCTGACCTTAATACTTCATGACTGTTTACCTCTTTCGCTACATCATAAAATGGAAAATATAGTAACATCACTTTTCATAAATTTACAGGCGAAGGAAAACGATATAATAGAAACAACTCATATTAAAACAAAAATTGAGCTTTGGTTAAAAATTGGTTATATATTGGTTACATTTTAGTTAAATATTGGTTACTTATTGGTTATTTATGGGTTATTTCATAAGTTCACATGTCAAGAAAAACGATAACAAAATTTTGAGTTGAGTTTTGGTTAAAAAGTACCAATTGGTATATTGGTTACGTATTGGTTATGTATTGGTTATTTCATAAGTTTGCAGGTCAAGGAAAACGATATGAAAGGAATCACTCATATTGAAACAAAATTTAAGTTTTAGTTAAAAAGTGGTTAAAAAGTGGTTATATATTGGTTACATGTTGGTTAAATATTGGTTACTTATTGGTTATGTATTGGTTATTTTATAAGTTTACAGGTCAAGGAAAACGATATGAGAGGAACCACTCATATTGCAACAAAATTTTGAGTTTTGTTTGAAAAGTGGTTATACATATATTGGTTACATATTGATTATATCTAACAGGGGAAGTTGAAAATTTTATGTTACAAATATTTAATATGATGATAGTTAATCGTAAGCAATAAAAAGTCAATTTCAATTTTTTGAAGCTACGTTATTTTGCATTTTAGGTGACGATATATAAATCTTAAAACGGCCCGAAAGTTTAAGTGAAGTTAAAAATGCCACAGAAGACACCTATGTATATCTGCAAGGACTCACATAAAGAGTCAAGAAAACGGTTCTGAACACAGACTCAGATTATATTCTAACTGAACATAAGAAATTATATAAAGACTCTCGTAAACTGTGTTGAATAAAAACTTTCCATAAATACTTTTTTTATCAAAAATTTTGAACTAACTCCCATCTGGAGTCCAGCTTACAACTCCAAAAGACTTAAAACCAGCGAACTCGGAATTTTATTACTTCAATTTCAATTTGAGGTTAGAATATGCTGATGGCGTGTATTTTGATGCTTGGCGCTGAAATGTATGCTTTAAAAAGCGAAAAATATGCACACTTCCAAAACGCCATCATTCCATGCTACTCTGCAGCTAACTTCGCTATTTATTTATTTATTTATATGCCCATACATCATGCATAGGCTTACACTTGCAGCGACAAACGCAATTTTCCTGCTCAACTGACAGGCCCATTGACATCACCGTTGCCAACACCGTTGCCTGCCATCAACTTTCTTATGCACTTTGGATATATCTTTTAGCATTATGGCTGGTTGTTTACTTGCTTGACTGATTTGAGCGTCGAGTCGTTGAATGTTCTACTGGTTGTTGGTGTGTTTGTTGTTTTTGTTGCTGTTACTTTCATTATTGTGCGCTTTTATGTGCTTGATATGTTGATTGATTGCGAAAATATTGGTATTTCATCATTTGCCAGCGCCAACTCAGGCACACGCGCACACATACACAAGCGCACAAGTGCATACACGCACTTATACATGTAATGCACATACATATATACGCTTTTGTGTATATGCATGTAGGCCCATATGGAGGCGCATGCACATAATAAGGCATCTGATTGAATGGATACATACGGACGTGTGGCAGATACACTTTTGTGGGGCACATACAAGCAGCAGTCGCGCCTGTCATCCCCGCCAGCAACACACACACACACACGCATACATTTATAATATTTGTGTAGCAGGTCCTTTAGCATTAAACGGGTTTCTGCGCTGCTGCCGTTGCTATCGGTGCCGATAATGCTAATGGAAATGTTATTGGTAATGGTGATGTTGTTATGATTTTGTTCTCGTTTTTCGTGCTTTCCGCCTCAGCATCCCTTTTGCTGCCCAACGCTTTTTGTTGGTGGCCGTTATTGCTCGCCATTTGCCATTTTGCCTGGTGCACCATTAAGTTTATGATCGCACCACTGATAGCTGTAATCAACTGCAAGCTGCAGTTAAATTTATAAGCTTTCAGGCACTTTACATTAATGTCCATGCGTGTGTGTGTGTGTCAATGTAAGAATAGATTTAAACGTGCACTTTTTCGTTAAGAAATTATTTTAGAAACAATGGCTTTTTATTCTTTTTACAAAAGCTGTCCTTTATTGGCAATTTTTGCCGAAGTTTCACTTTGTTTTATTCCTTTTTTATTGTTTTCTGTGCGTAGTTCACTTTAACGATTCAGCAAAGGCAAATCTCTGGAGTTCATGTTTGTGGCATGCATTAGAGTGCAACGTTTTGAATTTGAATACTTTAAAAAACTCGAAATTAATTTTAAGGAAAATAGTTGAAAGTTGAAACAAGAAAAAACGTTTACTTCGGCTGTACCAAAGTTAGAATAATCTTTACAAAAAAAGAAGTTTCCATTCGAGAATTTGAAATATAGTTATAGACCCAAAAGCTTTAGTAAGGTTAGCCAGCCTTTCCGGTCTAATTCGCAAAAGAAACGTTGAGTGGAGTGCCCGTACTCATTGGAATATCCAGTCAATGACAGAGCAATGCACTCTAGCTATCTGCGACGTGGCTTAAGACGATTTTCATGGAATGCATGCAGTTTAGCTATGTGCCACACTCATGGAGAAAGGCTAGGGTAGTTTTCATACCAAAGGCAGGCCTATAAGCTGAGTTCTTTACTGCTGAGAACGATAGAGAAAATCGTGCATATTAGGGCCGCAGCGCCTCCTTGAATCTTTTCCGAGATGCAGCACGCGTAAATGAAGGCCAAGACAGTAGAAACTGCACTTCGTGCACTGGTATTTAATATCAAAAGGGTCTTTGAATATACGAAATACGCTCTTGAAGCATTCCTCAATATTTCTGGAGCATTCAGCAACTTCTCAACGGAATCTTTCTTAATAGTATTCAGGCAATAGATGTTGATCCTGCTATACAACGCTCAGAAGACTTTTAATCTCCAGACAGATAAAAGCAGAATGGAACGACGCTAAAATGTCCAAGGTTGTCTTTAGAGGTACATAGCAAGGTGAAATGCTATCTCCGCTTCTATGGACATTAGTGGCGAATAAACTGATATGGAATTTCGACGGCAAAGCCCGAAGATAGTGGCATACTCGTATACGGACGACCTGAATTGGGTATCGCGGGTCTGGGGTTGAACCCTAAGAAACCGGATCTGCTTGTGTTCACAAGAAAGCACAAAAATACTCTATGTAGGTTCCCTTCGATAAATAAGACATAATTCTTTCTTAAGGACCGCACTCGGCTCTTGAACTGGTACTAAACTTGCCACCTATAGACCTCTTCGCTGAAAACTGCGCAGCAAAATCGGTGGAACGACTACTAGGTGCAGAAGAAGTAACATACAGAAACTTAGGGCATAGCTCGATGGGTAATGGGGGCTGAACAAACGCCAACTACATGATCCAACCTTTCAACTGGGAAAAAAGGTTCAAAGTAAAAATAAAAAAGGATGGTTGGTCTAAAGGTATGTTAGCTACGCGCACCAATCTAAACATTTATACGGATTGCTCGAAAATGAACTATGGAGTTGGTGCAGAAATATACTGGCCAGAGTTAGGCATAAGGCAACCTTTTAAGTTGCCAAACCACTGCCGTTTATTTCAGGTTGAGGTCTTTGCTATTGCGAAAGCGCTGGAGCTGACCTCTAATGCGGCTGCTGACAATTCCAGAGTCGACATATACAAGTACATAGACAGCACAGCAACAATAAAGGCAGTAACCTTGTATCGTATATCAACCAGAAGTCTCTTAGGAAGCAGTGCAGCAGTGGAAAGTGTTGCCAGAAGCAAGCAACTTCACTTCTACTGGGCGCCAGGCCACAAAGGCTTCGATGGCAATAAATAGTAAGCAAGATTGCCAAGAATGGTGTAGAGCTATAATAACATTCGAAAATGTGATTAATATTGGGAAGCCCATGCATTGTCTACACGACGATTGGAAGAAGCATGGTAAAGAAAATCATGTGCAAAACGGTAGATCGGAAGTACTCCAAATTCCTATTGACACTCGATAAAATATACTACAGGAACATGATCGGAATACTAACTGGTCACTGCCTGGTGCGTCGAGAGCAAGGCACCAGGGAAATAGTGGAGCATCTCTTGTCCAAAATATGCTCAGTTTAAGTCGAAATGTATGCTTGCTTATCAAAATTTTAGATACTAGAAATATGAAATATTGAGTTAAAACTCCAAAAGGTATTAAAAGAAATGCGAGTTGAGTAAGTAGACGAATATTAGGGTTTTTCCTACATCCTGGTGAAAAATCATCAATGTATAGCAATAACAAAATATCTAAAAATCCACAATAACAACAAAAAAATTAGTAAAATTTTGTTGAAAACTTTTAACTTCGTTCTAAGGCTTTACTTATTAAATTCTACCAAATAAAATTTTTCTTCTTTCGCTTACAAACTCGCAGGAAACTTTGCTTTCTTGCCTTTTATTTATTTCCTCTACTTTATTTTCATTAATTTTAGAACCTTGAACCTTAAAGTTAAAACTGTAATTTAGCATGCTGTCTCCACCGCAATCATTTTTCAATGTCAATGACTTTGCCCAACTCACTTATGTACAGTTAAAGCATGCTAATAAAGTTGTAAAGAAGGAAAATAAAAAAGTACAACAACAGCAAATAAACTGCAAAAAGGAAAACACAAACAAAAGAAATCAAAGAAAGCAAAAGGAATGCTTTTATATGTATTTATTATGTGTGCTTATGGAAGGGAGGGCGGCACCTTTAACTAAATCCTTTAATATGGCGCATTACGTATACGCACCTGCACCCCACAGCATTGCTTTGCTACAAACAAGCGACTCATGAATATATATAGGCGCAAGGAAATCTGCGTGCAACAGCGCAACGCGACACACAACAAATACGTTTTTCTTGTTGTTGTTGGCTAAAAAGTTTTTCGATTTATTTTTTGCTTTGCTTTTTTGTTGCTAAAGCGGAGCGAGAGCTTGTGTTTTTGCACTTTTTTATTATATTTTCGAAACGCAAACAAACATTTTCGAAATTTCAAATCTGTTGCAGCATACCGCTGTGCACACACTTTGTTTTCGGCGGCGTTTTTTTGACGAAATAAAAATGCGAAAAAATTGCCTTGAGCGCATTTCCATAGCCATAACGGTAATAGCCACAAAGCGGCAACGCCATCAACACGCACATACACACCACAGAAGTCAAATCGATGGCAATACTTTCATCATCATTTGGCTGGCATTTTAGTTTGCTCATAAAATTTCCATACCATTCGCTCAACGAAAATGCAAAACTTTTCCCATTTAGGCGTGAGTTTGAGTGGCGAATATTTATACTTATTTTTTATTCATGATCTTAATGCACCCACCGCCGCTTTGTTGGTTTGTAAATGGCGAGCTGCTGAATAAACTAGAAACTCGTTCAAATGATTTTCTAATTACTTTTCAACCAAAATAGCTCCGCCAAGCTAAGCAGAATGTTGCAGAAATTTCGATCCCAAAGCAAAAGCGGCTGATTTACATACAAAGAACTTTTTTTTCAGAAAAAAGTGTAGGTGGCATGAACCAAAATATCAAAAATATGCCTAAAGGCCTTTGAAAACAATTTTCCCTCGAAGCAAATGAGTAAACAAAAGCAACTGAAAATATGAAAGCCATTTTTGTGAAACATCAAAATCAGCGATTTTTAATTCAAATTACTCAATACTCTCATAAACAAAAAAAATCCTCACAAACTCCAACTCTCACTCTCTTCATCACTTCAAATCACAAAGGCAAAAATAAAAGTAAAAATAAAAATAACCACAGTGTCTACAAAATATCCAACAAAACAAAGAGTCAAATAGCGGTACATGGACAACCAGTTCTCACATAAGACAGAAGACACACAAACAAGCTCACCTCACCCTCTGCTGATAACCTTTGTTGACAACTACTGCCCTTGAGCAGCAACGGCAGTCAAAGAGAGCGCATAAAAAATACCGCAATTCAAACAACAACTACAGAAAATCACAGCGCTACTATATTAAGCAATGCCGATGACAACAAAAACAACAACGCTGACGCAGCCTGCCATTAGGAGCGCGAAACGGAAACTTGGGGTTTCTTTGACTGCACATAAAAATGCAAATAAAATTCACTGAAGTACACCTCGGAGAGTTTTTAAAACTCTCGCAAACCTAACCTCACTTCCCACCCACGCCACTCACTTACGTAAGCGCTGTCGCACTCCTTTTTTGCCAACTCCTTTACATGTGAATATTTTGTTACATATCTTGTTTTTATGCTGATGCTCGTATTTTATTTATTTTCCGCTTTTTATTACCTACTCACATGACACAGTCGCTCGCCGCTCGCCGCTGCGGTGTTGACAGTGGCAGCGCGATTGTGGCATCAAGATGACAATCATTAGAGTCATTTGCCTTGTCATGCAGACATTAGGAAATGTGAGTTATACTTGTTTAAATAATAAATATCATACGTGCACGTGTGAATATACAGTTATGTGGGTTTTTTTGTTGCGCGCTTGCCGCTGAGGGTGTAAAAGGAGTTGGTTTGCTTTTTCGCAGTTTAAGAGAAACGAAAATGTGCAAGCTGGCTAAAATTACTTTGCAAACGCTGACAAATGTAGATGAGTGAGATTAAAATTTTTCATTTATAATCAACATTTGCTGCATACTCGTATAACCTTTTCTGAAAAAAAAAATATTTTTGGGGTTAGAATATGAGGTACCACAGGAGCGACAATTAATAACACTTTTTAGCAAATTTCAAGCGAATCAATATTTTGTTTTTAGTAAAAACTGTTTTATGTTTTCTCTCTCTCTTTATTAAGTTATTGATAATTTCTATATGGTTATCGCAGTATCTGCTAAAATATTAGCTAAAGCAGTGACATTCTCAGCTGCTAGTTGAAAAGAGATCCTAGATTACTCAAGAACAGACGCTAGAAGTAGCAGATCGACCAGATAATGATAAGGTGGCACTTTATTGAAAGAGTTAAGGAGTTTTTCAAACAACCACAATGCGCAACATGTTTCTTGCAAGACTTAATTTGATCTTTTTCATACAGTAGTGGAAGAATTTTTCAACAAAATTATCTTCGAAGCGTTTACTCAAACCACAGCTCCTTCAAATCCATTACAATTCTCAATAATGAATACGGTATAAGAGTTCGACCCAGCAATGGTTTGTCTTTCGAATGAAAAGTTTTCTAAAAGTGCATATACAATAGTAAATCTACGAGCAGGGGTTTTTACAAATCATATAGTTCAAAATTATAGTATATAGGTGTTATCAATAGTGAAGTTTTTTGAACCATTTTTCGCTGTGGTGGCTAATAAATCTTAAAATTTTCAGGTCTCCTAGCAACAACAAACAAAAACTATAAGCCACATGGTCTCAGAAAAATCACCAATAGAAAAACAGAGAATGGCAGATAAATCGCTCCCCTTCCACTCATCGTTAATTGAAATTTTCTGTAAGTAAATTAAAAAAAGCGCTTAAACGCGAGGAAGAATTCAACAGAAATGTATATAAAAAACTGTGTCCAAATTGATGCTAGCTAAATTCCCTTTGGAAATCCCAAATGTCCATGAAGCCACCAATTAACTCCAACATGCCTATACGAGACTTGGATGAAATGGGACGAGGAAAAGTGTAATTGGTTTCCAAGTCACCTAGAAAAGGTATTTCAATGTATTTTTCTAGAGAACAACTTTAAGCTGTCAATCTTACCCAGCACAGCGTTCGGGTCTTTTTAGACTTCAAAGACTTAAAAAAGTCACATGATAATATTACCGCAAAAATGCTAAATGAGTTACCAAATATTGGAGTAGAGGTGCCCTTCTTTGCTCTTCAATGCAACTCTGAGTTTCGGATACTATCTGATATCATGAAAAAAGTCCCACATTATCTTAATAGACAAGCCTGGGAACGAATTAACATACGCGTCGTCATACACACCAAACAGTTTAGCTCAGTAGCTCAGGCGCTTGATAAGGTGTAGCATGAAGGCCTTTCATATAAGATTACAATCATTCTATCTTTAGAATTGTATAAAATATAAATAAATATAGAAAACAATTTGTGATTAAAGTAGGTGATTTAATATGTGATGAATGACTGATATGGACTGGTGTACCACAGGACGTCCTTTTAGGCCTAATTCTATACATCTATATTCAACAAATCTTCCAACAGCTAATAACGTATTGACATCAACTTTTGAATGAAGCAACTTATCGTGGTATTCACTTAGGTGGAGGGGTCACGTGGTGAAAACATATCTATAGAAAAAAAACTTGCTTGAAGATAAGAGCTGCAAATTTAAATTGGATTTTAAATAAAACTTTAAACTTAACCTAGACAACAAAGTGTTTTTTTATAATGCGGTCATAATGCCGATTTGGATGTATAGTATTCAACTGTGGGGTACGACTTGTACAACTAAGATTGATGTAATATAAAGTTCCTACCGAAAATGCTTAGAACAATCACGTGCTCGCCATGGTACATGCATGAAAATATCCATAAAGGTATTGGTATTCTTATGGTAAAGAAACAAATAGAGGACAGCAAAATGAAAAACATATATTCCTAAATTCCGAGATTACCCAAAACGCATTGGCTAATGCTTTGGTACATTGCTGCGATCAAACACGCCTAAAAAGAATAGATATGCCTGCGTACTAAAGAGCAACGTATCGCCAAAACAGCTCAATCACTTGCTTCAGCTTATCTAGTTTTTAAGTAATAAGATCTTTGACGACAATTCAGATTTTTTTTAGGCACTCTAAAATGTAAGTTTCCCAAAAACCGACTTTTTATTTTGAGAAGCCGCCATTAGTTTCGAAAATTAAAATTTTGATACAGTCATCATTAGCTGTTCTCATCAACTGGTAATAATAGTTCCTTTATGTTTTCTGATTCTTAAACAAAACAGTCTTGTTCACCACCTGACATCCTTTCTCTGAGGTCCAGAAGGAAGACGGGATATGGAGAGAATACCAAGCTTTATAAAAAGAGTCCCCAATTAACTAACTACCACTACTACTTAAAAAGATTTTTTATTGCTTAGAAGGTTTAGTAAACTCTTCAATATAAGTTCAAGCTGGATGACTCCTTATCTGTTATAGAAAGTACTTGTTTGAAGTATTTTCAAGAAAAGCTTTAAAATTATTCCTCAGCTACACGAAAACTGTCAAGCTGAGTGGCAATCCCTAAGCGTGCAACAAAAAAGTGCGCACAATGCAAAGTTACATTTGACCGTGCCGCTGCTTTTTGTGACGCTTGCCACGTCCGGCTTTCAGCGTCAATGTGTGTGTGCGCCTGTGTGTGTGAGTATGCATAAAAAGCATATTACATTTAAATGCTGCGAAATGCGATTAAACGCAATGTGCTCAATGTGCGTTGCATGCCACAAAATGGTGCACCATTGGAAAATATTCGATAAACGATTATGCGAACCGAATTGTATGCGAAAGAAATACAGCTTACAGGGCTTACATCGGGGTAATGGTAAGCCATATGAGCACCTTTTTGCAAGCACTGAAATATGTATGTATGTATAGTTATGCACTAGGGTGAGTCAAAATAAGGTGAGAACGAATTCGGGGCTTGAAGCTAAGCTATATACGGGGGAAAATACAGAGCTGTAAGACAGGATTTGTAGCTTAACTTGAGGGGTGTGGGTGAGCGATCGAAGTTTCCCATAAAAATAACAGTAAAAAAAACTACTTTTTTTATCAAACATACTATAACTTTTGAACCATTAGGATGCTTACTTTTATATCATTTTCGACAAGAGAGGAAGAAATTTCTTAATTACTCCCACCCTAATGTACACTTTGGCTTTAAGATACTTTGTTTATATCGTGGACTCTTGTCGAGCATAAAATTAAAAAAGGAAAATATTTCATAGGAATTTTTTTTTATAAAAAAATATTACCCCACCCTAATGTACACTTTGGCTTTAAGATACTTTCTTTATATCGTGGACACTTGTCGAGCATAAAATTAGAAAAAAAAATATTTTATAGGGATTTTTTTTTAATAAAAAATGATTTCTCCACCCTAATGTACACTTTGACTTTAAGATTCTTTTTTATATCATGCACTCTTGTCAAGCAAAAATTTTTTTTAAAAATCTGCTTCAAAGAGACTTTTTTCTATTAAAAAAATTTCCCCTACCCTAATGTACACTTCCACACTTTCGCCAAATATTTAAATGGGTATTTTAATTTTATGTCATTCCACGCCAGGCAAACTTAAACAAAGCACTTAAGCCAGGGGCACACACACACACCCATATAGAAATACATACATTTACATACGGGCATACCATATATACATACATATACATGTATGTATGTATGTAATGTGTGTGTGCCAAATGTAATGCGATTGCGTATTTTTTTTCGCTTCATAAAGCACTCAATATGTTCGTTATTTCTTCAACGCTCGTCTTTATGTAACCTTTGACGTGGCACATGCGAGCCGGAAGGGCGCTTTTGCTTTTTCTTTCGCCACGCTGAGCTTATCGTTTAACATTTTTCGTTGATCCACAAATTTCATTACTTTTTATGCGACACAACAATAAAATTTTATTTCGTTACATGGCCAGTGGCGAAAAAGTTAATTTCTGTGGGCATTTTTTGTTGTTTTTCATTTTTTTTTTTTGCAATAAATTTGAAAAAATGCTTTACAGTTAATTTTTGCCTCAATTCTGCGCATTTTTTTGCACACATTTTCTACATAAGCGTCACTTTTTTAATTTATTTAGCGCTGCTTTATTTTTTTTCGCCATTTTTCTGCACTTTTTCAATGTTTTTAATGCAAATGAAGTGTACACATTTCGAGTGAAAGCAAAAAAAAACATTTGTGAAAGCAGCCGAACTCGTGTACAAAGCTTTTTCATGTGCTTTGCATGTGAATTCATTTCACGTATGTCACACAAACAAATGTAAATATGTATAATGTGTGTGTATATGCAAACGAATTGTAAAATTTGTATCCACACACCATTATAATAACACGATTTTTATATAGAAAACAATTTTTTTTAATAAAATGAAAAGCAGAAAATTTTCAACTTTTAATTTAGTGAAATCGCCCTGCCAACAGAATTTCACGCTTGGGTACAGTAATTTGTGTATTTTCATTACATAACAATTACACGACTTTTTTTTAATTTTCTTTGTAATATATACTAGCGGAACATGTGTTGCAAATGTGTTTTTGTTCTATATATTTTAGTTCTTAGTATAAATCATGATAGCTTAAACCCTGACCATGTGAAATTCTGTGAATTGGTGATTTTACTTCATGCTGCTTGTGCTCGCTATTCGTCGAATTATTGAAAATTTCGAGCGCAAAATTTCTTTATATAATCTTCAAATAAGGCTAAGAAGGCAAAGAACCGCTTGAAATACTCCAAGACGCTTTCAAGATTTGGGACTGTCTCAAATCACAAACAGGCGGTTTTTGAAAAAGGATTGGATTGCATCCGTTTAAAATTATTCTCACTCAAGAACTGAAGCCATTGAGGCACGAAAAGATCGTGAACTTGCTAATTTTGCATTGGAACAACTTGAAAATAGCAGAAAAAATTTAAGAAAATCATCTTCTCCGATGACCTTCACTTTCATCTGAGGTGCGATAAATAAAGAAAACGGTCGATTCTGGTGCGAAGAAAATCCACAAATTATTTATAAATAACCATTACATTCACCTAAATTGATAGTTTAGTGCGAATTTTAGTCTGGTGGAATCTTCCGACCGTAATTCTTTCGAAATGAAGCTGGTGACACCGTTACTGTCAATGAAGAACGGTATAGATCGATGATAACCAACTTTTATTGGCGGTTGGGTGATGTGTGTTGCTTGTTGTACAAGTGAAGTGATGAAGTTACTGTGATGTATGTGTGATGTGCAATGTGTCGTGCAGGCGCAGGCTGTCATGTTAGAAGAAGTTAATCTGGACAAAATCGAGTTCCAACAAGATGGGGCTATGTGCCACACAGCACGTGCGAGAAACAAAGTATTGTGAGAAAAGTTTGGAGATTCGAATATTTTAAGAAATTTTAACACTGAATGGCCTCCAAGAAGTTGTGGTTTATCACCATTAGATTTTTATAGAAAACGTAAAAAACCAAAGTTGTATATGAATATTTTTATTAAAAATTTTATAGAAAATTTTTTATGGAACATTAAAATTAATGAAAATTTTTAATAGAAAAATTTTTATGGAAAAATTTTTTATGGAAAATATTTTATGGAAAATCATACAGGCGATCTAAGATCGTGGGAAAAACGAAGCATCCGCATTCTTTTGAATTTTTGAGTGATGAAAATGGTTCTATGGCAACGTGGTGGGTAATAAAAGGATCTACTGCTTTCATGTCAAGCACATATTCTCAAAATTTATTAAGAAAAACCCAAATAAGTCTTCGGTTTTTTATCTTTAAAAATTTCGTTGATATCACTGAAATCTCTACGTTCTGATGGTTAACAAATATTTAAATTACTACGATAAGTTTTCTCAAATGGAGGGTATTCAAAACATTTCAGTTTTCTTTTCCAAAGAGTTCATTATAATATAATTTTTTTCCTTTGCTCACAAAAATCATCGACGTGAAGAGTTGTCTCGAAGACAATAAGCAATTTAAAACCAATAAAAAGATAACAATGCGACATATTTTTAGGAAGTATCTTAAGAACACTTGTAAACATACCCGCAACACCCGTAAAATCTAGAAGATATATGCCACCATAATACGAAAAAGGAAGGAGTTTTTAAACCATTTAAATTTCGCACACGAATCGCACGTCGCTTCTTTATAAATAAGATCGCTGTAAGCAAGTCTCGAGCACGTCAAGAATTACCGAATTTATCGCCAAGCAATTTCCGGCAATTTTATTTATCTTCATCAGATTACCTAAAGCCACAATTATACCGCCTATTAACAACTAAACAAAAACAAACAGGTATTATTACGCTCACACATATACATATATGACATATATATTAACGGCAGTAATGCGTGAAAAGCGAAATCCAGCAAAAAAGGAAACGCCAACAAATTACAAAGCCATTTGATAACATGTAACCGCACAAAGCCGTGGCAAATGTAAAATTGTAAAATTTAGACGGCACACATACACATATGCGCGGTTTTGCAATTGCAACAACAACCCAAAAACTGTGCACCGCGAATTTGTTTGCCATTGTAAAACACTTTAAAAGCGGCTTATTTTATTATGGTTTAAGAGATAAATTGCCACACCGAGCCGCGCTCGACTTAGGCGCGATGGCGAGTTGATGAGCGGCGGCACAAAGGCCACAAAAATAAACACAAATACATAGACAATAAACACGAAAAATGCAGGTGGAAAATTTATGTTGACTAAGCAACAGTTGGCCGCACCGGCAGCGGATGGCAGCGGGTGGAAACCACAGCGACCGCTCAAAAAGTGAGCACAAGAACAAGCACACCAAAATAATAAATAAAAATTGAAAAAAACAGCCAATCCAAAAACGGAATAAAACATTGCCACATTTTGGCCAAAAATAAAGTAAGACATTAAAAAATATAAATTAAACAAATCTCGGCATCATAAAAAGGCAAATGGAAAATTAACCTGGGATTTATTTATGGCCGCAACAGCGCAGCGCAGCGAGCAGGGAATTCAACCGCAATCGTGCACCTGCTACGGCACATTCCCACACACACAGATACAACGGCAGCAGCTGTCGGGTTTGAAGTGGGTAAATACACTAACGGCATTCTGCTAGGTAGTCCATTTGGGGGAGGACGGCAGCTAAAAATGAGATATGCGTTTGTGATATTCTTTGAAATATGAGCAAATAAAGGCGGGACATTATCACAATCGTAATAACCACAAAGAGCGGCAATAAATGCGCAAACAACAAAAGAAACAGCGAAACGTATAAAAATGCGACGAAAATGAAAATGTTCGAAAAGTGGTGGGAAATGAGATATGTGGCAACAACAAAAGCAAAGAAGCAAAACACTACAAAAAAAAAACAAAAACATGAAAAAAAGGAAAAAAAAAATAAAAAAAGGAAAACAGATGATAATAACTAGCAAGCAAGCAAAACAGGCGCATTTCGGGGGAGGTGCGCCTGAAGGTATGCAAGGCGCTTACTTATATGCTTCGTATTTGGAAAATTGACAATTTCTTGTTAAGAAACCGATTTCTTAAAACTTATAATAAAAATTAGCTTGTGAGTTAGATTGTGCTTTAGAGCGGCGAAGAAGCCCAGTTTAAAATTGCAAATTTAAAATTATCGCATATAAAATAGTATTTATTTATTTTAAATTTTTAAAGAAATACAGTGCCAGATAGAGTGTGATGCTAATTCCCTCAACGCCTGCCTCAAGCGCTTGTAGCAAATGATGCAAATTTATGTTCGGTAATTTAGATGAAATTGCACCACTTTACAAAGCATATCTCAGTTGATAGATGTTTTGAAGACTCATGGGACTTCTTTGCTTTTAAAGCGAATGGAAATTAAAGATGATAGATTATGCAGAGAGACTGACAAAACAGATACCACAATACAATGATACTTTCTAGCGAAAAAAGTGGCCACAGAAGAACTGGTGAGAGAAAGAAAATGAGAGTTTTCACGTGCTGCAACGAAATCTAAAATTATTTGTTAGCATTTTAATATTTAAGGGACTGGAAATGTTCTCCGATGTTTATCCGAATAATAATTTTCGGCAGATGGCGCTACGGTACAAATTCTTTATTTATTTGGTCGTTTTTAATTGAAAAATAACATTTTAGTATAAGAAACCCAATGGAACAGAATGAAAATAATTGAGCTCAACAGCATCCAGCAATATTTTTGAAGTCCGTAATCTAAAAGCCCTAAAAGTTTCAGACGATATATGCAGCTAGACATAATATTTAAACACAAACGTAATTGATCGATTTCTTACAAAATATTGGGTAGTCGAAAAAGTATTTTCGTATTTTGTCAATAGATGTTGTTGCAGTCGTATATCTGCAATTTTATCAATCACATTGTGCCATACCATATAGTGTTGGAGAGGCGGGATTTTAATCATATTTTAATTAAAAAAAATTGATTCGGGGAAGTTAAAAAAGTTATAGCTGTTCAAAAATGGGTGAAAATAATGAAGAAATTCGCCATATTTTGAAATGTTTGTATAAAAACGGGAAGAATACTACGCAAGTCACCAATGAAGTTTGTTAAGTTTACGGAGCGATTCTGTATCAGTTCATGTAACACAACAATGGTTCGCTCACTTCCGTTCTGAAAATTTCGATGTGAAAGATGCACCTTGCTCTGATCGACCTATCGTTGAAAAGTCGATGAAATTATAGAAAATATTCACCAGGACCATCACATAAGCAGCAATGACATCGCAAAGGAACTTAACATTCATCATCAAACGGTCTTAAACTATTTAAAAAAGGATGGCTACAAAAAAAGCTCAATGTTTAGGTACCACATGAATAGCTAATTCGAAAAGTGATCGCTTTTAAGAAAAGAAAATAATAAGATATTATTTACGATTTAACAAATTTTGTCGACGTTTTTAATAAGGAAAACTCATTTTCCACAAATTGTGTTATTTAATAATTAAATAAACATATTATAATATTCCAAAATAGTCTCAATGCGCTTGAATATATTTCAAAAAAAGCCAAAAAGCAACGCTTTTTTCCTGAAAAGAGAAATAGTTAAGCGACGAAAATTTATCGTTTGGAAATCCCCACGAAGCACCACACGAAGTCCTTTACAGCTAAGCGCTTTCTACCTGCGTTCTACAAACTTAATCCCATAATCCTTCGGCGTAATACAATACGCCATTTTGTTTTAATATTTTTACCTGCGAACAAGTGCATAAAATCAGATCAATTTCTAACTTCCCAAACAGAGCATTCTGAGTGTTAATACTGAACACAACTAAACACAACAAACTAAATATTACGCGCTTTATACAATACGAAAATATATAATAATAATGGAGCAAACCACTTTCAACAGTGAAATGTGTCAAGCTTTTGAAAATGTTCGCATGCTTAAGGAAGCAAAGAACCAAGAGGAATTTAGCAAAGCCATGGACGCTATGTACCTTACAACCGAAGGATATCTAAACGAACTTATTTCAACAGTTATAGAAAAGAAACAAACATTGCTCAGGAATATGGAAAGGGGGGCAAGTGAAAAACTCGAGCAAACGGAAATTGAAGAACACGCACCGGGAACAAATAAGCGCAGAGTCGCACCGCATGATTATAGCAGCTTCGATGGTTATTGCAACCTTGTGCTTGCGAGACTTTCAGATAAACCGCCTATTGTGCATGTACCAGTTTTGTCTCATAGCTACGATGATAGTGATGAGGACCAACTAGATGACGATGATAATGATAGATTAATAATTGACGAATCTTTTCAAGAGGAACCTGATGAGGATGATGATGTAATTATAATTGACGAATCGTCAGAAGACGAACATCATGAAAATGAAATTATTCTCATAATTGACGAATCGTCTCAAGAGGAATCTAATGGGGATAGTGCGGTGAATAGTGACAGTCCCCAAACAGTGCCAAGAGGCAACGGTGTAGAGATTGTATCCTCAGATACAGAGTCAGAAAGCGAAACAAGTGAAAGTCCTTGTTTACCGGTATCAGTTGCCCAGCTACCCGAGCACAATGAAAGTCTGAGCGTGAGCCATGAATCCACTGCCACTGTAAGAAGCCCTAGTTTACGCGTAATAGTTGGGGAGCTACCAGAAGAAGATGAAAACTCTGAGTTTATTACGATTGGCCCGAATGGCACACGAGTGCCAAGAACAGAGTTCAACAACATATCTTGGGATTCGGACAGCATTAGTACCAGACACCTACTCAACATAATATTTGGTGAAGATATTTTGGCAACACATACACTCAGCGGCAAGCCATCTCCGGCTTTTAAAGGCCGGGAGCGACCAGCCAAAGGACAGCTGGATATCAACAAAATATATGATTTGACTCATTGTGTGATGGAGAAGACAGGCTGCTGTGAGCGCGACGTACGCGATACAATTACAACAAAGTGTGCAGACACCTTCAAGAAATATCGCAAAAGGAATATCAAAATCAGCTATATGGACTTAACCAAGGAATAATATGTAAGGTTTCAAATTTGTACGATATGTTTAGAATTAAGTTAAGTGGGACCATATATGTATCAAATATATATAAAGTAGTATGCATGTAAATAAAAATTTACTATTTTCTACTGACGCAATTTCCAGAGGAATGTGTCGATCCAATATCTACCAAATGCAAATAACTTTATACAATTTTTTTGTTGAATCCAAAAGTAGACGCAACGAAGAAAAACTTCTTTGAAAAACCAAACATTTGGACGTGAGAATCTTCAAATGAAAAATTGGGCTTCTCGAAAAAATAAAAATAAGGTCGAGAAATAATTATTTTAAATAAAAAGTATTAAGTCATAAAAAAATTAGTTTAACTCAAATTTTTTGAAAGAAAGAAATTTATTGTAAAAGATTGACAAACATTTTAGGCTTATGTGAAGAAGAGGTCAATACAAAAGTTTTCGATCCTTTGGTTACCTGACACTCTGCTGTATAACATTTTTCAATACGACTCATAGTTTCGCCAGATATTGAGGCAAATTATTTTTATCACTTAAAAACTCAACTCCCTCTCAACTTCAGTTCCGATGTAAATTTCTTTTCCAAAGCGTTTCTACCGGCTATGGTTTTTTCATGGCATAGACCTGATAGCTATGAATACAGAATCGGTATTGTCAAATTTCAATGAAATTGTACAAATAAATATTGGGTAGTCGAAAAATCTTTTCGTATTTTGTCAATAGGTCGTTGCAGTCGTATATCTCCAGTGCTACTAATCAAATTTTGTCATGCAGTGAAAAGTTACAGTTGTTCAAAAATGAGTGAAAATAATGAAGAAATTCGCTATTTTCGAAATTTTTGTAGAAAAGAGTGGAGAATGCCACGCAGGACCGTCCCATAAGCAGCCATGACATCGGTAAGGACCTTAACATTCATCATCCAACGGTTCGATGTTTGGGTACTAAAGGAATTGTATGTTAAAAATTTAGTGGACCGCATCTACGATTCTTTGCTGAAACGAAATGATATCGTTTCGATGGTAACAGGAGACAAAAAAGCAACCAAGTACGACAATAAGGGTCGCAAAGCCGGGATTGACGCCTTGAAAGGTTATGCTGAGTGTTTGATGGAATTGGAAAGGAATCATCCACTATGATCTTCTCTAGCCTGGTCGAACGATTGACTCTACATTTTACTGTCAACCACTGATCAGATTGAAGCAAGCAATCAAAAAAAAACGGCCATAACTGATCCACAGGCGGCAGGCTTGGAGAACTTAGAGATTTTTCTGCGGGACCTAACTGAAAAAAAGTGATAGTAAAACCGTAAGAAAAAACCCGTAAGAATCGAAAAACCGAATAATTAGGCATGAAAATCTATAGCATAATTGTGTATGTAAATTAGTTTTGGGTGAGAATTGTGCTTGCACTAAGTAAGTTTATGAAGAGTTGAATTGTTGCATATTTTTTAGCGCAGGTTGGTTAATGGTTTGAGTTTTTGTTGTAATGTTCAAAATGTAGTATTTAACTTCTATTTTAGCGAAGAATTATTGGAACGAAGTTCCTTACGGTAGACTTGGAGGAGATAGGGATTTTGCTGCGGAACCTAACTGAAAAAAGTGAGAGTAAAACCGTAAGAAAAAAGTATTAATTGCATAGTTTTAGGCGGGCTCTAACTAAGTGTTCGCTCCCCTGCACATTTGTTCACCATTGAAAAAGTTTACGTTGCGCTTTTGTGAATAAGCTTTACAGCTTTGAATGTAGCATTGTGTTGCCATATTCCTTCAATCCGTTTTCCTTAAAACGTATAAATAATTGAAAACAATACATATTGGAACGAAGTTCCTTACGGCAGGCATGGAGGAGATAGGAATTTTGCTGCGGGATCTAACTGAAAAAAGTGATACTCTTAGTAAAACCGTAAGAAAAAGACCGTAAGCTCTTCGAGTGTCCCACGACACCACATTTCTTTTTTTTCTTTTTTTTCATTAATTTGCGCAGTTTTTATACTCTTTATACATTTCTAAAGCATAAAATTTTATCACTTGTTGTTTCAGTGCCTGAACATGTTGGATAATTTCCAGAATTATGGGTTTATCACTTGTCGTTCCAATGTCTACCTGTAGTGCGAACGAAAATTCAAACAATGGGAAATAAGAGCAACTAACTTAACAAAAGTGCTTTTAGAAGAAGGCTTTATCAATTTTTTTTATTGGGGATTTTATGGTACAAATGGAAACTCTGCTCGTTTTGGAATATGGTTTCGCGCTTAAAAATCTCATATCCTTATTCACTGAACTCAGCAATGAATCCAGAGCAGCCTGTGTCAACAGCCAATGATATCGCGCCTCGACGTAAGATATCCGATATTCGTGTTTCAAGCAACGTAAACGATCTGTTGTTAACTTTCTTGTTTTTTTTTTCACCTTTTAAGGAAAAAATTCAAAATATCTTTCCAAACTTACTGTATTTTCACTTTTTGGGGAAAAATAATAAGTGTTATAGTGTCTTTAACTACTTCCTTAAGAAATTTAGAACTTTTATTTTAGAATCTGTTTTAGAGTAGCTAATTCGAAAAGCGATCACTTTTATGAAATGAAAACAATAAGAAATTATTTTTCGATTAAATAAATTTTATATTTCAAATTGATGCTTTTGATCAACAAAATTCATTTTCCACAAATTGTGTTATTTACATTTCTGAGCCGAATATCTGATAATATAATAATTAAATAAACGTAACGTAATATTCAAAAATCTTCTTATAACGCTTGAACAAATGGAGAGTACCTGCCTATATTTAAAAAAAAAAAATCAAAAACCAACACTTTTTTTCATTCGTTGAAAGATAAATAATAAGAGACGAAATTTTAAGGTTCGGAAAACCCCACGAAGCATCACCCGAAGTCCTTTACTGCTTAGCGCTTTCTACCTGCGTTCTACAAACTTAATCACATAATCCTTCGGCGTAATACAATGGCGTACAATACGCCATTTTGTTTTAATATTTTTACCTGCGAACAAGTGCATAAAATCAGATCAATTTCTCAAATCCCAAGCAGAGTATTCTGAGTATTAATACCGAACACAACTAAACACAACTAAGTAAACATTACGCGCTTTATACAATACGAAAATATATAAAACAATAGAGCAAACTACTTTCAACAATGAAATGCGTCAAGCTTTTGAAAATGTTCGCATGCTTAAGGATGCAAAGAACCAAGAGGAATTTAGCAAAGCCATGGACGCTATGTACCTTACAACTGACGGATATCTAAACGCACTGATTTCAACAGTTATAGAAAAGAAACAAACATTGCTTAGGAATATGGAAATGGGGGCAAGTGAAGAACTCGAGCAAATGGAAGTTGAAGAACCCGCACCGGGAAAAAACAAGCGCAAAGTCTCACCGCATGATTATAGCAGCTTCGATGGTTATTGCAATCTTGTGCTCGCGACACTTTCAGATAAACCGCCTTTTATGCTTGTACCAGTTTTGTCTCATAGCTGCGATGATACTAATGAAGACCAACTAGATGACGATGATAATGATAGATTAATAATTGACGAATCTATTCAAGAGGAACCTGATGAGGATGACGATGTCATTATAATTGACGAATCGTCTCAAGACGAACATCATGAGAATAATGATAGGCTCATAAATGACGGGGATAGTGAGGTGAATAGTGACAGTCCCCAGACAGTGCCAAGAGACAGCGGTGTAGAGATTGCACCCTCAGAGACAGAAAGCGAAACTAGTAATAGTCTTAGTTTACCGGTATCAGTTGCCCAGCGACCAGAGCAAAATGAAAGTCTGAACGTGAGCAATGAACCAACTGACACTGTAAGAACCCCCGCAACAGTTGAGGAGCTACCAGATGAAGATGAAAACTCTGAGTATATTACGATTGGCCCGAACGGCACACGAGTGCCAAGAACAGAGTTCAACAACATATCTTGGGATTCGGACAGCATCAGTACCAGACACCTACTCAACATAATATTTGGTGAAGATGTGTTGGCAACACATACGCTCAGCGGCAAGCCATCTCCGGCTTTTAAAGGCCGGGAGCGACCAGCCAAAGGACAGCTAGATATCAACAAAATAATTGATTTGACTCATTGTGTGATGGAGAAGACAGGCTGCAGTGAGCGTGACGTACGCACTACCATCACAACTAAGTGTGCAGACACCGGCAAGAAATATCGCAAAAGAAATATCAAAATCAGCTATATGGACTTAAACAAGGAACAACATGTAGGGTTTCAAACTTGAACGATTTATTTAGAATTAAGCTTTTATTAGGGTCAGATTTCAATCAAATATAAAAATATAAAAAAATATATTAAGTAGTATGCATTTAAATTAAAAAAGAGCTAAAAACTGAAGTGACTAATTTCAAATTTTTTTAAGCCGCGACAACTTGTTTATATGTGAGTCCGAAAGTTTTGGGATTTTTTTGAATGATGTAATTTCCAGAAGTATGGGTTTATCACTTTCGTTCTAATGCCCGAACAAAAATGAAAACAATGGAAAATAACAATTCAACTCAGAAAAAATGTTTATGTATTTACTCATTTACTTATACCATCAGAAAGAAGAAAAATGAAGACGACTTTTTTGAAAAATCGAACATGAGAATTTTTAAATGAAAATTAGGTTTCTTTCGATAAAGTCAAAATAAGGTCGAAAAATAAATATTTTAAGTAAAAAAATATAAATAAATATTTTAAATTAAAATTATGGTGTGTTTGAAACATAAAAAGGTTTGTTTAACTAAAATTTTGTGGGAGAAAAAATTTATTGTATAGGGTAGTCGAAAAAGTCTTGTCGTATTTTGTCAAGAGATGTCATAATCTCTACTGCTACTCATCACATTGTGTCATTTAACCGAAAATTTTAATTTGGGGAAGTTTAACATACGAAGACGATGTTGTATCAGTTCGTGTAGCACAACAATGGTTCGCTCGTTTCCGTACTGGAAATTTCGATGAGAAATTATGGAAAAGATTGACCAGGACAGTCACATAAGCAGCCATGACATCGCTAAGGAACTTAACATCCATCATCAAACGGTTTTGAACCATTTAAAAAAGGCTGGCTACAAAAAGAAGTTCGATGTTAGGGTACCACATGAAATGTCTGTGAAAAATTTAATGGACTGAATTCACAACTGCGATTCTTTGCTGAAACGAAATGAAATCGAACCATTTCTAAAATGAATGGTAATAGGAGACGATAAATGGATCAACTAAGACAATAATGTGCCAAAAAGATCATGCTCCAAGCGTGTTGAAGCTCAACAAATTGCCACAAAGCCAGGATTGACGCCTCGAAAAGTTTTGCTAAGTGTTTGGAGGTATTGGAAAGGAATCATCCACTGTGAGCTGCTCCAGCCTGGTCGAACGATTGATTTTACATTTTACTGTCAACAACTGATGAGATTGAAACAAGCAATCGAAAAAACGGCGAGAAGTGACAGGATGACTCGAAAAAAACCGGGAGAGCTAGACTGGGAAGTTTTGTTGCATCCACCATATAGCCCGGACCTTGCACCAACGGACTACCATTTGTTTCGGTCAATGCAGAACTCACTTAATGGAGTAAAGTTGGCTTCAAGCCTGTGAAAATTACTTGTCGCAGTTTTTCGCCGAGAAACCAGAAAAGTTGTACAGTGATGGAATAATGTTTCCAGCGGAAAAATGGCAAAAAATGGTCGACCAAAATGGTACATATTTGGTACATTAAAGTTCATTATAAATAAAAAAAAATATGAAGACGAAAAGAGTTTTTCGACTACTCACTCTGAAAAAAGCCAAGGTCAAATACGCACAGCTTTTGGTTAAGTTAAATCCCAGCAACGTAGCGACGCCAGGTGAAAGATCACAAGGAAGATAAGGACGGTAGGCCTAATGTAAACAGAAGCTAACCGAATCATTTGAATACGAAAACGTTGCACCAAACACATCACAACCTTTTTAACACTACAAATGGCATTTATATTGACTCTCAGGTACGAAAATTGCATACAAAGAAACTACTTCCAACCAACATTTAAATTTCCTGTATCTTGCTTAATATTCCAGCCGTAAATGTGGGACTCCATTACAGTGCAACCTGTATTAAGCGTTACTTTGTATATTTACTTTGACATTTTGCCGGCACGCGTAACATAAAACCGACCCAATAACCCAACTCAAAGCCCCGCAACACTTTACGAGTCACAAAAAACAATAGCCGAGACAAGGGCAATGTACGGCGAGCGACTTAATGCGTCTGAGATTTGATTAGATTTGTAAATGGCACACATTTGCTTGCTTAACTGATTGAGTCGCCTGCGCGTTGACAACGCACGAAGCAGAAAAAACAACAGAAAGAGCAGCAAAGCACACATAAGATTGCTTACGAAAAGTAGTCTGCAGACTGGGAGATACCGTTATAAAGTAGCTAACATGAAGGAGAGGTAACAGCGATACAAAGCAAATAAACAGCAATTTTCGGTGAAATAAGTAAAGGCGAAATTGAAAGCTGGCAAAAAGAATAAAGCCGCAAAAGAAAAATATGACCGAGACTAAGCTATGCTGAGCTGACTGAGCGCCCACATGTGTGTGCGCATAAAATAACAACAATAACAACCATTAATGAATGCATGAAAGAGAGAGCACACGAATCCTGTTGAACGGCGACTAACTGGGGCGCCGCTTCTATTATTTGCGCTATGGTCATTTGCTTAGCAAGCGAAATATTAATGTAGCGTATTTAAAGAGTTTGAGGTTAGTAATATTAGTAAAGCGAAATGCGTAATTGGATACGTTTGTCGTTTTACCGATTCGTGGCAGCGTCACCAAAGATGCTCCTTGTTTCTTCTAAGTCTAACTAAGAAAAAATCATAACCAGGTTCAGAAGCTTACGTTTTCCAGGTCCACATCAAGTTTAGTACGAGTGCTGTGTTTGTGAAATGATGTCTCATCGACTTGATGAATACCTCGTTTTTGGTGAAAATAATGTAGTATAGACTGATCAAGGAAAAGGGCGCGAACTAGTTCCTCAGTTTTTAAGATTACAGTCAAAAACTTTATTTGACAATATAACTTCTCGAAATCTTGCATGGATTTTTGCTAAAATCGAGTGTGTAATCTCCGCATAAATTGCTTAGATCGGATCACTATAACATATAGTGGCCCCTAAGTACTGAATATATGTAACCAGTGATTACACTTGAGTTTTTAAACAAAATAATTGAAATTAAGGAAGAATCCCTTCCTGATAGTAGTATGTCTGTATGGTACAAACATGTTGAATCGGGTCAATACTTCCCTTAGCCCCCACATACATATATAATACAAAGTGATTTCCAAAGTAAACAGGACTTTTTGAATCTAGTGGCCCCTATTGGCGCCATCTATATGTCGACTGGGACGTTAGAATCTGCTATCTTCATCGATTGTCCACTGAGAATGACATTTCATTTATTAGAAGTGAAGTTGTTGCGTTTTAAGTGTCAGTATGTTTGTGCTATCGTTGCGAAAATGAGCTTTGAACAAAGCGCGAACATTAAATTTTGTTTAAAAAAAAACTTTAAACTTTTACAGAAACGTTTTTGGGTAAGTCGAGGGGTGAAAGCTTAAATAAGTAGCATTCAGCAACATATATTAAATTCTATGAAACAGTGAAACTATCCGTGTAAGAGAACTTTATGCAAATTAACATTGCAATTAAAAGAAACCACATGTTCTGGAATATGCAAACAAAAAAGATAATCTAAATTTTTTAAAAGTTTACCCAAAACAATTTAAAATGCACTGAAATGTGAAGCAACTCAAATTCTCACCCAAGTCATTAAATAAATTGCTTTCTACAACATTTTTGGCAAAATGGCTCATCATAGTTACCTCAACCATAACCCAGCAACAGTTTAGAAATCAAGTAGTTAGCATGTTACTACAACAACAACAACAAACAAACTCCAGCTAACTAACTACCGCATCAACTGTCAACAGAGCAAGTAAGGCTTGTGCTTTCATTACATGAATGGGTGGCATGAGTAGCAAAGCTCTGCTTTCAGCATACACTAATTCCAGCTGAACTAAGTAATAATGTCTGACATTATGAAACAATCGTCGAAGCAGCACAGCAGCTACAAAAACAGTTAAGCAACATTTTCACCAAATTGCTTTTACTAAAACAAGCTTGCTACTCCATTTTCATACCAAATATAAAGTAATGTGAAGCCTAAGGACATTTTTGTACGCCTGATTGCCGAATATGAATTTCTGATATACACATAGGTATGTGAGTGTGGATGCCTGCTCGGTTGTATGTGTTTAAGTAAGAGTTGGGGTCGTGAGAATATGAGCATGTGTAAAAGCAAACGACAACCACAACAAAGAGACAATGTTGCACACACACACGTACACATATATGGGTGCTTGCTACCTCACCCAACTAAAAGGCACAGTTCTATACATATATGCGCCCATAATAAGACCTATACACTCACACATACATATACGTATGTATGTATATATGACTTCGGAATATTAGAAGTTCAAAGCAAAGTTAAACCAGCTTTAAGAAGCTTCTTATAGTTGAAAGCGGATACAGATTTAAGCACATTTCAGCATTAAGACATACATGTATGTATATGTATATGTATGTGTGTTCAATTAACTCATAATAACAAGCGGTTTTATCAATAAGGATTAAAGTTGCGCATACTTCCAAGAACCAAATAGTTATGAAGGGGACGGGCGGTTTAATCTGTGCACTTTTTTCAATTTAACTGACATACAACAACAACCTCTTATTTTTTTGTTTTTGTAATCCACGAAATTCAATTTATTATTAATGACAAGCAAATGCACACACATTTGAAAAACAGACAGGCATACAACAATTTGAATTATCCTTACAAAATACATACATGTGCGTGTGTGTGTAACTGTGTATAAGTGAATTAATCACTTTTAGTTTTCTGTTTCAATTCTTAAAAGTCCACATATAACCATATGCATGTTTTGACTCACCTGTTGAGTATCGGGGACCATTACTTATATCAGCACCGATACCGCCATATGAGGAGAGATGATGGCTGGAACCTCCGGTGCCCGAGACAACTGCTATTTCGTCCAGCTCATGTCCCGGGGAGGTACCAGCCGACACTAGACGTGTCGATGATGTCGCTGTATTGCCCTGTGAATGCTTGCGACCGCGTAATGAGAGTACCAGCCTTTTGGCTGTGGACATCCCCGTTGGGCGCAGATGACGGTACTGCAACAATAAGAAATGTGAGATAATAATGTAAAATTAGTAAATGATTTTATGTGTTGAGATATAATAAAATTTCTAAAATTGCTTAAAATACTTGTTATTTTAACTTTAGTTTCCTATGAGTTTCCTCATACTATGATTTTTCAAAACTAATCTAACCTGGTCTATACATCAAAGAATCATTCATGGAAATCAGCCCTTAAAAATAAATTTTAAAGCAAAATACTCTATAAATTCAAATCAAAGATATTGAGTAAATCTAAGGCGACAAACAACAACAAAAATGGAACAACAACAACATCATTGTAAACAACTGATCATAATATAGCACAGCAGGGCGCTCGTACTTGATCTCATCTGCATACCGCCATTGCTAGTAATAATGAACAGCGGTATAATGAATTTGAATGTGTCAAATCAGAATCAAAACAAAAAATGTAAATTTAAGCGAAAAATACAAAAAATTCAAAGAAGACCAAACCGTTGCAGGCAAGTTTGAGAAGCTGGTTGCACACGCAGCGCAGCAAAGCAGCGAGAATTAAAATCAATGTTAATGAAAAAGTGTCAAACAAACCTAACACATACGCAAATTTTGATTTTCACACTTATGTGTGTGTGTTGAGAGCACGCGGCATATCGTCAACAACCGCTAATGCCAAGAAGCGCCACCGAACACGTCGACAGACGACAGACGACGTCGACCGCAATCGCAACCGCATAGACATGCGCTGGCACACATATATACATATGTACACACATATATACATATATATATACATACACATACATACATACATACACACATACAAAATTAAATGGCATGCACAAGACACTGCTGGCTCTGCTTCCGTTGGCATCTTCGACAGCATACGCTGCCAAACGCCATAAAGTATGCTTCTAATTCCTCACACGCATCTATTACAACTTGCCACAAGCATTCCTACACCGAAACAAAATAGCACACCCATACACACAGCGCACCCAAACACACTTGGGTGCTTGCCACATTCTTTATTTGTCGCAGAAGGCGCAATATTTCTTTGCATTTCCTCTTAATATGCGCCCATTTCACATTCCGCGTTCGCAAACAAATTTGAAGCGGCTCAAGCAAAGGCGAAGAATTTCCTGCACACTTCCTTACACTGCACACACCGCGCACCCCGCCCACATTCTTTGCCCTTGTACACCTGCCTTCGTCTAAGCCACAAATTTCTTGATGTACTTGTTCGCTGTGAGCTTTCATTTACGTTATTTTCACCTTCGTACAAAGCGAAGGCGAAATCGCATTGTGGTAGGCAAAGTCAGCCAGTCGGGCATCATTAGAGATACTTTGTGAGCGGTGCAAAACGAAAGAATTTATTACAGACACGAATGCCTTCGACAATCCTGAGCTTTTTTTTTTTTTGTGGAGGCCTACATAATTTCGAGTACATATTGTACACATACATACAAACGTACATTTTATATGCCTTCTAATGTATTTATATATTTATGTGTGGCAATGCCCTCCCCTGCAGGCACTCGCATTCGCCGCATCCGCATAATTTATGTTTCCTTCGTGGAAATGAATACCAAAAGTACTTTGACTCACACACTTGGGCCCAGCACTTTGTATGCATTACTTTTGCACTTACTTGCGCTTCCTATGTGTTTGTCTGTATGTATGCGCGTGCCTTTCTAATGAGTTTCTTTTTCATCTATTTTTTTCTTTATGTGTGCCTTGCTTTTTTAACTTGCATAATTGAAATTATTGAGTTGCGGTCGTCTCGGCATGCGACCCTCACCCTCGTCTTGCTGCTTCATCTCTTTCTCTTGATTGATGCTGAAACTTTTTGCGTGAGTTGCGCGATTTTAGCACGAAAAAGTTTAATTTATGTTCATTTGATGATTCGCAACCGCGTTCTTTTGTTCTTGTTAGTACACATTTCATCAATCTGAAGAATGTAGGGTGTATCAACATCCAACAAGCAGCCGTTCTTGAAAGGTACCTTTTTTTAAGTTTTGAAGTTAAAAAGTGTGAGCTAAACCCTGCTTTTTGTCTCAATAATTTTTAAAACGAGTTATCCAAAATAAATTTACTCGATCCAAAATCCATTCAGAGAAATGATGGTGCACTATTTGGCGATTTTAAAATTTATGTCACAAATTTGGTGGCTTCAGTAGCCATCCGCAAAGCAAAATCTCGTTATGGTATCCAATGCTAATTTCAGCTTCTTCTTTACTGGCGTAGACACCGCTTACGGTGTTGTAGTCGAGTTTACAACAACGGGTCAGTCGTTTCTTCTTTTCGTTATTTGGCGCCAATTCGAAATATCAAGTGCAGCTAGGTCCTTTTTCACCCAATCTCTCCAACTGAATGGACGTCATCCACTTCCTCTCTACCGTACTGAATCGAAAACCTCCAAAGCTGGCGTGTTCTCTTCCATCCGAACATCACGACCTAGCTCAGCCGCTGTGTCCTAATTCGCTCAACTACGTCAATGTCGTCGTATATCTCGTACATCTTATCGTTTCATCGACTGCGATACTCGCAGTTGCCAATGCGTAAAGGACCATAAATCTTCGGCTAAACCGACTCATTAGATAATTCCTTTTTCCATGCCTCCGCACCATACATAAGGACAGGAATGATGAGGGACTTGTAAAGTTTATTCGTCGAGAGGGGGGCTTTACTTTTCAATTGTTTAACCGGTCCAAATTAGCACCTGTTGCCATGAGTATATTTCAAGGCTGTTTTGTTGTTGGTGTTTATGCTGGTTCCAAGACAGGCAAAGTTATCTATACTTCAAAGTAATGACTGTTAACAGTAATTAAAGAAGTCGCACGATAGGGAGGTTCCTTGTCTGAAAACTCGCTTGGTATCACACGGCTCGGAGAGATCTTTCCCGATCCTGTCGGAGATTTTGGTGTTGCTCAACGTCAGCGTACACAGCCGTATTAGCTTTACGAGGATACGAAATTAAGACCGTTTTGCTGTTGGTTGTGATAGCAGCTTCTCGTTGTAGCTTCTCTATGTTTGTTGACGGGATTGATCGATTCGATGTTAGGTCCTCAGAGTATACGTACGTCAAGTACACTGGAGACATTTGGTCCATCTATCACTATAGGAGCAGACACTGCCTCAGGAAAATCACCCATCAAAGTAAGTATGCTAAGTTTAGACGTAATGAAATGAACACAGAAGACGGTGAACGAACTGGATCCCAAAAGAGGTTGTTACAGATCAAAAATAAAAAGTGGACCTTTGACCAAAAACAGCGACGAGTTTATGATCCGCTTCAAAGCGTGGAAACCCACAACAGTCGGCTTTCAAAGTTATGCGGTCGGTATTTTGGGATGCGCATGGAATAATTTTTATTGAGTACCTTGAAAAAAAAGACGTTCGATAGCGACCATAACAAAGCGTTATTAAACGGATTATAGGACAAAATCGTCGAAAAATGGCCGCATTTGAAGAGAAGGAAAGTGCTGTTTCAGCAAAGCAAGCACCGTGTCACACGTCAGTGAAATCCATGAGTTCTTCCAAAATCTAAGAATTGGGTTTCAAATTGCTTCCACATCAACTAAATTTTCCAGATCTGCTCCACACACTATTTTATGTTGTCAGATCTCAAGATATGATCGCTGGGAAGAAATTTTTGTCGAATGAAGAGGGGATCGCTGAGGTCTATTTCGCAGCAAAGAACTAATCCTACTACAAAAATGGTATACAAAATTTGAAGGTCGACATAATGAATGCATCACCTTTGAAAGGAACTGTGTTGAATAAAAATGTTTGAGAAAAAGATGAATTTTGTCAATGTGTTCTTCTATCATAGGAAGGAGACTCTTCAGTTGGTCGATTATAATATAAAAAAATTAGTAAAAATTTGTTTTCGAAGATGAGCTCTGTTTCGAAAACATACAATGTGAAATGAATTGAATAACAGTAGTAGATCCATTTGTTATTCGATATTCTTGTCAGTTTACCATGTACTATTTTAAAAGACTAAAGCCTCACAAATAAAGCCCGCCTTGGAAGCGCTAATTATACGAGGTTTGACAATTAAGTAATGAGACTGATTGCCGCGCTTGTGGTAAACCTGTGACTTTGAAGTTCGCTTTTTCTTTTTCCGGCATCCCTCCCCTCTCCATTGATATATGTATCGCTCTAGCTTGTTTAGTTTAGTTAGTTAGTTTAGTTAGACGTGTGTTTGTAGTGCTCGTCACGAAAATGGAAAAACGAAATCAAGAGCAAATTTTGCGCCAGATTGGGCGAAACAGCTTCAGAAACGTACGCTCGTGCCAAAGCTCACACCCTGTGACCTTTTTTTGTTTCCTAAAACAAAATCGGTGGTCAAAGGAACCCATTTTGAGTCGATTACGGACATCAAGGCAGCCCTGACGAGGGTACTTGCGGACATCCCAGTCGAAGCGTTCCAGAAATGTTACGAAGCATGGAAAACGCGCTGGAATCGCTGTATAGCTGCCCAAGGGGACTACTTTGAAGGAGATGGCAGAGTTGTAGAACAATTTTCAAATATACGATTTTTATGGAATTGATTTTATGGAATTGTCATACCTCGTATATGCAAATAATCAGAACAGAAGTCTTTCGGTAGACTTGGTTACAGATATAGCTCGAAACATTATGGTTCGTTGTGTTGTTTTCTACCACTTTTCAACGTCAAATAGCAATCAACAGATGACAGTCACTTCTGAACAAAAATAAAGAGCCAGGCAACCGTTTTCTATTTTCTAATCCTTCATGACAACTTTTCACTTAAGTGAGTTTCTTTCAACACCTGCTTAACACAAATGTTGAATTTTTTTTAGAACCCACACCCTTTCTGCGAGGCTTCAAACTCATTGCGGCGGATACTTTTCGCTTCATATTACAATAAATTGTGACAATGAGCAGATAAAAACCATGATACATACATACATACATATATAAATATAATTCTTAGGTATATATATTTTTTTGTTGTTGAATTTAGTGATGTACTCATACATATTTACCTTAGCTAAAAAAAATCAAATGTGAGCATATTTAGTAAGCACTTTGGATTTTAATATTGAGTGCAGCATACGAGCTTGCTCAATTCCACGAATCTATTTTTAATATTTTTCTTGCTTCCTGCTTTTAGTGCGAACTTCAATTTAACTAGAAATTTCATTTCCAAATTTTTTAACTGCATCCACACCCACATATTATAATGTATATACAAGTGTGTGTGTGTGCATTGCCTGTTATGTGAATTTCGCGTTAAAAGCCTGTTGCGAGTGATGCATATTTTTGGGCGCTAAATCTATTGCTGACGCCTGCATTTAATTAAGTCCATCTAGTATTCAAGCGCATGGATTTTACACACCAGCGCATGATGCTGTATTTTCAAAGCATTTCGACATGATTTTTCTTCCATTTCTGCTTCTGTATTAAAAATATGCAAATCACTTCACCAATAGGAAAATCTGTTGCTTTTGTAGCTGCAAATGCAAATGGCATTCGCTTTTTGCCTACACGCTTTTAAAACGTAAATTTAGATTTCTTGTTGTTCGTGCGCCATTATTGAGTCCCTGATTGTGCTGACAGTTTAAAGAGCGGCCTTTGATCCTTCAGCGATTTGCTATTACCATAAATTAATTTGATTTTTTGCAAACGATAGGCGCTTGCAGTTAAATACTGTGTTGTGCTCCTTTGGAAGCCGAAGCTTAAGCCAAATGAATATAAATTTCTATTTGTATATGTATATGTCTATGCATGTGTGGTTGCACAAAAGCCTAAATACATGTGCGCAAGAGTACAGTGTGTGAGATGTTTGATCATGGTGTCCAGAATTCTAAAATATTTGAAAAAATTCTGTATGGTTTGCGACCGAGATAAAATTAGAAAAATTGCGCCTGGATGTATGCTACAATTTTTAAAAATAGTGTTCCACAGCTGTTCAGGTGTTAACCTAAGGCAGATTATTTTGGAAAATTTGACACAGGAAGTAAAAAAAAATAAGAAAAAACCCACCTAGTTTTGAAACTGAAATCTCAAACTTCTTTCTCACATACAGAGTTGAAATACCCTGAAAAGTGTATTTCAACTCAATACAAAGGTTTTTGCATGCATGAGAAACCGTCGGTGACCCTACACAGTAAATATAGGCATACATAAATACTAAGAAGAGCTGAATTCATTTAACCGGATTCGTCAGTCAGTATGTCTTCTCCTATATGTAAACTAGTTCTGTCTCTTTTTGAGATCTAAAATTTCCAAACGTTCGTTTTCTTCTTATGAAGCTGCTCTTTAGTCGGCATCGCCGATATCGAATCATTAATATTATTCCAGATCAATTTTTAGACACACTGTAGCACCTCGCATCACACACATACTGATGTATATATTTCTGTGCGTCCTCATGCATGGCAATGCCTGCCCTGTAAAGCACGTGTCGATAATAAAATTTTAAGGATTTTTTCCGTTTTCATACATCAGGCATGACAGTCGTGTCACTGACAAGTGTGCCCCGCAAGAAATGGGACGAAATTCCTGCGCTCGTTACTTGACAGCCGAGGAATGTGCAAGCATTGTACTATGTAAAAGAAATAAACCTTCATTCGTATGTGTTCGGTATTAGTGTTTGTGTGTTTGAGTGTGTGTGTGTGTTTGTGTGCATATGTGTGTGCTCGCAAGCAATTACCAAGTGAGAAGTGAATGCTATTTCGCAAGCATATTTGTACAAAAGCCGAAGTGAAGCGAAGCGTATTGGAGCACAACGGTGAACTCGAAGCATTTGGCAATGTTTATTTTAATATAAAGCAAACAAAAATGAGAAAGAATCAATTTTGTTTTGGGGGGAAGGGTGGCGCCTTGGACGTAAGGGCAACTTATCAAACACACATGGTGAAACCAAACGGTACATTTTGGGGTGGACAGCAAAATCAACATTTATGGTTGACATAAAGTATTTTTTCATTTATTTAAACAAGTTGTTGTTGTTGTTTATTTTGTGCAATGCTTTTAGTCAGCTTTCTGCATATAACAAATACATACAAAGATCTGTGCGAATAACTCATGCTTACCATTACACTCACACACAGACAGTAAACACATATTAGCAAATTTGTTGAAAATCTGGAATTCATCTCAAAAATGGACGTCCGTAAGGAAATGGCTTTATCATTGTTTGCTAGTGTGCCAGTGTGCTAATATCTTTTGCAAGAAAGAATAAATGAAAATGAATTTCGAAATTGTCTAGTATTCATATTTTTCAGTACTTCATATATCTATAATTAACATTTAAAGTATCGCAGAGTTATTCCCGACGCTTAGGTTGGGTAAGTTCTCATATAAATGTTTAGACGTTTTTGCCTTTATTATCTCAGACAGCGATTTCCTACTTGATATATTAGACTTTCAAACTATATATCATTTAACATTTCGAGCTCAAAGCTCCCACCAAATCATTATTTCCACACCTAGAGACAAATCAGAGTAACGTTCATCTCGAAGCCTGGCAGTGGCACCCACGTTACGGCCTATCAGTTCTCCTCTTTGTTACTCTAGGGAGACTAATGAACTCATACATAAGGATGCGCATTGCGATGGACTATCTATAAGGGGCGTAACATGCCTACTATTAAGGCGAATCGGTGGATACTGCACTGCATACTATCGTACCATGGCTTGAGGAAGCCATTAGGGTTAAGGATTTCGATGTCGGGATCTTCCTTGATATTGAGGGAGCTTTCAATAACGTCCAGCCGGAGGCAGCCGTACTGCTCTGGGCTATCTTAGAGTTGAATCAAACCTCAAACACCTCATTCTTAGTCTTCTGTGCAAAAAAATGACTGAGATGAAATGGGGAGTAGGGGTATCTCATAAGGTCGAGTTCTTTCACCTTTTTTAAGGATCATGATCGTTAACGACCTGCTTAAAACACCTGAGGATCGTGGCTGCCGAGTGATTGCCTATACAGACTTGTGGTCAAAGGAAACTTCCTGAGTACCGTTCCTGAGGGTATCTCAGCGTCGTAACAAATTGAGCGGTCGGAAGTGATCTCGCCAACAACCAAAGTAAAACGGAGATGGTTTTATTTCAGGTTCCGGAGAGGAAGCTTTCATGGACGCCAAATATCGAGGAGAGAGCAAAAAAGGCATAGATTTCCTTATACTGCTACAGAGGAGCCATTGGCAAAAGGTGGAGTCTCTCACCGAAAATGGTCCTCTGGCTCTGCCACACCATCGTCAGGCCCATTTTGTTTTACGGAGTCTTTATGTGGGTGGTGGAGGGTCCCAGAAAAGTCTACACTTGCAAAGAAACTTGAGAGTGTTCAACGGGCGGCACTCATCAGCATATGTATTGCACTAAGATAGACATCGCTGGAAGGTGTATGGCTGCGAAAGTAGCTATCAGACTTAGATAATCTGGATTCTTAAAAGAACACATATCTGAACACTCGGGTATACTCACACACTTTGATTTTATACCAGATCACTTAGATCATGGAGTCGCCAAACCGAACTCTGGCGGCTCCTTCTCTGCCTATATACCGACGAGGGAGCTGTGGGTAGGAAGAAGCCGTTGGAGGGCAGTGAGCTTCTTTACGGAGAAGTTTGGTGTAAGAGTTTACTGTCAGGAGCATGTTTAAAAATACTTTCAATGCAAAGTCTACTGTGATATAATGGAAAATTTGAAAAAACGCTGCACTAGATTTACCTATATTATAATTCTCCACAAAAAGGCGTCTGATGCTAAAATCGGATTTTCCACTCACCATGCATTTCATACTAATTTCGTGCTAATGCTTTCCGTAGTTGCAACGAAAAAAGTAAAAATATTTAGCTTAGCAGCGCAAATATATGCGCACAAGAATGCCAAATTAACTCAAAATTCCCACTACAAACTGCGGGGCACTCGGGCACTATCGGATGCGCCACGTTCCAGCCTCAATGCGGCTAAGCCGATTTGAATAACAAAATATGTGCAACACAATACAATGCACAATGAACGCAGAAGCATATATATCTGACCGAGTGTAGGTATATATGTATGTATCAATGTATATTCGTATGTATATTTGTATGTATGCATGTACTTTCGTATGTTTGTGTGAATATGAAGAAGATTACTCATACGCCCTCGGCCATCTGTTTATTATGCATATAAGTCTGTGTTAATGTAGCTACATTTCTCTTCACAAGCTCTTCAAATATGCGAGTGTAACTGTAAAATTATTTTGCTTTTATTCATATGCTGACCAATACACGCACACCAACTGCCACACTCACATATGTATGTGTGTCTCTAGAACAGCTTGTTGCACATTCAGGCGAACAAATTGAAAATAATTTTCCAATTCATTCACACAAATTGCTACTTACACTCACACATGCACAACTGCTTGTGCATACATATATGTTTATGCAGCTGTGCACTAGATAAAGGCGGCCGGCAGCTGCATAAAATGCCGCATGTTATTTATTGTCTTTTTTCGCGCATTTCGCTTCACTAATAAACCGTTGCGAATTACTCAAACGGAAATATTGAAAATGTAAAACAGAATGCCTAAATCGCGCGGTGCTGGCAAGCAAACCGAGGCATGCCAGCAAATTCGCCCGCATCGCCTGCAGACCGCGTACATTTTAGCAATTATTAGAACAACAACAAGCACATTGTAGCGATAATAGCGCCTGTATAGTGGCATTGGCAAATATAATGTGAAAATAATTGTCGTCTATTTTGCTATTCAACACGGTTCATATCACACTAATGCCAATGCTGTCGGCATAGTTGTCGGCGCTGGTCATTTGGTTAATGTAAAATTTTGGAAAATGCCTCAGTTATGAGCACACATGCGACCTTCTAATTTTACATGTGATTAGAGTTGAACACATGTTTGTTATATCAAAATCGAAAGCGCAAAAATGTATTTCTGATATTGGATTATTATTCTACAGCAAGTCTAGAATTCTAGAAAAATAAATTTTAGGTGTTATATTATTAAAAGAAAAACTCGGAGTACGTGAAGTACGCAGTTTATTCAAACGAAAAATGCTTCGAGCGAAACTCCCCTAAACTACGAGAAATCTTTGAAGAATTGTAGTCAAATCCATTATATCAAAATAATAATTAGTATGTGTTTGGTAACTTTTTGTTTACGATGCGAAAAGTTTGTCTAGCAATTTTTGCTATGGAAACAAAATTATCAAGGAACTTGCTTGAAGATTTATAAATATTTTGGGTATATAGCATGTCAATGCTAGACACGTACCAAAAGTCCTAAATCTTATGCAAATACAACGTCGAGCATGAGTCGCAAAAGAGATGCTTGAGGACTTGGCTGTGGATCCTACATTCCTCAAAGGCATCACTACTGTGGAATATAATGACCGAGCTGACCAACAATCGATAAAAAGGATTTTTTTCATCAGTCCGGGTCAAATTTGAAAATTTGATCACATAGTATAAAGGATGTCGAGGGAAAAATACATCTCATTTATCAAACGCTTTATTACTGGTGAATATGATGACCGAACTGACCAACAATCGATAAAAATGACTTTTTTCTTCAATCCGGGTCAAATTTGATCACACAGTATAAAATATGTTAAAGGGGAAAATACATCTCATTCATCAAACGCTTCATTACTGTTCAATATGATGACCGAACTGTCCAACTAACTGCGTTAAAAGAAAGGTTTTTTCAAAAGTCCGAGTCAAATTTGATCACATAGTAAAAAAGATGTCGAGGGGAAAATACATTTCATTTATCAAACACATCATTACTGTTGAATATGATGACCGAACTCTACAACAATCGATTAAAAAATTTTCATCAGTCCGGGTCAAAATTGATCACATAGTATAAAAGATGTCGAGGGGAAAAATATACACCTCATCGTAACCTAGCTATACTAAAAATATAATTACACTAATCTTTTATAATTTTTAATAATTCTATGGCTTTAGACTGCCATTTGTATAAAAATATTAAACTTCGCTTTTTTGCCAAAATTCAAGCGTTTTATGTTCCGTATTTTATATTTCAGTTTAAAGTAACAATGGTGTATGTAATAGATGTATTCGGTCTCCAAATCTCCTAACTCTCGCCTTACAAAGTCACTTGCATACTTACTTCGCGTTGTCTTTTTAATTAATCAAATTGTATTTACTCAAAAACTCTGTGGAATTGTCTTACAACTTTAAAATTAAAAACGCACAATTAAAATGTTGCATTAATTACAGACAAATCCACTTGAAGTGTTAAGAAAATTTTCTTGTTCTCCATATAACCACAAGTATGAGTCACGCCTGGTAAGCACGTGTGTAAGTATGTGTGTACCAAACGTTGTATTTGCCTGCAGCAAACAAACAGCAACACTTGAGAAAAAAACGAAAAAAGTCTGGGAGAAAAAACAATTTTATATGAAAAACATGTACTTTTTGTAAACACACACATTTGGCTCTGTAGAAGTTTGTATATATATGTATGTGTGTATGTGTGTATAATTAGGCATGCGTGCGTGTAAGGAAAACTTTGGAGTTGCTGGCAAAACATTTGAAAGCAAATAGAAGTAAAACAAACGTACGAGAAAAGTAAATTTGCAGAACAAACATTGAAACCGCATTTATATGAGTTTTTATACCTCTGCACAGACAGGCACTCTACCCTTACAGAACTACAGCTGAAGTGCAAGAATGTTGTTAAAAAATTGCAAAAGGTCCCGTTGGTCTCTGAAGTTTTAGCAGTGGTAAATAAATGCTCGTAGAAGCTAGTCACTAGACTGGTACTGGTTCAGAAGCGACCAGAGTGAGTTTGCGTGAGGGAGATTTCATGTGAGAGTCCGCTATATATCTGTATAAACACATAGGTTATACATTAGAGCAAATCGCAGACTTTCTGAAAGTGAATAAACAGCTTTTTGTCTGATTGGAATCCTCCAATATCCACTTTAGCTGCGATTTTTCTTCTCAATTAAATAAAAATCAGGCACATTATTAAGTGTTTAACAAGATGGAAGTTACTACATACGATTCGTTTCCCATTTCGGCTAGATATTCTGTCTTAATTAGTTCCTTTGATAGAGAGATATGTGTACAAAACTTTCTAAAGTCCCCTCATGCTCAAAGCAAAATATACTCTGTTCTAATAAGAATTTAAGTCACAGCTAACCTCAATTTTCACTCTGAAGTTGTTGCTATTGCAATGAAGTTTAATAACTGTTTTGAAACCTCTAGCATATAGTTTCAACTCATCTATCCTAAGAAAGCTTTAAGATCGTAAGACTATTCAACAACGTGACAAGAGTGAAACATCTGTTGATATATATACATCTGATCAAATTTGATCCGGACTTTATTACAAATCTTTACGAGTATATTCGCATTCAAAAGAGGCTCCTGAAACAGTAAATCCTCGAATTGTTGAACAATTTCGTTCAGGTACGAGTCTAGAATGACGCGTTTAAATGTGTGGAGTCGATGCCTGGAACCCTCTGCTGTCTTCTTGATGTCACTCCAGCGATATTTAAACAATGAATTCTATTACTTTTTCGATGTTGTCCTCGTTAACAGAAGTGGATAGACATCTCGCATAAGATAAGTTTTGGATAACTTCATGGTCTTCACTGAATGGCTTGTGGCATACGAAAATACTTTTTCGAATATCCAATATTTAAACAACATAAATAAAAAGTATGACACGGACTTCAAAATATATAAGTGCTGCTGAAAGAATCTCTAATAAGAACTAAAATGGACTAAGTCACAGTTATGAAACGTTATAAATACCAAAGAAGTTGAACTTCAAAGCAAACCAGTACCTACAACTTCAGAACCAGCTGTTTTGACAGCAGGAAAAATGTATATGAATATATACACACCCAACTATGTAAGTACCAGTAAACGTGCAGTAGGCGCACACTGGCACAAAACTATATATACTTATATGCACTTACATACAAACACTCCTCTCGCGCGCACCATGTGATTTACATTAAGAAATCAAGAAAGCAAAGCTCAAGAGCAACAGTTGCCACCGCAAATGTAAAGACTAACAGCTTCTTCACCGACAACTTGCAACATGTGTCGACAACTGCTGGCTGTTGTTGCTGCTGCAGGCAATTTTCGTGTTGATATTGTACTTCATCGCTTGTTTGCGCCAACGTATGCACAGACGCTTTGTTGTTGCCTGCAAGTGTTGCTGCATGTGGCATGAATGCAATAAATGCATGTCAGCGCAGAAATTGTGTGGCAGCGAGTGTGTTGTCGCTGAAATAAATTACACTTTGCGTTTTCATATTTCATATTTCGTTGCATGTTTTTACTTATTGTGTGCGGTAAAAATGTATTAAAATATTTTCATATGTTATTGTTGTTGTTGTTGTTATTACATTTTTAATAATTCAAGAACTTATGTAATTTAAATATTCTTTCCATTCTGCAACGCTTACATATACATGGAAATGTGGCACAGTAGTCATAAATGTAACTTGGCAACAACTTATTCTCGTCGACATGTTGCCTTTCCCCTTCCCTTCCACTTTCCGCTTTCACGTTTTATTTCATTTTCAAACCGTTGCTCATTATATTAAATATAAAGTTGCACATATGAGCATTTACTGGCTAAATTTTTTATATTATATAATTTTCACTTTACTTGTCCCTCTTTATTCTCTTTGCATCTCATGAAAAGAGCCGGTTCTCAACTACGCTGCACCAATATGGTCGCCTGAATGCAGTGGATCGCAGATGAATAAGCTTCAAACTTGTCAGAACTCTGCACGCCGACTATTCATAGTGGAGCCATCAATACCTTCACCGACTCCCTTCCAGTTAATGGCGTTCTTGGAGTCAAACCACCATCCATCATCGACGAAGAGCTCGAGTTGGCGCGAGAAACGAGAGAGACCCTTGAGCAGCTTCGTTCTGGATATTGTAGCAGGTTAAACTCCTACTTATCCAGAATAGACCCCGACATATCCGACATACATATGTCCTGCGTGCAATAAGTTTCCGCATGACAGTGGCCACTTCTTTGCATGCCCCACCAACCCCACTCATCTGACACACTTTTCTCTTTGGTCCGACCACGTCGAAACAGCACGTTTTTTGGGCCTCCTGTTAGATGATAACGAGGACAACCTAGGTAATCCTTATCGGCCTAACGGGGATTAGATATCCGTTAAAACAACAGCAACGACATCGAACAGGCAGCGAAGCATACCATGTTGCTCATGGCATCAGAGGGGTTTGGCAAACGGAGGACAATGTCGTCTCAACAAATGAAGGCTTTAGGAGGAAACGCACATTACTTGCACTTCTTCCAGGAAATGGCGTTACGAAGAGATTAAACTTCACAAATAAGTTCAAAGTTAGTCTCGGCAGTAAGGGGGTGTGGAGTGATTCCACGATCGACCTAGTATTGAGAAGCATACATAAACACCGGAAGGCATTGTGGAACCGCGTACCAAACTATCCATACCAATGGAATGTTTACCGAGCAACTTTCAAGTCGAAGTCTTTCCTATAAGTAACTGTACAGAAATCAATCTCCAACGCAACCAGCATATCGATATACTCAGCCATAGTCAAGCGGCACTAAAAGCGATCTCAGCTTATGAAGTCAAATCGCTATTAGTGATGGAGTGTATAGGAAGGCTGAACCGCCTATCAGTTGGCAACCGTGTACACCTGAACTCAATACCAGCGCATAAAGGTAAACCGGCTGAGCTAGCTGACGAACTATCCCACTTTGTGACGGATAGAAGGATGATGGAGGTTTCACACCATAAAGGAGTGGCTCGGCACGAAGGTGAGAGTGGGAAGACGGCACTGGCAGGAGGCAACAGGAATGCGCCACGCCTAGTTACTATTGCGAGGCTACAACCTAACAAGGTTTAAAGATATGATCAATCATCCCCGAGACAAGTTCGGTCTCCTTGGCGCGCTCCATACTAGGCACTATGATAGGATATACAATTTTAAGCGAGCAAAAAAATAGAAACCAAAATTAAAATCAATATCAATATCAAAACCAAAAACAAAATCTAAGACTAAATCTAAAACTAAATCAAAGACAAAACAAAACTCGAAGCTCAAATAAAGATAAAAACCACATCAAAGTCCAAACCAGAAGCAAAATCACCTTAAGAACACTTCTTATTCACCTCACAAATCCCGAGTTAACGAAAACGAAGTCAAAAAACGCACCAACAAAAGCAAACAAACACACCAAGATGATGCCAAAAGCAAGCGTCGCAGCTGCAATGGAAAGAAACTCCATATAGCTAATGGTCGTAATGGTAACTGCGAATTTAATGACGCATTTCGAGCTATTACAACTCAGTTGGCATTTGTGAAATTCCTGCGCTCGACTCATTTAATGTAATCAAGCGAGCAATGCCATCAATCAAAACGATAAACTCATTTACTATAAAAATCAATCTACTTAAGTGTGACTGCCCTCTTTGCCGACGTCAGCGCTGTTGTTGCTATTGTTGCCGGTCTTGCTTTCGCTGCTGCTAAACTCATTGAACATTTATTTAACTGGAAAACGCACACAAACACACACACACACCGAAAGTAGTGCAAATATAGATTGGCGTGGGCAAAGTGGATACGGCGTTGCCACCTAAGCGGACATCATTAACAGCACGCAATAATGTTTAAGGCGAGCGCAAACTTTTACGGCATTACTAAAAAGCGCTTGGTTGTGCATATAAGGGATGGGCAACATTTCGGTAGGAGAGTTGAGTTACTTTTTGCGCTCATGCACCGCATGATTGCAAACTTTCGCGCCAAGCAAGCAAACAAGCGAGACTAACAAGACCAAAAAACACGTGTAGTCAATGCCGATGACGTACGAAATGGTGAGAGTGACGCGACACCCTGACCAGTGCGTCAGCGGCAATATTTATTCTTCAGCTTTCACTCTTTGCGCGCAGACACACGAACAACACAGCGACATACACGCGCGCAGATTTTTTAACTTTTCACATTTTTTGGTCGTTTCATTTACTTTGCTCAATGAAGCAATTATCCGTTGATTTTAGCTAAAGTTGTTTTCCACCAATTCCGACTGTGCGACGAATTCGTAAGCGAAAAACTTGCTGCGGACAAAAATGCAAACTGTCAACTTAGTGGTAGGGGTGGCATAAAGTTTTTCCGAGGGCAAACATTTAAAAATAGCAAAGTTTAGCAAATTCTCCCGCAAGGAAATCACATGCCATTCACAGCGCAGTTTCTCTTTTGGAAGAATTTTAAAACTTTGCTCTGTGTTCTTTCATTATCTTTAGATCTCTGCTAATACAGTCAGCACCCAACCGGGTGGCAGTCAAATGGAAAAGCATTCAAAACAGAAACATAAAAATAATATTGCTAAAATAGTAGCTAAATTATGGAGGGATAAGTGTTTTTGCAATGAGGTTACAAGAAAATAAGAAAAAAATGTTAAATGATTTCATCTAACGGAAAATGCTTTCCTAGGTGTTCCTAACCAAGTTGTTTCATAAAACATCTCTCAAGTCGAGTTCAAGTTTTTTAAAAGATCTTTTGTGAAGATCTTTCTCTTAATCAGTCAATTTGTAAGGCAGCTATATGCTATATTTGTTGGCTATCGGCGGTTCCGACAAGTTCACAGGTTCTTCGCGACGTGTGCAAATTTTCAAGATCGATCTTAAAAACAAGGGGACTGGTTAAAGTACATTTAGAACGACAAACATGGCTAAATCACCACCCGATCTTTCCAACGGAGTGACCGTCTTCCTTTTCTACTACTTCTACCTCGAATACTTTCGTCTTCTTCACTACTAATCCCAACCTATGAAACGGGCTTTTCACTAAGGACACCACAAAAGATCTTGCCATACATCCTAGCAAGATCAAATTAACGCAAGAACTGAAGCCGCTTGACCACTGGAATCGGACCGGAGCGGAGCGGATTTTCATCGAAAAATCATCTTCAGTGATGAGGCTCATTTCTGGTTGAATGGCTTCGTCAATAAGCAAAATATGCGGTCTGGCAGCAATACACACATACCACATGAGTCATCATCGCATCCCAAAAAAAAATAAAGTTTGGTGCGGTTTATGTGCCGGCGCCGATCTTGGCCGTACTTCTTCTGTGATGAGCAAGACCAGCCCGATATATGAATGAGAATCGCTACCGCTCAATGAGAGCCGAATATTTTTGGTCCGCCTTGGATAATATGAACTTGGACAATATGTAGTTCCAACAGAATGGTGCCACAAGCTACACAGCAAATGTCACGATCGATTTATTGAAAACCAAATTTGGTGAACATGTTATCTCCCGAAATGGCCCAGTCAGTTCGCCGTCTCGCTCGTGCGATTTGACGCCAATAGACTATTTCCTGTAGGGCTACGTCTAGTATAGTAGTCTATACTATCTATGCCAACAAGCTAGCGGCGATTGATGAACTTCGTACGAATATCGAATGTGAAATTGCAGCATTTTCGGCCGATTTATGCTTGGAACCCGACGAAAATTGGGCTCGGCGTCTGAACTACATCGAATGTACTTTCAAAGGAATAAAGTTTTTCATCCAAACCGTTTTTGTTTTATTTAAAACTTTGGTAGCACTCTTATTGAAAAACCCGTTATATACTGAAAATTTTTCTAAAAATCTTTGATACTACAATTTATCCATTTATTCCACATTTGTGTGTCACTTGAGCGCACCTAAAAAAATCTCTCTCAATTAAACACTCTGAAAGCTTTTAAGTCTCATTTTTTAATTTCTTCCTTCTCACTTTTCGTCTTTTATTGCTTGGCCATGTACCTTTCCAAAACATAAATAACTATCTTTTACACGCCCCATTAGAGACTGCAGCACGCTCATCCACACAACTGATGGGAAAAAATCGACCGTCTCCTAAGAGTAAATCCAGAAACAGCAACGACGCGTAGCTGTTTCTTTGTCGCTTGCATAATGTAATTAGTGACCAACACACTCTCCATTTATTTTCCATTGACAAAAACACGAAAAAGAACGAGCTAAAAAATCCGCGCAGCTTTGGAAGAAATTAGGAGAGAAATATAAAGGAGCGGAGGACTTCGCAAAAAAGCACTTCAATTCATTAAGAGTTGCAGTGGCAGTAGACACATTAGAGGCTAATGTCTGAAAAGGTGAGGAATATTCGTACATAACGGTTTAGTAATAATGCTCATATACAGCTGGTACATATGTATACTGGAGATAATGGGAAAAAGCGGTTAACAGTGAGGGAGTAGTTAAAGTTAGTCAAAATTATTTTTTCTATCTATCATGAAGCTCATGAGTTAGACAAGGCTGTCTTCCGGGATCTCAAAATTAAAAGTCGGGTCATTGTAAACACTATTATGTATGAAGTCGGATATTCAAGTAGTTTGATACTAGTTCTAGTAAAGATAGACACTCCATAACTAACTTTGAGCGCATAGTAAGCAAGTACTACGCTAGTTTTGCCACTCTGTTGTCGGAGTAAAAATTTACCTCCCTGGGAGAGGCTGCACTTCGAAGCAGTACATCTACTGTTACTTTAAAGACAGCCACTTCTGCTTGAAGAGCATTACAGTGAACCGGTAACCAAAAGATAGGTTACCATCCATCCCAGCTTCGATCTATCCATGAAAAAACTTGAAAGGAGACCATCAAAAGTTTTCCCTGTTCAAATGGATGTATTACTTTAATACAGAACAAAATATTAAACTCTCTTTAAAATATAACGGTTTATTTCATGATAATGGAATACCACTACCAAAATTTAAAAATCTTCTCTGTAACCAAACTTTCGCTGTTCTCAGAGTTCTCATCCAAGCAAAAAACATCACCGTTATCACGACTTATATTCTAGTCAGTCTGCTCTGTCTATAAGCACTTTCGTCAGAACTTCACAAACACGCACCTAATATATTATATTCGCAGATTCTTCTCCGTCATATTTTCAAATTTACATTCTCTCGTATACAAAAATTATCATTTGCTTTAGTTACCTCCCAATTTGTAAACGTCTCCTTAATATGAGACTTCGTTTTAATTATGTGACACACTATAAATTAAAGCTGTCAGCGCTATTCTTCGTAACGCCCCCCGTTCACCACCCATCGTAGCTCGCTTAGACGCTAATTAGATGCTCATGGTCATCAACAAAGTCAACTTCATCCGCAAAACCAGCAGCGACTGGCGACTGAGCGCGTGAGTGAAGAGCACCTCGCAATATTTAGACGCGATGGTGAGCGAAGCCAAGCAACACTGCTGTCTACTTTGAGCACACTCACCGTTACTCACGTCAGGAGTTAGATCGGCCTGAGCGCACAACTTGCCGCAATATGACGCTGACAGCAGCAAACAAAGCAAAAGTGGTTTAAAAAATTCAATTTTTTTTCCTCTCTGACTTCATTCGTTTTATGTTTGTATGTGCCATGGTATAATGGAAAATATTTTCCTAAAACTAGTGATTCAGTACGTCGCCATTTTGTCGTTCATATTAGTTGCTGCATATAATCTGTGAAGCGTCTGCAGTTGGCCACTATTAAGCACTCTGATCGACGATGGCGTTAATGCGACAAACGCCATGTTGACTTCCGTCAAACCGCAGCTGAGCGGAAAAAACGCGCGCGCTTCGCATTTGCTTGCGCTCGACTGCCACTCACCCGCGCCGTAATTGTTGCTGTAACTTGGCAATGCAAGCTCTGACTGGGGGAATGGTAATTGGTGGCTGTCGTGTGCGCCGCTGCAGCTGTGGCTCCAACATTGAAATTGATTAATTCCGCAAAGTGTCAAAGGATTAAGCATTACTTTTTACATTCTCCTTCTTCTGTGTTACTTCGGCTTTAGCGTGCACTTCATCTTAGCTGTTTGTTTTTGTTTTTTACTGTTTGCCCATTTTTCACATTTTATATCTTCCTGCTGTTTGTTCGATTGCGAACGCGATGAACTGTGCTGTGAGATAAATTAGTCGCTCTGCGTGCGGAGAGGGTTGAAGCACATTAGCTTTTGGTGGAACGAATGGATGAAAAGTGTAAACAAACAACTTTTTAATGACTTATGTGCCCCAAATACTTTTCTTCGCATAAGACGAATTCTTTTTCGAGGCAAGTACTTCTAGAACTAAAGCACAAAGAAGTGTGAGACAATGGAGTAAATTATAATAGAGATACTCCCTTAAGAAAACGACGAACGATTGATCAGTTTTAAGCGCTTTACCATAATTATTAATACTGCGACATAGAAAACGGTTCATCCACGGAACCGCAACAGTTTTTCGGATCCTCTTCTCTATCTAGTTAATGCTATAATGGCGAAAGGAATCATGCATTCCAGGCTGGAGAAGAATTCCCTCCATAATTTGGTTGCTTTGGGTAACAGTAACCAGATAACCTATGAGGGTTCTATGAGAGTATGCCTCGGTCTTAAAACCTTCTGTTAGTCGCCAAATCTTTCCTTAATTTTCAAGGCATTTCAACTTTTCTCTTACTTTGTATGCAAATGCGTCTCGCTTCCTTCTTCAACTCTCGGTATATAACCCATCCCGCACGTGTTGTGTCCTGTTTTATCGTTGTGTGGGCATTCTGTTTTATCTTCGCTGCGACACAGCCCTCCTTATAGTACCAGCTATTCTTTTGCCTTTTTCGAAACCCAATGGTTTCGTTTGCAGATGTAAACGTAGTTTGAAATGCCGTCACACAGTTCCCTTTTACCTGAGTGCTCTCAGAGAGCAGCAGTAAAAGTCGAGCAGAAAATCGTTCGGCTATCTGTTGTGATTGCAGCTTCTCGACGTCGAACCTTCCTTGTGTTTGTTGACATGCGGTTTTGCTGCAAAGAGGCTGCAACATGATAGTGGTCTGAGTTAATGCTAGGATCTCGAAGCATACGCTATTCTAGAGCACTGCAGACGTGTCTTTTGTCTATCACATCATGATCGATCTGGTTGTTTGCTTTTCGATCTGGAAATAGCCAGAGGTAGACTGTCTTTATCCCGTCCATCGCACTTTTTGGATGGCGGTGAAGTCAACCTTTACTCTTAGGAAAGCATCAATCAGTCCTTAACACGTTTGCAGTGGTCGTCAACAAATGGGAGTCTCTCATACGAGCGTGTTTTGATCTTTTCATTTAGTGTGATTTTTTATGTGGCGGGTCCTAGCCCACAACCCTGGGGAGGGGTGATGTTTTTTTGGCCCAAAGACCAGATGTCGTGAGCTACTTGAGCTATATGTAAGAGAATCGTGTCTGGCCCCTCTCAAGTGAATGGCGCTCAGAGAGCTGTCCTCACTTGCGTGAACTTCTACACATAGCTCCATCCTCCAAGCATTATCATGCGCTCAAAAAGAAACGAAGGATGTCGGTCGGGTGACCAAGTACCTCTCGACATCAAACAAATTTCAACTATTGGAAGATCCCTATTGGGACACCACGTTTAAGAGACGATGTCTTAACTTTGAGGTAGTGAGGGACTTCTCCTATCCAGGATACAGCATACATATCAATGATTTCAGATTTAGATTAGAGCGCTCCCTCGCAAAAGCAAACTAAAGCCGCATATCTCCCACATAATATCCGTCCGTCTTTAGGGTGCGGAAGCAGGAACAATAACGAGCGAAAGAAAATACCGAATTTGATGGAATAATGAGATCTTTAGCGATATAGACGTAGTTTGGCAGAGAATCTACGATTCGATGTCCTTGGCTGATGAAGAAAAGGATGACCCAAACTCTGATGGAAAGATCAATTGAATACAGACGAGCAACTTAAAATATCCAACTGGCGCCAGATACATCAAAATCTTATCTACGCAGTCACGACCGACACCCGGTTGTAGTCCGAACTTGATGATGATGATACTCTATCCGAAATACAAACCAGACTTAAGATTTCCTAGTCCCTGCAAAAAAGGTTCCTTTGGTGTGGCGGATGGATTTTGAATCATCGAGTTCATCCAAACTTTTTCACATACCGTCCCACATCGACATCATGACAGTGTAATTTCACACTATATACAACAAAAATATGGCAACACGATAAAATTAATTTTTTCACCAACCAATTTGAAAGCGGTGAATAATTACAACTTGTGGTCGCCAAACAACCGACAAAATTCATTTATATAGTTCATTTAATAGCCTAATACACACCAAATTATTATTTATATGCGAGCACACGCCCATACACATATTAAAAATACACCACGTGTTATATAAATAAGTTCTAAATTCAGTAATTTTCAGCCACTTTTGGGCTTTTATGTTGAATTTATGCGGCCATAAATTATAGAAATGGTCTAAAGCATTTGATCGATTGTTCGGTCTTTGTTTGCGTAAATTATCAGCAATTTTAATGACATAACATGGCAGCTGGCCCCCTCGAGTGCTTATGTTGTTGCCACTAAGCTGAATTATTTCATGAATTTCAATTGGGCTGTGCATTTGCAAGCAAAATCAACTGTCCACATGTCGCTCTTCACTCTTGTTGTTGCGCGATTGGATCAAACACATTTAACGGGTGATTTTTTTGAGGTTAGGATTTTCATGCATTAGTATTTGACAGATCACGTGGGATTTCAGACATGGTGTCAAAGAGAAAGATGCTCAGTATGCTTTGACATTTCATCATGAATAGACTTACTAACGAGCAACGCTTGCAAATCATTGAATTTTATTACCAAAATCAGTGTTCGGTTCGAAATGTGTTTCGCGCTTTAATTTTGTTCAGCGATGAGGCTCATTTCTGGTTGAATGGCTACGTAAATAAGCAAAATTGCCGCATTTGGGGTGAAGAGCAACCAGAAGCCGTTCAAGAACTGCCCATGCATCCCGAAAAATGCACTGTTTGGTGTGGTTTGTACGCTGGTGGAATCATTGGACCGTATTTTTTCAAAGATGCTGTTGGACGCAACGTTACGGTGAATGGCGATCGCTATCGTTCGATGCTAACAAACTTTTTGTTGCCAAAAATGGAAGAACTGAACTTGGTTGACATGTGGTTTCAACAAGATGGCGCTACATGCCACACAGCTCGCGATTCTATGGCCATTTTGAGGGAAAACTTCGGACAACAATTCATCTCAAGAAATGGACCCGTAAGTTGGCCACCAAGATCATGCGATTTAACGCCTTTAGACTATTTTTTGTGGGGCTACGTCAAGTCTAAAGTCTACAGAAATAAGCCAGCAACTATTCCAGCTTTGGAAGACAACATTTCCGAAGAAATTCGGGCTATTCCGGCCGAAATGCTCGAAAAAGTTGCCCAAAATTGGACTTTCCGAATGGACCACCTAAGACGCAGCCGCGGTCAACATTTAAATGAAATTATCTTCAAAAAGTAAATGTCATGAACCAATCTAACGTTTCAAATAAAGAACCGATGAGATTTTGCAAATTTTATGCGTTTTTTTTTTTAAAAAGTTATCAAGCTCTTAAAAAATCACCCTATATAACTGTACTCATATATAACGTATACAGAGATTATTTATATTATATTTAATGAGCTTGGCGGTAGTTATGGCCTATATTCTTGCCACTACGTGGTTTCCAATAAATTAAAACGCTTAGAATTTGGAATGCGAACAAAATTATAAATGGGAAAATTTAACTCATTTCTGATAACTCTCAAAAGCATACAGGTTCTAAAAAAAAACATATTTAGGTTTGGAAAATAAAAAAAAATACTATACTTAGAATTTTAGCTTTATACTTGTATAACAGACCGGCAACTCCAAACTACTTGTTAAGCATAATAATCACTGTTGCTCGAAAAAACTGAACGTATTGCCCCGCTTTTCGGTCAATTTATGGTCAACATAATCGGCCGACTGAGCATACTATTCGCGAAAGAATTACACATCTTGAGACCCAGCAATCATTATAGGAAAATATAGCAGCCGTAGCTGAGATATAGAGGAAGACCGTGATGAGAAGATTCGGCGCCGTTCGCAGCAACTCGGACTGACGTATGGTCTATGCGGACAATCTCGCTTCGATTTAGACCTTACAGCATCAGGCATTTCATTCGCCAGCTATCGGTCGAAATGATCCAACGAGTCATCGAAAATCGGACTCAACGGATGGACTAACTGAGACAAAGCCACCGGTCAATATTTGAAAGATATAATCTTCAAAAAATAAATGCGAAAGACTGATCCTTCGAATGATTATAAACATGTTCTATTACATATGAAGCTTTTGTGTTTTTTCTTTAAAAAAGTAGGAAACCTGGAAATGAAGCACGCTTTGTAAATGTAAGTGAATGTAATAGTAAGAGAATGCCTCCAGCTCACATGCAAAGTCAAATTAATTCTAGAAATGCCATACTTTTATGCAGCCATTTTAATAATTTCAATCAAATATTAAGAAAGTCTCATTTGACGTTTTACATTTTAATGACATTTCCGCGAAAGAGTTCAATAAATTTTTGGAAAAGCGTTATCCATTTGAAATATTTATCATTTTTATGCTAAACGCAGTGGATATAAAAATATTTTCTTTTGCTAAATCCATAAAATGTTTTGAAATAAATTTTATTAGAATATTTACCAGGTTACTTTCAATCAGGCGTAAGAAAAAACTCATTAAATTTGCGGATCCGCATCTGTTAACTTTGCTGTGACGGATAAATATTAATAGACGGCGTTTGTTTGAAAAATAAAACCATTTATGAGCGAGTTTGTGCATAAACATTTACAATGAATTTCGTTTTTGTTGATTTCTATTCGGCTTTGTGGCACAACAACTTCATTAAATGCGCATTTTAATTAATTGCACACACATACACTCACATATGCCAGTAATAATATTATTTCAAAATTTAATGGATATCAAATAAGAAATTTCCAAAAAATTGCATGAGCCTATACAAATACATACATACATACATTTGTCTAATTCTATTAGAAATTATAGACATTTGGTTTCCGGACAGTGCACAGAGCATCAGACACGTAAAGAGTCTACCAACATGAACCAGGTGATGCAAAAATGAAAAAAAACTCTCAAATTTGTTGTTAAGCAGATAATTTTATGCCATGATTTGAACGGAATGTGGACCAAATGGCCACCACGGCTCCGTTGGCACATCCAGCCGCGTTTACGCCAACTTTCGATGACATCATGTAGTTTTTCGGCTGGAATATCGGCTATAGTTAGCTGAATTTTGTCTTCGAACTCCTCGAGTGCTGCTGGTTGATTGGTGTAAAACTTTGATTTAGCATGCGCCCAAAGAAAGTAATGTAGAGGCATTAATTCGTAGACGTTAATGGGAAGGCTAGGTCATTTCTCGAAATTGGTGAGTCCTCAAATAGTGAACGCTATGTGTCTATGTTTAGACGTAAAAAATGAGGCGATGCACCGTCATGCTATACGTAGAGATCGATTTTTCGTGTCTATTTGACCGAATTCCGGGGAAAAATCCCTCAACATCGTATTATAATGCTCGCTATATCGAAAGAAATAAGGCCCTTTGATCCCGCTCTACCTTAATCCACACCAAACGGTCAAATTTTGGGAACCACAACCACAAGATTCGACTCACCCCCATAGCGATAATTTTGCTTCTTGAAAAAGCCATTAAAAGCCGGGGCGTCATTTAAGAAGATGATTTTTCGATGAAAAATTGGCAGCCACCTGAGCACGTGTTAATATGGGATAACTTCCAAGCTTTGTACCAAAGTGAAACGTGACTTGATTAAAAGACAAACCTTACTGAACACACTGACAAAATTTGACACAAAGCCGTACATAAGCATGGCCGACACGAGCTGTCAAAACACATCTATAGGTAGTTCTATATGTTACGATCCTCATGAAGGTCTTCCTCATTACTCATAAGAGTATTAAATCTTTTTTATTCAAACTCTTCATATTTCAAGGCTCAAATGAAAACTGGTAATTATAGAAGTACCAGACACAACTTTAATTCTTGACAGAATGGAGGCTTCCCAAGTAAATATCAGTATTTTGAGAAATTTACACTTCAAAGAAGCTGAAAAAATGTAAATTATTACCCAAAAGCTAATTTCTTGAAAACACAGTTGCGAGGAATCGCATTTAATGATTTAGGGACCGATTACATTAACTAAGAAAGATTCTAAGATTCTCCAAAACTATTTGCCCGATCCACTTTAAATCTACTCTAAACCGAATCTAACCCCTTAAAAACATATATTTTCTCAAAGATCTCCGCAAATAAAGCCTAAAATCAGCTAGTAAGGTCTATAAAGAAGATTCTCTCTACCAGAACTCCCGCTTACCAACAAAAAATAACAGCCGAAATCTTAAATCCAGCACGACCACCATTCTTTCCTCATTTAAAGCAATGCAACCTTGTAGCAACGAAAATTGTTTAAGCGATAAATCGTTGCATTGGAAAACGAAAACGCTTTCATTTCAATGCACCGAAAACAGTTAAATTGGCACACTCACACATGTAAGCGCCACGAGCGCTTGCTGTGCAGCTTGTTTGCTTATGCTTGCGTACTTTGCTTTGTTTTTGATTATTGCTACTTTTTAGCATTATTTTGCCCTGCTCACAATATACATAACCTCGGGATTATTAGTTTATTGCTGGCTATTGACACTGCTCGCGCACCAGCCATTGCTCCGCTGCTTCGTAATAATATTTTTTATTGCATACCCGATTATTGTTGCTGTTAACATTGTTGTCTGCCTCATATGTGCGTATGTACATATGTGTATGTATGTATGTATGTATGTATGCATGTAAGTAAGTGTAAGCGCAAAATGGATTTTGTGTTTTTGTTCATGTTTTTGCATAAAAAAACGTATTTGTTTTTGCCTCCAGTTGCTGCTGCTTTCAATGTTTGGCATTTCGTTCGGTTTCGCATTGTTGCCTTTAATATTTGCTTTTATCAATTCCGCTCTAATGCTATTTTCTTCCACACTTCGCTACTGGGCATATTGACTTGGAGTCAACACTGCTTAGCATTCGAGCATATGTACCGTTAGAAGGTCGAACAAAAAATCACTATTTATGAAAAATATATACATATGTCTAAGAAGGTCGCGTGAAAAGTTCAAAAGTGGCACACAAAATAGCTTTCAAAAGGGAAATAAAGGTTCATTAATAGACCTAATGTTTGCTAAGGACGCGCTTAGCAGACATACTAAGTGGAAGGTGTCAGACCTATATTTGCTGAAGTTCTGTTCTCCCAAGAAGTGCAATTCTGTCGGAGAAATACCTCTCGAAAACGAAGTTTGCGACAAAAGGAATATAATACTGACTTTTTTGAAAGCGTCTGCAGTACGGCAAAGGCACCAGGCGAAGTCCCCGCCCACTTAGTATCCGCGGTGCAGAAGAAACTAGTTGCAGCATACGACGCAACTATGCGCAGGACGAGATACTCGTATAATAACAATTAAAAGGCGGTATACTTGTGGAACGAAGAAATCGCCAAGCTGAGGGAGCTCTATCACTCAGCTAGACGCCGCCCACAGCGTAACCAGGGAGGTGAAGAAGAGAAGCATTTAAATGCCAAAAAATATCATCTGATGTTAGCCATAACCCCTAGTAAAAGATACAGTTTCGAAAAAACCTGCGAGGAAGCAAACATAGACCCCTGGAAACGGCATAAAAAATTTGTATGTCGAAGTTCAAAAATAAGTCGCAGCTACCTAAGAACGCATCATTTATGAGAAATGTTGTCGAAGCATTATTACCGACACATGCCCCCATTTCCATGTTAAGCGAAACGAAGTTATAGAACCACTCCTACTAGTCACAGAAGAAGAACTATTGGCTATTGTGAACAAAATCAAAAACTCCATAGCGCCTGGAATAGACGGTATACCAAATGGAGCCTAAAGGAAGCCAAACTCTAAATCCCAGTATTTTTGATAACATTCTCACATTCCGTATATATTAGAAGACGTGTTTCCGATGAGTGCAAGGTACAACGTCTGTTTCTACTTTCAAAAGCAAAAAGAAAAAATAGAAGAACTTTCATCATAACGTTCATGCTCGACACGATTGTTAAAATGTACGAAAGCATTGTAAGAAATTATCTGGAGTTAGGAATCCAAAAAGTCGGTGGATTATCAGAGAGACAATACGGCTTTATAAAAAAGAGGACCACTATTGAGGCACTAAGAGAAGTAGTTGAAACTGTGAAATTTACAATAATGCATGAAGACTTAATTAGCTCCGCTCTTCGGTTACTGAATCGATAGCCATGACACATATCATCCCTACAAGGCAGAGAACACTATGGTCATAACTTTTTGAACGAAGTTTTGATTTCTTGTCGCATATGTTGAAACATCAGATCATTATATGTTTCTTTGTCCAACACTTCTCATAAAAACTTCCCTCTCTCTTCTTGTGGATCGGTTACAGTTTATACTGAAATCGTGAAAGTGCTTATTAGTTTTTCGATTTCGAAAATTTGAGGTTGGATTTTCATAGACAACAGACTTAGCTTAACCTTAGTCGCCGACTAACCTAAACAATTGATGATTCGAGAAACTTTAAAAGGGCTCCAAGGTTGGGCTACGAAGTAAACTGATGTGATTGAAATTTCTGAAAACCATTTTTTTTTTTGAAATTTATCGAACTTACTTCAATTTATACTGCTTCCAATGTCTTCTTTAGCAACTCGTTTTAATTTAAGATAGACGAGTGTATACCAACATGGGGATTTCATACATATCCTTACCCAGCAATTGCTACATGTATGTGAAGAATGGCTGCTTCAATGATTTGTTGCTTTCATATTTCTCCGCCATAAGCTGTAATATTTTACCGGCGCGCTTTTTGCACCAATTTCCACTGGTTTTTTGTTGTTGTTATATGGATTGTTGTTATTACTGCAACTATTATTATTATTTTTTAATGCTTGATAGTTGTTACGAACACGCTGGAGAGGCACGTGAGCTTGTATGTGCCACGAAAGCCAGCCAACAACACGCCGCGCCATCAACCGATCGCTGTGGATGCAACAAAGTGAATTGCGGCGACGGTGTCTGCATGTGCGTGTGTGTCGTGACAAAGTCGGCCGCACTGTGAGTGTGTCACGTACAAGATATATTGCAACGCAGCGGTTGCGTCGGAAGGACATTGTTGCAATCTTTGAGCAGCAGCGAGCGCCAGGAAGCAATGAGGTGGCACAAATGGTGAATTGGTCGCCGCAGAAGTAGTAAACTATTAATACGCAGCGGAACAAGCAAAAGCAGAGTCGAACACACGCAAGTGTTTGTGTGTGCGTGTGTGTGTATGTGTGTTGGCATGTCAAAAGGTGGCAATCTCGAGAAGTGTTGGCAGCATACGGAAGTATATTTGTTCTGCAATATTGTTGCGGTGAAGGTGGTGTCGTACGCCGTGGCAAGCGCAACAGTAGTGTTTGTGGCATGTGGCATGCGCAAAGCTGGCTGCCAACTACTGCTCCAGCATGGGTTGCCAAGTGCACTCGCACGCTCGGTGACGCGCAGGGGGCGCGCTGTTGCAACGAGCAGGTGCTATTGGCAGCCTCCCGCCTGTGTCGCTTTGTCTTTGCGATTGTTTTGTTATTATTTCCACTGCCGTTGGCTAAATGGAATTAAAATTTGAAGAGGATATACAAGTTGCAACTATGTGGGTGGCGCATGTGTGCATCTCTATCGCAAGCAATAACGGTAGGTATGTGCTGGTGCATTCGCCAGCAGCGTTTTGCTGCACTTGTGGTTGGCTGACAGTCAGCCCACTTTCCGCCGCTTCGCAACACCTTTGTGCTTTGTGTTGTTTTTGTTATTGTTTGTTGCACTTGCACTGTGTTCGCTCTAGTGCTTTGCTCAATTTCAAATTTATACAAATAATAAATATTCCAATTGGGGTCGTATTTCCGACACTGCCGCCAACTTTGTTGCTCATACACATACGAGTATGTGTGTGTGTAAGTGTGTGTGTAGTTTTGTGCTCGGTACCCGGCGCTGCCTTTGTTAAAAATTGCAAAAATTCAATTAGTCGTGCGCATGAAACTTTTGTTGTGTATTTTTCACCGCAACAACTTAGCGCGGCTTCTGCCGTGGCTTACGTAAGCTGAACAAAACCTATTTTTGTAATTTTCTTCTTTTTTGATTTGCCACAACCGTGAATTAGGAAAGTGAGAAATAAGTCAACCAATTTGTTCAACTATGAAATTTTGAAAGTAGGTCTTAAGGGTTTCATTTAGCGCTGAAGCCAATTGCAAAGTGTTGGAAATGGATGTGAAGAAAAAGAGAGGGAAAATTTAAAAAATGACGATGGAATCGATATTTACCGCGACTCATATTCTCCAGATATATATTTTTTTTTACAAATTATTACCAAATATATGATTCTTAAAGAAGAAAAAAGTTAACTTCGGTTCAACCGGAGCTATAATAGCCATCACAAGTGCATTTCCTATAGTGTTCAAGGATATAAAAGGGCCTGAATATTGTGTTTTATCGCAGTTGTCATATATGCCATAGTACCGATGAAAAATTTCCTTGAAAATCGTTAATTTGGGCAAGAATCCATGAAAAATTTCTGGAAAATATTCCATCAAATGACAAAGCTTTCCATACAAGCACTTGATTCCGATTTTTAAGTTTATACGGAAGCTTTAAGCTCTGGTGATCCAATATTAGCGGTTCCAACAAATGAACAGCTTCTTGGAGGAAGAAGGATGTGTGCGAAAATTTGGAGTAATGTCTCAAAAACTGAGTTCGATTATATAATATATTGATTGACTGATATACTAGCATGGTTAAATGGACTCAATTCGTCAAGCTAATCAGTTATACATACTTTATAGGGTGTTCGACGTTTTCTTTTGGGTTCACCAACTTCTTGGCGGACTTAGCACGCCCTTTTTAGGTTATAAAAGTCGTGTCTTTATGTCGTTTCAGCAATAGGAGCTTTACGAAATTTTTTCTGAGTAGTATCCATCGAATACAAAAAGATATTGATCCCGCTATACAATGATGGATTAGAAGGCTTTTGAACTCTAGACGGAAAAGATCAGAATGGAACGACGCTAAAATGACCAAGAAAGTCCCGCAAGATGGAGTACTATCTCCGCTTTTATGGACATTAGCGGTGAATAAACTGCTAAGGAACTCGGATGGCAAAGCCTTTAAGGTAGTGATATATGCAGACGACATTGCCATCTTAATAACGGGTAGGTGTCTACAGACTATTGGCAGTTTTATGACCACCACGTTCAATACAGTCCAAAAGTGGCCATCACAAGAGGGATTAAGTGGAACCCAGAGAAAGCGGATCTGATTGTGTCCACAAGAAAGCAAAAAATTCCTCTAAGGAGGGTCCCTTCGGTAAATGGGAACCACATCAATTACATTGAAGAAGTCTTGGACAGCGTTGTGCTTTGGAAGCACAACGTGGAAGAATGAGTGAGAAAAGCTAGCAAGGCTTTACATGCGTGTAGGCAGATGCTCGGAACAACCTAGAGCTAATGAAAATGATTCAGAAGCTCGCTGCGCTGTGCATAATGGGAGTTTTAGGAACAATTTCAACGACGGCTTTTGAACTTGCAATAAACCTGCCAAGTATAGACGTCTTCGCTGAAAACTGCGCAGCAAAATCGACAAGACGACTACTGGCTTCAGGAGAATTTACATATAGAACCTTCGGACAAAGCTTTGTGTGTAAGGTATGTTAGCTCCGCGCAACATTCTATGGTTCACTCGAAAATGGACTATGGAGTTGGTGCGGGGATATACTGTACAGAGTTAGGCATAAGGCAACCTTTTAAGTTGCCAGGCCACTGCCGTATATTTCAAGCTGAGGTCTTTGCTATGGCGAAAACGGCGGAGCTGGCCTTTAATGTACCTTCAGACAATTCCAGAGTCAACATCTACTTAGACAGCCTAGCACCGATCAAGGCAGTAACCGCGTATCACATACCGGTCAGAAGTGTTTTGGGGAACTAGGTAGCAGAGGAAAGTGAAACTGGGTTCCAGGTCACAAAGGCATCGAGGGCAATGAACTAGTGGACGAGTTGGCAAGAATGGTGTGCGGCTAACATTATTAGCTACATTAGGAAACCCATGCTTTGTCTATACGACGATCTGGACAGAAGTAGAGTAGAAAAAAATCAAAACCCGATGGCGCTCGGTACAAAACTGCTAAGTTCACGTGTAAAACGGTAGATCGAAAGTACACAAAATACACATGATTGAAATAATACACACAGGCGCAGAAGGGGCTGACAGATCGATAAGACTGCAGGAAATGACTATAGCAAGGCACCAGGGAAACGATGGAGCTTCTCTTGTGCATCTGTCCCGCATTGGCAGGATTACGCGGTAACACACTGAAGGTGGTATTGATAGTGAGGCCAGAGAATGTGACTATCAGATTTGCTTGAGTGATTACTTGAGAATAAATGATTCGAACACTATCCTGTTTTATATCTCAAAACTTTTAAGAAAAGTTCATTTCTTTTTTTTAGCGCTGCCTTTTTGCAATTTTGAAATTTTTCGTCTTCTTTTTAGTTTAAAAAATTAATTTCTTTCTTGAAAACTTTTAGAGTATATTCTTCAATATGTATAAACATACACTTAAATTAATTAATTGCCAAAAATGGCTCTTTTAGGCTGTTAAACTAGGTGTGATCCTTAAAGAAGTCGTAGCATCACTAAGTCAGAGGTGTCGAAGAAATACAAAATCATTTTTCCAATTTTCATAATTTCTAGGTAAAGTACTTATGGAGCCAAGTGTTTCTGAGATTCTGAGAATATGGCAACATGATCAGTTAAAGCAAGGCTACCGCTTGTCTCTACATAGCTACTCTTCTACACAACTCAACCTCATCTAATTAATTAAAAATCAGGAAAGTCAAGCTGTAATTACACAAATAATAAATTTAAGATGTTTTTTCATCGCATCACCACGTTGAAAAACCTAATCTGCTTGAATTTCATTAGTAAAAATTTAGATCATTTAAAACTTTTGCAAGTTATGAAATTATGAAATTAAACGAATTAGTTCCGAATAGTCTCAGGCAGCTAACTAAAAGTCTGGCAAGCGTCAAATAGCATTATCCTCCTTCACACACACACACACATACATAAACACACCTACAAAGTTACAAATACGGACTGTGCCCCTGACTATGTGTGTGTGTGTGTTAGTGGGCATGTGTAATTAAAGTTACACAGACGTGCTTCGGCAGACAACAGACAACGAAAATTGGCGAGAAAAACTTGCTCCTCACTTGCACCGCTACTTTTGATGCTCAAATTGCCGTGCAACTACAAGTTACGAGTATATTCGCAGGTACACATGTATGTGTGTGTGCAGTAGTATTAGTGTTGGATAGAAGGTACGAAATCTAATAAAACTAAAAATAATTAATAATTTCACTCTTATAAACTGCCACGTATAGTTACGCACTAACACATAGGTATAGCCAGCAATCTCAGGTTGTTAGTTGCATACCCCACAGGCATAGACCACCCAGCCCACCCTAATTCACATGCACATAGCCAACCAAAAGTGCTGAGTATGAGTATTCGTGTGTGCCACGGTATGACCCGCAGGCATAACGTCCTTTTTGCACACCCACACACATATAGCAGAAAGAATTCTTTTAGTTAGACACGAAGGACAGACACCCACATGCACAAACACCCACACATCTAGATCTCGTGCTTTTGGAAGTGCACTCAACATTGCTGTTGGCAAATGAACTGTCATTCAAAAGTATGAGCGTGAATGAGCGAGTCGTTGTGTTTTTGGGTATGTCTACGTGTGGCGATGTGTGTGTAAATGTGTGTGAATGTGTGTGAATGTGTGTGTTGTAGATATGGCAAATTATCAAAACTTTGCACTTCCCATGCGCAAACAATTTTCTTTCCAGCAATTAAATTAAAGCAAAGATTGACAGCTAGTGGACGTACATAGTTAGCTGTCCCGGTGTAGCACGTTTAGTACACTTTGTTAGCTAGTGCACAACTACACTTATACATACAAATGTCCCAGTCGGCAAAAGAAATAAATTAAAGAAACACGTTTCGGTTTGAAACTTAGTTGTTGAGCTCAGTAGTCTCGTTTTAGCCAGTCAACAAAGAGAGGTTAGCTTAGTCTGGTAGGTCAATGAGTCACGCATAAACCAGTTTTGGTCCTTTACGATACCAGATGGAGTTCAGTTACTAGGTCCATGAAGTATAGTATACTCATTCTTTAATGTGCCTGCGCTTGACGCTATTTTCAACAAACTCTGTGGCCTCACTATCGATACCGCTTCCATTGTATGATACCGTGGGGGTCCCAGTTGCTTACAGCGTTGTCTTGCAAATGCAGGTGAAGAGATGCTTCATTGTTTCTCTGGTGCCTTGCTATAGACATTTTCTGCAGTCTTCCTGATCTGTCAGCCCCACTTTGTTAAAATTAAATTCTCTCGATCTGTCAGCCCCATTCTGCGAGCCAACCAAAAAGTGACAGTAAGTAAGTATTCCGATCACTTTGCTACAGTCTCTTCTATCGAGTGCCAATAGGAATTTGTGTACTACCGATCTACCGTTTTACATATGACTATTGCAGTTTTGTACCTAGATAGTTCCTTCCATCGGTGTTTGATTATCTTTACCATGCTTCTGTTCAGATAGTCGTATAGACAATGCATTGTGGTGTCTCAATGTTGATCAAGTTTTCGGTTGTCATTCTTGGCAATCTCGTGCACTATTTCATTGCCCTCAATGCTTTTGTGATCTGGCATCCAGTGTAAGTGAATTTGCTTGCTTCGTGCGTTTTGCCAAAAGTGAACGCAAAAAAAAGTGATCAGCGATGGAATTCAAACGTAATGGTGTGATTGCTTTATATTTAGCTGGGAAATCACAGTCAGCAAGTGTTCGTGAGCTCAAACACCTTAATGTCAATAAAGTAAACTGGTACCCTCGCAAAACGCCATGGAGATGGTCATCAAATGACTGCAACGTCACGTGAGAAGGCTCAGAAAGTGAATAAGCGACTTGATCGAAATCCACGACGAAGTGCCAATCAAATGGCTAAAGAACTGAAAATATCCGGTAGCAGCATCCGACGCATATTGAAAAATGAGCTCAAGGTCAAGCCTTACAAAATTTTTCCAATTGAGCAATTCGTAAACTCTCAAAACGATAAGGTTTACTTGACCGACCGTTCATACGAGAATCTAAGTCATCGGTTGGCCATCAGAAGGCAGCACGCGCCACAAATAATGGTTTGGGCCGCTGTCACCGCAGATGGGCGCTCTCCAATTGTTTTCAACGAGCCTGGCGTCAAAGTAAATGCGAAATATTATCGGGAAAGTATTCTGGAGGCTGCTTTGAAGCCGTGGGCAAACAAACATTTCGGACGCAAATCATAGACGTTTCAACAAGACTCAGCACCGTCTCACATAGCGCGAGTGAACCAAGAATGGCTGAAAAACAACGTTCAGAACTTCATTACGACTACACAATGGCTCTCAAATTCACCAGATGTGAATCCAATGGATTATTCTCTCTGGGCCATTTTGGAGAGCAAGGTCCGATGTAAAAAATACACCAGTCTCGTGATGCTGAAGTAAGCCATTGTCCGTGAGTGGGCCAAAATAACGACAAGTCACCGTCTCAAGGCCATAGTTAAGGCAAGGCAATTTGGTACTTATGAATTGTATTGACTTTTAGCATAAAAAGATGAAAAGTATCCCATGTTCGTCTCCTGGTTCTAAGCTACCTCCCCACCAATTTTCAGCAAAATCGGTTCAACCGTTCTTTTATATATACATAGATTAATATTGTATATATAGTACAGACATTTGAAAAAAATATAAAATTTTAAATTTCGAAGATAGGGTGTAAAAGATTGAGTGTAGCGGTTGCTGTATGGCACGTAGCGCCGTCCTGCTGGAACCAAATGTTGTCCGAGTCTTCCTCTTCAATTTGCTTGAAGAAAAATTCGGTTAACATTGCGCGATAAGGCTCACCATGGATGGTTACGGTTCCTTCTTCATTTTCGAAGAAAAGTGGGCCGATGATTCCACCAGACCAAAATCCGCACCATACAGTGATTCGTGCTGGGTGCATTGGCTTCTCGACGATTACGTGCGGGTTTTCTGTGCCCCAAATGCAACAATTAATTCTGCTTGTTAACATAACCATCGAGGTGGAAATGAGCCTCGTCCGAAAAGATGATTTTTCGGTAAAATTGACCATCCTCGGTCAAACCATTTTCTGCCCAATCTGCGAACTGTAGAATAGTGAATAGCGACCCATTTCGTAAATTTTAGACATTTTACTGAATATCTGTCACTTTCCGAATGGTATTTGACGTTTCCATTGTCGCAATATATATAATTCAAATTTAAAACGTTAGATGGCCCACCTATATATGGTTTAGTGTCCAAAAATATACAACATATATATATCGGTACCTTTGAATAGCATATCCTAAAAACTGGAAGACATTCAAATCGCTGGGTTTACCTAAAAATATAAAGAACATTAAGGATTAAATAGCTAATGTTTTATATATATGTATATATGGTATATTTAAAACATACATATATGTATAAAGTATAACTAATAACTAGACTATAAATTAGAACAATATGAAGATATTTTCAAAATCGGTCTAAGTGTTAATTAACTAAAGGGTGATTTTTTAAGAGCTTGATAACTTTTTTTTAAAAAAAACGCATAAAATTTGCAAAATCTCATCGGTTCTTTATTTGAAACGTTAGATTGGTTCATGACATTTACTTTTTGAAGATAATTTCATTTAAATGTTGACCGCGGCTGCGTCTTAGGTGGTCCATTCAGAAAGTCCAATTTTGGGCAACTTTTTCGAGCATTTCGGCCGGAATAGCCCGAATTTCTTCGGAAATGTTGTCTTCCAAAGCTGGAATAGTTGCTGGCTTATTTCTGTAGACTTTAGACTTGACGTAGCCCCACAAAAAATAGTCTAAAGGCGTTAAATCGCATGATCTTGGTGGCCAACTTACGGGTCCATTTCTTGAGATGAATTGTTGTCCGAAGTTTTCCCTCAAAATGGCCATAGAATCGCGAGCTGTGTGGCATGTAGCGCCATCTTGTTGAAACCACATGTCAACCAAGTTCAGTTCTTCCATTTTTGGCAACAAAAAGTTTGTTAGCATCGAACGATAGCGATCGCCATTCACCGTAACGTTGCGTCCAACAGCATCTTTGAAAAAATACGGTCCAATGATTCCACCAGCGTACAAACCACACCAAACAGTGCATTTTTCGGGATGCATGGGCAGTTCTTGAACGGCTTCTGGTTGCTCTTCACCCCAAATGCGGCAATTTTGCTTATTTACGTAGCCATTCAACCAGAAATGAGCCTCATCGCTGAACAAAATTTGTCGATAAAAAAGCGGATTTTCTGCCAACTGATTTTGGTAATAAAATTCAATGATTTGCAAGCGTTGCTCGTTAGTAAGTCTATTCATGATGAAATGTCAAAGCATACTGAGCATCTTTCTCTTTGACACCATGTCTGAAATCCCACGTGATCTGTCAAATACTAATGCATGAAAATCCTAACCTCAAAAAAATCACCCGTTATAATGAAATACTCAACTGAATAATTTCAGGGTGTGAGCACAAAAAACTTAGGAACAAGTATTAGGCCAAGTTAAATATTTTTAACCCTATGGAATCGAACATGAAAATAAAATTCAATACGACAAAACTTTCAATTTTTCAAATTTTATTTTCAATATTTGAATGTGAATTTATATCTTCAGAAATATCTCATAACTTTTCAAAATATCAAATATACCTAAGTTTCAATACAATCAATCTCTGTCCCTACCCTTTGAAAATGTTTATTTCTATTTTTGCATTGGCAATATTTTTCCACAAAAAAGACAGAGCGCAAGCAGAGAATCACACATATTGCGCGAAATCGAATTTTTACTAACGCAGTACCCAGAACAAAGCAGCGAGCAGCTAAAAAATACAGCTCGCGCGATATGGAAACTGTCACTCACATGTAAAAATGCCTGCACACAATATATGTGTGTGTATTTGTGCAACGCTGCAGCCATTGGCAATTCTAACATTCAACCGCGAAAAGCGCTCACTGAGATTTTTCTATTTTTTTACAGTTATTCAGCGTTGGCAAGCAGAACATTTATTTTTTCGACCCGTGTGCCACGTTTAGGTGCTTCACGTGGAGTACAGGTGTCCGTCCGGCACAAGTATGTGCTTGGTCAGCGTGTCAATGGAACAGTAGCTTAAGTAAGTGGACGCGCTTGTGTATGTGTGTTGGTGTATGTGTCTTGGTGTGGAAGTGTGTGAAATGTGTGCAAATGGGCACGTAAAAGTGTCTAGTGCGCGAACAAGTGTAGCAACTCTGTGGCATGCAACAAAATACAGCAGCACAATCAAATTTGTAAGTGAAAAAATTTACTGCTCCCGATGGAGTGCCAACATTGCAGTTGCTTTCGAATTGCCAAATTTGATGTTTTTATTTTGCAGCGCTATTTTCCGGTATCTTCCTTTATGTGTATTAGTATACATATGGATATATACTATATGTGTGTGTTTGTGTGTATTTGCGCCTTAAAAGTATGTTTCTATTGGAGGTGGCATAAATTCGCTTGATGTGGCACGAATGCTTATGCCAACTGTAATGTGTATGTATATATATATGTACGCATGTAAGTGTGTGGCTTTCTGTGTATGTGGCATGGCACTTCATACGGTAAACTGCATGAAAAAGTGCAGTTTTTCTGCTTGAATTCTCTGGCATCACTGTCCATCTCTTCAAGCGCTATTCACAAGATATACATTGCACACATTCTGTCCGTTACTTTTTCAAGTATTTTTTCTTATCTCTACGAGTTTGTCGACTTCTGCTTTGATGGCAATAAACATGGTTATATTTACGTGCACATTTGGGAAATCGTTTTTTATTTGAAGTCGTAAGCACACGAGTACGAGTGTGAATCTAAAGTTATTCCCCAAATAAATCGAGCAAAAAATTACTGCTTATTCGTAAAGAAAATATATGACTCGGAGTTTTGCTTCACAAAATTGAGTGAAGGTTTCGAGATATCAAAGTTAACCTAGAAATTGCATTGTGATGTACAGGTTTTCCTCCTTACAGCACAAAAAATATAGGGTAGTCGAAAAAGTATTTTCGTATTTCGAATCAAACTTCAACTTATTTTTTTTATATTTATAATGAACTTTAATGAACCAAGTATGTAACTTTTGGTCGCCCACTTTTTGCCACATTTACGCTAGAGACATTAATCCATCAGTGTAAAAAAAATCTGCGACAAGTAATTTTCGCAGGCTTCCCTTGAAACCAACTTCACTCCAATAAGGGAATTCTGCATTGAACGAAGCAAATGGTAGTCTGATAGTGCAAGGTCAGGGCTATATGGTGGATACATCAAAACTTCCCAGCCAAGCTCTTCCAGTTTCTGTCGAGTCATCAAAGATGTTGTGGTCTAGCGTTGTCCTGATGGAAGACGAAGCCCTTTCTGTTGACCGTATTTTTTTGATTGCTTCTCATCAGTTGTTGACACTAAAATGTACAATTAATTGTTTGACTAGGCTGAAGCAGCACATGGTGGATGATTCCTTTCTAATCCCGCCAAACACTCAGCATAACCTTTCGAGGCGTCAATTTTGGCTCTACGACCATTTGTTGAGCCTCACCACACTTGGACCATGATCTTTCTCGCACATTTTTGTCGTATTTGATCCACTTTTCGTCTACTGTTACCAATCGGTTCAGAAATGGTTCGATTTCATTTCGATTCAGCAAAAAATCGCAGATGCTATGTTCAATGTGATTGGTAGCACTAGAGATTTACGACTGAAACAACATCTATTGACTAAATACGAAAAGACTTTTTCGACTACCCCATACATGGCGATATAGAAAGCGACAAACTAAATTTTTCCAAAATCCTTGAAATCTGCCAAAAAAGTCTATTGCATTAAGATTACAAGTCGAATTTTGGATTCCACGAAATATAAAATCATTTTTGATAAAACAGTAATAACTGCTTTCCACACCAAAAAGTTCAAAAATGGTTGAAATTCCACCTCCTCTCAGCAAATTCTCCAAGTATACAGTTTTCCAAAGCAAAATACGTTTTTTGCGCAAATGAATTGCTATTTATCAAGCAATTTCTCTAAACTCGAGCTAGAGCTAGCGAAGCCAACACTACCAAGTCACCGATATTAATCCGAATTTCAACAGCTGACAGCTCGCTCATTCACATTCGCCTTATTTCAAATTCATTTCAGAAATGTCGCTGAGCATTCTGCGTTCAAATTTCAACAGAACAAATATATTTTCACTGATTATGCAAAATTAAAAATGCCTTTCACCTTGTGAGCCAACGCCGAAAGAGAGATGGACACACAGCACACAAACACCACACAGCAGGATACCTCCACCAGTCGCCAATGGAGCTGAGCGCATTGCATAGCTGCCAAACGGAATGTGCTACAAGCAGCTGCTCATCAACGCGCGCGCACATACCTGCTTACTAACACCAGCGCCAGCTGGCTGGCCAAAGCGCAAAGCCGAAAAGGAAGCGCCATTGTCCGTTTGCGGTCACCAGCAACAAAGCGCAATTCAACAACAAGAATTGCAAAAAGACACCGAAACGCAAAGAAAGGTGACAGCAAAAAAATTAATTTATACATTTATACATATATTTATTTATAAGCAGAATGAGTGGCGGTGCGCGCACAGCACAAAGCAACAAAAGCCGAAATGAATGAAAACTTTAATCAAAGCAATGGCGTAACCCATTTCTTCAATGACTTTGTTGTTTGCCCACGTACTTGTGTACTTACTTACACCATCCGGCGCCCTGTGACGCTCTTGTGTTATCTGCACTCACTCTCTTGCCCTCTCGCCCTTTGCAACGCAACTCGAAGTGTGCTGCTGCATTGAGCGACTGTCAAGCAGCTGCCAAGCCAGGAGCCAGCCGCTGGACTATGAACCAAGAGCTGCCAAGTGCTGTCAACTAGCTGGCTGCCGGCACAGCACTTGTTGGAATTGTTGTTGCATTGACGCAGGTATCATCACAATAGCGGATGCATGTATATGAATGCGCATACAGTGAATGTTGAAAAAATAGCAGTACTTTTAGTTATATTTTGAAAACTTAAACTGATTTTTATGTTAAATTAAGTTAAGTAACTTTATGTTAAGTTGTATTACGTTATGTTTTATTAAGTTATGTTAGTTGCTCTCTATTTTATTTTAGTGTCAAATCGTATTATGCTATGTTCAATTACGTTAAGTAAATTTAAGTTAAGTTGCTTTCTTTATTTTTTCTTGTGCCAAAGCATAACATAGTTATTTAAACTTAAGTTGCGTTATATTAAGTTAAGTTAAGTTAAGTTAAGTTAAGTTAAGTTAAGTTAAGTTAGGTTAAGTTAAGTTAATTTAAGTTAGGTTAAGTTAAGTTACGTTAAGATAGGTTAAGTTAAGTTACGTTAAGTTAAGTTAAGTTAAGTCAAGTTAAGTTAAGTTAAGTACAATTAAGTCAAGTTAAGTTAGGTTAAGTTAAGTTAGGTTAAGTTGGGTTAAGTTAAGTTAAGTTAAGTTAAGTCAAGTTAAGTTAAGTTAGGTTAAGTTAAGTTAAGTCAAGTTAAGTTAAGTTAAGTTAAGTACAATTAAGTCAAGTTAAGTAAGTTAAATTAAGTACATTTAAGTCAAGCTAAATTAAGTTAAGTTAAGTTATGCTATGTTACGATGCGTAAAATTTTCTCTATTTTATGTGCCATAACACACTACTTTATATTACACCATACAATAAGTTACTGACACTTACTTTTTGCGCACAACTGTAGTTGCATTTAAAATTGTAATGAAAAATATATTTTTTTCTCTCGCCCATTTCTTTATATCACATTGCCATTGTTCTTGCCACGAACTTGCTTTCTACAGTGCTTATTGTTTTATTTCCTTCCTATTTTAGTCTTTCCTTTTTGTTTTTTATTAATTTACCGCAATTTTTCATTTAGTTCCATTTCTTTTATTTTGTAATATTTTCGGTTGGCAGCATTGTTATCTTGTGTGCCAATTTACTTTTCGTTTTCTTTGTGCTTCTAATTAGTTGTTTTCACTTTTAGTTATTAAAGAGTGGAATAAACGCTGCAATGCACTTCTTCGCGCCATTCTTCTTCTCCTTCTGTTTCGCTAAATATGTAGTTATGTACAATATTAACAACGATGGGCTTGTGCTGGCGCTTTATCCCATTTGCTGGGTACTTTGCCAAATTATGTCTCAAAATAATGGGAATTAATCTGTAAAAAGGCCAAGCAATGAGTTCTGCCATTGCGTTTCCGACACTTTGGCATTGCGTTGCTGCTGCATATTGCTCTCTTTCCCATGATCTCTTTAATCAGCATACTAGTGGCATACTCATTGTTCCTTTTACTTTCCAATTCGTGAACAGTGAGTAGTGAGTTGGTATACTAATTTACTTGTTAATTTTCATACAAATTGAAGACTGTTTCGCTGGTCTTGATTTGTATTTACTGGTGTGAATTATTTTTAAGTGCTCTCCTTTGCAATTCTCTTTGTAGTTTTTGGTTCAAGGCCAGTGAGTTAAATTTAGCGTTGCTACAATAAATACCCTTTTTAAGCTTTTAATTTACCGTAAACTCACTCTCACTATCACGAACTTTTCTTCAGTGGATTCACATATAGTCTGATCAAATTTGACCCGGACTCTCTTACCAAGTTTGGTTTACCTTTTTTTTTGTCATTTTAAACCATAATAAACACTTTTTATACTTAAATAGGAAAGAGAAGAAATCGATTTTTTCCTTTTCTTAATTTCGAACTGAAGCATTTTCATCGATTTAAAAAAAAAAATGGCCAGAAAACATTACAAACAGCTTACAGTAAATTTTAAATCTTATTAAGTAGATTTAATACCTAAACTTTTCGCTTAATCTAAGGCAAATTCCCTTGCTTATTGTTAAATTGTTTCTTTCTGATGCAATACAGCAATTAATACATTATCACTGCCAGCGCTGAAAAGCACAAACACACATACCAAAGCATTATGAAATGCTTCGAAAATAACAAAGCGTAAAAAGAGCTCATTTGATAAACGATAAGTAATCCGAAAATTTAATTGGAATGCTTTCAATGCAAACTTAACCACCACTTAAGTAGTTATTGCATAAAGCCAACAACAAATCAACAGAATTGTCAAACGCTTTTAGTAACCCAATAAAAGACATTGTATATTTATGTGCAAATTCAAATTAATTTATCATAATGACATTTAAAATGGTTAGTGGAAGAGTAATGGCAAATACAGTGCTATTTGCATGTCAACCACACGGCGTATACGTAACATTTGTTATGCGCAAGTAATTTGCAGTTGTTGGTGGCGCTGTTGTTCAAGCAGCAGCTAGTACTTGCAATATGCAAAACATATGTACATATATATGTATGTGTGTTATCTGTATGTAACTGTGTATTTTGTTTGTTTTCCATGGGCATATGCTTGTGTGTGAACATAGATATGTATGTGTGTGTACATAAAAATAATAACTTCTTAAGAAAATATTTATCCAATAAATATAAACAGCAGTTTGTCATGGCAGCCGTGGCAAGTAAATGCAGTACGTAATAACCGCAAAAGCAACGCAGGCAATAAAATAATCAAAGACACATACACGTATCGCCGGTTATTAATAACAAACAATGAAACTGTAAATATACATATTTGTGTGTATGTAAGTAAGAGATAATGATTGCGCAACAGTGGCTGCAGCTTCGTGAGCTGAGAAGACAGTCGGTGCATAAAAGTATAGATATTTCAAATCAAGTAATATAAAATGCGGAGTTAAGGCTGAAATAAATACATGTTAGCAGGGTTGCCAGCTGTTGTAAGCTTTTGATGTAGTTCAGAAAGAAAAAAATTTCGAAATATTAAATTTTAGAGATTTCATCGTTATGATTGAAAAATATTGTGAAAATAGTTGCCACATGTTTCAATCAATCGAAAAAGATTATGAGAAGAGTTACCACATCTTTTAATTTTTTAGGTAGTTCAATGGATAAAATTAAAGAAATAATAAAAATCAAAATATAGAGATTTAAGAGAGAATACAGTTCAACATACTAGCGAGCAGGGTTGCCACATGTTTACAATTTTTATATATTTTTTTAGGATAAATACCTATATTACAGATTTGTAAATTTTATGAATTATGTTAAAAATATTTTTCAAATGCGTTGCCACCTATTTAAAACAATTAATAAAAACAAATATTTAAAATAAGGGAAATCTTAAAATTTGTATGATTTACGGGTTATTACAGTTCAAAATGCTTTTGAATAGGGTTGCCACCTGTTTCAAAAATTAATTAATGAAATATTCAAAGTAAAATATATGTTACAATTTCGGTGTTAAATGAAAATATTAATTTTCAATCGCAAATATTTCGAGATATGTTGCCATCTTTTTGAGAATTGCTAACCAAATAAGTTAATAAATTATTTTTGGAATGCGTTGCCCCTTTTTAAAATAATTAATTAATTTTTTTTTTTTAAATAAGAGAAATTTTACAATTAGTAAGATTTACGAGTTATTACAGTGCAAAATGCTTGTGAATAGAGTTGCTACATGTTAATTTCTTTATTTTAATAAATTGATCAAATAAAAGATATATTATAGATTTTATAAATTTTTGTAAGAAATATGTTTGAAAAAGGTTGGCACTTGTTTAAAAAATTTATTTAATGAAATGTTCAAAATAGAACATATTTTACACACAATATCGGTGTTAAATGAAAATTTTTTAAATTTCAAACACAAATATTTTAAGATATGTTGCCACATTTTTGAAAATTGTGAACCAAATAAATTCTAGCAATTTCAATACCACAATATTAAGCAAAGAATTTAGTCGAAATACACGGTATACACTGTATTAATCGACTTATATATATGTAAGTATGTTTGTGTGTGTGTATTTGTATGGGCATACTGGCAATAAACGCAACATATTCAATATGTGCAGTTCATAATTTTTCAGAATTTATGATGTTGCGGCTGCATAAATACGTAAACACATATGATAACAAAAGCTGCACTGAGCTTATGCGCACGAGTGTAAGCAAATATGCATACAAATGCATGTGTATGTATGTATGTATGTGTGAGTTGTTATTTGCACACATGTTGCAAGTAGCATGTTTCTGCGGTTCCATTACGATTATGCGCTGCGCCAAAGCAAACAAGAACACACGCCCACAGCTACATGTACATGCTTACATACATTATACATATACATATATACATACATATGTATGTACAAGTATGTTATAGACAATTCTTCGCCAGCAGGTGCTATAGGAAATGCTTGATGCGCGCGTATTAACAGTTAGCTGAGTGTTTATAGTAGAAGTGTTATTGTATAGTTTTCTAAAAATAGAGAGCGGCTTCGATTTTTGTTTCAGCATGAAGCCCGCTTTTGGCAGTACATTCGCCTCAGGTGCTGCCAAACACAGTCGATGCAAAAAACATTGAATTTATGTAGACTTCTTGTATACATACATATGCATGTATACAAATAAAAACAACAACTGATTAGGGCCTGCCAAGAAACTCTCGCTGCACTTTTGGCACTTTTCAAGTCTGTAATGCAGTTTTGATTTTAAATTTCAACTCTGTATGTGGCTTTGTAGATGTGTGAATAATATCTGGGTCAGTGACTTGAATTGACGTCACACTTAGCACGAAAGTTTTTGCTCACTCGACATTTGAGCAGAAACAGATATACAAGCACAAATACATGAAAATGTATATATGATAGAAATACTTAAATTTTTTGGCATAAAATCGGTAAAATTCTTACTTTGTTTTGTGTATTCCAATTTTAATTTAAGGAAGGGGAAACGTAAATGTTTATCACTTGTAAAACTAAAGCGGGTATTTTTATGATCGATATTTTTTTTTTTGAGTTTTTTTAGGTTAAAATTTTAATAATTCATCATTCATCATTGATTTGTAAAAATTATTAAGGGTCGAGGGTCGAGAACGCGTAGAAAAGAAACTACGTTCAGGACGGTCATCAGCATCAACTAATGATCAACACATCCATAAAGTAAAGGAATTCGTGCTTGAGAATAGACAATTAACAGTCAGAAATCTTACTGGCATGGTTGGAGTATCGGAAAGATCAACGGAAACCATTTTGAAAGATCATTTGGGCCCAAGAAAAGTGGAGGTTCCAAAATCACTTAATTGTGTCGAAAAACAGCGTCGCGTGAACGTCTGCGAAGTAATGCTTTCGGACTACGAGGATGTCATTAAACGTATTATTGTTGCTGATGAGACTTGGATCTATGCTTGCGCTCTGGAAACATACCATCCGTCGGAAGGAACCACCATCGACTTTGAAAAATAAATTATCTTTTAAAATTCGCTTAACAAACCTGGTAGTCTATGATACCATAAAAATGCTGAACTCTGTAGGAGTAAGTAAAAGTAAGGTACTTTTATATATTTTCTAATTTATCCTCTTTCAACCAATCAGAGATCGACACCAACGAAGGCATCAAAAGCTATCCTCTTTCAAGTGGAGTTCCACAAGGTTCAGTACTCGTATTAGGCCCTTTTTTTTGGAATTTCATGTATGATGGGGTCCTAGGAATTCTAAGAATTCAACAACCAAAAAACGTCAAGTTAATTGCAAGCGCGGACGACTTTATAGTGGAAGCAGTAACTTGATAACCTCCAAAATAAATGTAATAAATGCATGAATGGTCTGCACCAATGGTTTTCTTCCATGAGTTTGAAACTGGCTGAACACAAAATAGAATTATTGCTCCGATGCGTATACTCACAGCTTTCCGAACTAAAGGGTGATTTTTTAAGAGCTTGATAACTTTTTTTTAAAAAAAAACGCATAAAATTTGCAAAATCTCATCGGTTCTTTATTTGAAACGTTAGATTGGTTCATGACATTTACTTTTTGAAGATAATTTCATTTAAATGTTGACCGCGGCTGCGTCTTAGGTGGTCCATTCGGAAAGTCCAATTTTGGGCAACTTTTTCGAGCATTTCGGCCGGAATAGCCCGAATTTCTTCGGAAATGTTGTCTTCCAAAGCTGGAATAGTTGCTGGCTTATTTCTGTAGACTTTAGACTTGACGTAGCCCCACAAAAAATAGTCTAAAGGCGTTAAATCGCATGATCTTGGTGGCCAACTTACGGGTCCATTTCTTGAGATGAATTGTTGTCCGAAGTTTTCCCTCAAAATGGCCATAGAATCGCGAGCTGTGTGGCATGTAGCGCCATCTTGTTGAAACCACATGTCAACCAAGTTCAGTTCTTCCATTTTTGGCAACAAAAAGTTTGTTAGCATCGAACGATAGCGATCGCCATTCACCGTAACGTTGCGTCCAACAGCATCTTTGAAAAAATACGGTCCAATGATTCCACCAGCGTACAAACCACACCAAACAGTGCATTTTTCGGGATGCATGGGCAGTTCTTGAACGGCTTCTGGTTGCTCTTCACCCCAAATGCGGCAATTTTGCTTATTTACGTAGCCATTCAACCAGAAATGAGCCTCATCGCTGAACAAAATTTGTCGATAAAACACATTTCGAACCGAACACTGATTTTGGTAATAAAATTCAATGATTTGCAAGCGTTGCTCGTTAGTAAGTCTATTCATGATGAAATGTCAAAGCATACTGAGCATCTTTCTCTTTGACACCATGTCTGAAATCCCACGTGATCTGTCAAATACTAATGCATGAAAATCCTAACCTCAAAAAAATCACCCGTTATATCCAACGAACCAGCTGAAGTATTAGCTTGTTTGCCGTCCATAAACATCAAGGCAGGCGAATTCGCAAGATTATATGAGCTATCAATTACAGAAATCAGAAAAAGAGAGGAGAGAAAGAAGAACATAATTATATGGCAGCAATGGTGGCAAACTTCAACCAAGGGACGATAGATCTAGACTCATAACTGACTCCCATACGTAGATAACTAGACAACATGGGACCTGGATTTCTGGGAATCGGTTAGGCTCAGCGGATTAAATTTCCGCACTCCGGCTTTCAAAGCATCCCCTACTATAAAAAAAAGTGATCGAATGTCAAACTTTCATGAAAAACTAGGACAAAGTTCAATTAATATCATAAAATTAGAACTTTAAGAGGGTTGACTCAAAACTTTAGAAACATAAACTTAATACATACAAACACAACCACGGCTTACAGAACTTTCGCGCGGCAAACTTAAATAACAAACTCGTGCCTTCAATCAAACATCAACTGTTGGCCGCATTAAATCTAAAATATTTTCTCTCACAGTTTGTTGACTTTAATTTTAGAAATATTACACAAGGGAAACCACCCGACATTTACGCAAATCTAATTTTCCCCGAAATTTTCAACATCCTGACATGCGACAATTGACAGCGCGCGGCACACGCTCCTCCAATTAAAGCCATGCGCTGACGACAACGCGTCAAGGTAATACGAACAAGCTTGCCAACCACCGCCCACCCACCGAGCAAACGCGCCCACGCTCGCCCACGCTTGCCCCTTAATAAATGAAAATTAAAATGTTTAGTGGTCGGCAGCGAGGATTAAACAAAGCTTAGTACTGAGTAGCGCAACAGCATGACCGGGAGAGAGGATGAGTTGGTAAGTTGCACCCCGCAAGCCGCCAGCGTGGTAGCTGAAATTTACAACTCCACGACAGCGAATTGAAGCAGCAAGCCAACAATAATTTCCAAGTGTCGGACGTTAGCAGCCGTTACTGTCTTGCTGTCCCACAACCGTTCGTCGCTACTCATCTTTGTCCTGCAGTCCTTTAATGCTTCCGCATCTTAGCATCCGCTTTCCTGTGGATTATTATTTTCTTACTACGTGTTTGTTGTTCTCATGGCAGTAGCTTGGTAAGCAGCTGCAACACTGCTGCTGTTGTTGTTATTGGCACTACCTCTACACTGTTACTGCTGCCTAGCAACCGCAGTCTCAACCGCAACACTTCTATTACGGACTCTTTAATCGCTTCGCTAGCTCCTGTGGCGCGGCACAACAACACTTACCTAAGCATACACACCTACACACAGCCTCTGGGGGGCAGCGAGCGCGCTCTAGCCTTTCCACTACGCGCGCAAAATATATAACTGTCGTCCACTTGGGCTTGGTTGCCGCTGCCGCTTGTAAATACTTCAATTTCGCCCGTGAAGCTAATAAATTCTGTAAAATATTTTTATGCGTTCACGCTTGAGCGGGTAAGTGCGCCGCGTCGCTATATTTTTCAATAAACCGAAAGCTATCTTTTCGGCAAATACACGCACGTGAATCTTAAATTTATATTTTTGCAAAACTATGCTGGTATTTTGTGTGCGTGTGTGTGGGTGTGCGCATTTTTGTTTGCATTCAGCTGAAATTTACTGCTTTGCTGCTCTCGAAAGTGGCTTATTATATTTAAATTGAAATTATGCTGGCTCGCCTGCAATCATTTCACTACGGCATTATATTTATAGCCAAAGCATTAAAGCGCTGGCGGTGCAAGGCGCTCTAACAGCGCACTATATCATAAGCAATGGTACTTCTCGCTCATGTGAGCTCTACTTAGCCGTTTTGTGTGTAAACGCCGGCATCGAAAAATAATACAAAAAATAAAAATAAAAATAAAACTGGATTATAATAGCCCATATTCCCAAAAGATGAAGTATTTCGCCAATTTATCTCAAGGAAACTTTTACAGCTAATAGTTTCGGGGAAGGCACTTTATTATGCATTTGCGCCAATCTGTGTGTATGTAGAAATGTATATGTGTATGTGTCCATAAAAAAGCACTCATCAGATTTCAAAAATAATTATAGCTAGAAAGCTCTAGAAAGCTCTTTCATTTTTGATCTGGCGATAAAACAAAAATAATTCTTTGATGTAAAGATTTGCGAAACTGTTACCTATAAAGTCCACTGATATACAGGATATACGCTAATTCATTTTCAAGCGTCGAATCAATTGCAAATTACTCAACAGGTGGTGCTGCTGTTAAAATGTACCGAAAAACTCATTTTCTGCAGAGGAACATGGCAGAGCTTTTCTGAAGTCACATTTTGAAAAGGCAACTTAAAATATGAGAACTATATGGTTTTGGACTTGATTTTATCCTATAATTCCACTTTTCCTTTGCGCAAACAGTTTCTGCTGATTGACTATGCTTTTGATTCTATCAATCTAAGCAACTTTTGATATAAGTACCGTCGGATCAAATTTGACCCGGACTCGCCCATATAAATAGCGCGAGCAAACCGAATATATAAACATTTTTTTCGACATTGGTAAGGGGTGTTTTATTAGACATGTGATTTTCAATGAGACAATCCTTTATCTAAGCCAATTTTACAGCTTGATGTAGAGTCAACTCGGTTTGTCATTTCATAATAAATAGACTTATGTACTTCGGAACAACGTATTCAAATCGTGCAAATTTATTACCTAAATAATCGCTCGGTCCCATCAAAGTTGAGATGCCGTTACATACTCAAACTGTTTGATTTCTTATATGGGCAAGGGAACTCATTTATATATCTATATTCTATATATTCCCTAAAAATTCAAGCCGGTTAAAATGTTACTGTCAATGGGAAACGCTATAGAGCTTTGATTAGTGAATTTTTCACGGTTTAAAAAAAATTCGCTCCTGAAGTGGAGGCTGACATTGTCTCGCGTCGTCTGTGGCGTGGCCTCCAAAACCTTGAGATTTAACACCGTTTGACTAATTGTTGTGGGGTTGTGTAAAGTTACTTTTCTACAGTTAGGCCCGAGACGATTGACGCCCAATTGCTGCAAAAAGTGATCGAAAATTGAGTCCTTCGAATGGAGTACATTCAAACCAGCCGCGGCGAACACTTGCTCGAAATCGTTTTTAAAACAAAGTTTTTTTGGTGATTTTTCATGGTAACATCGAAAAAGTTAAAGAAGTAGTGCTTGAAAATCATCATGTTGGTATCAAAGACTGATATCTCAACATCGCTATAGATCGACTCAGCACATTTGGTTTTGGGCTTCATATATTAATTCTAGACTCGAACTAAGAGACCTGAATCTCTAACAAAAACGACGTCGAGTACAAGTCTCAAAAGAGAAGCATGACAACGTAGCTAAAACCATTTCATCAAACCATTCATCAAACGCATCATTACCGATGAAGAGACGAGGGTTTATGAATATCACGTCGAAGCTGGTACCGAAAAAGTCATAATTCGCTGAAGGAGCTGAAGGTCATCCCAATCGAGGCTTATGACAAGTTTATGGGTTAAATATTGTGGCTTGTATTAGTTTAGCAGTCTATATTGAAGGTGAAGTCACTCCGGTTCAAATTTGATCAGATGGTTTTCTCATACAAAACAACTTTCTTTTTAAACAGCAATGCGTTTACGTTGTTTTAAAGTGTTAGGGTTTTGTGGACACAAACTTCATAAACACTTTATCAATAAAATCATTAAAAATAGATCCTGATTGAGTATATAAACTATCTGCTTTACTCCGATTTCCACAGAGTTCATTATTCCGGGACAATTCGACGTCCGAAGAAAGCAGAAGAAGCGACAAAAAGTTTTAGGTACTCTCTCGTGCTCCGTGTGCCAGCCTCATCGATCTTATCCGGTAATCGGTACGCCTTAATCTTAGAAATGACTATTGTTTCGGCTTAGAACTTGGTGGTAGCATATATGTATGTATGTATGTACATCGTCACCTAAAATGCAAAATAACGTAGCATAACTTTTCATAAGTTTACAGGTGAAGGAAAGGCGATATAATAGAAACCACTCATATTAAAGCAAAGTTTGAGTTTTGGTTATAAAATGGTTATAAAATGCGTATATATTGGTTATATGTTGGTTATATGTGGGTTATATATTGGTTATAAGTTGGTTATATATTGGTTATATCTGACAGCGGAAGCCGAAAATTTTACGCTACATATATCTGATATGATGTAGTGATTCGTAAGCAATAAAGGACTCAGTTTCGATTTTTTTGATGAATCGTTGTTTTGCATTTTAGGTGAAGATATGTAGATATTCTCTCGAAACTCTTAATTCAATGAAACCCCTTTTGTGAAAAATTTCCATAAATCACACAGGGCGCATACCAACTGATCGGTAAAACAACTGACCAAATATGAACCTTTTCCTTCCTGAAACCTGAATATCTGGCTTACCGAAAGCCCCAGAGAAACCAACTTTTTTACTTTTTAAAAACCCTAACCTTAACATTTTAGTACGCTTGCCGTTCACGCAGCCATTCAAATTGATTATTCGTTCAAAGCGGCCACATGAATAATTATTTATCGCTCAATCCAAGGGATTAATTTAGATTTGTTATAGAAAATCTCTAACGAATTATGCATTTGCGTGCACGCCCACAACAACACACACACAAACACAAATACACTAATACCAACTAAATACTTTATTTTGCAGCAACACATAGTGCACATTTATCAGCCGCCAACAACAACAATTCGGGCATTAAGCTCAGCTGAGTCGGCTAACAGACAATTCAATTTCCGCAACTTGCTAACACAAACTCAAATAACCGCGCGAGTACACAATTCAGGCTGCAACAACACATACATGCAGCCACAACAATAACAACAGCGTTAGATTACAATGGAATATTTATTTGAATATTATTTTAGAATAACACAAAATGCGAATGTAATTGAATTTCGCTAATTGCACACAGTGTGCGTAAATAAACCGCCGCGAGTGCGAAGCGCCACAGCGGCAAGTGGGCGCTGGTGGAAGGGAGCAAGTGAAGTGAGGTAAATAGTAGAAGCATAGTTATTTGAGACCATCAATAAGCGTTAGCGCAGTGAAATATTTTCGCATATTTACCGTTAGTCAGTTGCGGGTAGAATGCCACTCAGTTCGATAGTGTTTGCGTTGGCGGACCACTGGGCGTATACGTGCCGCTGTTCACAGGAATTTCAGCGCACACAAAGTGTTGCAGGGATTATTATAACTGCTGTGTAGGACTAAACTGCCCGTTTTATTGCCGTTTGGTTTGTGTGCAATAACAATTTGTGGAATTACACGCTGTTTTGAATTAAAAAAAAAATATTTTTGGTTCCGAAATTCTCCCAGTGTTGGTCTAAAAATAGCAGTAGATGTTAATAACACTTGCACAAACTATTTATTTTATAAAAAAATTAACAATTTTTGGTAACAGTGCAATAACTGAAATGCATTTTCCAATAACCTTTATCGAAAGCACAAGCCAAATTCGAATTATTTGCGAAGAATGACAAAGTTTCGTGCACAATAACCTTGCAAACTCAGTGCCGAAATGTGAGCAGAGTTTATTTTTAACTCAGTTCGATCCTTTGTAAATGTACATATACACTACATGTGCGCTTAGGAATGTGCTAAGTGCCTTTATAGCAACACACTTGTACATTTAGATGGCTTTCATGCAGCCATTCGCACTCCCTCACAAGCTGCCATCAGCACATGACACTCACATGCACACACACACAGTCGTGCATGTAGCTAACGGGGTGGATGAAACAACAATGGCAAGGGAACTTGATGGAAATTGAAATTGATAACCGGCCAATGGACTAGCTGACTGACTGTTTAACTGACAATTGAATAACAACTGTATCTAGCATTGCACAGCTGCGCCATTGTCCAAATATTTATACGAAATTACATGCACACATACATTCACCTACACAGATGTACGTGTTTGTGCAAGTGCAGCCTGTAGGAAATTTTAATGTTTAGCTTCAGCTGAATGTAAGCGGTCTTGGGTGTAATAAATTGAAACTCTGACCTTGTCAAATAAGCACTTTTTCATATAATGACTTGGTTTTAATCGCTTAGTTTGTTTAGCAGCTATATGCTATAGTCCGATCTGAACTATGTCTTCCGAGTTTGTACCGTTGGCTTCAACAATAATATGTGCCAAATATCATGCAGATATCTTATCAAATAAACAAGTTTCCTATACAAGAACTTGATTTTTTCGTTCTATTTGTATGCCAGCTATATGCTATAGTCGCCCGATTTCAACTATTCCGACAAATGATCAATTTCTTGACTGGAAAGGGGCAGTTGCAAAGTTTCAGTTTGATATCTCAAAAACTGAGGGACTAGTTCGCGTATATCGATATTCAGAAGTGACTGGATCGCCTTAAACGAACCAAATTAATTAAAATTAACGTATTCTAACGTAACCGAACCTTACCCGGCCAATCTCAACCTAATCTAAGATAACCAAATCTCACCTAACAAAACAAAACACAATCTCAAAGGCCTAACCTTACCAAATGTAGGGTAGTCGAAAAAGTATTTTCGTATTTTTAATTAAACTTCATTAAGGGAGTTCTGCATTGACCGAAAAAAATGGTAATTTGGTGGTGCAAGGTCAGGGCTATAAGGTGGATGCATCAAAACTTCTCAGCCAAGTTCTCACAGTTTTTACCGAGTCATCAAAGATTTGTGTGGTCTAGCCTTGTCCTGATGGAAGACGAAGCCCTTTCTGTTGATCAGTTCTGGCAGTTTTTTTTCGATTGCTTGCTTCAATCTCAGCAGCTGATGACAGTAAAATTTATAATCAATCGTTCGGCCAGGCTGGTGAAGCTCAAAGTGGATGCACCCTTTCCAACTCAGCATAAGTTTTCGAGGCGTCAATCATGGCTTTGCGACCATTTGTTGAGCTTTACCACGCTTGGAGCATGATCTTTTTCGAACATTTTTGTCGTATTTGATCCACTTTTCATCTCCTGTTACCATATGCTTTAGAAAAGGTTAGATTTTATTTCGTTTCAGCAAAGAATCGTAGATGTTAATTCGGTCCATTAAATTTTTCACAGACAAATCATGTGGTACCCAAACATCGAGCTTCTTTTTGTAGCCAGCCTTTTTCAAATGATTTAAAACCATTTGATGATGAATGTGTAGTTCCTTCACGATGTCATGGCTGCTTTTGTGACGGTCCTGGTCAGTCTTTTCTATAATTTCATCGACTTTTTCAACGATAGATCGACCAAAGCGAGGTTCATCTTTCACATCGAAATTACCAGAACATAAGCGAGGCAACCATTGTTGTGCCACACGAATGATACAGCATCGTGTCCGTAAATTTCACAAATTTCTTTGGTGGCTTTTTTCACTTTTTTATACAAAAATTTCAAAAAATATTTTTTTTTTGGTTTAAAATCTCACCTTTCCAACGCTGTATGGTATGTGATTAGTAACACTGGAGATATAATTTACAAAATAGAAAAGACATTTTTGACTACCCAATATAACCCGATAATGCACTTAGGACAAGAGTAGTGCCACTTGAGTATCTCGGACTGAATTTTTTCATCAACATATCTCCTTTCTTTTCCTCTGCTATTTTTGATATAACCCAAAACTGAACGAAAATGTAAGTCAAAACTTCACTAAAATCTTCAATTATCTCAAATTAAAATTAATTATTAAAACTACCTTCAACCAACTCCAGCACTACATCTCCTCCATCGTAACATTGCGATTTCCAGCAGGTTCTCTTCGTGCATATTTGTAGAGATATTACTGTAAATAAGCGGTGTTGATATACATAAGTGGATTGGTAAATACTTGACTCAGTTGAACAATGTTTGACAAACATTTACACATTACATTTCCGCCGCCAAAAAGCACGAAGCACGAAGCATACGATTGAATGAATGTGCGAACGAGGCGACGCTAAAATGAACAGTTTTTCTCATTTCCTCTTTTAAATGGGAAACATACGTTGCATATACTACACATGTGTATATATAGATGTATGTGAGTCGAAGTTTATATGTGTTGTAGCTCAGGTATATACTGACATATAGAGACATCGCTGTGTTTGCACTGCGCTCGTTTAACAATATATATTTATCGCTTTGTTGCCCGACACTGCTTTTACGTCACGTAACGTCAAGTAATCGTTAAAATAAATACATAAATAGAGGAGAATGTAAAAGTAATGTTGCGAAATTTTTGGACATTTCCAACAAATGTCAATCGACAATGAATGACATATCGATTTTAGAAGTCGGGGAAAGAGCTTCATGAATTTAGTGTGCTGTTTTGGGAAGAAGGGAGTTTGGCATAGAAAGCAACGTTCAATAGAGAGTAAATTAAAGGAAAGCAGTACTTTAGAGTAAGGCACATTTTAGAGTGGCATATTTTTGACAGCCTCTTACTTTGCTAAATTAGGTAAATGTTTTAATGTGAACCCCACAAAAAGTACCTCAATCCAACATGAAAATGAAGAAAAGAATTTTTGAGACAAGCCATTACTTCGTATTAGGTTTTAGCTTAACGATACTCACAAATTTCTAACCAAATATGAAAACTACTACTACTTACTCTTATGTGAAACCCTAAAATCTTCCGAATTCTCATTACCAAAAAAAGCTCAGTTTTGCACGAGTAGAACTAATTTCTGTATAATGCTGACATAAAATACCAAACTAACATAAACTAAATGTGCGCTTACAGCGACTTTATGCCACGAGTGTCAGCAGCAGTGGTTTAGCGCCTAAATTTATGCTCAAATAGCAACTGCCATTGTCTGTGCAATAAAAGCGGCCAAAAAAACTTGCGCTGCTTTAAATACAGCCACGCGTATCATATGTCCCACCTCACCCTCGCCGCACTTAGCAAAACGCAACTGACTACACTTATGTTGCATGCAACATTTTGCGCTCATATGCAGCGGCATATATGCGTGTGTTTCATGTTTTGTGGTTTATTGCCTCGTTCAAATGTTGTCACTTGTGCCATTGTTATTGTTATTGCTATTTTTTGCTGTGATGCACTCATTGTTTCCTATTGCCAACATTCGCGCGCTGTCAAAAAGTGTCACAGCAGTTAAAATCACACAACAGTGACGGCAACAATAACAAACATACCATTCACTCGTACCGTTGACTAAAATTAAACAAGCCAAAGCGCGGCGAAAAAAACTGCAACAACAAACTTCAACTAACTCAAAAACAAAGGCGGCAAAAATTTCGCATTTGTGTGTGTGTGTGGCTGAAATGGCAATGTTCCAGTTGCTACGGCATTCGCTGCTCTTAATTGGTTGCCAAGCGGCGCGGTGTGTGTTTTGGTTGTGCAGCAAATATCCATTCTGGCGTCCATTGTGAAATATATGCCGCATTGCACAAATAAAAGCTAATATACATACATGTATGTGTGTACATAGTATGTTTGTTGTTGGCATGCGTTTGAGTTTGCTGTTTGTTGCAGGAACATTATTGTTCAGATTTTTCGGTTGAGATTTTAAGTTGCAGCTGGAAAAAAGTGTCCAAAATGTAACAATTTCACTTGTCTTCTTCTTCTTCCATACTCGCATACGCGGTTATAGCCGAGTTAGCAGCAGCGCACCAATCGTTTCTCCTTTTCGCGATTTTCTATTGCAGAGAGGTGGGTACGTATCTTGGCTGCAACAAGATAGTGGTCCGAGGTGGTGTTAGGACCTCGGAGCGTATACACGTCTAAAATACTGGAGACGTGTCTTCCGTCTATCACGACATAAACGATCTGGTTGGTGGCTTTTCGATCCGGAGACAGCTCTCATAGGTGCGCTCCAAGCGCTCATAGAAGGCATTTTTGGTCACATCGTCCTTGTCCTCCGTCGGGGTGTGAGCGCAAATCAGCGATATATTGAAGAACCTCGCTTTGATGCGGATTGTGGCCAAACGTTCATCCACCGGGATGAATACCAGGGCTCGACAACTTAGTCTCTCTCCCACCTCGAATCCCACACCGAATTGCATACATGTATTGGCTCCGGAAATTTGAAAGTTGTTTAATTAAGTTTTGTTTTATAATACCTAAAAGTGTATTTATTTTACATGGTATATACAACTTTTTTCCTCCTACCTCTTACATATGTACACTAACTGCATTAATTACGTAAACGAAGTCGTAACGCGAAAAAAAAATTAATTTTCTTGTTGTAAGTATTTCTTTTTCAATGTGACCACCGTGAAAAATACATGCAATGGAAGTTGTTGACCTAACAGACAATGCAACAATTTTTTTTCTTCCGTTACACAATGCCGCAGGCGTTATGTTTCATTCGCGAAAAATTCATTTGCTCTGTTCTATGTACATATTTTTTAAATGGCGGCCGTGGCGTATACGTAACCACAATAGAGTTCAATGCAACACCACAGAGAAAATCGAAACAATAGAAATTTCCGTAGAAAAACGCGCCGCAACCGCGCTGATAATGTAAACTTTGTGTAAATGCAGGGATATATATATATGTGTGTGTGTGTGCAATGTTTATCTACTATACCCATGTACACATATATGCATGTAGTTAAGTCTGTGGTTGTGTTAGTTTACAATAAATATTTTCACTTCATTGTTAATTGGTAACGCGTTGCGCAAATATTTGTATTTCATTCCATCAACGCCTACTCCAGCCCTGTTATGTTTGCACATTTTTCACGCACGCACACACATACATACATGCCCATGCGCACACATCTACGCTCAGCCATTCAATCATTCATTGCGCTCATTTGCAAATGCGTTGCAATCAATCATAACATGAAACTTAAGTAACTAACACACACACATGCCAACAAATACAAGCTTATACATGAGTACACACATACACACACAAATGCACACAGTTGAAGAATACACCGCAATTCGTGCTATCACTACGCTTCAGTAGCTTTCGATTTATTGTCGGCGCGCATCAGCCTACACTTACATACATACATACATGCATATGTATGTACATGTGCGTATAATCACTTTATTTTGATTTAAGCAAAGATTGGAAATCTATTTAATCTATTTATTCAATGGCAAATGTGGCTTGTAAATGTATTAGTCAAATTTAAGCGTCCCACCTACACACCTTACTAGTCCACCGCGCCGTAGAAGCAGACATTTCTTAGCCTACTTTCAGGCGCTTACGCAAGCCATGAGAAGCATGATGATGATGAAACCTACATTAGTGACTGCTGATGAACAGCAAACATTATTGATAGTGAAATTCAGTGGCAAATGCTGATAGTAAGCCGACAAATAACGGTAATGCACAATAGTTCTTTCATAGTCACACGCGTATACATATACGCGTACATACATAGCTGCGCTGAAATAAAACACAAATATTATTAATATGGCTATGCTGGGTGCGCATTCCTCGGCGCGGAGGCGCTGAGCCGGCAACAGTAATTTAACGTTTTCGTTGTAATTTGTAATTTTTCACCATCATCAATCAAATACCAGCTGTCAAAAATATATTTACTGTGTGACCATCACTGTTGCGTCGACGGTGGACAGTGGGTGAGTTTACCATCATAAAAAAAAAAATATTTTTAAAAATTTAGAAAAATTTAAAAAAAATTTTTTAAATAAATAAAAAAAAAATTTAAGAAAAATTAAAAAAAAATAAAAATCACAAAATTTTTTTGTTGGAAAATGCTTGTTTTATCAAAGTAAGAATAGCTGCTAACTTCATTCTAATTTTTATAAAAAAAATAAAATACATCAAAATAAATACTTCAAATGAAAATAAAAAAATTTAAACATGAAAATAGCAAAAAATATGATAAAAAATTTAACACCTAAAAACCAAAAAGAAAACACAAGAAAAAAAAAATTATTTTAATATTTTTTTAATTCTTCACTCCATGCTTTTTTAACGCCACTGTACCTTGTCGCCCCATGCTTCATCAGCCATCACTTGCCTCAGAAATCTAGTTTTCTACTTTCACTTCTCCTCCTCGGTTTTAGCCTTTCACATATTTCTTCTCTCAGCACCCATCAAAATTTTACCACTCCCACGCTCTTTTTTCCCCCTCTTTCCCATTACGACAGTGATTTATATTATTTCTTGGCATTTCTCTATTACTGCACATAACGTGTTGACAATCGCACTGCCACATTGCGAACACTTGGCTGAGCACTGTTCGTGGTAAAAAGCGCCGCTAAAAACCAACAACAACGCCAATAATGCAGCGTCGCAGGAAAACAAAGCCTACACTAAAAGGCATATCTTTCCGAGCTGTTGACTTTTATTAATATTTGTACAAATTGTGTTGAAAGCGAAAGATTATCCAATGCAATTAAATATGCGCACAAAGACACGACGCGAGAAACGCTAGACATTGTGGTTGTTGTTGACTTCGAAAAAAAAGTAAAAGTGACACATTTATGAAAGGCAGTGGAAGGGTGTTTGCCAAAAGCAATTTGTTGTTGTGACATCTTATCATTTTTCACACCGAAACTTTATATTGACGGTAGAAGATTTTGATATTCACTTTTTGAATTTAAAAACCTAGATTTTAAACGTGTGTCTGCTTGAAAATAAGAAAAGAAATCGTACCTAAAATGAAGCTGCTTTCGACACACTGGGTACTGCAGATGAATCTAACCCAACAAACGAGAATCTTTAATGACGAATCGCTTAGGAAATAGTCGCCTCTTTTTGATTTACATATATCGAGCATAAGAGGAATGATGAGATTCATTTCGGAAAAGGTCCCACCAAAAATATTTTTTTTAACACATGAGAAGCGGGCATCTCCTACAAAGCTCACATTGGAACTAACACAAGAGGCTTTCAGACCGATCGTTTACAACGAGTTAATGAGTCAAGCGTGCAATGATCGCACCTGATTCCACCACATCAAGTCCAAGCTCAGTGTAAACTGACGGGCCAAGATAAGGCATGGCTTTAGACTCTGACTTATTGAAGAAAGATCTGAGAATTGGTTGTTTGATAGATTAGTTGATTGACTGATTTTGATTGTTTGAGTGATAAGTATTTAAATTATTGATTGAATAACGGATTTTTGATTGATTGATTTGATTGAAACGTTGATTGATATCATTTATATGATTAATTGATAATCATTGAAATGACTGATTGAAAAATTGTATTGTATAATTGATTGAAAAGAAATAAAATTGTTAGAATGACAATCATTTGAATGATTTATTGATTGATTGAATTGAAATAATATTATAATTTATATAATTGATTGATTGTTTGAGTGATAAACATTTAAATTATTGATTGAACACCGGATTTTTGATTTATTGATTCGATTGAAACGTGGATTAATATGATTGAATTCATTGAAACGTTGATTGATATGATTGTTTGATAATCATTGAAATGACTGATTGGCTAATTTTACTGGTGGTATAATTGATTGAAAAGAAATAAAATTTTTATAATGACAATCATTTGAATGATTGATTGATTGAATTGAAATAATTAATTAATTTATGTGATTGATTGATTGTTTGAGTTATAAACATTTAAATTATTGATTGAATAACGGATTTCTGATTTATTAATTAGATTGCATCGTTGATTGATTTAATAGGTTAATTGATTTGATTGATATGATTTATATGATTGATTGTTTGACAGATAATTATTTGATTGACTAAATGTTTTAGTTGAGTGATTGATTGTTGAAATGAAATATTGTTATGATTTAATTGATTTATTGATTATTTAACAATTTAAATGATTGATTGAATAACTTCCTTTTTAGTAATTAGTTGAATATTTATTAGGTCGATGGTTTTCGTCGATCGATTGTTTGACTAATAATCATTTGAATGATTGATTGAATAGCTGAATATAATTATTGAATAAATGGAAGACTGGTGATTGATTTATGGATTGATTGAATAATTGTTTGGAGGATGATCATTTAAATGATTGATTGATTGATTGAATTGATAGATTATTATGATATATATAATTGGTTGATTGTTTGACTAATAAATATTTCAATTATTCATTGTTTGAATAACGGATTTTTGATTGATTGAATCGTTGATTGATTTAATGAATTCATACGACTTATATTTTTGATTAATTAAAATGAAATATTGTTATGATTTATTTGATTATTTTATCATTTAAATGATTGATTGAATATATTTATTTTTAGTGATTAGTTGAATGTTTATTTGGTCGACTGTTTTGATTGATTGATTGTTTTACTGATATTCACTTGATAGATTGATTGATTAGATATAATTGGTTACTCGTTTTACATAAAACAATTTAAATGATTGATTGATTTGATTAATATGATTAATTGATTGATTATGTTTGACATGATTAATTATATCGTTAAAGAATTCATTTGATTGATTGTTTATATTAATTCATTGATTGATTGATTCGAAATGTTTGACAAGATTGCTGCGTTGATTTTTATTAGGTATTTTAGAAATTTAATCGACAGAAATCAGGTGAACATGGCAATATTTGGTCTTTCGAACACCAATATAAAAAGGAAACGCTACCTATGGCAGGCATCGAAAGAAATAAGCAAAGAGTATGTATATACAGACTTAAATACAGCTGCGTACAGCAATTATATACTTATCAAACCTTTTGCTTCGTTTTCAAATATCAAATGTCGCAGCGGAAACGAAAATTTCCGGTAGTTAATAGTCTTTAAGCTTATTTATACATCCACGAAATAGCTAAAAATGTTTTTTATTCTTCTTGTAGCAAATCTAATTGAAATCATGCGTTAGACACAATAATGGCAATGCTCGCACTCCAGTAAGCCCATAAAATAACACCGTAAATGTGTGTATGTGTTAATTATAAGGCCGTGTGTACTTCTACCACATAGATATGTATGAGTAATTGTGTTTGTTTGCGTGTAATTAAAAGTTGCTCATAAAATTTTACGTACTCGCGGCGAAATTAATCAACACAACAGAAATGTACTCATATGTAGCCACTATGTGTCTGTTCCGGCGTGACGGGGCGGGGTGTCATCTACGCATGATGTGACTTGCGAAGACTTGAGTAGCTCGTAATAATAAATATATAGAAAAGCATGAAAGCAGGCAGCGGAAGTTGTGAAAATATAATTAGCAGCGCATCATAAGTTGCTTTATGCGAGTGTTTAAAGAACTTTTCAATTTTTCATGCGCGTTTAATGCGCACCCATACACACATGCTGTAGGCACACACCCACATGCATAACATATTAATGCGCGAGGCAGGCTCAAATGTAAGTGGGAGAAAATTATGTTCATAATGAGTATGCGACACAATGTTACGACAACATTCCGCGTTTATATGCAGACGTGTGATGCTTTGAAAGAAAAGGAACAAAAACAACGCAAGAACGGCTGAAATTAACAACTTATTTGGATTAATATTTTATTTGCTATGTGACTAATTATGTGTGGGTGTGTGAGTGTAGGGAAATGAGAGGAAAAAAACTGATAGGAATTTATGTACAGTTAGGGACAGAAATTTTCCGTTATGCATACTTGAGTAATATTTGTATTCATTTTTGTTGTTGTTGTTGTCGTGACGATGTATATATTTATGTCTTAGGTCACGTTTACACCTTATCCGCTTAAATAAGCGCATTCCGGTGCGGATACGTGTCATTGTATGCTTTCATAGCGAAGCTTTTACAAGTTCGAATTTGGGATTTTGTTCAAAGAAACCAACAAAAAAAATATAACAATATATGAATAAAATAATAATGATCGAGGGGCTAGTTAAACTTTAGAATTTTGTCGACTTTTTGAAAAAAATGTCGGGTTTTGGGAAAAAATTTAAGGAATGTAAATCGAAATTATTTTGAAAAACCACATTCTTGATCATTATCTGACAATTATATGTAAAAAAAATTGCGTAAATATTTTTCGCCGATCGATCCAACTGTTTTGAAAAATTTTTCTCGCCAATCCCGAACGCAGCGTTTCGAAAAAACTCCTTTTATATCAATTCTATGTTAAACTTCCCAAGTAACCATCAAAAACAACCCTGCATACGAACTTATTGAGATGGACTGCAATCCTAACACTCCACTTGGTTATGTCAGCGCCGCTAACTAACTGGTTGGCGGACTGACTGCCTACTCAAAGCTCATCATGAACGCCACAAAGACGTTGACGCGGCATAACAAGTAACTGCTAACGTAAGTAGCTTAAATAATATCATAATAAATAATTAATTAGCACACACAAACTACATTGCCACCATTTGGTCGACATTGTCATTTCAACTCACTAGTGCGATGTCAAATACCTTTACTCCCGCTACTTGTTACACTTGATTACTTCAGCCGCAAGACAATTGCCCGCGTTCACCAACGTTTGTTGCATGCTTAAGTAAGCGGTTAAGAGTGTGTACATTCGTGAGTATACACAATTGACTTGTTGGCGGCATAAGCTGTCAGATTCTAGTTATGTATGTGTATGTCTGTATATTACGTATGGTAAAATGTTATATAAGCATTGAATTCGCAAGCGGCTTTTGGTATTCATAGTGCCTCATAAGTTTAGTGGCGCTGTGCTAATTTTCATTTCATATTTTTCTTCCTAACGGAAAATACTACTACTTAAGGCGTTTACTGGCGCAACTCATACTTAGTAAGACATTCCATCACCAAACATTTTGACATATTCAAGCATATCTCCCGAAACTTCTTCAGTTTAACCAACACTCCTCGGAAGTATGTGTTTACATAGGGTGTCCCAAAATAACGCAAGCTTTAAATTTGCCATCATTTATGTACTAAAGTCTTGACAACTCTAAAAAAAATCATTTAACTTTTCCTATGTATATAACTTGGCATATTTCGACATTTTGCGTTAAGAATGTAAATCTGCAGCTCTGAAAAAATAATTTTCTAATACAAAATATAACACTCTATAAAAAAAATTCTTATAAATTTTTTCATAAAACCATTCCTTTAAAAGTTATACACTGTCATAGTTATACATCAAATGTACTAAGTCTTCATTCAAGTGCCTTATAAATTATATATTACTCATACGACATGGTGTACTCTATCAAAACAGTACATTTGATGCACAATTTTAACTTTGTATAACTGAAAGTTTTGATGGAAAAAATCATTAAAACCCTTTTTGTAGAGCGCTAAATTTTGTATTAGCTTATACTTTTTAGATAATGCAGGCTAACTTTCTTAACGCAAAATACTGAAAAACTCCACGTTAAATACATGGCCAAAGTAAAATGATTTAGGGATTAGTTTTATGGAACAAAAACTAAAACTACAGGGAGCCTCAGCAAAAAAAACTACAAAAAAGATATACTTAGCAAATAACGAGCTCTCTAATACATATATTCTCAGCAGTAACTAAGTAGGCCTATCACGTTTCTGCTGCCTGCACTTTCACGAATGCCAGAAAAGGCACTTATATGGCTCTCATTCATTCACAACCCTCAACTTATTGGAACAACTCTGCACTGAAACTTTCTGGATCGCCAAAATTTCGCCAAATGCACATAACTGTATACCAATACATTCATATTTTTGGTGGGATGTGTAGACAAACACAACTTGGTTGGTGCCATAATCTCTTCTTGGCCGCTTCTTCGCTGCTGCTCCGCGGTTCTATTGTATATAGTTCTAGTTCGTCGCGTTGTTTGCGTAGATGTGTATGTGTGTGCCTAAAGAGTATGTTTGTCTATTAGCCACTCAGTCGAAACTCAAACTCGACATGTGGTTGGCAAAAGCAGCAGCAGCACAGCAGCAGTGGCTGGCACTCAAGCGTTTAAGCGAAGTTTTAGCAAAGTTGTTGATTTTTAAATGTTCACGAAATGCGAAACACAAAGCATAGCAAGTATAAATTCTCCCAAGAATTCTTGTGATGAATGCAGTGCTTGTGTTGCTGTAGAGTGAGCCTGAAGGAAATTGTTGCTATCAGAGTTTGAGTTTGAGTTTCTATCAAATCAATTGATCTTAAGAGTTATTGGTGCCATCTGAGAGACGTGATAATTTAGTTTCAGAATCTATCAAAAATAATTCTGAAAATTGAAATTGAAAAATTTCTTCTTAAACACTTTACCAAGCTAAAAATGATAAGATCTAGTTATTGATCTATTGTTTGATAACATGTTTCTCAAGCAATTATTCAAAAAATGTTTCCAAGAACTTTTGCCAACCTTCAAACCATTATAACAGAGTTTTACTGTATCAAAAATACCAACAACATTTTAAACAACGTCTCTCAGCTCCCTGCAATTCTCATTGGGTATGCCAGCTTTGTCACAAAACTAACTAATGCAAGAAAGTATTCACCAGAACCGCAATTCCACTTCGCTTCAATTTCGTTATATCCAGAATAAATTTAATATGAGTATTGTGCCGAAACTAGAGATAAAACTTCACATACGCGCGCGACAAAACTGCAAACTTCAACTCAAATGCACAAATGCATATTTGTTGTAAGAACTTCTACTTGCAATCTTACGCGGCTATCGAGCGCTTGAAACTGCGCTATTGGCCCGCGAAATATATGAATGCGGCGACTGCAGCGGAAGATAAAATATTTGCGTGCTTCTGTTTTGGGACATAAAGCATACAAGTAAATACAAAGTGTTTCACAAAAGAAACCAGAAAGCGGAGAAAACAAGTTTTGAGCGTTGAATCTTACGCTAACTGGATTTAGCTGCAAATGTTCGCCATAATGCATTTTATGTTTTTATATTATTATTCTTTAGCTAGTTTTGCTAAATTCGATGTCAATATATATAAATTAGGGTAGCCCAAAAAAGCTTTTGATTTATTTTTTATTAGATAACGTGAAAATACCGTCCAAAAATGACGAGAAGAAAAGTCTAGTAATATTGGGTAGTCGAAAAATTCTCTTCGTATTTTAGCAATACATATCCTTGCAGTCGTAGATTTGCAGCGCTACCAATCACATTGTGCTATACTCGTACCATATTGTCTCGGAAAAGGTGAGATTTTAAGCTCACTTCCGCTGTGAAAATTTCGATGTAAAAGATATACCTCGCTCCGGTCGACTTATCGTTGAAAAAGTCGAGGAAATTATGGAAAAGATTGACCAGAACCATCACATGAGCAGCCATGACATCGCTAAGGAACCTAGCATTCATCATCAAATGATTTTGAACCATTCAAAAGAGGCTGCCTACAAAAAACAGCTTTATGGAACCAATTAACATCTGCGATCCTTTGCTGAAACGAAATGAAATGGAACCATTTCTGAAGCGAATGGTAACAGGAGACGAAAAGTGGATAAAATAAGGCAATAATGTACCAAAAAGATCTTGATCCAAGCGTGGTGAAGCTCAAAAAATGGTCGCAAAACCAGGATTGACGCCTTGAAAGGTTATGCTGAGTGTTTGGTGGGATTGGAAAGGAATCATACACTATGAGCTGCTCCAGCCTGATTTAACGACATTTTACTGTCAACATCTGATGAGATTGAAGCAAGCAATCGAAAAGAAAGGGCCAGAAGTGATCAAGAAAAAGGACTTCGTCTTCAATCAAGACAACGCTAGACCACATACATCTTTGATGACTCGGCAAAAACGAGACTTGGCTGGGAAGTTTTGATGCATCCACCTTATAGCCCTGAGTTTGCACCATCGGACTACCATTTATTTCGGTCAATGCAGAACTCTCTTATTGGAGTAAAGTTGGTTTCAAGAGAAGCCTGTGAGAATTACTTGTCGCAGTTTTTCACCGAGAAACCAGAAAAGTTTTACACTAATGGCAAAATGTCGCTATCGCAAAAATGGCAGAAAGTGGTCGACCAAAATTGTACATATTTGATTCATTTAACTTCAATATAAATATAAAAATAATAATTTAATGTTCTACTAAAAATACGAAAAGACTTTTTCGACTACCAATATTAGCAGGAGGCGCTTAAATATTCCAGATTTTTTCATAAAAATAACGGAGGAATATTTTTCTATTTTGTTTTTTCTAGTATGAAATTTACAAGTATTCCAAAAAGTTTTTCGCTCACCATAATATTCATTATATATGTATATAGAAATATATCAATATACACTCATCCACATCCATCTTAAATCGAAAGAACCAAAACATAGCAACCATGTTTTTGTTTACTTTTCTTCTTTGCAAGCAAAAACAATGCTGAAATCACTTCGTTGTTATCTTCCCATTTCTATGCTTTTCACATTGACTTTCTCATATCTACTGTTCGCTCTTCACGCTTCCCATTCCATTTTGATGTTGTGCAAAAATTTGCGATTTAAATTTTGCTCGTTCTTCTTCCTTGCTCTTTGTTGGTTCGTGATTCCGTTCAAAGATTTTCGTATTTTATTCATGCAATTGTTGAAATTTTAATTTTAATAATATGATAAGTACACCAAGGGAGCCAACAATCACACACCAGGCGCTTGTTAGTGGCCGAGCCTGGTTGCTGGTTGAAAGTTGGAGTCGAAACTTGCAGAGGCCAACCAATTAGGGGCGATGAAAATAAGTGGCAGCAAACTTTTGCTGCTTAAAATTTACGTTTTTGTTCATTTAATACAATGAACCATGTTCATATAAACGTATTATATAATATTAAAAATTGTGGTTAATGATTATGGGTAGCGTTGATTAACACTCACATTTTTTTGAGGGATAAAAAATCTTTTTTGGTATTTTTTTTTGAAATTTTTATTAAATTAGATTATTTTATAAGTTATAACGCACAGAAAATAGTTGAAAATTGTAATTGCGTAGACTCATTTTTGTATGTAATTCAACAACAAGTTGTGAGATCCCTAATCAAGTATTGAAATTTGTGGCAAGTGTAATAATGGTAAGCTCGAGTTGAATATAAATTCTACCTTTGCGCAATTGCCATTACATAAACAACTCATATTCAAACATTGCTAAATTTCTAGTTTCCCATTCCATCGACTTCCGGCTGGTAAAAATCGATAATTCAAACGAATTCCAAATGATGAAGCTAGATTTACGGAGTGCCTCCATGAAAACGTTTCTGTGCATTCAAGTAAAAATTTATATTTTCGTACACAAATACAAACACAAGCCAATAGACTGGAAACTGTGAGTGGTAACCTGATGGAAACAGCTTAAAATTCAAAACATGTCGCAGCGGTGGAAATATTGGTACTTCTAAATAGCAAACAAATGAGATGTTTGATGATAACGAACTTATCTCTATGTGAGTTGGCAAGGGAAGGGGATGTTGGCAGGGTTTTACTATATTCACAAACGTTTAAAATATATATTTATATATTTTTTAAATTGAATAAATGAAATATGAAAAATTGTTCGGTTCATTGAGCATTTCGTAACATCATGGCTGTAATCGGGGTAGTGGTATTTAGACTGAAAACCAAAGCGCTTTTTATATCGTTTATACTATGTATGGGGTAAGTACGTAAGGTATGATTTCGGAGAAATTTGTAAAACATAAAAGATTTTGAAGAAAATGGGAATGTGTTTCAAATGCCTTAGCAAAAATATATTACATAATCCGTGCCTGGGATGCTCACATACCTAACGGGTTTCTCAATAGGGACGCTTTGAGTACATATGTACATAAGTGGACCGATAGGGACAACAAAAGACGTTATATTTTTCTCCCATTCGGCAGTACTTCTTCCGTAATGATCAAGACCGGCACGTTACTGTGAATGGCAATCGCTACCACTCAATGTACATTTTTGGACCGAATTGGCCGCCTCGGTTATGCTATTTGACGCCGTTAGACTATTTCCTGTGCGACTACGTCAAGTCTATGGTCTATGCCAGCAAGCCAGCGATAACTGATGAACTTCGTATGAATACCGAACGCGAAACTGCAGCAGTATCGTGCGATTTATACTTGAAAACCGTCGAAAATTGGGTTCAACGTCTGGACTTTTGCAAGCATGCCTTTGATGGCCATGAAAAGAAATCGAGTTCCATACATAATAGCATCGAATGTAGTTTCAAATAAAGATTTTTTTTTTAGTTTTTTCTATTTTTTTTTTACATCTGAGGAAAAAATTAGTAACAAATTCCTTATAAAATCGAAAAGTTTATTGATCCATGCATATTATAAAGGGTGATTTTTTAAGAGCTTGATAACTTTTTAAAAAAAAAAACGCATAAAATTTGCAAAATCTCATCGGTTCTTTATTTGAAACGTTAGATTGGTTCATGACATTTACTTTTTGAAGATAATTTCATTTAAATGTTGACCGCGGCTGCGTCTTAGGTGGTCCATTCGGAAAGTCCAATTTTGGGCAACTTTTTCGAGCATTTCGGCCGGAATAGCCCGAATTTCTTCGGAAATGTTGTCTTCCAAAGCTGGAATAGTTGCTGGCTTATTTCTGTAGACTTTAGACTTGACGTAGCCCCACAAAAAATAGTCTAAAGGCGTTAAATCGCATGATCTTGGTGGCCAACTTACGGGTCCATTTCTTGAGATGAATTGTTGTCCGAAGTTTTCCCTCAAAATGGCCATAGAATCGCGAGCTGTGTGGCATGTAGCGCCATCTTGTTGAAACCACATGTCAACCAAGTTCAGTTCTTCCATTTTTGGCAACAAAAAGTTTGTTAGCATCGAACGATAGCGATCGCCATTCACCGTAACGTTGCGTCCAACAGCATCTTTGAAAAAATACGGTCCAATGATTCCACCAGCGTACAAACCACACCAAACAGTGCATTTTTCGGGATGCATGGGCAGTTCTTGAACGGCTTCTGGTTGCTCTTCACCCCAAATGCGGCAATTTTGCTTATTTACGTAGCCATTCAACCAGAAATGAGCCTCATCGCTGAACAAAACACGCGCGCGAAACACATTTCGAACCGAACACTGATTTTGGTAATAAAATTCAATGATTTGCAAGCGTTGCTCGTTAGTAAGTCTATTCATGATGAAATGTCAAAGCATACTGAGCATCTTTCTCTTTGACACCATGTCTGAAATCCCACGTGATCTGTCAAATACTAATGCATGAAAATCCTAACCTCAAAAAAATCACCCGTTATAATAATTTTTTTGTTTAATTTTTGCAAATTTTGAAAATGAGGAAGCATACCTTTGTTTTTTCTGCTAGATAGTTGTATAGCCTTAAACTGCTTGTACTCACCTGAAAAAAGTAAAAAATTATTTTAAAATTATTTAATTTATGGAAATAAATTTTCTTGTAGTATAAGATATACATTAGGGTGGGTAAAAAAATTTAAAATTTTCTATAATTTTGTACTCAGAAAAATTGGTGCTTAGACACTTCTTAGGAAATCGCGTATGAGGTCTTAATTGTAATAGAAAATTCTGCGTCTTCGATTTTTTTTATTTTTTCTATAAAAAACTCAAAACTCCTTCCAACTACTTGAATATATCGTCTTATAAATTTTGTAGGAAAGTGAATGCTCTATAAAAAAGTCTGGAACAATATCTTCATAAACCTAGCCGCTTAAAAGAACCGGTTGAGATTTCATTATTTAAGACAATTTATTCTAATGAATTTTATAACTCCATGAAAAAAATTCGTTAAAAATTGTTTTTGTCACACCCTAATGTACATATACATATGTAAATATGTTATACGACTGAGTCTACACAATTAAAATTTTTTGTAAATCGTAATATTTTTAATTATAATCACACACTTGCCTGCGAATACGACCTCTCCATTCCGGCATTTTTAAAGCCTAAAAAGCATAATAAATACAATAAAAGTAACGCCGATTCGAAGACTAGCGCTCATTTCCGCATTTTTCGCTACCCTATACCCTCCCACACTCCACACTCGGCACTCGTGTTGGTTCTAATAAAAGCCGCCCACTCTTTGTCACATTTTAATTAATTTGAAATTACCAAGCAAACAGACAATAAAATCCCGTTATAAATGCTACGAACGTGAGCAACTGCAGTCGAACGGCTGGCATCAGCAAGAATTCGACAACGACGTTGAATGACAATTTCACAGTTCGAAATGGGTGAGAGGCACCACCCACCCCCACACACACGCACAACTGGAGCACACTGCACAGACACACACACACAAACACGCATTCATATAAAGACACGCAAAGGAACGTGTTCGATTGCAGAAATAATTGGTGGGCATTGGTACACCCACAAATACACACACACGCACTCAGTGAGCTGCGCTGAGTAGCCGGGATGGCATTCTAGTGTGGGTAAATGGGTAGCAGGCTCTTCTGCAAAGTGGGTAGCATGTTCACGAGTGTGCTAGTGTTGTTGAAGAGCAGTAAAACAACACACACTCACATACACACATGCATACTTGGATATGAATGTCAAAGCAAGCAGTTAGTCGCGTTTCGCTTTCATTAGACTTGTACTCATTGAGCGCGTGAACGATGCCAAATGTGTGCAAATATGTGCGTATGTATTGAGTGTATGTGTGTGAAGTGTATGTTTGCCGTCGTTTGTCTCACGCACAAATTAAGCTCTTCATTTCTTGGCAATTTCACAGGGTTTAATTTCTACACGGCCCAACACCACAAGCCCTTCTTTCGTTGATTTTGAATTTCGTTGCCTTTGATTTTTTGTTAGTGTGTTTCTCACCTTCTCTTTTGGCTCTACGTTTCGCGCCTCATTGGTATATTTATTTACTTATTTATTACCCGAAACGTGCCACGCAGCATTTTTTGTGTTCGTAACAGTGCACCGCAACACAAAAATTAACAGTAGTGTGTGAAATAAGGGCAGCTTTGATCTATCAAATAGAATTCAGATTGCTTGGCTTTGTTTGTACTTTTACTAGAAGGACTTAATGTTTTTTTTTTGGAATGTTGCCAGCTTAACTAGATTTTAGAAGGTTTACAGTACATGATCAGTTTTGAAAAGTTGCCACCTTTTCAAATTATTTTAGCCCCCTATACATATGCAGTACTACTATATAATAATAGATTATTTTTCGTTGTTCGCATTATCACTGCTAAATAAAATTAATAATAGAAGGTCGCCACATGTTCCAAAATTAGAACTAAATTAAATTATGGTTCAAGAACAGTACAATATGTACAAAAATCTGAAGATTGTTAAAAATCTTACAATTTACAAATATTTTTAAGAGTGTTGCCACATGTTTGAAAAATTTTGTTCAAGGAAACTAAGAATATAATGATAAGAAAATATCTTTCTGATATTTTAGAAATTTTTAATTATATACTATTTTTTGGAATGTTGCCACCTGTTCCAATTTCTATATATAGCTTTTTAATACACAATAGAATTGAAGTATGTATAGAAATATTGGTAAAGCTGTAAAAACCCTTAAGGCTTATCACACAGAATTTTTTTTGTAAATGAATGCTGTTAGGGTTGCCACATATTTTAAACTTTTAATTTAATAAAAATATTGATAAAACATTATTTGCATCAAACTGAAGTTTAGCAGCTCACACAGTTAAGCAACTTTTTCAAGAGAGTTGCCACCTGCTTAAAATATCAACAAGACAAAAACTTAACTTCAGATCTATTTTCATCAAACTGAGCAGGTTCGCAGTTAAGCATTTTTTGAGGAGTGTTGCCATCTTCTTAAAATAATAAAAATTTAGTAAAAAGAAATATTTTTGCCAAATATATGATAAAATAGGGTTGCAACCACAAATTAACAAAATTGTAATAACGGTAATTTACGAAAGATATTTGAAACAACGATTATGATAATCAAATTATCGATATACAGAGAAATTAATATTCCTTTGAAACTCCATAGCAACATTTTCAATTTTAACAATTTAATCCAAGATGCGTGAAAGTTACGTCAATTCATAAAACTTGCAAAATTGCACTTTTAATACACACCACTGTGCATACGTTTCCTCACAATCGTTTTCAAAGTTGATTAAGCAACGCATATTTCGCATTGGTTTTACTTTTACGCAAGAGCCACGCCTCTGTACGCCTCAGAGCGCGTCAAAGCGTTAGGCTGCTGCTGCTGTGCAGAGAGTTGGAAGTGGCACTTGTTTAATTTTCGGCAGAACATGTGCGAAAATCTCTCGGGACGCTCGGCAGGCGCGTTGTAGGTAACCGTGGCGCCAACACCGCCGAAAACCCCCAGCTACAACACACAAGAAGCATTCGCGCAAAGATGAGTATGTATGTTGTATGCATATGATATTGATAGCAGGAGAAACAACAGCAACAACAACACCAAAATCATTAACCACGTCGCAGTTGGCTGTTCCTCATCAGCTATTCATTCAACCAAGCGCAAGTGGCAAGTGGAATTTATCGCGCCCCATTCCAACGTTTGCGTGGCGCACGAGGCGTACATAACGGTAAGTGTGCGACACACTCATTGAGTGGCATTAAGTGTTGTCCCACATACCTACATGCATACATTTATGAAAGTATACAGCGCGTAGCTTCACCTAACCGATTTCGCGTTAACCGTTCCTTTGGCAACGGTACTTAACGCGCCTCCAAGCCACCTTGCGAAAATTCAACGTAACATAATTACGGGCACTAAAGGCGGTCATTCACGCCAAAATCCCGAGCATCGCCACTTTGTCAGGCTCGTTTGGCCATTCATTTTCGTCGCAAGTCATCGTCGCCTTCATCTATTGTGCACTCACTTTCGGTTTGTAAAAATTACTGTTATCGTCGCCACTTCCTGTTTCTTGGTGTGCCATTATGAGGTGCCGGCAAGTGGTGTGGAAAAATAGTACGAAAGTGCGAGCTTGGGGAACATACAGGCATCCATAATTTCTGCCGTGAAACATATGGATTGAGAAGTACTTTGGATTAATATAGGTCCTAAACTTTAGCTAGTAGTTTCTGTCGACATTTTCGAGATAATCAAAGAAAAAAATACTGGATCGATTTTTACCGGGCAACAAGTCATGTGACAGTTCTCTAGTTAAAGTTAGCACAATAAAATGATGCAATTCTTGTAGAATCCCCAGAGATGATCGGGGGCCAAGCAGCGGAAAGAAAGAACTCCTTGGACGCTGTTGTTAACTAAGCTATAACCGAGTAAGCGATGTTTGTACCAAAAAATCAGAAATGAAGTTCAAAGTAAGAATTTTCAGCATACCCATCACAGCCGACGTCAGTACCCATTAGTTTTCGTACCTCTTTGCTCTCTCTCTCCTACACACATAGATTCCTTCACTTTCGCTAATTCATCACTCTCTCTTTCTCTCTCCGCACTTTCAACGGATTAACTGTTAAAATAAACGATAATGAGGGTCGCCAGCTGACCTTTGAAGTTCTCAACTAAACGGTTTGCCAGCGGCCATCTAACGTTGTTTGACACAATTTTCAAAAGCGGAAGCTTTCAGTTGCAGAAATTAAAAGAGAAGAAACATATGTCTACGACGCATTCCAGCGACAGCAAACTTAACAATATTTTAGATATGTGGCAGTCTGGATATGTTTGAAAAATGTGTGTCAGCTTGTCAGTGAACCGCGTCGTTTATTAAGCGACAGTTGAGCAAAAAACTAGAAAATCTGGAATTTGGCGAGTTTCAGACGGCTGACGACTGCACACACGCACTTAGCGGCCCGACAGTCCCCAAGCACTTATGCGCTCATAATTCATAAACCAAAATCACAAAACAAAATGTGTGGGCACTTGGGTGTGTGTGTGTGTATGGGTGTCCAGTGGGCCCCAGGCAGTCAGTGCCCTTTTCACACACATCTAAACTGACATCCATACGCATTTATTATATTTATGCTCCCCTTTTGTGACATTTTTCATCAGATGTAGGTATTTTATAAAATAAAATATATTAAAAAAAAAATTTCACCCTCTCTCATAACAGTAAACGCTTATGCACACCCGGGTTGGTCCCAAAGCCAACGGGAGTTAGATACAACACTGAAAGGGTGGTATATATGTATCATAGCAGCGTAATATTTAGGCATTTTAGTGAAAGTCCATTGTTAGTTCCGTCAGCATGCAGATTCCTATGCTCCGCTACTTCTTTTCGGCCTTTTTCTGTGTTTATTCACGGCCCCAACTCGAATATTTTGTGCACTCATCCGCCAGCCATCCGTTCATGTGGCTTCTGTGGCGTGAAGCAGCTGGGCTGACACGACATTCCACGTAAATGTAACTAACAACCACGCATACTTCCCGCAGCGCATACAACAACAACAACTAAAGCGGCAGCAACAACAACAGCAAGTGAGCTTGACACACACCGCGGTTATGCAGTTACGTAACACAGAGCTACCGCGTAACTTCGGAGTTTTCGTGCAATTTTCCATGAGCAAGCGGTTTTTGTCGTTGGTTGTGGTCTTGGGGGCGGTTTCGTGCAAAAGGGTTTAACTTATCTCACGCCTACCTACCACCAAGTGTCCATGCACACTTCAAGGTATATCAAAACTGGTGTGACCACACTTTCTGGCTGTGAATACAGCAAAAATATATATTTATAATGAGCAGCATTTGAATTTTAGATTTAAAAATATGTGTAACTTTTGTTGTTTTGGAATTCCGGTTGTCTCATTTATTGTCGCCAAATGAAATTAAACCGTAAAGCAAACCGCAGGAACGCCCAAAATTTATGCCAACATTTGGTGAAGCACTTAAACTTTACATTGATAGAACAATACCAGCGTGTAAGGAGTGCGGGTTTGTTCCGAAGTGCGCTCTAATATATTGTCTACATCAATTTTCTAAAGAGCTAAACTGTGGCGGAAGTGTCGTTATTCTTTAAATTTGAAATTTACTACGTAGTTTGCCTTTCATATCGCGAGATTAGAGAACTGAGACAAAGTTTAAACATCGAACATCGCTTTATAGTTTTTCAAAATATTTTCTATTAAAATCTAAACACTTTTGTATGCGTTTGTAATAATTTTCGAGCACTTCTGCCACTTAGATTGAGGTATACGGTGGATGGACTCATCAATTCGGTGATTTAAGTGCTCAAAAATGCAGTTGTGTCAGTCGAGGTGAAAGAGCTCGCACTGTCGTGGTGAAAAGTGGTCCGTATTCTTGAGAAAAAAACTGCCAAACAAATGGTTTTTTACTACCTTGTTCCAGTGATATGGTTGCGACATGTTCAGTTTTCCAAAAAAAAACAATAAAAAATCAGGCAACCATTTGCTTGGAAGTTCTTCGTACCAGAAATTTTTTTTTTTTTGGACACGGCTCATCTTGCAACCCAACGGAGTTTAAACTACCTTCAAGAAAATCGCCTTGGTGTGATCTATGACCTCGATTGAATTCACTTTACCATCGATAAACACTGGTCTCAATCGCCAAAAATTGAATTAAGTTTATCTATGCTGTGTTCCTGAGTTAATCTAAGTCGAAGGTTGCATAAAATAAACGCGCGAAAACGTTGGCGATTTAAATCCAGTTTTGGCTGAGATGAATATTTTAAGTTACTGTAAGCAACACAAATAGCGCTCGCTCGTATGTCGCAACGTTCTGAGAATGTATAACATCAAAATTGTCAAACTTTACGTTAAAGTTATGAGTGTGGGATTGCAGAACTAGGAAACCCGAAGTATAACATGCAACCTAAGTATTTCGCGCCACGCTATATTTAAATTCTGCTCGGCTTTCAAAGGAAATTGTATACGAAAACAATAGCTAAATAGATCGCATTTAAGTGGTATAATATCTTGCTGTGATGTTTATGCCAGTTGTTTATTCGATTTGCCTTCTACAAAACTAAAATTATAAATAAAAACTTCTTTTCTATTTCATTCCGTTTGACTGGAGACAGTCTATTAATATATTCAGCATTTGGCCGGCTTTTTATTCGACTCACTTTCTTTAAATTTCGACCAATTGTTTCTTACTTTCCTTTAAAATTAATCAAAATTATGATCAACCCCATCTCTTTGTTTTTTTCTTCCATTTTCTGTGACAAGTTTCGACCAATTAAAGAGTTTTTTGTTACTTTTCTTTAACATTCACTAAAATTTTGAAGAAAAACATCTCTTAATGTTTCGTGATATTTATGCCAGTTGGTCAGTTGTTTGTTCGATTCACCTTCGACAAGTTTCGACCAATGAAAGAGATTTTGTTTCTGTCTTTTAACTAAAATTATAAATATCTATCAATTTTATCTCTTTTGATGTACTTGTATGTCAAACTATTCATACTTATGCTAGTTAGTCAGTTTTTGTTTAATGCACGTTCTAAAAATTTCGACTAGTTAAAGAGTTCCTTCCTTCATCGTTAAATAAAATTATAAAGAAAATCATGTTTACAAAATTTGTAGGCAAGAATTGTTTCATGACCTGCTAAAATAGTTACAAAGTGATTTAGGAAGTCTATTTTTTGATATTCCCAAAGTCTTGGAGACTTTAGGTGACTTTAGTTGAGATGACTGTACGAAGACAGTGTAGGTATCTTTAAGTTTTTCGCTCGCTGACTCATTATTCTTCAGAAGTCGTAACTTCAACCAGAATGCTGAGCCAATAGCTATGTCTCTTCGTCTAAGTTTACCGATCTCAGAGAAGCACTACTACTACGATAAAGGCAAAAATGCATCTCAAGCCGCCAATAAAATTTGTGCAGTTTATGGACCCGATACAGTTTCCATTTCCGCACAACGATGGTTTCAACGCTTTCGTTCTAGTGTAGAGGTGGTCGAAGATGCGCCACGCTCCGGAAGGCCTGTCGTCAAAAATTGCGATAAAATCGCTGAATTGGTCGAAAGAGACCGGCATAGTAGCAGCCGTAGCATCGGTCAAGAGCTGGGCAAGAGTCATCAAAAATTCATTTCAATATCAATAAAAAAAAATTCAATAAAAATACTGCAAGACTTTTTTGACAACCCAATATAATATTAAATCATTAATACATATTCTATCATATTTCTTTTGCCTTATGCAAAATCATTAAAAAGTCACAATACAGCTTGCCACTACGAAATAAAATAAATACCACTTATTTAAAATCCACTTCACTCCAAAAAAATACAAATAAGATCGCTTTGAGTACAGCAAACTTCAAAAAAAAAAAAAAACAAATTGAGGCTTATTTAAAAATCAAAAAAGCGGCAAGGAAGATGTCAGAGCAGATAAGCGCAGTCACGTGCACTTAAAAAATGAATAACAAAATAAAATACTTGATTTATGTCATAATAAAATTGCAAAATTAAGATGAGTAAAGTGTGTTGCAAAAAATATTAATACGGAAAAATCACACAAACCAAAAAAAATAAAAAAACGGGATGCAAAACGAAAATCTGTTTTAAAAACTGTTCACAAGAATGCAACAATGGCATCAGCCAGTGACAGGCAGAACAGACAAAGAGGATAAAGCGACATGGCAGAGGATAGTATCAGCGCTTCAATTTGAACGAATAAACCCGAAACCGCCAGCAAACAGAGAAAAATGTCAGCCGCCGACACAAAACAATACATATTTACACACAATAATACAAAAACAGCACACACACGCACGCACGACTACATGCATGGCTATGCACAAAGGCAATAACACAATGGAATGGCTGGGAAGACAATGGCACAATAATTTTAAAATAGCAGCGCAAAAAGCGCAACGATAACAACAACAAACACAAATAAAATGTCAATGCAAGAAGCTTGAAGACTCAAAGCCATGGCGGGGGCGCACAGGGGGCAGGGCAAAGCTTGCCAGCGCGCAAAGAAATTGGCGAGCAGTGAAAGGAAGCGCAACACAACGGCGTGGCGCAATTGAATTCATAAGAATGTTACTTTACTCCGTTTCAAGTAGATGCATGTGAGTGTGTGGGTGTGTAGGTGCTTTTTTGTGTATATGGATGTGTTTGTGGCTAACAATGTGCATATGTATATGCAGCACACCATTATTACTTAATAATAAATGAGATTATGAATATCAAAAGCAAAGCTCAGCACGGAAGCAACGAAAAGACACACAAAAGCGACAAGGCAGATTTCGTTGCGCTCGCGTTAAGGTTGCCGCTTCATGTACGAGTATGTCTGTATGTATGGATATGAAAATTGGAAAATAAATTCTTTTTGATTACGTCCATATATATGTACATAAGTGCTTTTATATTAATACACAAATATGGATAACAAAAGGAGCAACAAAAAAGGAGCGAAAAGCAAACAGCAAATAACTGACAAGCACACCGAACGCACAGAAACGCCAAAGTGAACGAGCAGATTACCGAATTGGAATAATGACTGCTTACTTTGAAGATATAGCCTTATTCCATACAATAGACATAAAGCAGATTGATTAAATATTTTAATATAAATAATGAAATGTAAGCCAACTGAAGTGAAATGCGAAAATCCGAAAAAAAATGTTTGAGAAAATAAGAAAAGTGTGCAAAAGATAAGCCATTCCAAAGTAGAAAATGCGGACAGCAATATGCGAAAAAATATAAAAAATGCAAAGTACATATTTAGAGGGAAAAATGTATGAATTTAAATATTTACAGTTGTGCTGAAAAGAAGGCTAAGAAGCAATATGCTAATATTAAGGTAATTACAAAATATATAAATAGCTGATGCTGCTGGTGTGCTCTGTTGCAGCAAACAGAAAAAATGCGATTTTAAGCAGCATTACGACGCCAGCGGCATCTATCGGGTGCATGGAAACTGCACTAATGGAGCGTTATAATTCTGCCAACAATAGTTTTTAGTTAATTATAAAATGATTTTTTTACATGAAAGTTTTTAACAGAGCAAACCAGCAACTTATTGACATCAATTTATATATACATACATGTATTTCTACATATTTACATGTACACTTACATACATACGTATTTTCATATGCATTTCGCATATGTATTTGCGCGCATTGCCAACTGTAATTTTGCTGATAAGCATACACACCTGAAGCAGTTGTTCGTAATGAGCAAGTCGCTTGATTGACTCCCTGCATACGAGATAAGTTTACTGTATAACATTCATAACATTACGCGCGCCGCCGTGATGAGTTTAGGGTAACACAATCAGATATTGCATTTTGATGTTGGTGCACCTTAGCAGCGCATATACAGCAGGGTGTAGGATTATGTGAGAACGCGATCAATATTTTCAATAAAAAATTATGTCTGGAGAAAACTTTTCGGTTTCCAATCATAAATATGTACATTATAACAAAAAAACTAGAAATTGTAATTAAATTCCCTGGGTAAGCGATTTATCAAAAATGTATTTTTCTAAGTTCGTAGGACTCTTCTTAATTACTATGCCAAATATGAACGTGATCTGTCAACCAGTGTGTTTACAGCAGCTGCTTAAGTCGGTACACCTCAGTAGCACGTTGCGATTTTTACAATAGATAAAAATATCAAACAAAGACTTTGTCTCAAATTTTGTATTTCTAACCAAATTTCGTGTGTGGAACCATTACGAATGTTGGAAAAAGCTGACGGTAATTCAGTTTTATCAAAAGCACATGCCTACGAAAAGTACAAAGCCTTCAAAGACGGTCGAGAGGTCGTTGAAGACAAGCCGTTTTCTGGGCGATCTTCGACCTTTTCAACTGATGGAAATATTAAAAAAGTGAAGAATGTGCTACTTGAAGATCGTCAGGCAAATATTAGAGAGATGGCAACAGAGCTCGACATCACTCGCGAGTTCGTTCGAAAGATTTTGGTGAATATTTTGGGTATCAAACGCGTTCTTGCTTGACTCCTGTCGATAAAGTTGAATATTTTTTCAAGAAAAATGTAACGTAAAAAGGTCTCTGTAGACATGTTTGGTCGTGCGAAAATTGGTGATGTGAAATGGGCTTATAAGTTTGATATGCAAAGAACAATCATGGAAATTGAGAGAAAAAACCGGCCGAACCCAATCACACCAAATCCTCTCAAAAATCAAGGTTCTGCTCATTGTTTTTTCGATATTCATAGTTCGGTGTATCATGAATTTGTTCCGGAAGGATAGATGGATAAAGAGTTCAATTTGTCCGTATTAAGGCATTTGCGTAGAATCATCCGTCGAAAATTACCGAAATTATGGAAGAACAATTCATGGATTCTACACAATGATCATGCACCATCGCATCGAGCCAAGATTGTGACTGAATTTAAAGCCAAAAACGCTATGAATACCATCGATCAACCATCATATTCACCAGATTTGGCTTTGTGTGATCTTTTCTTGTTCTCCAAATTTCCAGAAGATGCATAAAATTTCATGGAACCCGCTTTCAGTCGATCGAAGAAAATTCACTGAAGGAGCAAGAGGAAGGACATCCCAAGAAATTTTTCAAGGACTGGAAAAATCGTCGGAATAAGGATATTACACTTGATAGGGTTTACTTTGAAGACGACAAAGTAAATATTAATGAATAATTAAATATTTATTAAATATAGCCCTTCTGATATTTTTTAAAAATTTTTAAATTTAGATGAAATTTGTCTTGGACTGACCCACTTAAACTGTACATTGGCCCTTTTTTTTACATTGGTACAACCCCTTTTATGTTCGTGTAAAGTAATTTTTCTCCAAATCATCACCCCTTTGAAGTATAAAATACATATTCTTCATATAAATGCAACAAATCTCTGGCAAACAATTTATTCGACATTAAATTTCAATCAGTGCACATTTAAATATCACTTTTAGATATTTGTATTTTTTTAGTATGAAATCTATTTTTGGATTGTTTTCAATAACAAGCGGCAACTTGATTTCCAGACAACCACTCGCACGTTAATACGCAGATACATACAATTGTAGATTCATGCATACTCACACACATTCATATATGTACACAAACACAAATGTATATTGCTCATGCTCACTCCTTGTACTATAGCGTACTTGTTGATTTGAAATTGGGCAGCCCTTATTGCAAGGGGGTTGCCAATTTCTGGCGGCATATTCAAATCAATACGATAAATTCGCATGACTAACTGCGGGTGTATTTGTTGTGGGTGTCTTCTTCCAGCCAACAAACAACACACACAAACCACATATAAAGGTATGTACATATGTTATGCATGACTACAGCTTCGCTATATGCATAAATGTATGCGTATATACGCATGTAAATCAAATATGGCCTGTGACTACCGAAATTCAGCGACGCATAAACGCGTGCGCCACGTCGTATGAGTGATGTGTATCGATAACAAATGTGCGCGCATGAAGGTTTGTATGGATAGGAAGGTACATTTGTACGAATATATATCAAAATTTTGTGTTTCACGTGGAACTTACTGCTTCCAATGAATACCCGCTCAAGCGTGCATTCACACATATTTATGTATGTATGTATGTACATATATGGTATATTACAGTTTTGCTTAAAATTTTATGAATCGTTCGAAAATATGTCGTTTAGATGAATTCAAAAATATTTTCTATTTTTTGCGTTTTATGCAACAAGCTGCAAATAAATTTCGATATTTTTTTATTTATATTTTTAGGTTAATTTTTGGATAACTCTTTTTGGTTGAGAAAAATTTAAACAAGGGTTTCTCAAAAGTTTTCTGATGATTAGAAGTGGAAAATATTCAATTTGAGAAAAGTATTGAACCCTTCCCGTTCTGCAGCTCACACTTTGAGTAGGCAGAACATTTGCGGCCACTTATTTAAAGTCTATAAAGCTCATTACCGTTCACTGGCAGCAATTTTGCTACCCAAGTGTTTATTTTATTTGTCTTATTACCGTTTCCATTGCTTTATTGAATGCCACCCATATGCACCATTATGAATTGTTTAAATGTCGATGATGTGCAATTCATTGCTGCGTCAAGTGCAATCATTTCCATTGCTAACACATGAGCTTTTACGGCACTTTTGTAATTTATTATTGAATCCATAAAAATAGGAAAATTATAAATGTGTCATTATGTCACTGCTGGCAATTAAGTGATGGTGCGCCAGTAGAGACAATTATTAACAAATAAAAAAATTAAATGCATGTAATAAAAAATGATTGCCATTAATAATATTGAATACACATAACAGTGAAGTATAAGGCCACACTGAATATCAATCAACATGTTATTGTTGAGGCACAACAGGGCGTATGATGAACAATTAGTCGAACGATATTTTAATTTTAATTTTATAAATAAATACTTATTTTTATAAATATAAACACAAAGATAAAGATAAAGATAAAGATAAAGATAAAGATAAAGATAAAGATAAAGATAAAGATAAAGATAAAGATAAAGATAAAGATAAAGATAAAGATAAAGATAAATATAAAGATAAAGATAAAGATAAAGATAAAGATAAAGATAAAGATAAAGATAAAGATAAAGATAAAGATAAAGATAAAGATAAAGATAAAGATAAAGATAAAGGTGAAGATAAAGATAAAGATAAAGATAAAGATAAAGATAAAGATAAAGATAAAGATAAAGATAAAGATAAAGATAAAGATAAAGATAAAGATAAAGAACCTTCTTTTTGCCAATTTGAAATTTCAAGTGTAGCCAGATCCTTTTCCACCATGTCAATGGAGTGGAGGTTTTCCTCTTTCACTGATTCGATGTGTCGAACACTCTCAGAGCCGAAGTGGTTTTATCCATTCCACCGACATGACGTAATCGCTGTTACTTAATTCGTTGAACTATGTCAGCTTATCGTTTGACCGAATGCGAAGATGTTGCCATGTGTAGAAGTTCACCCAAAGTGAGGAAAGTTCTCTGAACGCCATTCTCTTGAGAGCGACCAGAAACGATTCTTTTACATATGGCTCAAGCAAGACTTTTGATCTCTGTGTAACCAAAAACATCTGTTTGAAGGCGAGCTACGATGAGAAGGTGAAACATCCTCTCTCTTGCATTAAACGCTACGTTTGGAACCCGCCACGTAAAAAGCACTACTAACGGAAAGAAGATAATAGCCTCGGATGACCTTAAAATATCCTCTAACAAATTTATGACATCTTGCCTCACCATATACCATATAGTCTAAGCTCAGCTATCCTCTTAAGATAAATATTTCTTCTTTTTTCGCTGTCTAATTTATTTAAATAGCTTGAGTTTTCCCAAGGCAAACGCTGTCAATAGCATTGCATTTAGTCAGCGCGCTTTTGCATCCACAGTTATTTAGTTCTCATTTCTCTTTAAAGTAATTTAATATTTCAATTTGCGTTCGCCTTGTATATTATGGAATTTTCCTTTTAATTTCTCTGTGTAGAATCTGCCACGGGACTGCATCAAGTTGAGTTGAGTTGCCACACCTTGGACACCTAATACCACAAGCAACTGCAGCCAACACAATGCAGCATTTACCCACGACGCACTCGTATACATTTACGCTGAAGCGCGCATACACCCACAAAGGCGAGCATACAACGTTGATTGTGTTGGTGATGGTGACCTTTTCAATTATCACAATTTTCTACTTTACACCTGAGTGCACTATGCAAATTCGACACACCGGAACCGACCCGTGCACAAACGCACAAACACACCAGCGACCTCCCTGGCGTATGAGTGCAACAGGACAGCAAACAATTGCGAAAGGAAACGCGTGTAAATTTGTATAGTAGCTGAAACGTTTGCGCTCATGTGGGACCCCACCCTAACTGAGGCGAACGAATATTCATCTTAAGGAATTGTGAGAACCATATGACTGCACCACCATGCTTTTTTTGCCTCTAAATAGCTTGTGCATATGTGTATGTGTGTGAGTGTGTGTTCAAATGCGAGCGTGTGTTGTTTGCATGCATGCATTGACGTTGGTGTCAGCTTACATGAGCTTGACTTTACAAACACAATAAAAGTGCAAAAGTGTCGTGCATTAAAAATATGCAAATATATGCAAAAAGAGGGCGAACGCTCGCTGGCAGCGACAAACGTTTCAATCAATTTAAGCTTTATATAAGCTCTGCGGCATGGCGGCTAGTGTGGACGGTCGTAAGTGTGGCGTGTGTTATGCATATGCGTCTGTGTGTGTGTGTGTCTCGGGTGGTCAGTTATGAGCAAACGCTTGGGCGTTGCTGCTTCCACGCTGTGTGTGTGTGTGTGTGTTTCTTTTTTGTTTTTGCTTCTTTGGCTTGTTAGCCACACGGACAACGCTGATAATGACCTTTAGCCATAACCTTTGGCGCTGCGTTGTCATATTTGCATATAAACGGACAGATACTCGCACACATTATGGAAATGCAATCGCATCTAATTACCGTAGTTTGCTTATTAAATGGACCCAGTGCAATAAAGGCACTGCAGAAATGATGAAACAACAATAATGAGAATTGTCTGTCAGTGTTCTCTAGAATAATTTTTCTGGTATAGCTTTTCTTAAAAAAACACTCTTTAGTGCCTAATTTAGCTTTTAAAGCGATTGCAATTGAATAATTTGGTAGAATATTATGAACTTATTTTCGAATTATTTTGCTATAAAATCTGACTGTCTAAGTTAATAAGCAAAAATTTCGCGGCTGGTGAACGTATGAACCTCAGTAACTCAGAACCTTATAAAATAATTGTTTCTTCGAAAATTATGCTAACAACGACATTTGGATCAACAACAGACGCGAAATGAGTTTTTTAACGAAAATTAAATAAATAAATTCAAGTATGGTCCCTTTCGGCATTTTTGGGGATTTTTTGACAAAATTCATTAAGAACTTAGAACCTTAAGGCGAATATTATTATATTTATGACATGTAAACTCATATAAATATAACTTAAAATGTATTAACCGGTGCTTTTTATGCACACAGTGGGGCGTATGAGTAATATGAACTGTTGATGAATATGATAATTTTGATGTGCCATCAAACTCAAGTTCTTGTATGGAAAACTTTTTTATATGACAAGATATCTTCACCAAATTTAGCATAGAGTATTATTTAAGACAAGGCTACGATCTGCGAATAAATTGTTTAGATCGGATCACTACTGCATATAGCTGTCATACAAACTGACCAATCAAGTTCTTGTAAGGAAAACTTTTTTATTTGACAAATTATCTTAAAGAAATTTTACATAGATTGTTTTCCAAGACAATGCTGTAGTTTTCTGGCAAATTATTTTAATATTTATTTATTTTTTATGGAAAACTTTTTTATATAATAAATTATATTTTTGAAATTTAGCATGGAATATTGTACTAAAAAATATATTCTGTGAAGAGCAGCCAAATTAACATTTTTTCTTGATTCTAATAACTTTCAGATAAACATTCTGTTATTATATAACTACGAAGCTCTTTTTGGGTACTAAATTTTAAAAAGAATGCAGACACACTTCTCACTTTCTCAGACCGTCTGACTTACATAAGCATATAAAACTCAAGCAAGAAAGTTCTAAGGAAAACCCATTCACTACTACGGCAATATACAATATATATATACATATATAAATATATTTGTATGTACACCCTGCTTCTTCTTGAAATCACACTTTCTTACTTTCTATAGTCTATTAGTTATAGCGTATAATATTTCTACATTGCCGTTGTTGATTTGTTTGCAGACGCTAATTTATAATTTAGCAAATATTCAACCCCGCACACATATACATACACAAGACACAAAAAGCATTACTAAATGCTTTTTTCTCAGCTGTGTTGCTCAAAAGGCCTCCAACCCTTCGGGTTGCTCATTAATGCACAACTTTTGTGGCAACTCTTGTTGCACCCTATGTTATACTTTGGTGAGTGTGTGTATGTGCAGAGTGTTTGTATACTTTCAATCACTCATTCATTTGTTTGTTTATTCATTTCTGTCTACTTTGTTTGCATAGTTTATTGTTTGGTTGCTCATTTTGTCGTTTTATGGCTAATTAATTTTGCCGCAAAGCAAATAAGCGCGAGCACCCAAAAGCATACACAAATCTTTTACATAATTAAGTTTATGCACGTACATATACATATATTTAGGAACACATACATACATACATTTTTGTACTTCGGCTCTCTTTTAGGCTGTAAACTTGCAAATTTGGCGTAGAAACCGCAAAGTACACTTTCTATTGGCAAGTTTAGCTTACTTATAAATGAAGTTTGGCAATTCAAGGTGCAGCAGTGGTTTAATAGAACACATAAAAATATTTCTTAAAAAAATTAAACAACTAAAATTAGTTATATGCGCATGTAGGCCACAACTTTAAATCTCTTTCATAACACATTTTCCTTATTTACGGAAGAAATGGCAAACTGTCTTAATTGTTTCTGCCTTTCATATTTACTTTTCAATTATCCTCGGTCTGTAGCCGTAGTAGAGATCAAAAGCAAGCAACGAGATAATAAATAAGCTGAAGTAGCTAAGCGACTTGAACGAGTCTTCCTACATTGAATTGCCAGTATTGCATTAAAACTACACTAGCTCAACACCTAACTACCCAAAAGCTGCAAGGATAAAGTTAAAAAATATTGTGCACTAATTGCAAACTTATTTCGACGCGGGCAAGGCAAGACTGCGCCTGGGCAGCCATGACGTATACGCAATGCGAAAGAAAGAGTTGAGCACAAGTGCGCAAAATGTAAGTATTTACTTATTTACGCACTTAAATCTACATATATATAGCCACACATACAGATCTACATACATATATGTATGTATATGCATATATACACTGTCTCACATACTACATACATACAAACTCATACAAATACTCATATAATTAGTGTGCTGCTGCGCTGCTGTTGCGACTACGCCTCTGAAATAATTCGTCAGCGGTTGTGATGAACGCAAAAGTATATGTCTTCTTATTTTTCTTGTTTTTCTTGTTCTTCTTCTTTTGCTGCTGTATTTGCTTGTATTTCAACATTAGCCGTGCAGGCATGTCTCACTCAAAACTAAGTACCAGCTCTTCATCTTGGCTGCTGCGTGCCACTACTGGAGTTGGAAACATTGTAAACATATACAAATATATGGTTTTATGTGTTCTCATTATATGTATGTACATTATGAGTATTAGTGCGCTTACGTTTGTTGTAAGTAAAGTCAACCGCCCATTCTGTTATGGGTTTATGAAGTTCATATGATTACTCATACATCATATTCATTTATCCTTAAGCAGCTCAGCTTTCATACACTCACATTATTTACTTATGTTGTTGCACACAGACAACATTTTTCTTGTTTATGCCCACACATACATATATACTTGTAGTATATACGAATGGCCTTTAGTGATGATGTCTGCACCTGACGCCATTTTTTTATTATTGTATATTCTCAGTCAGAAAATATAACATTATGCTATTGGAATAATTACAGTTAATCTACAGAAATTAAAAAAATACTAATTTGCATTTTTATCAAGCCATGAAATTTGACCCGGACTGAAACATTTAAAGTGCGTGAGCAAACTGAATCATTAAAGAATTTTTTCGGGGCTTTGTAAAACCATTTTTTGTGCTCGTGTGAATTTCGGTCTTCAAATGCAAATTAGTCTGCTTTTGTCAGTTGTTTGCTTAGAAGAAGCAATCGGCCGATGATTTCAGCATGAAAATAAAATTAAACAACGATTTTGTTTCAAATATAAGGCAGTCGAAAAAGTCTTTTCGTATTTTGTTAGTAGATGTCGTTGCAGTCGTATATCTCCAGTGCTACCAATCACATTGAATCATACCATATACTGTTGGAAGGGCGAAATTTCCCATCAGCCTGGTTTAACTATTGATTCTACATTTTACTGTCAACAACTGATGAGACTGAAGCAAGCTATAAAAAAACGGTCAACAGAAAGGGCTTCGTCTTCCATCAGGACAAGGCTAGACCACACACATCTTTGATGACTCGGCAAAAACTGGCAGCTTAGCTGGGAAGTTTTGATGCATCCACCATGTAGCCCGGACCTTGCACAAACGGACTACCATTTTTTTCGGTCAATGCAGAACTTCCTTAATGGAGTAAAGTTGGCTTCAAGAGAAGCCTGTGAAAATTACTTGTCGCAGTTTTTCACCGAGAAACCAGAAAAGTTTTACATCGATGGATTAATGCCTCTAGCGAAAAAGTGGCAAAAAGTGGTCGACCAAAATGGTACAAATTTGGTTCATTAAAGTTCATTATATATAGAAAAAAGAATAAGTTGAAGTTTGATTAGAAATACGAAAAGACTTTTTCGACTAACAAGAACTTTGTCCAAAAAATATCCTTTCAAGTTATAGCTGCTGATTCTCGATATTTTTTTATTAATTGTGTAGTACAAGAAAACATATACCCTTCCATGAAATACATACTTTTAGGCGTATATATTTAATGCAGTTTGAAATTAAGTAGCGCCACTTCAAAATGAATGAGCTATTTGTTGCACGCGCCTAAAGCAGAAAAAAGTCTTGAGCCTCAGCCATGCAATCGTGGTTCCACTATGGCTCCGTACACTTTAGTTACGAATGCTCGGAGTGCGCCTGCCTTTGTGCTACTGTGTTTGTTGTGCTTGCCACTTGCTGCTGCTACTGTTACAGTTTGTGCGCTTGTTGTTTCTGTAACTGTTCATTTCAGCTCATGAATATGAATATGAAAATGAAAGCCAAGCGCTAAGTAAGTAAATGGCAGCGCTGGCTCCTCGCATTCGCAAGACAAGCCTACTACGTGCTGTTGCCGACAACGTGGTCGCGCCTTGTTGTTGTACCTTTGCGAAAATTTGCATTTGAAATTAAGTGACGCAATGCGGCAATAGCAGACGCAGCCACGGCGGCAACATTGGCAGCTCCGCGTTGCGTTTTCACGCGGCGTGTTGATGCTTTCAAAATTTTTTGTTTTTATTTATTTTTTATTTTTGTTTCGCTGTTTTTTGTGCATTTCGCTCTTGTTTATGCACAGGCACATAAATTAGACTCGTGGGAAATTGGCGTTGAAAGTTCATAAAAATAATTATATTTTTTTCTTCCTCATCGCCTTTGTTGGTTTTTCTCTCGGGCATTTGTTCTCCAAAGTTTTCACTCATATTTGCTTTGCTTATTAGTGTTGTTGTTGGCACTAAAGTTGAAGTTTCTGTTTATTAATGCAGCCGTAGCAAAATATCGAGAGTGCGATTAATTTGGAATTAAAAAGCGGCTAAGCCAAAGAAGCGCAAACATCCGCTTGGCCCCCGAGCACACGCCGCCGTAAGCCATCACAAATGCCGACCAACGCCTGCATGCACATTTGCAACACGAAGTTCGTTGAAAGTTGTTGAAAACGAAATGTGCCTAATGATTTATTTATGCAAACTGTGTATTTGAGTATTCCGAGGCAATTAAAAAATTTGAATTAAACATGATAACAGCTGTTAACAATGAACTGACATTTGTACACGGCCGAGCAGAGCACTCAAAAGCGAAATGTTATTAAACACACATACACATACAAGCACAAATTCAGGCTTGTTTTAATTTTAATTCAACAAAGCCACAGCAAATGGCATGGACAACGGTACACATATACATACACAAACAACACAGTCATCTCTTTGTTATTGAATGACCATTGAGAGATACGAATTTGAATTATTTATCATAAAATTTGAAAGTGAAATAAAAACGACTGCCACATCCGAACAATGGCATTTCTATGGAAGTGCTTTTAATTAAATTTCAAAGTAAATAGCAATGAAATTTTATATTTCAAATTATATTTTTTATTTGCTTTTTTAATAATTTGGAAATAGGCTGCTTATTATGTACTCTCGTATGTATATATAGTACATAGACATACTTTATATACTTCCGAAAATATAGATGTAGTTATGTGCTAACGGCTCCTGCCGAATGACCAGGATTCCCCAATTCACAAAAATGTTTTGAAAAATTATTACCTTTATATATACTATATGCACTCATAACATATTCATATATAGTACTTATTTAAGCGATTACATGGATTTCCTTGGGTAAAAAAATGCATTTTTTCAAACAATTTTTTCTCATAAAAAATAAAATATTTTATTAAAATTTGTTATTGTTACAAACATATACTATTAACAAAGAAATTTTGAAATTTTTTAAAAAAAAATATTTTAAACTCAGCCATTGTGACGCCATTTCCGGTGACGACTCAGAAAAAAGATGCGTCGGCGGGATAACTCCTTACAGGATCATCTAAAGTGAAAAAATATTTGTTTTAGTCAAAACCTTAACTTAGAAATGGAACGAAGAAAAAAACTGAAAATTTTATTTTTGGCGCACATTTTTACAAAAAAATGAAAATTTCGCGAATATATTTATCGGATAAAATTAAAGTCGAAAAAAATGCTTCGTTCAAAAGTCTTTAAGATTTTTACCTCAAAGACCAGTGTAAAATTTCATGAAGGTCGGTTGAGTAGTTCTCAAAAACCTTTCCAACCGACTTGAAAAACAATGTGATTATAGGTAGTCATAACAGTTAAAATGGAGTCATTGGCTAAAATCGACGATAAACTAATATCTAAATCGTAATTATAGTTTTCTTTTATTTCACACAAGTATTAGTCAACCTAACGAAGAAATTTCAAACTTATAAGTACTCCTCAGTTGTCCATTTATGAATATATAGGAGCTAACATTCACTTTTATACCGTTAGCATAAGTTAAATAATTTCAGTAAAAATGCATATAACTCCTAAATGTATGTAAAATTTTGTTTGGCATTTTCTATTTCTTTATACCCTTAAAATTAATGTAGAAACCCACTTTACCATTGGAAGGTTTCGAAAAAGATCCAAAAATAATAAACCGCTCGACGTTCGGAGTGCAAAACTCAAACTTTAAACGCGTTTTTCTCAAACACACACTTTTTTAAACTGGCGGACATGATTCCGCTCAAACTAATCAACCGAATTTTTTTTTAATGTTCACAAAACGCCTGGCTATCGTCCCTATATTTTTTATAATTTATTGACAATATTATGACAAAACTTATGTAAAAAACATGGGGAAAAGTAAAAAAAATAGTTAATTACTTTTTTATTTATCAACATTTTTCATGATTTTAGTAGGGACGATAACCAGTCACGTACTTTTTGAGAATAAATTGGGTTTTTGAGTTTCAGATGAGCCAAACATGAGAAATTGTCTTCCAGTGAAAAAGCGCATCTCATTCATCCAGCCATTTCACCGACAGATGTCATCAAAAAATTCCAAAAAATTTTTATTTTACACTCCATGACATACCACATGATATGTGAAAAAAGTTCTATTGTAGAATAAAAATTTCTTAACTGCGATGTATTTTAGGTGGTTTTATATTCGGACTACCATATACATAGTTCTGACCTTGCACCATCTAACTACCATTTGTATTGGTCAATGCAGAACTCCCTTAATGGAGTAAAGTTAGCTTCAAGAGAAGACTGTGGAAATTACCTGTCTCAGTTTTTCGCCGAGAAATCATAAAAGTTTCACACTGATGCAATAATGTCTCCAGCGGAAAAATAGCAAAGAGTGATCGACCAAAATGGTACACATTTGGTCCATTAAAGTTCATTATAATTATAAAAAAATAGGTGAAGTTGCAACCAAATTTGTACGTTAAGCTTTCATAAGTTTTTATTATTCACTTCTCTTCGAACATCAACTCGTAACAAGTTTTTCATGATTTTATTTATCACTTATTTTCTTTACATTTTCGTTTTTATTTATTTTTTCGAAATTTTTCGCATTGTTGAGATTTTGTTTCAGCGCTCGTACCGAAAAGTTTGCGCTTCACTTTAGTTTTGGAAAATTCTCAACCAGCTTCCAAACCGGTTGGCAACTCTAACATAAGACAACGCATTAGCTTGTTTGCTTATTTATTTGTATTGTAAACAAAATGAGCACGCACGCACTTTTCAAGCTAACTGGCATGGGTAGCAAAACAAAAGCAATAACAAAATCAAAAACACATGCCAACGAAAGCACAAAGACCGAACGAACAAACAAACAGATGCTTCGCTGACTGGTCGAACGGACAAACGGGGCGAGCCAACAAACGAGCACACCGCAATGCAAAGAAATTTGATTCATAAAATCCTTCTGCGGTATGAACGTGACTGAACTTTTTAACGTTCAATTGGCCAAACATGCCCAACCGACGAGCTGGAGGTGACAGCAGCGCAGCAACAGTAATAGAAACAACAACAATGCTCAGCGATTGTGAGGCATTAAAACCCAACATGGTCATGGTAACGCCAACTGGGACGGGCATGGCGGTCGGGTGGAAACACACAGCTGGCGCAACGGCCAACAAATTGCTCAAATTCGCTGCGAACGCCGAGTGGTCACATAACGGCACATAACGGTAAGGAGGAAAAATGAAATTGTACATAATATTTTACCTTTATTGTTTCTAAAACATGAGCACAAACACAATACACGCACACACATACACAGGTGGGTGCACATAATTGTGCAGCAGCGTTAGATGGACACACACACACACACAGGCGCAACTGAAATTTAAAATTATATTTTCTTTGTTTGTTCGACTTCAAGTCGTAAATGAAATAAAATTAAATTGCCAGCAAGCATTCGCACACACATACAAAATACTTTATGTGTATGTGTGATATTTGTGGGGAATGGTGTATATGTGTGTGTGTGTGGGTTTGGTTAATGCAAATAACACATCACATCATTTCTGGTGAATCTTTTATGACTTTTCGTAAATATACTGCCATACATTTGGCTTTGTGTATATGTATTTGTGCTGGAATCTGCGGTTGGTCTGGGGTGTGTGTGTTCAGCTCCCCTCTGGTTTGGTAAATAAATAAATAAACTTACTTTTCGTGACTATGCTTATAAAGGATTGCAGGTGAATTAATTTATATATACATACATATATATGTATGTAGATGCACGAGTACAATAAATACTGTTTGCTTTTGATACATATCAGCTTCACACATACACACTAACACATTTCCGCTGCCACAGCTGGCTCACAATGCAGATGTGAATTAAATGAAAACCGAGAAATGCATAATTCATTTGCGGTTTGGTGGCACATTTCTATGTGTTAAAAGCTTTTGTTTGAAAAATATGTATGTAAAGTATATATACATATATACAAATACATAACTATGTATGTAACAAAAAAATAACAAGAATCGCCTGAGAATCAAGGGAAAATTATTTTATTTGCTCAAAATGATCATATCTTAATTAATGTACATATGTATGTTTGTAACTGTATTTTTTCACACAAAAATTCCGCGAGAGTACGTAAGCTACTTTTTAGTTTGTTATTTTTAAGTTTTAAATTATTTAAATGCACTTTAAACGGTTTGTAAAAATAAAAGTTGTAAGGAAATACAAAAAAGTATGAAAAACGTTAACTTCAGCTGCACCGAAGCTAGAATACCCTTCACAAATAAAAATATTTTGATTTTGATCAAACAGTTTGTATGGCAGCTATATGCTATAGTTGTCCGATCTGCACTATTTATAAGGTATTTATACCGTTACTTCTTAAAATATTCCTTACCAACTTTCATGCTGATATTTTGTCAAATAAAAAAGTTTTCCATACAAGAACTTCATTTCGTGCGGTCAGTTTGTATGGCAGATATATGCTATAGTTGTCCGATCCACACAATTTATTTGATAATTGTACCGTTACTTTTGAAAACATTTCATGCCAAATTTCATGTTGATATCTGGTCAAATAAAAAAGTTTTCCATACAAGAACTTCCTTTCGAGCGGTCAGTTTGTATGACAGCTATATGCTATAGTGGTCCGATATCGGCGATACCGGCAAGTGGGCAGCTTTTTAAAGAGAAAAGAACGTATGCGACATTTCAGACCGATACCTCAAACACTGATGAATATGCAGACGCACCAACAGATGCACACGGCTAAATTTGAAGATTTACACCCACCTTTGTCGTATCCATAAAAAAAACATAGATAAATAGACTCAGCTTGTCGCGCTGATCCTTTATATAGTATATACACTTATTTTATATGGTTTTCGATATTTCCTCCTGGATGTTACGAACATCGTAGACATCATAAAACACTTTATTCAGGGTATAAAAAATTAAAGAAGTTAAACATGCATGTTCCTCTTCTTTAATAAATGTGTTTAAAGTTAATTTTTTAATTGAATCTGAACTCAGCAGATGTGTATAAGTTGCATATTGCAAGTAGTTGCACATGCCAGTCATTCACTGCGCTACATTTGACACTCTCCCTAATAGAGTTGTGCGGTCACGCTGAGGCATTGCTGCAACCGCAACTTCATTATGGACGTGTCAAGTGGCACTCTCTTGTTCAACTTTATTTATAATGGCTTTTGTTAATCTCTTAAATTCTTGACAGCATACTGGGCTTTAATATCTTGCGCGGCAGCAAACAACAAAAAAACTCGTGATATTTGAAGAAAAAATCAAAAACGTCAGCGTGTCTCTGGCATCAAATGGTAAAAAAGTTAAAAAAAAATGAAAATTTTCAAAAAATTAGTAAAAGTACATAGAATTGCAACTAAATACATACTGAGTCACTATACGAGGAAACGTTTCAATTGATGAAACAAGTTTATGGTGATGATTGCCTATCCCGTAGCAGAAACTGAAAATTCTATCGAAACTGTGAGTGAATTCATCAAAAATCAGCCAAAATCATCATTGAAATTCATGGAAATGGAATTAAACGTCGATTTATCACATTTTGAACGAACATTTGGTCTTACGAAAGGTGTGTGCACGGTTTGTTCCGCACAAATTGACTGATGACCAAAAATTGCTAAGAATCCAACATTCAATCGACGCTTGGGACCGATTATTTGACCAAAAATCACATTTTAACCATTAACCACTCCCCGTATTCACCTAACATGGCACCGTGCGACTTCTTCCTTTTCGAGAAAATGCATTTGCCAATGAAAGAAAAGCGTGATGCAGACATAGAGGCCATTCAAAAGGTTTGCACGGGCATACTGGCGGCCATACCGGCCAACGAGCTAAAACACTCGTTCGACATGCTTTTAAACCGTGCAAAAAGGTGTATTGAAGCAGAAGGAGACTAGCTTGAATAAAATAAATTAATTTCGCCGAAAAAAACTATTTGTTCTGTTTTTGTTTTTTGTTTACTTTGGAAAGCACCTTGTAATACATAATAACATGGGAAGGATCTCTCTGAGTCGTTCGATTCCAAACGAGTTTTCAGACAAGGCGGCTGCCTAAAAAGTTTGCGGGTACTTTTTTGTCATAATGTTTTTTTTTTTCTAAAAACAGAACTATTTTGGAAATAAAGACTATTGTGTTCACCCTTTAATCTAATTTATGTATACATACATATCCATACATAACTATATACATATGTATGTATTTTAACTACAAACGCCACTCTCGCAACGAAGGGCCTGTCAGGCGGCGCCACTTACAATTCCTAACGTTTAACAAATTACATTACAAAAGTTAGCGCCACCAACTTTTAATTTTGCATCGGCAGCAGCAACAAACAACAATAACAAAACAACTTCGCCCGCTGCATTAATGTTTAACGGTTGATGCGACAGCGTTGCCATAGCGCCAAAGTGTAGAACTCTAATAACCACAGCCACAGTCACTCAGCCTCAACTAGTTTACACGTAATTAAATTTTGTAATCTGCTATGCAGCAAGTGTTGTTGTTGTATTTTTTTTTTTTTGGTTTGTTTTTGTTCTTTGCTTCGGGTATTAAATAGTTGCCGTTATCTATGCTTATACATACATATATGCATCTAGTTGGCAAAACAAAATGTTTAAATGCCGTTACAAAAATAACGGGACTTATACATATATGACACGCGTCAAAATGCGTGTAAATGTCCAACAGAATTTAATAGCACATAATTAGGCAATTGAGCAATTAACAACGAATTAGTGGCGCAAATCCCGCATAACAGTGTTTGAGTGTTTGTGTGTGTATCTACAGAGTTGTATGTATAGAGATGCATTTAGTGGCCTGTTAAACCTCATATTGAATGTATGTGCGTGTGTGGTGAAACTGTTAACTATTTTCAAACATTTTCCGACACAGCGCAGCCATTAATTATAACCATTTGTTTGTGGCAAAATATTTGTTAAATTCATCTGTGTGCGCACTTACCTCAATTTAGCATCCACAATTTGCTTAAAACTGCATTATGGCGCGGCCGCTTGCCTATTAGTTGTTTGCTCGTTTATGCACTTCAAATATTTCTAACTTATATGCAATTTTTTTTTTTGAATTTTTATTTGAATTTATAAATAAGCATTTAGCACAAATGTATTTACATATATTTTACAACATTTTAATTATAGCACATGCACAATAAACACACAATTAGATACACTTTTGATATTTTTAGCACCCCAATGGAGGTTTCACGATTTCCGAATATTAAATAAATTTGCTTTCAATTTGGTTAGATTTTGTATTTTCTTTATTTTTTTTGTTAATTCTTCTCTTTTTTCTTAATTCTTCTCTTTTTTATATTTAACTACTGGAAATTTGCTGCAATTGCGCCTATTTGTATGCTAAACTTTTGGTGAACACTACTGTTGTTGCATTTAGCATGCAACAAACAATGTGTATGTATGTCGGTATGTGTGCCGGTATGTATGTATGCGGTAAAACACACGAGTGTACGCACAAAGAAAGCGCGTTGCCTTATTTTTTTCGCTTTCACTTTGCCTGTCTTTGAGTTGGTGTGAATTTCGATTTTCGTTGACCTTGAGTTGAGTTGTGTCGATTTGTATTCGGCGTTTTCGATTTCCACCCGTCAGCTATTGTTTTTTTTTTGTGCTTTTCAAACATACCAAAGTATTTTCGTACTATGTATTGGATAGTATTTTTTAGTTCACACGATTTTGTTTCGCATTTTTCTCGACATTGAACTCACAAATACAATGACAGCAAACAATGAGCACTTTTCAATGCATTACGTGCGTTTGTGTGTATGTGTATGTGCAGCGCGGTTGGCGGCAAATATTACCAGCGTCATACGCTCTCTTGCAGTGTATTCGCAGACGCATACAAGTACAACAAGCACATATATGTACATATGTATATTTAAAAATACGTTTGGTCTATTTTCAGGCGCACAGCTTTGCTGTTGGACCACTTCTAGGCACACTGTTCCGCTGTCAAAAGCAATGAACTGTCACTTTACACATGCTGTTGCTGTGCTAATGTATGTGTATGTATGTACGTATGCGCGCTTTCACTAACACACTTAATACATAGAAATGCTTCTATGTTGTATATGTACATGTGTACATACGCAGCACTTGTGGGTAGTTTCGGAATTTCGTTAGTGTAACTCGTGTGGCCGGCTGCTGTGCACGCATCTAATCGTCACTTCGGTTGATTTGCGTTATGAATGCGAAAGCGTTCAAAGCTTCAACTTAGCTAGTTGTGTTAATATGTGTATATACAATTATGTATGTGTGTACGTATGTAGTTGTATTAGAAAATACGAGCATGGCACACAAACACCGTCTGCACTGTCGCGTGTCAACCGAATCGATGCCACCTAATGCCACACCGCCCTCACTCACTTAACACCACCACTACACCACCAAAGGCTCGCGTGCGCTACTCGTGTCGACTTTTGCCCATCGTTCGCCGCTCCAACGGAAAATCTGCACGTTCTGTTACTTCCCTTGCGTGCCTCAAAATTCACATGCAGCGCTCGACGGTGACTGGCTGCTGCAAATGCTGTTGCTGCTGCTTTCACACTTTTTGTTTTACTTTTTAATTTCTTCCACTTGTTCTTCTAGATTTACATTTCATTGCTTTTCACTTTGTGTTCGTCGTTTTTATTTCTTGTTCCTGTTTTCTCTGTGCTTTTTCTCTTCTTTATATTTGAAATTTTGGAGATTGGATGTTGTGCTGCCGCTTCTCTTGCGCTGCTGCTGATAGCTAATGGTTGCTACGTCGGTCGGTCGGTCGGTCGGTGTTTTGATTTGAACTTTCCCAGTAATGCTTTCGATTCTCTCTTTGTGTTCGTTCTTTTCGCTTAGGCTTCTCGTACTATTTTTTGTTTTTTGCTTTAAATCTGTGTTTTTTGTTTGCTCGTTAGAATTATCTTCTTGTTGCACGCTGTGTAAGCGTTTTTGCAAAGCTGGACTCTTTGTCAACTAGTGACATCAAATTCGCCAATTAAAACCATTTATTTTCAGTTTTTGTATTTAAAAAAGTTAGTTTTGGGTTATCTATCAGTACTTTCCCAATATTTTCACGGCACCGCAAGTTTATGCTTCGCGCTTCGGTTCTTACCGATGCTTATCTAGCCTGTATGTACAAAGTTTTAAACACATTTATACTTGCTATCGGTTCGTGCTACAAGTTTACATGCTTAAACTAATGGTTTTACTTTCGTTTTCATTAATGGCGTACAATTTGTACGAGCTCTGCTTTTCCGGCATGAAAAACTCTTATGCCAATACACGCGCAACGCGTTAAACCCTTTTTCAGTTAGTAAAGTTATTTGACCACATATTTCACACTTTGAATTATTGTAATATTTTTGAATAATTTACAACCATTGCTCGAGATTTGGTTTAGCCAATAAAGTAACATAATTTAAGTCTCACATTTTAAGATTTTTACAGTACGCAAACATGTTTATATTTAACCAACTACGAAAAGTGATTATTTAACACTACGCGCCGTTGTTGTTGTAGCGGCAAGAAACATTCCTGAAGTAATTTGAAGGTAAATTCCGTAGAGCCGTCTTTTCAAACGCTTACGGTAAAAGCACTTTATTGCAGCATCTGCTTGTAATTAGGTTATGTTTCCATTTGACACTTATTTGATTTATCTAAACTTTCATTTGTTACTTATCCCTTCATTTAAATCACTCAAACCGCGCATTACTGTGGCTGCCTTTTTGGATTTCCATGTACACATTCTTCAACACACGCTTTTATAGCCACACTGCTATGTATAAAGGTTTAATTGTAATTTTTTTCACTGACATTATGGCTTTACGCCTCTTCGAGCGACATATGAGCCTACAAATGCCGTCTGCCTCACAAATTACCTAAAAGTATGCTACGTACATGTATATGTCGACGTGAGAGAGGTAATTGTTTAATTGATAACTTTTTATTTACACCACTCATATACATACATTGATAGACAATGCTCACGCATAAGCTTGTACTTTTTCTATTAATTACCACTTTACCACTTTTGCACAGCTTCGTTTATTTTTTCACACTATTGGCCAATGGAAGCACATGACTGTGCTAACCTCAGCTGAATATCAAATTACTTCTCACACTTGTTAACCTGCAATTTTACACTCATTCGCATAGCACATTATTTAATTTTTTAAGTAATTTCTTTTCGTTTAGTATTATTAATCCTTATTTTATATATTATAAGTGATAAAAGAAGGAAACAGCACTTCACTCGTTAATTTCACGTTTTTTAGTTGCGTTCGCTAGACCACACAAACTCTGACTACTGCATATGCACACATCTTAACCAGCAAATTGTCGTCGTCATCGCGCTGTTCTCTTTTACTTGGCTGCTTGGAGACTCTAAATCAAGCAAGAATTTCGGAAATAAACGAAGGAATGTATGCACATATGTGTGTGTACAGCAATTTCCCCCATATGAAATGTCGTCCAATCATCAATCCAGCTCTATTTGTCCATTCATCCAAGTGATGGCTGGTAGAAATTTGCTACGAGCCTAAAGCCATTCAAACAACATAGCCAGCGCTATCAGCAGCACACGCACACACATATATGCATATGCACTTGGCGCAAGCAACTCACATTCCGCACAACACATCCGGCGCAAAGCGAAGCACAACGCGAAATCATCTGTGTCCGCACGCACAATACGTTCGTGCTTGCCACAACTGAGACTGTGGCACACGTTCTTTGCGTAGCTCAGCATCTCCAAACGTGTTTGTGATTTGGGGAGAGACAGAGCGCAATATGCGCGGAGATTTCGCTTCCAGTAGGACTTCCAAGCACTTTTACACTTTATCCTTGCGCACATGCAAGCAAATGTAGGATAAAGCATTAAAATGAGGAAATACGTGATGACACTTCGTTGCGGTGAAATCTGTGTGGACCAGTAGGTATGTATAGGAGGCTGCGTGTCTAGCAATAAAACGTTTCCTTGTTGCGAAAGCTTGGAGCTGACTTGCATACAAATTAAATATTAAATATATTATACAGTTGCTAAAGGATAATGCAAACGTTATTTATAATAATAATTCTATAAAATTAATCCAAAGGCGTTTACTATCGTTTTTTTGGTTGCAATACAAATAGTCCAGGAAACGGAACCGCTAAGATACCGAATAAAACGGAAATGTTTCACATTGGAACTCTAATCCATGAAAAGTTTATGCAGCAGCATTTGTTCCGCAGCGTTTGGAAATTTTAAATCACAGCCAACTCGAAACTCTCTAATTTAACGTTTTAAATTAATTTCATAAAAGTCCCAGTTACAAGCGGTAAGCTTAATAATTTATTTTTTTATTTATCTGAAACGGCACATAACTGCTGGCAATGACAGCGAAATTAGTGTTACCAGCTCTAGAGTTTTTACAAGTGTTCATTTCAGTATTTAACGAAACATTTGAAACCGATGAAGCCGTCCTACCAGAAGCATTTGAGTGTCTCATAAAAATAATTGTAAATAATAAAGAATTATTTGTTTTAATTTTCATCACGCTTCACTCTTCTTGGTCTGAAATATTCTGTTGACAGCGAATATTTTCTACCAAAGAAATAAACTAAATAATATGCAATTATGTTAGATAAATAAAAAATAAACATAAGTATTAATGGCAATCTCACTTTTTGTCAACGAATAATCGTCCAGTTTATCCAATATTCATTCGCATTCAGCAAAAGTTCATCGCGCAATTTAACGAAACTTCTAAACGTCGAACGTCGGCAATTCGTAACATTTTGCGAATAGAGTGAACGTGAACTCGGCAGCCATCAACCAACCATCTTTTGTAAAATAAGTCGAGAGAATTGTAGTTGGGTGCAAGAGGTTTTCTTATTCCGGTGAAGAAATTACAGAAGAATTAAATTAAGATGTCCATGATTTCTGCACGTTTGGCCTCATCTGTGGCCCGCACATTGCCAAAGGCTGCTACACAGGTATGCACCGGTTACATTAAATAGAAAACTTATAGAAGAAAAAAACGCCTGTAAAATTTGTATGCACATATCCAAATTGAAATTTTGAACTTATTGGAATAATACTGCTAGTTTTCCAAATAATTCTTGTTAATTATGTTGTGTAAATTAACCATATCATTACAAAAAGAATTTTGATAAACTTCGGTGAAGAAAGTTACGCAACGTGCTGGTATAATCATTCACGCGTATTTTATTAAGTGTGCAGGTTGGAACATAATGTTACATAATAGTGATTTGTTTTTGATGTAAAATAATATAATTGTAATAGCTGTGTGATATCCCAATATTTTTGAAACAAAAACTTATAATGCATTGAATATTTTTCAATTACATAATGCATAGTCCAGCAGTTACCCCAAATCACCGAGTAGCACTCGTGTGAACAGTGAACGAGACAACTATTGTTACGAGTGATATCGATTTTTAGGTTATGTTAACATAATCAAAATGATGGTGAAAATTTAATATAAAATTTTAAAATGTTGTATTGAGTGTATTAAAGCATGAAAAGTTTTAACTATTTTCGGAAGTCCTCCAAAAATTGTTTTCTATACATCTATAACCGGTTAGTTAGCTTGCATGTCTCTATAGCGCAGTCCGTCACACTATTGCTTACATAAGAAACTATAAAAATAAGAACTTGTTCTTAACTAATTGAATATCAAATCAAAAGCAAGTGCACTCTGTGTCAGACCTTTTTAAAGTTGGTTTGAAACAATTTTAAAATTCTTGCCAGATAATTCACCCAAAGAGGCAATTTTATATTCACTGATGTGCCAGTTCTATGACAACATCTGTTGTAAGCAATTGCCACAGTAAACTATATCATAAAATGTCGTACATATGTATATTAAATGTTTTGTTTATTTCATTTGATTAGGTCGCCTGCAAGGCTGCTTACCCTGCTGCTTCATTGGCTGCACGTAAACTTCATGTCTCGGCCACACAACGTAGCGCTGAGATTTCTTCCATTTTGGAGGAGCGCATCTTGGGTGTTGCCCCCAAGGCCGATTTGGAAGAGACCGGTCGTGTGTTGAGCATTGGTGATGGTATTGCTCGCGTCTATGGTTTGAATAACATCCAAGCCGATGAGATGGTGGAATTCTCCTCTGGTCTGAAAGGTATGGCTTTGAATTTGGAACCTGACAACGTCGGTGTTGTCGTCTTCGGTAATGACAAATTGATCAAGCAAGGTGATATTGTCAAGCGTACCGGTGCTATTGTCGACGTACCAGTCGGTGATCAATTGTTGGGACGCGTCGTCGATGCTTTGGGTAACGCCATTGACGGTAAAGGACCTATCAACACCAAGGACCGTTTCCGTGTCGGTATCAAGGCCCCCGGTATCATTCCCCGTGTGTCTGTGCGCGAACCTATGCAGACTGGCATCAAAGCCGTCGATTCGTTGGTGCCAATTGGTCGTGGTCAACGTGAGTTGATCATTGGTGACAGACAGACTGGGTAAGCAAACAAGTCGAAATCATATTAATTTATCTACAAAAATATGAAGATAAAGAAATATTTGTTATGTCATCTAATTCTTCAAACTAACATCTGCACATCTATGTAATTACAACAGCAAAACTGCTTTGGCTATTGATACCATCATCAACCAGAAGCGTTTCAACGATGGACAAGATGAAAGCAAGAAATTGTACTGCATCTACGTTGCCATTGGTCAGAAACGTTCGACTGTCGCCCAGATTGTGAAACGTTTAACCGATGCTGGTGCCATGAACTACTCCATCATTGTGTCGGCTACCGCCTCTGATGCTGCTCCTCTGCAGTACTTGGCTCCCTACTCTGGCTGCGCCATGGGTGAATACTTCCGTGACAAGGGAAAGCACGCTTTGATCATCTATGACGATTTGTCGAAACAAGCTGTTGCTTACCGTCAAATGTCCCTGTTGTTGCGTCGTCCACCAGGTCGTGAGGCCTACCCCGGTGATGTGTTCTACTTGCACTCCCGTTTGTTGGAGCGTGCCGCCAAAATGTCGCCCGCTATGGGTGGTGGCTCTTTGACCGCCTTGCCCGTCATTGAGACACAGGCTGGTGATGTGTCCGCCTACATTCCAACCAATGTCATCTCCATCACTGACGGTCAGATCTTCTTGGAAACTGAATTGTTCTACAAGGGTATCCGCCCAGCCATTAACGTCGGTCTGTCTGTATCCCGTGTCGGTTCAGCTGCCCAAACCAAGGCCATGAAGCAGGTCGCTGGTTCCATGAAATTGGAATTGGCTCAATACCGTGAAGTCGCTGCTTTCGCCCAATTCGGTTCTGATTTGGATGCTGCTACCCAACAATTGTTGAACCGTGGTGTGCGTTTGACTGAATTGTTGAAACAAGGTCAATACGTGCCAATGTCAATTGAAGATCAGGTAAGTGACCAAGAGAAATCTCATATATGCTCTTAATTTGGGGTTTTACTGAACAATATTTCATGGTTGTCGTTCCGCACTCTTAGGTTGCTGTCATCTACTGCGGTGTACGCGGTCACTTGGACAAGATGGATCCCGCCAAGATCACCAAGTTCGAAAAGGAATTCTTGCAACACATTAAGACCAACGAACAAGGTCTGCTCGACCAAATCGCGAAGGATGGTCAAATCTCTGAGGCCTCCGATGCCAAACTGAAGGATATTGTCTCAAAATTCTTGTCGACTTTCCAGGGTTAAGTGAAGATTTGCTGTGCAAAGCCAAGCTGAATTAGTACAGTAGCAACAATAACAGTTACACTATTTCATAAATAGCAGCGCGAAAAATACCAACAACAAATGCAGTTCGCGTCAACATATAATAAAATTATACACTATAAACGTAAAGATAAAGAACCAGATAAAGCGAAGAAAAAAAAAAAACGAAATTAAATAATTATAAAAAATAGAAAAACTCCATTCATGTTTCCTTTTTATTATTACTTAAATCTGTATGTATACGCATCGTAAGCTTATCATAACCAAGGGACTCAATTCGAATAAATTCTATACGGTTGCCGAACGTCTGCAGTATTCGCTCTAACACGTAGCTGCCAACTTCGACGAGGTCACATGCTGGATAAGTGTGCATGTAGTACATTTAACGAGAGCGCTTAAAAATTAGTTTGTGTTCTATGTGTGGCACAAATTCGGCATTTGTCTTCTTAAAAGCGTAATTTTCGAAAATATTGAAGTATTTATAACAATAAATTACACTGCATTAAACTAAAATTATTCTTAGGTGATACAGTCAAATAACTAGTTATTGTCATGCGAAAAAAGTAATAAAGTGAGGTTTAAACAAAAATAAAAGATTTATTTACTTAAAAGGTGTTTGCTTTGTAATTTTTTGAAAGTTGATGGGTCGAAGTAATTAATTATCTCTAATACCACTTGTATCATCAAATATTTGTTGGACTACAGAAATGATAATGATGATATTTTAGCCTCTGCTCCAGGTAAGTCGCAATTTAGATCACTTTTCTGATGCGACGGAAGTCCAGTTTGCATTAATTGTTTTTGATGTAAAACCTTAAAATATAAATTTTGCGCAATGATATTATGCTGGGAGTCTTTAGATGAAGTCCAGATACTTTTCGGTTAGATAAACCAGACTCTTGAAAATATGTTTACACATTATGCAAATGCCGTTTTCGCTGTTGCCTCAACAAATGCAGCATAATGTAACATTCTCAGCTGTGTTGCGCCTACTGGCATTCCAATAATGTTACATTTGTCATCAAATGTTAATACCTCCATGAACAACAGTTAGGGTAAATTTTATGCTTACTTTTGCACACACAATTTGTGGAAGGTCAGTTTGCCAGTAAAAATATTACAGACCTCTGTAGATAACAGAATTTACCACAATTACAACTGTTATTGACACTGTTGTGTTGTGTTTTTTATTAGTGTTTACATTTTGACCATAAAAACGCTACTTTCTTATTTTTGCTGCGCGCCTATTCGAAATCCGAGTTTGACGGTTTTATGAGCGTCATATTTTTCAACACTTTTACGACGTTTGTGACACACACACACACACACACTAGTGAGCGTTTTATTGCAGGAGGGGTCAAATTTGCTTGTATACAGAAATATTTGATTTCCGGAGTGCCGATAATCGAAGCGAGGCAAACAAACATTTCTTTCCACTTATCAGCACATACACTACCACAGAAGCAGACGCATAGCCAAGTAGACGCATTTGTTGCAGCACTACACTAAGCGACTGAAAAATGGCCGCTGCAGTGGCAGGGGCTCAGTTTTGGGAAATGCCTACAACTTTCCAAATATACACGATGATTGTTGTTGGGTGTGCGCAATGGTAGATAAACGGACGTGGTGGAATTGACATACCTGCCTCTTCCTATTCACATACATACATACAAATTTACATACATGGTAATGGCAAATTTTTGAAATTTTCTTACTTTTCGGTATTTGGTGCGTTGCTTTGCTTCGCTGCTGAGCTACTATTACCGAAATATGCGCGACATATCGACCTCTGTGCAGGTCGACTGCGCAAAAAAAATCGCTTTTAAAGAATAAAGCCGTTTCTACAAAGCAGACAGAGCATGACAAAGGACAAATATTAATATTTACTTGAAAATGTATTCAATAATATTCATGGATCATTCGGCCATCCGCAAAAACAGTAAAATTAAACGCATGATGTTATTTTTTTAGCAAAATACATTTTATTCACAATCAGAATGATTTCTGGCATAGCAGGAAAATTACGCTCGAGGCAGCAGCAGACACCAATGATGTCGCGTGCGTTCCCACTATGCTTGTGAACCTTAAATTACAAACAAATATAGCAGATAATTACATTCAGTTTGAGCCTACAAACATTGTTCAATTTAAAAATGTGTTTTTGTTTTTTGAGGTTTTGAACTACATTAATTCTAATTTTGCCAAAATTGGACATAATAGGATAAAAAAATGGGCTGATGAGTACGCCGACTTCATGACAACCTAAGCAAGCACATTTGATAAAGTATTTTTGAAATCATAGCTTTCGGTCGGGAAAAGAAGGCGCTTACTCAGCAGCAATATTTTTGATACAAAAAATTGATATAAAGTACATTTAGACACTAATATACATACGTTGGTTAGTCGGTGGTGCTTTCCTCACATTTAGGAAATATTACATTTTCACAAATTCTAATACAGACAGACACTACATTACATTAATTATGACAGGTATTCAGCAATTTATTTAAGACTAAATATCCGAATACTCGTACAAACAAGAGTTGAGGTTAGTATTGTCCTTGATTACTGCTTTCGATGAAATAATTCCGCAATTGCAAACTTCCTTAATTGCTGTAATGCAGAGCATTACAAGGAAGTTTTTATCTATGACATTTTACCGACGATCCGGGACAGTCTAATTTAAATTGTCGCATAAAACTTAAAAGTAAAAATATATATATTATTTAGAAATATTTGATAATAAAAATATTGAATTGTTTATAAAATAAAGTAAACAAAAAAAAAAAAAAAACTAACAATTAAACTAAACGACATAAACAAAAATTAAGCGCATTGCAGCCCCTGTAGCTATAGCTGCCCCTAATTATTTCTCATTCAGCATGGTTAATTATTGAATCAATTAGTTTATCATATAATTCTGAACGCATCGCAATTTTATATAATTTCGATGATTGGTATTTTGTGTAAACAGCCTTTAGTTTGGCAGATGGCGCATTTCGCACCACAGTTGCAATTTTCGTGGCTATAGGTCTCAAGTGCTCTGCGGTGTACCGCGAGTAATATTGCATTGTAGGAGACCAGTGTTTGTTGTTGAAGCCCGTTGGTGCTTTAGCGTTCTCTTTAAGCAAATGCAGGGCTAAGAATAGAGAAGCAGCGGCGATCTGACAAATAAATATTTATACATTTTAATATATTTAAAAGTTTAACTTTTATTCTAATATTACCTCGGACGGCTTGTATGATGCTAAATCGTATTCGATTGATGTCAATTCGAGAAAATATTTAGCCAACGCGTGGTGTATATCTTCTACTTTAGCCGCCTTGGAGAAGCGACGCAAAAAATGTATTGGCAAAGGGCGCGACAAATTGCATTCGAGTGTTTTAATGATTTTCAACTCCATTTGTACGATTTGTTTGGAATTGTATGTGTCGTCGGTTATGTAGACAAAATCGGCAATCGATGGGGGAACTAATTCTTCATACTTGGCCGCAATGAATAGAGCCGTCACACCTACCAATTGCAAATGTGTGCGTTTTGTATCCTTTACTTCTTGCAAGTAGCGATCGATAATTGCCACTGTCATTTGGAATGTTTCCGGTGTTAAATGAAACTGAAAGTGTACTTCGTTAATCCAGTCGATGAGTACAGCGCGCATTTTAGGGTAAACTTCCTCTTGGTCATCCAAATGGTTTTCTCGTATAACCTGTTCATCCTCTAATTGAAAGAGGTAATTATATATATCATTCACGTATTCCGATACCAGTAGCAGTTGATCCGAATCGCCAGAATCAATATCTTCAATGTCAGCGAAATCTTCTACTTCAGGTGAGTATGTTTGTGCACTTGAGATTTGTGCTTCAGCATTTTTGTTACTTTCGCTGTCTGAATCCGACGACTCAGAAACAGCTTTCGTTTCTGGTTTTACGCTCTGTGCTATTAGTTTTCCAGCAGTAACCTTATTCGCTTCTCTTGTCAAAGCTGCTTTTAGTTTTGACAGCGATTTGAGCGATAAGTTGCTATCTTCACGCCTTAATGTAAGTGTTTCGCCAGATTTCTTTGGTTTTTCATCCTGTGCAGCCTTAGCTTTAATGACTATGTTTGCAAATAAACCAAATGGTACACGAAAATTTAAAAGAACTTGAATATATACTTACGCTTTGCCTGTTGTAATTTTTGTTCCACTACTTTTGTAGTAAGCGTCTTGTGTTTGTTAAGGCCGGTCACAGCATTTCTCTGCAAAGCTGCTGTTTCAACACGTGTAGAATTTGATCGCGTAAGAATCTTTTTCGGCTGTTCAGCAGCTGTGCTTGTTGACTTGGCAGTGGCTCCTGGCGCCTTTTTCCAATGTGTATCCACACGTGGTTTGGTATTTTGAATTACATTTTTCAGTTTCGAGTCAATACTGAGGTAAAATTGCATTAAATTTGTAATCAAAATACACATTTGTTTAAAAATAAATAGCACTTACTCCTTCTGTGCAGCTTCTTTAGCATTGGCAAGTCTTAGAACTGCTCGATTCTGTAAGTCCCCTAAGGCTGCACGCTTAGTATTCTCCGTTGCATTTGCAACACCAAATTTCTTTACCTTGGCAAAGGTGTTTGTTTCATTCTTTGTAAAAATTAAAAGATTACAATTAGGACAAACTTTAAATTAAAGCACAAATATAGTGCAAAAGCTTTTGTTAAAAATATATAAATTTATAATATATTTCGGAAATGTATTGGGATAAAAACAATGTGCAACCATGTGATAGAATTCGCGCATTTTCTGTGATAATTATAAGGGTTATTTGAATATTTGGAAATTGGAGGCATGTGCAAACGGAACACTGATTTTTTGCAAATATAGTACATATGTAAGAATGCAATTTTGCGCCAAGTAGTATACTCCATTTTGTTTCCTCCCCTTGCCATTTAATAATACAGTTAAACGGAATTCAGTTAAGAACCAATAACAAAGAACATACATTCGATTTGGAATATTTGAAATCATGTAGGTAGACATGTGTACACAACGATGCATTTATATGTATGTATATATATAAATTAATTTATGAACAATGGAACGAAGGCCTAATCAGCCATTCCAATAGCTTTCTAGTCTGTCCGTGAATTTATTTACGTGTCATATTTTAATAAATATTTATGAACTACAATATTATCTTTAAATTATGCTACAATTAGGTTGACTTACCTCATCAATACGGATTTTCGTAGCGCCAACCATTTTAGTGGTAATTTCTTCTTTAAACAATCCAACAAAAAATATATGCTAGTTGGTAAAATTTTTTGTCTGGCGACTTTTCTTATTATTTTTTATTCTAATTCAATTGCACTTTTTGATTGAAAGAAAAAAGTTGTTAAACTTCTTTCTAACTACAATTATGACAATCCACCTATTCTTTTCTGCGACAGTTCTTCTCAAATTTTAGAATAGTGGAAAATGTTGATGTACACGAACCGTTGCAATTACTGTTTGAAGCGCACTTTTAAAAAGTCCCGCACTCTACCCGAAGATGGCCAAAACCCGAAGAATGCTTCGTTAAGTTCTTCGTTGAGTGCCATTTTAACGAATTTTAGAAATCAATGATGCCACTTTGTATACTCAGCAAATTGAAAAACTTTGTTACAAAATATGTATAAACAGGGCAACATTTAAATTAACTGGGAGTATAAAATAATAAATCGAAAATCAAATTGATAATCGAGTCAATACTGTTCTAACCCTAAACAGCTAATGTTTAGGTAAACACCTGCAATTTTGTATAAAATTTGTTTAAAAAAAATTTAATTGATATACTTAGTTTGATGAAAATTGGTATGAAATACCAATTAGCATCTGTCATTCATGGAAATTAGTTTTACTCTTATACCATGTTCATACCGACACTTAATCACACGGCTGTTGAATGGAATATCCCACTAATCTTAAAAATGTATCAAGATTTCGCCATACAAAAATGACAGTTCCAAACCACTTCATTGAAATGATTTGAAACTGATCCACGCTAAATCTCTCTGTGCGGTTCTGATTTTCCGCAATCTACTTGTCAGCACTGGAAATTTGTTACATTATCATAGCTGATTTAGACACTACAAAGTGAAAAAAATTTAAACAAATACATTTTTTTTTAAAGCAATGAATCTAATTTCACCTGAAAATCGACTTAACAAATTAAAACATACATCCATTATTTCTATTATATGGAAAATATTAAAAAAAAAAAAGACGGCTTTTATTTCAAAATACTATATGACAATCTTTTCTTTTGATAAATATTAAGCGATGTGAATTCTTCAATGACAATAACAGCTGTTTTTTGATCTTTCTAACGGCAGTGAGAACACTGTTGGGTTATGAAATGTTTAAATGTAATCTAATCTTTTAAATTTTCGGTCTGAACATGGTATTAAATAATTTTTATTTCACTGTAGATTAAAATATAATAATAAGTTGGCAGCTTCATTTAACGAAGAGTTATACTGTTTACAGCGACATCAAACGGAAAATTTAGTTTTATTGACAATCATAAGACATATGTTGACAAAAATTGAAAATTGTTTTTTTTTTTTGTATATTCTTTGTTTTCTTTGGAATTTCCGGAGTCTTGATCACGGTAGAGGAGGAGTAAAGAAAGTATCAGCTGATGTTATGTAAACAAAGGCACAGCTGAGAGGTGCCACTGTAGAAACGCCAAGTGTAGTCCGGGGTTGAGTTTCTATTTGAATCCAAGATGGCCGACTTTTAACCAAGATGGCCGACTTTTTACCGGAAAATGGTTGCATTGTGTTATTTTCTTAAAATTTATGGAAAAGTTGTCCCAAAAATATTGGTTATATATAAAACTTTAATATATTTTCAAAAGAAAATCGTTTTATTTTAATATATATTCTTAAAGATGAGAACAATATGAGCAAATACATGAAAAATTAAGTTTTTTATTTATGCCTCTTTTTAACTGTGGTAAGCTAATGAATGTTCACCACAGAAAAATGTTACGAACAAATAAGCAACCATGCCAAATAGTGGGGTCCAGATTATGCTCATTCACAGCCATATTTACATTTTTGCCATCGTAACGAAGGTTTTTGCAAAGACAATTTGTTTTAGTTTATTTCATGGTTAAATCCTTTGCGATGGTTTATTTAGTTATTTTAATCTATAAAAAGTGTTTACAATTTTCATGGGACGATAAACATCAGATCGGCTGCGATTTTATTCCAATAAAAGTACGAAATAACCAAACATGGCCACGTTAATATTGCTGCGTAATGGGTCTGGTGCTGTTACAATTTTATGATTTAAGAGATAGTCAAATATAGTTATCAAATTAGTTGGCCGTGAATTCGAGACAAAATTTTAAATTCAATAGCGTTCTCGTGTAAGAGATCGTATTGCTAGGTAAGCTAAAATTAAACTTTATATCAAAAGATTTACCATGTATTTTTTAAATTCTTTATAGAATCAGCAAAGGAGCTGGTGTAGAACGCTAGTCCCAAACCAATGAGCTTTGTGCTTGAGGGTGGAAGCAACTTTTTGAAGAGCAAATACTACGGTGAGCACATTCGGATGTTGCATAACCTATTGTAAATTGCGCTTAGAATCCCGGTACTGCTGGTCAGGTTTATCAGGCTGTTGGGTAGGTTTTGAGCAAAATTGAATTTACATACTTTCTAATAGCTAAACACCCACTTTGCAGGCCAAAGCGTTACCAGTTGAGCGAATTAATTGACTGGTTTCATCGTGTTATGCGCAAAGATGAAAAATGGTGGGGATACCGTCATTGAGACATGTGTTGTGATCCTACCTTCTTATTGAAAGCCAAGTTCACGAATGTATTACCGATGTCGTTCCCTCCAACATACCGTGGTTGAAGAATTTTGGTGTACAATCAATGGAAGAGCAAGTACCATGAGAATTATGACCATATTGTGCTGCGCAATATTATGATGCCGAATTGGGGAGTGGGGGGAACCAGCTCCACCAAAACCGATAGAACATCGGGATGAACTACGCAAATAATAAACAACACTCATCAAATGAAAGTTGGCAGCGTTGGTGACTAAGCAGCAATTTGAAAAAGAAACATTTGCATCTACGCGAATTACAATTTGTCTTTACATCTAGTGAATTATGGTCGATTATGAATGGTGTGGAAGTTGATATTTAAACTTTAAAAAACAAATAAATGTAATTTGGCTAATATTGATATTTAAACTTTAAAAAACAAATAAATGTAATTTGGCTAATAATGAGCCGCTATTAAAAGTTAAGGAATTTGAGTTGTATTTTTAATTGGGCCAAACAAGTTATTATCGATTTGAATAACTTCAAAAGGAATATATTTCGAACAATCATTTATTTTTGTAAATACTATGGCGGTATCGCTACTGAGCATGGCAAAATAGTGTTGCGTGAGCTAATTTAAACTACTTTTTACTACTATATAGATATTGCAAATTCAAAAAATAATTTCTTTAAGAATCCTTTTTATTTAAAAACTTAGCTTAGAACTAAAAAATAGTGTGGTAAATCTGTTGGGATAATCAAACACTCCATTTGGGAATGAGTAGGATTCCTGATCGCCGGCGTATAGCTAAATTCTGACATTTAAAACGTGTACGTAGTTTGTGATTACAAAAATTTATAATTAAAATATAGAAAACATGGCTATTATAATTATCTCTTGATTTATCTTACAATAAAAAATGTGTTTTACTGTTCAGACGAATTGTTATGGTACGTAATATCAAATTTTTCACAATGGTTATCTCTTATGGTCCACTCATTATCAAATATAATTTCCATTTTGTCCATGAATAAGTTAACTAAAACGCTTAAAAATATATAGCATATTTATCTATATCATGAAGGTATAATTAATTTTTGTTATAACAGCTAAAATCTTTACTCTATAACAAAAATTGAAAATAGTATTTATAAATGTACAAATATAGTACTATAAATTTATAATTTAATATTATAGCATTTTCGCTTTCTGCAACCCGTTTTAACCTCTCGCCACCCTTATTCACCAGAGGTGGCCACGATGTTGTTGTTGTAAAAGTACACTTGAGGGGTAGCTTAAGTACTGTGAATGGCTCTTTTTCTATGGTGAATGGGACTTTCCCTACTCCTCTATACCATGGTCTTGATAAAAATCGAATTTAATCAAGTGAAATTTACGAATTCGTTTTAACGAAATTGTTAAAAATGCCTAAGCTAAAAAAATTTCTACCTGGCATTTTCAGTAATGGCAAAGATTCCCAAAAAATTACCAATAAAAGTGAGACCGAAGACCTTAACCTTGGAAGTAAAAGTGTTCCAGGAAGGCTTGAAACCGATGCTCTGCCTGTTGATGAACCAGAAGAATTACCAATTAGCATTAACAACACTCCAACACCTTCAACAGAACTAACAGAATCAGTGGTTCGGGAACTCTCCGCACCAAACTACAATTCGGTTGAGGCAGCAAATAATACAAGTGCATTCGAAAGTGAAAATGGATTGAACTCCCAGACCGGAGCAGTTGCCTTGCAGTCAAACAGCAATGCTTTGACGCCAACATCACCCGGTGCCATGGCACCAGCTACTATGAACACAATGAATGTACATAATGCTCAACAACAAATGGTAATGCAATTCTCCAACATAAAACAGCTGCATTTTGGTTCAGTCTATAATTTTAACAGCAACATAAGTGGTATAGCTACCAACAACACACGTAAAAGTGGTAAAACTGACGAACCCATTTCGCCTAGTGGTTCTAATGGTGTAGACAACACAAAAAGACAACTACCACGTAAAACTACTTCAATTGTGGCTATGATGCAGTCACGTGAGGAGCCAAATCACCGTATATTGGAAACTATATCTACACACCTGGGCGAAGGTTGGAAACATGTGATGCGAGAGCTGGGCCTCTCGGAAGGACAAATCGAGCAAGCTGTAATCGATCATCAAATGCATGGTGGAATCAAAGAGGTATGTACTTATACATATAAAGAATTGAAAAGCTAGAAATTTTCTAATATGTGTTTCATTAGAAAAAATCGAATGCGTTCTTATTATTGAGAATTTAAATACTTATTGTCTTTGCATGTCAATAAACGATGATAACTTTTCAGGTGATTTATCAGCTACTACTGCAATGGATCCGTGATGCTGAGGATAATGTAGCAACGCTTGGACATATAACTTCGTTGCTGTGGGAGTTAAACCATCGTGATTGTGTGCAGCGTATGAAATTGGTTTACAAATCCGAAGTGGACAGAAGAAAACCTCCTTCATAATGGTAAACATTTGTACGCTGTTAAGGTTATACAATGTGCCTTATAGGATTGACTGGCGAAGCCCAGGTTCTCATTAAATAGTGTATATATCTATATATACATTATTATTTTCAAGATTTTTATTTGACTCTTTCAGTGTGAGGAGTAAAAAAAAACTATGTACTGTGCAATATTTTATTCTTAGTACAACATCTGACTACTTCAGATTTGTTTAAAGTAAAACTTTTTATATTAATATTTTTTAAAAATAAGTCTATTTTATATGATTTTACAATATTCTGAAAATAATGGGCAAAAGTTTGAAGTTTAAAAACCAGTCTTATGGCCATGAGCATGTCTAAAAATATCCATCGCCGTATACTATGTATGTATGCCAATACATAGTATATGTACGTTACATGCAAATGTCTGTGCAGTAATTGTTCTAATCCTACTGATTGATAATGTTGAAAGTTTGTTATTGAAAAGGCATATATGCATATATGCAGATGTTTGGCGAATCAATGTAAAGCAAAGTTCCAATAATGATGAAGAATAATAATTTGTTTTTAGATTTTAATATGTTTTTAAGCACAATTTTAATCCATGTATGTATAAAAAAATTTTATAAATGTTTAAATTTATGAAATTTTATAAAAAAAAAATTGAAGCATGGATTTAAATGCATGCACTAGCAAAAGTTGATATCGAATATACAAGAGTTCATGTAAAACTGCATTTGTTAATTTTTAATTATATTTTGATTAATGTAAACACACGTGATGTTCGTGAAAAATTTTACACAAACACGATTTATAATGACAATAAAAGCTTTAATGTTAAAAAAATTAGTAACTATTGGCAATTTTGTATATACATAATTAAAAATATTTTATTTTCAATAAAACATAAAAATATATTCGTTTTAAAAATAAGCGCTTATTTATTTATTTATTTCTTTTTTTACCAGCGAATAACTAAGGTATGTAATAAAAATAGACAAATAAAAGTCCAAAGGCAATCGCGTGTTGTAGAATTGCTGAGAGAAAAAGACATCTGTACATGTGTATTCAGATCGATATCTCAAAAACTGCGCGAACAGATAGATGGATATGGCAACAATAACTCGTTCCTACGGCAGCCAGGTCTAAGTAAGTTTTTTATCTGTCGAAGGACTGCCAACTCGGCAGAATTCTGCCGCTACAACAACAACAAGATGCATATTACTAAGTCGACTCAACTCGTCAGGCCGATCATTTATTTATGTATGTATGTATGTATGTATATACATACATCATAGAGCCTCTCACTTCCTTTGTACAAACCTTCTGGCAAACTTAATATGCATTATACAGGGTATAAACATAAAAAATGGATTATAAGCGATGATATATTAAATTGGAGACATATAAAGAATAGTGTTTTCAATTACTAATACACAAGGTCACTTGAAAATCACTTTTGTGGAAGCTTATGTTATCATCTTTCGAAGTGACAATTCACTGTGTTATACAGTATATAGTACATATATTAATCCGTATAAGCAATTAGTAAAGTATATGTATGTAGGGGTATGCATATATGTATGTATATTAGAGTGGGTTGATTTACAGAGATCATTCTGAACAACTTTGCCTAAGAAAGTATGGGTACAAAACTGGTTTAAAGACAGCGGTTGTTTAGATGAAATTTAATTTTTCGGTCAGATCGGACTACTATATCACATATCTCTCGTACAACCTATTATTGAGTATTTTTTTTTATTTCGATGTCATCGGATGTTCCGTCTGCTTTTCTTAATAGCAGCTTAAGCTTTCAAGGGCAGAAGACGGTATTAATGAAAGAGTAAAATAGGTAACTTTTAACTGTGGTTTAAAGTTGTTTAACCAAAACCTTCTGTCTGTTTATACGCGAACTAGTTACTCAGTTTTTGAGATATCGGTCCGAAATTTTAACTATTTTTCTCAAACGCATGAGCTCTATTCATTGTTTAAGTACATTTAAAACACGCAGAGCAGTTTCTGCTCTCATAAATATCACGCCATCATAAAAAACTTATATATATACTATATACATATGTATGTACGTATGTATGTATATAAAACAAACACATGCGACGCTTGATAATCATTCCCGAATTTCATTATCAGCATCACTTTAAATCAAATCGCCAAAGTTTAGGGCTCTTAACATTTCATTTTATTTCACTTAAAATCACAATTATATCATGTTATTATCACATTCTCTTTTGTGCCGCAATCTTTAGACAATCCTTTGGATTTTCTCCTTAAACATATCGACAAGCATTTGTGCGCCATAACCATTCGATTGATTATAGTTTGGTATTTGGCTCATGCGAGCGACCCAAGCTTTCAATTTCGGGTACTTAGCCGCATCGATGGGCGCCAAACCAGCGAAACTGGTAACGGTTGAGATGTTACTAAAGTCGGCTAGAGTGATGGTCTGTCCGCACAGGTAGGGTTGGTCAGCGAGAAAGACTTCCAAAAAGTCGTATGCTTCATAAATTGCATCAATTTTAGCGCGTGGCACTTCGATATCGTTGCCATAGAAGAGCGGCAAAGCTATGTTGCGTAAGCAGCCTTGGAACAATACACCCGTTTCAAAATGTAGTCGCTGATCGACAATGGCGCGCTTGATGAAATCCTTGGGATAAAGTGTATCGTCTTTAGCGTAGCGACGTACCAGATATGCCATAATTGCATGCGAGTCCCAAAGGTATTGACCATCATCCTCCAGCAAAGGCACAGTATGCTGCGGATTCTTCCGCATAAATTCTGCAGTTTTGTGCTCGCCCTCAAGTAGTTTGACTAATTTGTATTCGTATTGTAGACCCAGCGCTGCCAGGGTCATTTTCACAGCGCGTACTGGTGGACTTGGCTCCACGCCATACAACACTAGTTTCCCCATTTTCTTCTGGTTAACGGTTTTCGTAAATGTTTCGTGTGGACTTATCTATCCGCTTGAATGGAGGATTTCATCCGTTGCGACTGCTTCTGCTGGCGACCGTGTTGAGCGCTTGTGCTTAACTGAGGCGCTGGAAGCGCGATTGCTGCTGTTTTATTCGATTGGACTTTGTTTATTTTGAAGCTTACAATGTATAGTACTATATATTGTAAACACAAGTACATACATATTTAACGCGTACGTAGTCACACGCTAGTAAAAATGTGCGACATTCATGCTTATAAATATATATTTTATAGTGAGCGGATAAATTTACAAAGAACACCTGGTTATCACCAGCTCTCCGCCTAAAATTCAGTACCAGCAGCTACCATTCTCGTTTTATTTCGCGGAATTGTAAGTAGTTCAGTTTGACAGCATAATTATATGTACATATATGTATTTATATTGGCATAAAAATTATAGTGGTCCGATAAGCAGCTACTTGGAGATAATATATTGGTAGTCGAAAAAGCCTTTTCGTATTTCTAATCAAACTTCAACGTATTTTCTTATATTTATAATGTTATTTAATGGACCAAATATTTATCATTTTGGTCTACCACTTTTTGCCATTTTTCCGCTAGAGACATTATTCCATCAGTGCAAAACTTTTCTGGTTTCTCGGCGAAAAACTTCGACAAGAAATTTTCAAAGGCTTCTCTTGAAGCCAACTTTACTCCATTAAGGGAGTTCTGCATTGACCCAAACAAATGGTAGTCAGATGGTACAAGGTCAGGAATATATGGTGGATGCATTAAAACTTCCCAGCCAAGCTCTCCCAGTTTTTATCGAGTCATCAAAGATGTGCGCGGTCTAGCGTTGTCCTAATGACACACGAAGCACTTTATGTTGATCAGTTCTGGCAGTTTTTTTTCGATTGCTTGCTTCAACCTCATCAGTTGTTGACAGTAAAATGTAAAATCAATCGTTCGACCAGGCGGGAGCAGCTCATTGTGGATGATTCCTTTCCCCTCTCACCAAACATTTCGCGTAACCTTTCGAAGCGTCAATGCTGGCTTTGCGACCATTTGTTGAGCTTCACCACGCTCGAACCATGAGCTTTTTTAACACATTATTGTCGTATTTCATTCACTATTCAACATATCTTAACATTCGCTTCAGAAATGGTTCGATTTTATTTTGTTTCAGCAAAGAATCGCAGATGTTAATTGGGCCCATTAAATTTTTCTCAGACAATTCATGTGGTAACCAAACATCGAGCTTCTTTTTGAAGTCAGCCTTATTTAAATGGTTTAAAACCGTTTGATGATGAATGCTAAGTTCCTTAGCTGCTACTGCTTATGTGACGGTTCTGGTCAATCTTTTTCATAATTTCAACGACTTTTTCAACGTTAGGTCAACCAGAGCCAGGTGCATCTTTCATATCGAAATTTCCAGAACGAAAGCGAGCTTAATATCTCACCTTTCCAACACTATATGGTATGACACAATGTGATTGGTAGCACTCAAGATATACGACAGGAACAACGTCTATTGGCAAAATACGAAAAGACTTTTTCGACCCAATATTTTATAGTCTTCGAAATTGCTTTTGGGTTTTAGTATATAGTTTAATATACCCTGCTTAAACAACAAAAAACGGTAAAAAGTGTTCCTTTCCATGTAAAAAAAAAAAACGCTGGGGGGTTTTCATTGTCTCACATTCAGCCTTAATTTTTTTTTTAATGAAAAAATAAAAAAAAAATCGGAAACGATCGATCTTAGTTTCCAACAAACTGGATTATTATTGCTATTGGCCTTGGTTGGGTTTCATCTCTTCATTATCGCTAAATTTCTCTGAGAACAGGAAAATATGGCGTAGGCCTAAGTCCAGAATATGCTATGATGTAATAGCAATTTCATTGATTAGTAGCATGATGTTACCTTAATAAAACATCTCTCCCCTCTCTTCTTCTAATACCTTTAGTTTTCGATCGGAAGCTAAACCTATTATTTATATTCATTAATGTATCTAATTAAAACTTATTGATAATAAATGTAAGTGTTATTACGAAAGACAAAACTCTCTCTCTCTCTCTCTCTGAGTCCGCTAAAACTTTTTATTACGTTCTGCTATTAATTCAATATATAATATGCACATACATATATTAATAAATATGGACTTAATATGCAAAGTTATTTACTTATTACTTCAAATTGTGAAATAAATAATTCAACTAATTAATTTGTTTCGTAAGGTAACCACTCTACCTATCCATTTATCAGAGAAATGCAACGAGTAATACATTTTTGTTTATATTCGAGTACTGAGTTGTAAGTTCTCTGGCTGGTCGGTAGTCGACGCAACCAACAATTTTGTTAACAATAGCCGAGTTGATTTGATTATGTTTTCGACACGAGTGTTTAATCTGACTTAATCATACCCGTTGCAGCTCTCTGCTTCCTACCTTATAATCATAATAATCAGTGAAGGGCTTTTCGAGTTGATCCTTATGTCAACTGTATCGAGTGTTTATATGCTATAAATAGAAGTTAAGAGGCACCCATAATACAAGTATCAAAAAAATTGGGTTTACGAGCTCTTGCCAACAAATGGGCGCATCAATAACACTTCAAAAAAAAACGTTAACATCGGCTGCATCGAAGCATTAAAGGGTATAAAAATATATTTTTCTTCATTTTAAACGGTCCGATCTGATCTGTCCGATCGTTGCCGTATGCAAAAGTTGAGAGCACGGAGGCTTTTCGGGTAGAGTACACATTGTCAATCATTCGCTTTCCATTATAAAGGCACAACTCAACCGTACTCGGCATACTTTTCCGCAACGGAATCAACATACTCATTCTGACGCCGCCTTTAGGCTTTCAACCAATTTTTCACCAATTCTGAAACGTGGCCATGGTTTCATTCACACATTTTTTACTCAAACACTTGTTTTAGCTTTGAGAAATTCTGAGAAGTGTTAGATATAATCAATATTTGATTGAAATTCCCAAACTGCTCATTGCGCTGATTACCCTACTTGCTAGCAGTGAGTACTTCTCGATAACAAAACTAGAGTTGGAGCCGTTTGCCATGACAAATGAGCAGTTGAGTAAGACGCCGTTCTGACAGGGCAGTTTGTGTTGCGGCAATGGTTGGTTTCAGAAAGAAGCAGTCTTGCTTAAGGTGTTAGGGGTAGTCAGAGGCACGAAAAAATGAGAATTTTCAGTATTTTTTTGCTATTAAATCGAGTTATTTTACAAAAGTAGTAATATGGCATTATTATAGAATGAATTGACTTAAAGTCACGAAAATTTCAAAAAAAAAAATTTAATTTCCAAAGTTATAGTTGTTTGTGTTGACCCAGTTTCAAAAAAGGTCCTTGGAGATTCGTCTAAAATCAATCGGACAAAAAAAATTAGTTTATAAATAGATAATCCTGGGCTTGATCGAAGAATTTTTTTTTTCAAAAATTAACAAAATGGCGTCCTCAGGAAATTTTTTTCTAAATTTTTGGTGTTAAAAAATCGAAATTTTCGAAAAAATAAAAATCCTTCGATCAGGCCCGAGTTTATTATGTATTCTAAAAGCTGTATAAATTGCATTAAACTACTGAGCGGTTTTCGAGTTACAGTTGTCACCGCTTCAAAAAACATAGTTTTGAGAAAAACGCGTTTAAAGTTTCACATTAGCGCTTTGAAGTGCCCGAGCTCTCTTTGTTATTTGTCGAATCAAAAACTAATTATCGGATCAACAGAAATTTTCAGAGAATATTTTTAAAATAATATATTTAACGAAAATGCAAAAATAATAATAATTTTTTGAAAATTCTGACTACCCCTAACCCCTTAAGTTAATCAGAACTTAATTGACCCAGACTGGTAATTAGGCAAAGTCTAACATAGTAATACATATAAAAACTTTCGTTAAACAGATGTCGCTTTTTAATAGGGGCACTCCTAATTATATTAGCCCCACTGTATCTAAGAAATTAGATCTCACGGTGGAGAAGAGAATACGCTCCCACAAAACCGGCGAGATATAAGTACATACACAACAAACGATAACGACTGTTATTTATTGATTAATTCATTACAGTGATAGTGTTTTTGTTTGTCTATGTACTCGTATATTATCTTTGTGTCTTTTTAATAACGATTATATGGCCACTTAGAGAAGCTTTGCTTTGCTAATATATTTTCCAGTTTTCTATTAAATATTTATTTGAAATATACAATACACATTTACATATGTATGTTTGTATGTATCGAGTGTGTTTATATTTTCAGTCGTCGGTTTTACATTATATTGTATTTTACAATTTTACAAAACGAAATCCATTAAAACAGCATACATACATATGTTTATTCCATATTAAGGTACGATGGTTAAATTCTTCGACTCAATCAACTGCTTAGTTCCGTTGCCGTTCGCTTTCTCATAGTAAGGTAACTGCTCCAAGCGCTTAATCCATGCAACCATATTAGGATACTTAGCGACATCGCTATCTATATAAGCATGCATCGAGGAGATCGACGTTATCAGTGATAAGTCCGCAATGGTCAAGTTGTCGCCGGCAACATAAGGGTGATCCTGTAGGAATTTGTTCACTATACCATAAACTTCAGCCATATTGTCGATTTTTTGTTGTGGCACATTAGTTTCATTATCGAAGATAATAGGTGTTGTTGTTCCACGTAGTGCACGCTCAAAGGCCGCACTAGCCTCAAAGTATAAACGGTGATCGACAACTGAACGCTTCACCAGATCTTTAGGATAGAGTGAATCATCTTTGCCATATTTGCTTGCTAAGTATGCGATAACAGCAGGTGAATCCAAAATCACCGGACCGTCATGCAATAAAGCCGGTACTGTACCCGCTGGGTTAATTTTCATATATTCCTCCGATTTATTGGATTTAGCCTATAAATTCATATGGTAAATCCAACGTGTTCAGTGTCAATAATACACTACGGACTGGTGGGCTAACTTCTGTAATATATGTACAACACATTTTTATTTATTTTTTTTTACAATGAGATAAACAGATGAAATGTTTGCCCGGTACTGAGTTTCAGCCATTGTATAAGCCTAGATTTGCAAAATTTATTGCCAATTAGCTTTTTATACAGGTTAGTCTGTATGCAAAGTAAGAATGATAAAGATAGAGATGCCAAGTTTTCACCGTTACTTATTTCGATTTAGGTTGTGACAAATATACATATGTATGTAAGTCAACGACTACATAGATTTGTTTGTTTTTATATTACTGCTCATTCTATAGTACATAACGTCACGATGGCGCAATCTTGCTTTTATCACTCTTGATAAAAAATATAGGCCGACCAGTACATACTTATGTACTTTGTTGTATATGTACACTTAAAATATTAAAATATACAATACCATAACATATGTGTCAAAATAGCAAGTATTCCAGACATGCATGAAAAATGTACTACTAATGGTCTAGGAAGGACTCTAACAGATTTTCATTTTTTTTTTTCAAATTATTATATAATATAGTCTAATAATATAATAGGAAAATGTTTATTTTAGGATTATGTAAAATACCTTAAACTTGGTGGAAACAACAATTTTATCATACTTATGTTTATATTTCATCATATCATCATCTATATTTATTTCTTACATTCTTATTATGATCAAAAATTGTGAAATTAGTGATTATTAATCCGCTGTTTTCGTAATTTTATTAACCTGACTCAGCACTATCTACATATATGGTAAAAAGCTTACAAAAAATAAACCGTTAATTGTCTTGGCTATCAGAAATATCAATAAAATTATCTACGTGAATTTTAAACGTAAACTCATTTTTGTATATTCTCCAACAACAACTTTTTGAAACAAAGTAAAAATTTATGTTTTTATAATTTTACGATGCTTATGACAAGTTGTGAGTCCCCTAATTATGTTCTTTCTTTTTTTCAATTTTTGAAGTACTTTTGTCCCTCTGATTGACATATGTACTTATATCCAAAATATTCCTTACGTGTCGGAAAGCCTCTTAGTTTATTTTTTACACACTGGACTAAAAAGAAGTCATTCGGTGCCAAGTCAGAATTATCAGGAGGATAACTCATCAAAACGATGTTTTGATTGCTGAAAGATGCAGTTCTTTGAGTTGAAGCGTGAGAGTGATCCGTCTTTAGCGGTTGATTTTCTTGATTTCTTGAAAGACAATTTGCAAAGAAATGGTTGTGTACCACTCAGTAGATGGTATGGTTGCAACATGTCCGGTTTTATCAAAAAAAAAACAGGCAACCATTTGCTTGGAATTGCTTCGTGCGCGAACATCTTTCCTTGGATTTGGCTCATCTTGAAACACACATACAGTCGACTGCTGTTTACTTTCGGGCTCATACGCCTAAATCCACGATTCATCACCTTTCATGATGTCATAGACGTGCTTCGAAGCAACGTGAATACATTTTTTTACACTCAAATGTAAATGTACACGCAATATTGAATGTGCTAGTCTCACTAATGTCCATAGTTGTCTCAATTTCATCACAGGTCACATGACGAACTTGCTATATCAGTTTGTGTACAGCAGCAATAATTTCCAGAGCAACAACTGATTTTGAACGACCTTCCCGAAACTAATCTTGGAGTTATGTACGACCTCAATTGAATTCATCATATCATCATAAACACTGGTCCTTGATGGAGTTTCATCGTCAAATATTGAATTAAGTTCATCTATGCACTCTTCATAAGTTAATTCTCGTGAAAAGTTGTAAAAAGTAATGACGCGAAAATGTTTGCGAATTATTTCTATTTTTTGGTTAGAAAGAATATTTTAAATTACTGTAAACAACATAAGTAGGGCTCGTATGTCAAAACGTTCCGAGAATGTATAGCAGCAAAAATGTCAAACTTTACGATACAATTGTGAGTTTCCAGATTACAGCACCAATGCTGGCAAAACCCCAAAAAAAAAAAACAATCTGCCTGAGTAGGAGCATTACTAAATATTCTGTATATGTATATCTCCGAATATGTATATAAACCGAGAGCGTCTCCGAAGCCAAACTCTGGATTTTTTTGCTTACGATTTCACTGCCACTATTATATACATACATATGTATGTATGCATACGTATGTATGCATGTATGTAGTACGAGTATAGTAAGAATAAACCAGAATAACGAAAACCATTATATTTGGTCATATGAAGGCAGAGATGAGAGTCTGAACCGATTCTACCAACCATTTTTGGTTATTCAAGATCTTACTAAACTATTTCCGAATAATAATTTCATTAGGGAAAAATTCAAACATTTGTTTCTGCAAGGGTACTTGTTGACTAATTGCTTGTGAGAGCTTAAAATTGCAAATCATTGTTTATCATTGTGTGTGGTTGTATGCATAAAAAGTACTCATATATAGCAAGTGTGTACATATACATAATATGCACATAGCTAAAGATAAATGACATTAGCGCTGAATTTGGGCGTTGTTGTGCTCCACGAGTATTTTTCCTAGGCTAAGTTCACGTGCACCCGAATATTTTATGCTCTTGAAACTTGCAAGAATCAAAGTCAGGGAAACACCTTAAGCAGAGAACGTACATTTTTACATGTACATTCTCTGCCTTAAGGTGCAAAACGTCAACCAGAGACTCGGAATACAACCAATTTTATATATGTAAGTACATATGTACATACACTGACCGACATAGTTGACATAAGGTTTGTTAGAAGAAAAAGTTGGGGTAGTTCAACCCGATTTTATCTACATACATATGTATGTACATATTTTTGCCAATACCACATACTATTAACATGTCACATATAAAAAATGTTCGCTGGGTTTCATGAAGTAACTCACATACAATTAGTAATCATATGGAGTAAAGCCATCCTCCAATTTTTACCTCGGCTCCCGTAGAGCTTTCTCATGCCATTATGCGTGTAAATTGATTTATCGCCCTTTAGTAGTTTTTGACAGTACCGTTATAGGAGGAGAGGGTGGGGTTATGATCCGATTACGCCCATCTACGAACTCCGCCTTACTTTTTTTTGCCACAGAAGGTTTTTGGACTGGCTTGCCAGATTTCGGATTTAAAACCTAATCGAAATCATCTGGGCAGATGTCAAATACACGTTTAGGAAATAAAACAAACAAAAATTTTGACTATCCCTTAATGACTTATTAGGAAATATCAGAACATATCAAGTGAGTTATGCCTTAGTTTTCCTTAATAAATTGATCGAAATAGTCATAAGTGATTATTTTATGCCGTACGTTGCTATAAAACCATTTACATATAATAAACTCCGTTTAAAAATTTCGGTTTTTTAATAAAGAAATGAACTAACTCAAAATAAATAGAAGTGTTTCTAAAATTATGACCAGCAGTGTATATTATATATTTGATCCCACGGTGTAGAAAAGAATACGCTCCCACAGAACCTGTTTCAGTATTCTCTCTCTTCTAGTCGCTATACATACATTTGTACATACAAATAATTATATTGTCATTTAACAAAGCTCTGCTGGTATATTTTTTAGTTTTATATTTAAAGTTTATTTGCAAGAAGGTTTATATTTTCAGCCGTGCTGTTTACATTACATTTATATATTTAAGTTATATTATACATTTATGTAGATAACGGTAGTATCGAACAGTTTTACAAAACAAAACCGATTAAAACAACACATATATGCATGTATATTTCAGATTAAGGTACGATGGTTATATTCTTCGACTTAATCAACTCGATTAACTGCTTAGTTCCGTTGCCGTTCGCTTTCTCATAGTAAGGTAACTGCTCCAAGCGCTTAATCCATGCAACCAAATTGGGATATTTAGCGGCATCGCTATCTATATAAGCATGCATCGAGGAGATCGACGTTATCAGTGATAAGTCCGCAATGGTCAAGTTGTCGCCGGCAACATAAGGATGATCCTGTAGGAATTTGTTCACTATACCATAAACTTCAGTAATATTGTCGATTTTTTGCTGTGGCACATTAGTTTCATTATCGAAGATAATAGGTTTTGTTGTTCCACGTAGAGCACGCTCAAAGGCCATACTAGCCTCAAAGAATAAACGGTGATCGACAACCGAACGTTTCACCAGATCTTTAGGATAAAGTGAATCGTCTTTGCCATATTTGCTTGCCAAGTATGCGATGATAGCGTGTGAATCCAAAATCGCCTGACCATCATCCAATAAAGCCGGTACTGTACCGCCTGGGTTAATTTTCAGAAATTCCTCCGATTTATTGGCTTTAGCAAACAAATCGACATCTATAAATTCATATGGTAAATCCAATGCGTTCAGTGTCAATAATACACTACGGACTGGTGGACTGGCTTCAATACCATACAATACAATTTTACCCATTTTTATATTAACTGTTATTTATTTTTTTTTTAACCAGGAAACAAACAGCTGAAATGTTTACGCGGCAACGAGTTTCAACTGACTTGCAAAATTTTTGTATATTAGCTATTTATACTCTGCGCTGTGGAGCTAATTTGTATGAAAAAGAGAGACTGACCACTACATATGTACATATGTACATACTAATGCTTTAATGTTCCATAGGTGCAATAAAAATCTCAACATACAATCATACATACGTACGAATGTATAGGTACGTGCGAAATGACGAGTATTCCAGACATTCATCATAAACCTACTCCACATGGTCTAGAGAGTACTCTAACAACAACTAAAATTCATAAACAATTAATTAATCACTTAACAAAGTCCAAAACCAGATATTACAACTCTTTATAAGCTTCGTATATACTCTGACATCTCTACTCGTTCTTTTCATACTTTCGATACCACTTTTCTTATTAAATAAAATTTACTAGAACAATATTTTATTATTTATAAATATACATATTATATATAAATATATAAATATTTGTAACGTGAACAAGAATTAAAAATTTTTGAGTTTCTGTTTAATCAATTACTTAAAATTTATCAGGTATGTTTTCGTATTCACGATGATATTCGTACTTTGAAATTGAATATTAATTATCGATCCGGAAAAACAAATAATTTTACTTTTCTAACACTTCACATAGAGCTATCAACTAGTCCGTTACAATATTACAGAGGTCTAGTAGCAGAGTACTCTACAGCACATTGTGCAGTAATTTTTTACAGAGCTTGAAGAGAATAAATGTAGGTATGTCGATAGCGTTAATAAATATTTTGTATTTCCCTGTAAGAAAAACTTTGCGTGTATAATTTCACAACTGGCGACGAGATTTTCTCAAATGAATATGATATAGTTGAGTCTACTAAATATATAATAGGAAAATATTATTATGAAAGTTGTAAAATGAGTAATTATATTAAAATATTTTTTTATACATATGTACATATGTATGTATGTATGTATTATTAAAGTTGATTCCCTTGACTGAAATACATATGTTGCTACAGAGTATGCCTGTGGGTACAAAAGTTAAATAAAGTGGGCGTGGCCCCGCTCTCTAATATGTATGTTTAATATCCATATCTCATAAACCACTAAAGATACAGCAATCAAACTCGCCTAGCGAAAATATTGTACGAAATCCTATCGGCAGTGTAAAAAATGGAGGATTTCGGGTGTTAACCCCACCCACTATCTATATCAAAACGCAAATATTGTACGAAATCCTATCGGCAGTGTAAAAATTAATGATTTCGGATCATAATCCCGCCCGCTTCTTATATCATGGTACTGTTAAAAACTACTAAAAGCGTAATAAATCAACTACGAAATACGCTAGAGACATTAATTTTTTTTTTATAGTATGAGAGGTCTTTGAAGGCGCCGGATCAAAATTGTACGTGTGAAAATGGCTGTGACTAAAGGCACGCCTACTTCAAATCAAGAATCAACTAATATATCAGGATACAACTTTGTACGATTAGTGCTTATGAGGTATACCCCCTTATGACCAAAAGTTGTCCAAATCGAACCAAAACTGTTCAAGCCTCTAGGTGCTGAATATGTGGACCTAGTGCTTAAAGTTGACTTTTTAGCGAAAATGTTGGTCAATATATATTTGAAATTAAGAGAATATTCTTTCCTGACAGTAGTATGTTTGTGTGTTACAAATGGGTTGAATCGGCTCTATAATTCCTTTAGCCCCCATATATGTACTTAATATACAGATTTTTTAACTTCCGAGTGACTTTATACCGCATACATCAGCCAATTGTGAGTTATCTTAATGAGAGAGAGTTGTTTTTCTTATAACGGCGCATATTTATGCCTAGAATGAATAAAACTTGGTGAATACTCGCTCTAGACCCCATATAACTGACAGGCCTCATATACATGGAGGTACTTCCCTGGTTTTAATCCTTGCTAGTTGCAAGATTATAAAAAAATCCGCGAAATGTTTTCTGCCTGTTAGAAGTATCAATAAAATTATGTACTTGTTTTGCACTCATTCCATTTCAGATACATGCATACATAAGTACATGTACATAGATAACAAACCGATAAGTATTTTATTTATAGAAATATCCTTATCAATATATTATCTTTTTGTTTTTTTCCTTCCGAAGTTTGGCCGCCCACGATAGAATAAGCGAGCATAAATACTGTACTTGTAAGCTGGGTGAATTATTCTTGCAAAAAAATTGTTTGCAATCATATTCATTTAAGAAAGGTACAACTGAGGTATTTAATCTCCATCGAATTTTTTTCGTTAGATTTTTCTTGCAAGAGCACTTGGCAACAATTTGTTTGTGAGAGCATAAAAGTTGCAAATCATGGTTTATCATAGTATGCGGGTCCAAGTAACGCTGTACGTATATGTGAGTAAGGTGTTTAGAAAAATTTGTTTATACAGTTTTATATATTATATAATCATAATAAACTAAAAAAAACATTATTTAACATAAAACAACAAAGTTATGGACGAAAAGCACAAAAATTACGTTGACGGCAGTCGAAAAGTTTGTTCTTTTTCGCCAGAGCTTTTATTAAGTTTTAGTTACAGTCAAAATTATTTAAAAGCGGCAGCCATGGCCAAAAGCTCCCACTGCCCACGGCTCTCATTTGAACTGGAGCATGTATATATGTATGTTTGGAGCGTATTTTGGCGCTGACGCAGGAAACATGGGATAAAGTTATGGTTCCGTGAATGTCAAAACAAAAACAATAAACTTAGCACTCCTGTAAAAATAAAATAATAGTGTTCCGCTCACGCATTTACTATTCCCTTTCAGTTTACTCTTGAAGGGGTGTGCAATGGCATATCAGTAAGAGAAGCAATGAATGGTGAGTGTGATGACGCCGGTAGTGTTTGACTGCTTTAAATGTTTAAAATCGTTGACATCACGAGCCATAACGTAACGGCAACTGAGGAAGGGAGTAGCGTTTTTCGCTGTTCCTGCCATAAGGGCCATAAAGGACCGCTTAATTTTATTTGTTCATTACAGATATTAGGTTAGGTGAATTTTAGAGTGTTTGACAATGAGGTTGTATAAGTTATGTTTTCCGTTCCGGGTTCTTGGTTCTCATCATGTACATATATAGAAGACTCACTTAGAAGACACACATAAAAGACAAATTGAAGCAGTTCCAATTTAAAACAAGAAATATGTATTGGCTTTTATGGTCGCGATCACAACTTAATCTTGAAAATAAAGTTCGACTCAATCCTTAAACCAGTAGTACATCCAACATTGAAATTCTCCAAAGATATCAATCTAAGACTTTAAGAAGCATTGGTTTGTAAGCAACTTCGAAATTCACAGACATAAATGTACCTTTTGTTAAAGACGAAATCGCAAGGCTTGTCCAAGATACCTTGATAGACTTTCTAGCTGAAAAACTTATTGGCAGTAAATATACTGGACAAAAGGAAGGATGTTAGACGCTTAAAAAGAACTCACGTTTTGGACCTTCCTGATACATATTTACATATGTATGTATTTATAAACGATCAACCTGATGGTATGAGTTGATTTAGCCATATCCTTCCGTTTGTATATGCGCGAACTAGTCTGTATGTACATACATATGTATGTGTGTCCCTGTGAGCGGTCGCTCTTTAGAACGCTGCCATCCAAAAACTATTCACGATACGACCTTACCGATTTCACAGGATATTTGTGGAAATATAGACAATCGAAAAAGCAAATAAAAATTTTTTTTTTTGTTTGAAAGTGTCACACTGGTGTAGCCCCTTAAGGTACAAAATGTCAGCCAGAGGATCGAAATTCAACCAATTTTATATATCATGTACTATCTAAAACTCGTACACTGACCGACATGTTTGACATAAGATTTGTTAGAAAAAAGTTAGGGTAGTATCAACCCGATTTTATCTACTACTATTAACATGTCACATATTAAAAAATGTTCGCTCGGTTTCATAAAGTAACTCATATACAATCAGTAATCATATGGAGTAAAGCCAACCGGGCGGTGCCACGCCTAACCTCCAATTTTTACCTCGGCTCCCAGAGAGCTTTCTCATGCCATTATGCGTGTAAATAGATTTATCGCCCTTTAGGAGTTTTTAACAGTACCGTTATAGGAGGAGAGGGTGGGGTTATGGTCCGGTTACGCCCATCTACGAACTCCGCCTTACTTTTTTTTGCCACAGAACATGTGTACCAAGTTTCATATGCACGACACTATGTACAGTGAAATTGGAGGTTCTGGATTGGCTTGCCAGATTTCGGATTTAAACCTAATCGAAATCATCTGGGCAGACGTCAAATACACGTTTAGGAAATAAAACAAGCAAAAATGTTGACAATTCCTTAATGAGTTATTAGGAAATATCAGAACATATCAAATGAGTTATGCTTTAGTTTTCCTTAAAAAATTAATCGAAATAGTCATAAGTGATTCATTTTATGCCATACGTTGTTATAAAATTATTTACATATAATAAACTCCACTTAGAAAATGTCGTTTTTTAATAAAGAAATGAACTAACTTTTCAAAATAAATAGAAGTGTTCCTAAAATTATGATCACCAGTGTATATTATATATTTGATCCCACGGTGTAGAAACGAATACGCTCCCACAGAACCTGTTTCAGTATTCTCTCTCTTCTAGTCGCTATACATATATACATACATACATACAAATAATTATATTGTCATTTAGCAAAGCTCTGCTGTTATATTTTTTAATTTTCTATTAAAAGTTTATTTGCAAGGAGGTATTTATTTTCAGTCGTTATGTTTACATTACATATACATACAATTAAATTATATTATACATACATACATACATATAGATATTGAAAAAAATTTTACAAACCAAAACCGATTAAAACAACACACATACATACTTATGTATGTATGTATGTATATTTCAGATTAAGGTACGATGGTTATATTCTTCGACTTAATCAATTCGATTAACTGCTTAGTTCCGTTGCCGTTCGCTTTCTCATAGTAAGGTAACTGCTCCAAGCGCTTAATCCATGCAACCAAATTGGGATATTTAGCGGCATCGCTCTCTAAAAACGCATGCAATGAGGAGATCGATGTTATCAGTGAAAAGTCCGCAATGGTCAAGTTGTCGCCGGCAACATAAGGATGATCCTGTAGGAATTTGTTCACTATACCATAAACTTCAGCCATATTGTCGATTTTTTGTTGTGGCACATTAGTTTCATTAAAGAAGATAATAGGTGTTGTTGTTCCACGTAGCGCACGTTCAAAGGCCACACTAGCCTCAAAGTATAAACGGTGATCGACAACTGAACGTTTCACCAGATCTTTAGGATAAAGTGAATCATCTTTGCCATATTTACTCGCTAAGTATGCGATGATAGCGTGTGAATCCAAAATCGCCTGACCATCATCCAATAAAGCCGGTATTGTACCGGCTGGGTTAATTTTCAGAAATTCCTCCGATTTATTGGCTCTAGCAAACAAACTGACACCTTTAAATTCATATGGTAAATCCAATGCGTTCAGTGTCAATAATACACTACGGACTGGTGGACTGGCTTCAATACCATACAATACAATTTTACCCATTTTTATTTTAATTATTATTTATTTATTTTTCAACCAGAAAATAAACAGCTAAAATGTTTACGCGGCAACGAGTTTCAACTGATTTGCAAAATCTATTGTATATTAGCTATTTATACTCTGCGCTGTGAAGCTAATTTGTATGAAAAAGAGAGACAGACCACTACAGACATACTAATGCTTTAATGTTCCATAGGTGTAATAAAAATATCAATATACATACGTACGTACTCCGGACATGCATCATAAACATACCCCACATGGTCTAGAGAGTACTCTAACAACAAATCTATATATACAAGTATAAAAGAAAGTTGTGTTAGTTACACCATTTTTAACTCAAGAACGGCTGATAATAATAAGCATTTGTTCAAAATTCATGTTTGTAGGAATCATTTGAATATTTCATTTCATAAACAAAAAAAAAAAAAAAAAAAAACAATAATAACAACAACCTCACGTCTATATATGTATATAAAAGAAAGTTGTGTTAGTTACACCATTCATAACTTAAGAACGACTGAACCGATTTAGCTGAAAAAATAATAATTTTAAAATTCATGTTTATTTGGAATAGTAGAAATAGTGGAATAGATTATAACTGGCTCAGTAATCAGTCGTTGAGTATGTATTATACCGCGTGCATCCCAAAAATTTGGTTTTATTACGATTAAAGAGCACTCAAACACTTCTCAGAATCAGTTATTCCCTGAGCCCAAATTCAACAGTATTTTCCCCCAAAAAGCAATGCTTTATTAACACACGAAATGCTTCATGATCCATTTTTTTGTAAACTAACACAAGTTGCTTCATAGAAATGATATATAATTAATTAATGGTTATAGTCCAACTACTAGAAATCATATAGATGGCAGTAGTAGTATTATCTACATAGTAGTGCTAAATATATATATATATATATACTTCTAAAATCTATATAAATGATCATAACCGAACGCCCACAAAACAACATTATTTGGCACAAGGGAGCGTAGCAAAGTGCACCTGTGAGCACAAAATTAAAAAAGTGGGCGTGGCTCCGCTCTATAATATGTATGTTTAATATCTATATCTCATAAACCACTAAAGATATAGCAATCAAATCCGCCTAGCGCAAATATTATAAGAACTCCTATCGGCAAAGTAAAAATGGATGATTTCGGGTGTTAACCCCACTCACTCCTTATATCACGTTACTATTAAGAACTACTAAAAGCGCAATAAATCAATTACGAATACGCCAGAGATATTATATTTTTTTATGGTATGAGGAGCCGGGCCAAAATTGTACGATGGGCTACAGCCACGCCTACTTCAAATCAAGAATTAATTAATATATCAGGATACAACTTTGCACGATTCATGGTTAGGTGTGAAACCTTATGCTTAAAATTGCCCAAATCGAACCAAAATATTTTAAGCCACTAGCTACTGAATACGTGGACTCAGTGCTTATAAATTAGTTATTAGTTAACCTTTTACCGAAAATATCGGTCAATGTGTGAGATACATAATTAAAATATTCTTTTCTGATAGTAGTCTGTGTGTGTGTTACAAATGGGTTAAATCGGGCCTATAATTACCTTAGCCCCCATATAAGTATGTATGTATGTACTTAATATGAAGATTTTTCGAACTTCCGGGTGGCTTTATGCCGCATATATCAGCCAATCTGTGAGTTATCTTAATGAAAGAGAGTTTTTTTCTTATAACGGTGCATATTTGTGCCTAGAATGAATAAAATATAACTAACAGATCTCATGTACATGGAGGTACTTCCCTGGCTTTAATCATTGCAAGTTGCAAGATTAAAAAAAAAACGCTAAAAGTGTTTTGCTTGTCAGAAATATCAATAAAATTATGTACTTGAATTTTGCACTCACTTCATTTCAGATATGTACATACATACATACATAAGTACATATACAGAGATAACAAACCAATAATTATTTTATTTATAGAAAAATTAAAATATTATCTATGTATTTGTATTTTGATTTTAATCTCCATTGAATTTTTTTCGTTAGATTTTTCTTGCATGAGCACTTGGCGACAATTTGTTTGTGAGAGTATAAAAGTTGCAAATTATGGTTTATCATAGTGTGCGGGCCAAAAAACTCTGTACGTATGTACATATATGTATGTATGTGGCATGTATGTACATATATACAGTGGCGGACAAAAGCCCACATACACCCGCAGTTTTCATGGTTCTAAAAGTACTAAAAAAAGGAAATAATTTTTGCTACAGTTTTATATATAAAGATAATAAACTAAATAATATTTTTTAACATAAAACAGCAAAATCATGTGCGAAAAACTCAAAAATTACGTTGACGGCAATCGAAAAGCTTTCATTAAGTTTTAATTACAATCAAAATTATCTAAAAGCGGCAGCCATGGCCAAAAGCTCCCACGGCCCACGGCTCTCATTTGAACTGGAGCATGTGCGTTTGGAGCGTATTTTGTCGCTGACGCAGGAAACATGGGATAAAGTTATGGTTGCGTGAATGTCAAAACAAAAACAATAAACTTAGCACTCCTGTAAAAATAAAACAATAGCGCTCCGCTCACGCATTTACTATTCCCTTTCAGTTTACTCTTGAAGGGGTGTGCAATGGCATATCAGTAAGAGAAACAATGAAAGGTGAGTGTGATGACGCCGGTAGTGTTAGACTGCTTTAAATGTTTAAAATCGTTGACATCACGAGCCATAACGTAACGGCAACTGAGGAAGGGAGTAGCGTTTTTCGCTGTTCCTGTTATAAGGGCCATAAAGGACCGCTTAATTTCACTTATTCCTTATAGATATTAAGGTTAGGTGAATTTTAGAGTGTCTGAGAATGAACTTGTATAAGTTATGTTTTCTGTTCCGGGTTCTTGAGATGATACGCGAACTAGACGCTGAGTTTTTGAGATATCGACTTTGCACACGATCTTTTCTACCCACGAAGCTGCTCCTTTGTTGGAGCCGTTGATATCGGACCACTACAGCATATAGCTGCCATACAAACTGAACGATCAAAATTATGTCCTTGTAAGGAAAACTTTTTTATTTGACAAGATAGCTGGACGAAATTTGGCACGGATTATTGTTTAAAGCAAAAGTATGAATTCTGAAGAAATTGTTCAGAACGGAGCACTATAGCATATAGCTGCCATCCAAACTGGTTGATCAAATCAAGTTCTTGCATCGAAACGTTTTATTTGTGACCACAGTTAACGAACCCCAAAAGCAGTTATACTATGGAATTTTACACTCTGACTGTATGTATGTATGTATGTGTGTTAAAGCCATTGGAAATGTTGCAAATGTATTTTATTATTATTTTTCAAGTTTGAAAATATTTCCTTAAACGTAAGCAGAAGACTACTCCACATGTTAACGGCATGTAAACCATGTAAACGATTTCACAGGCCAAACCCAACGCTTTAGCCAAAGAAATGCCGAACAACCCCAACGAATGTTAACACCAGCAGCAGCAGCATCAACGACAACAGAGAATTTGTATGGAAAAGTTTGTGCCACCAGCATGCCGCAATACAGCATCAGTTGAGTTTATTATCTCCATGGGAGTGGATAATGTGCTTTCGTTGTACTCTCTCACGCGAAGCAAGGCATTCAGTGCTTTTTGGGGCTTGGCTGCCTAAAAGCGGGACAAATTCGGCTCAAATGCTGTACATATAAAGCGAATGATTTATGTACGTTGCTTGGCTAGCGCATAAAATAGTTCGTACTTAGTTGTTAATGCAATCCAATGTTAAATTCTCACTAAAAAGCAAATATAATTACGGGTAAAATATACATATTCAATTTAGTAAAATAAACAGCTTTCAAAGCGTAACAAACGCAGCGGATATTTATTAAAAAGTGAGTGCAATGAAAGTATGTTATTTCATAAATAAATGCATGTATCACACTTGTGCACATACATACATACTGTCATACAGATTTTAAGGTGGAACTCGAAATTGTGTTTAAAAACGGATGCAGTTGAAGTAATTAACTGTATATTTTGTAAAAGAAGTTTGTGAATGTTTTTAGCCTTTATCGTTTTGAGTTTTTTAATAAAACTATTTAATGTGTAGAGTTTATTTTAAGTGTTTTTGTATCTCTACATACTTATAATACGCCTATATGTAAATATGTATGTATATGCTCATGATCTAATAAAATGTGTCAGAGCCACAATAAGTTGGTGGCCTATTTCCACACATTTCCACGCATACTATATACATACATATACATATGTATGTATGTACTTTCATATACTCATAAATACTAGCACACTCACACACTTATGTACATAAATATTCATTCGTGCAAGTATCACTGCCAAGTGATTTGCTGCATCGCCAATTCGCAAAGTGTATTTGACCTAACTTTAGTGTTAACAAACAAACTCTTGTGTTTGTTTGATACTTGACATCCACCGCTGCTAATATGTGTATGTGTGCATGTATGTGAATTGTTCTTAGAGCCGTTGGAGCCGTGGATGCGCGTGCTATCGATTCGGTTCGTTAAGAAGTCATATAAATATTTACATACCAACATACATACATACATATGTACATAGAGTATATGCAGCTCATAAAATTAGTATCAACATTTGCCATACTTTTACCCTAACACTTTGAAGCTTGGCTGTGGCAAGTGTTCACTGAGTATGTCGCTGTGTTGAGCTTCTGAAGCAGTGATCTAACTCCTCCGTGAAGAACAAGCTTCAATTTTCAAGAAAGGACTTGAATAAAAACAAAAGAAAGAAAGAACGTTATCTTCGGTTGCACCGAAGCTTAAATCAGAAATACGAAATATTCCATAACAGAGCTTGGTTTTGATGGGTCACTTTGTATGTTAGCTATATGATATAGTAGTTCGATCTGAACATTTGAACAATTTTAATCGATCCTCATCAGTTCGTCACGTTGATTATTTGTATATATATCTATATAGGGTCTCACCTTGCTCAGAGTGTAATGAACGATCCTTGCCACAATATAGATCATAGTGTGGCTTAAGCCTACTCTTCCGGGTGTTGGACAAAAATTTTCCTTGACAACGATTTACAGCACAGAAACTGTGTTGTTGTTGTTGTTGTAGCAGCAGAATTATGCCGAGTTGACCATTCTTGGCTGGAAAATAATCCGGGTCCGTTTCGGCTACGTAGACCCGACTGTCGTGTGAACGGGCAGAAATTGTCTCTTTCGCCATCGCTTCAGCTGAATGTAAAATTACAACAACAAAAACGTTTATTTTAGAATAGAAATCGAATTTCATTTAGATGCATATGTCTCTACACTTATCGAAATCTAACCTCCTTCAAAGCGGTCATAGGTTGGTATACAAACCCATTTTGAATTTAAAATTCCAAAACATTACACCACTGGGACATTATTAAACACATATATTTATATAAGTGTGGATTTCTTTGTAATGAAACTTTATACATGCATATGTATGTATACATGTTTTGTATAGCAATATACTAGATACCCATAAGCCCATTTTATATCCAAAGAGCATGTTGTCACATAAAATCAGAAAAGTGTGCGCGACTATGCATTAAGGAAAACAAAGACGTATTCTCAACAAGTCAACTTAAGAACTTGTGTTTTTGAGAGGTAATGCAAGCTGACACACACAGACTAACCTCTTACCTATGTTTGTATGAGACTATGTCGATAAATCCTTTTTTACAAATTCTTACTGAATACTATACGGGTGTTGGCAGCGCTAAGCAAGAACAGGCAAATGAGTAATTGAAAAGGAAAGAGGACAAAGTGTTAAATTGAAATGTTTTTGCCTTTTCAATATAGCGGGGGGTAGTGGCATGAGAAAAAGTCGTATGAGCTCACACTCGTATAGTGACTGCATTCACTATTTTCGATATTTCTTTATAAAAATAGAAGAAAGCGTCACCGGCTCTATAAAGCATATACGATATTGGTTCCCTAAAACATATTGCTGTCATACAAAATGACCGATCAAAATCAAGTGATTGTAAGAAAAAGTTTTCTATTTGAAAACTTATCTGCACAAAAATTGGCCAAAATCGGACCACTATAGTATGTATCTGCCATACAAACTGACCGATCAAAGCAGCTTCGTTCTGGAAACTGTAGCAGGTTAAACGCCTACTTATCCAGAATGGACCCTGACTTATGTCCAGGGTGCAATGAGCCCCCGCATGACACAGGCCACCCCCTTGCATGCCCTGCTACCTCTACTCATCTGACGCTCTTCTCCTTTTGGTCCGGCCCCGTCGAAATAGCATGTTTCCTGGGCCTACCGTTGGATGGCTTTGACGACAACTTATCTAATCCTTACCATCCCAATGAGAATTAGGTACCCGTTAAAACAACAACAACCGATCAAATGCAAGCTAAAAATATTTTTTTTACCTTTGGTCTAGATTAATGTTATTGCAGCAAAATTAGATTGAACAATTTCTACTTTTTTACTCAAAAATCAAGTATTGTAAGGAAAACCACAAAATTGCGCACTCTACTATCAATTACAACAAATATTAAAGTGTGAAATGCCGATGCAAGATTTTGCGATAAGCAATCATTTGTTTTTGTCCCAAACAAGTTACAGAAGAGCAAAAATTCATTTTCGTTTAAGCTTTAATAGTTAAAATTGTAAAAAAACTGTATAAAATTTGTTTACATAATCATATAAATGTGTATACATATTTGGAAAAAATACTAATCAAAAGCCAAAAGAGCAACATTTTACTGACTTTTGACTAACGTTGGACCTTATCTGCAAAAGTTAATTAAGCAAATCCTCTCCATAAATTTGTATCAATGCAATATTGCTATCTTGTGGGAAGTCAAGCGTATTCACATCACACTCATTCAGGTAGACCGCACCTAAGTAGGCAGTGTCTGTTGCTTCTGCACTTCGACGATACAGCACACCAATATCCTTCACTTGAATGGCGCCATCGAAAGCCACCACATAATAACGTACGCGCCACCCATTTGCCGTATTTTCAGACAGCGAAATTTCTTTGGGTATTTTTGGTGTATCTAAATTATTGCTATGCAATAGATGATAATATTTCGGCTTTAATGGTGAGACGTAGCAGCGTCCTTTTTGCAAATTCGTTGTATCGTAATAATCACCCAAGAAAAGATAACAATCGCGTGCATTATTTCTTGTACAAAAACGCAAAATGCAATCGAATTCGCCATCCCTTGGTTGCAGCTTATAAGCGTAGGCAAAAACAAGTCCACCACTTTGCAGTTTGAAGTCGGCGACAAACACACGGAAGCTATTATTATACTGTAATATACGTAGGCACGAGCCGCCATTAAAAGCGTCGGAATAGAAGCGCTCAGCGAGCTGATATAGCGGAACTGATGGCTGTAGCGAACAGCGTGATAAATTAAAAAACTGTTCACCATCACCACCACCACTGCCGCTCACACTACTCTTTGGGCGACCATTTATATATGTGCTTTTTCCGGAACCCAAACAAAAATCGGAATAAAACGGTAATGCATGGTAAGGATGTGTAGCCAAATGTTCCCATAAAGAGCACCAAAATTTTTCATTGCGGCGCAAGAAAGCATCATTTACGCTGTCGTCTCCCAACGGTTGTTTTATATTGTACCCGAACATTTGTAGAGTTTCATATGTCCAGGCCGGTGCAAAGAAGCCCGTTGAAAATCGTTGATTCACAATGCGTGCCAAGGTTTGTTTACACTGAAACTTGGCAACTTGACCACGTCCAAAGACATCGATGCCAAAAAAGGCACGCTGACATTGAGCTTGTGAGCGCTCACAAATTTCCGTTGTCATCTCTAGACTTCTATCATTCCATGTATAATTGATTAGCATGCCATGCGCAGCACGAAAAAAACGCACATTTTTTGCATTAATTTCATTTTGCCATCTCAGGTCACCGGTATCAATGATGCTGTCATACCAGAACACCACACCGCGTTCCACTTCACTTTCCACAGTTGTGCGTAAGCGTTCTACGAGGTAGCTGAAATTAATGCGGTCTTGATATCCAATTGGAAATGTTATTGGTTTTCATACTCACTAGAGGTTTTCCATATCTTCTAATTTAACTTTGCATTCGACATTAATCAACCAGCCTTCGAAGCAATAATGCTTACACAACTTCACCATAGCGTCGACAATCTTATCTACCATATCCTTTGACTGCAGCACTTCGTTTAACAATTTGGAATGCCCACTTTCGGTAATAAATGTGCCTGTGAGCAAAATATTTATATTTTTTTAATTTAATTCAGTTAATTAACAGAATATTAACAGAAATATTTTGCACGTTAAGCTTAATATTTCACGCATTATATGTTCCAATACTTACCCAAAACTCGTACCCCATGTTTGTGCGCCGCGTTTAACCAACCACAAGGCGGTATTGTGATATAATTATGACTAAAGTAACAGAAGTAGTCGATTCCAGACCAATGGTAAAAACGGTAGTCATCATACTTCTTAGATGAGTGGTAATGTCTGCAGAATAGAAGCTGTGAATAAAATTTTAACATCTCAAAGTATATGCTATATACCGATCTTCCAGATAGTTTCCCATCATATCGTGACAGACTAGAACTTCGCGTCTATTGTGGTTTCCAATTGGTTCTCTGTAATTACTCATCAATTGATATTGTCTTTGTAGATATATTGGCGAAATGCGAGGCGCCAACGGCGTTACATAGCTCGCCCATTGTATGTCTTTACTTCGCAATTCGAAGGATAGTAGCTGTTCGTTTGAGAGTATCGCTTCCGCTTCCAGTTTGTCTTCAATGGTAAAATATTGCATAATGGTAAAAAATTATAGCGCACACGTAATAAACCTCTTAATGCTTCCAATGTTATTTAAGCAATGCGGCGAAAACTTATGGTTTAATATACATAATTCATTATTTATCGGAAGCTTTGGATACATTTTTTTTTGCTTAGGAAGTGCAACTATAATTTTAAGATTTCATTGTTTGATTGATTTAATGCATTAACACGTATATAATCATATATGTATATTATATGTGAAACATTGCATATAGTCGAATAGAAAGCTTAACCTTATCACTAAATTAGGAATTGCATTATAAGTATGCATGCATCACTAACAATGAGTAAATGTGTACATAAGTATATATACTCGTATGAAAAAAGTTAACTTTGGAATATTGTATTGAATCGAACGTGCTCTTCAGTGAATTAATATGTCGAAAGCTAATAAGGAATATTTACCTAAGTTTAAATTGATTTTTGGTTATTAATAAGTATTATTTGTCTCCAGTTAAAATAAGTTGTTCTATTTTATAGTAGGCTGGTAATGTTCAGTCCTCCGATTATATCAGAAAGTAAAAAAAATATGTGAACAAAACTAATACATATTTATAACAAATATTAGCGAATAACTGCTATTTACGAATACGCGGGAAAATATTTAATGATTTATGGTTTGTGCAATCTTTTATCACTTCCCGCTTGTTCACGAACGAAAAAATTGTCATTCGCGAGTTGGGTTCTCTTCGTATGTACAAATATGTCTGCTTTTATGCAAATAAGCCGCTAAAACGCAAACAAATAAAATTCTAATAAGCATTACACATCAACCAAGCAATGGTTATTTCAATAACATATTCAAATATATAACCAATAGCTTTCACACTGCACTATTTTCTTTTTAAAACTCCGGTTTAAATATAATTTAGTTAGCAAGCAAACAAGAGCAGGAAAACGTTCGCATTACTCACTGCAACATTCCTCCGATCCATCGCACATTTTCATTTGCACTTAAGGAATTAATCTATTTGCTAACTTTCATTTATACACTAAAAATAAATGCAATTTTTACACAATTTATATATAAAATAAATGAAACCAATAAAAATAAAACTAATATTTATCACTAGAAATACGACAAATGCTATGCTAGCAGAAGCCAATTGGGAAGGAAAATAAAATCAGCTGTGAATTAGATAGCGATGTAAGGCATTGCGTTATCAACGTCATAGTTGCAATCGACGTTAATCGTTTATTAGCGAACGTTTTAGTTGTCGCAATTGAATTTAAAAATAAATAATCTCAGTTCGAAACGTTATTATCATGGAAGTTCAAAATCAAATATAAATAATTCACCACTGAAAATATGCAAATTGAATTTTTAACAGATTTCTACTATGTAGCTTATATTAACCAAAAAATTAATTTTTCTGTGTACCATTATATGATTACTAAATTTCCTTTCTTTTCAGCAGAAACACCATGGCAATTACATTGTATGATCCTTAAATTGGTGGTTCTCCAATCTATGCCTGGAAATTTTAATATTGCTGTAACTTATCTCCATTGAAAAAGCATTTATAGTACCTAAAAAACCTTACAAAAGTTTACTCAAGTCCAAGTTGGGCAATAGAATTTAATTGTATTTAAAAAAGTTTTGCTCTTATATATTACCATCAAAATGCCAGCAGGCAGGGTAGCCGGGAAAGCTGGCTATTCCAATCATTATTACAACGGTAAGAGAGTGATACATTCTTTTAATATGTCAATTCCATAAATATTTTCTTACTAAAAATTCCATTTCATTTGAATTTATTTCAAGGGCGTTCGTACGTGGGCATCAACGAGGAGATAATGTGGGTTAGCATAGGAATGGGGGTAACAATTGCAATTCTCATAACCATTGCGTTGTGCTATATTGCACGTGAAAAATGTCAAAAACGCCAACGTGAATATTATGTGACCGCGTAGTTCCTTTCGCAATCACCCATTTCATATACACCGCTATACCGTTTACCTTTCCTGATTTAAATATGGTCCATTGTGAACCCGCCAGCTATATGAATTGCGAGGTTAGCTTATGCCATAGTACTTAAAGATTCACCTAATCACACTCACACCTAAAAAGTTCAACGATTCCCGCGGAAGCGAGTATGTTAAGGGTCGGGGGTGCAGTATGGGGCAAAAAGAAAATATTGCGACGAGTGAAAAATAAAAGCAACGCACAAGAAAACAACCAACTTCCGTAAAATAAAAAGGTATATTAAAGCATATTAGATTGTTCACGCACTTACATACATATTCATGTTGGTAATATACATACGTGTGTGTGTCGTACATATACGCGTATATATACATATGTACTAGTTGAAGCCATATGTACACATGTACATGTATTTGTCTCAAATGTATTGTCATGTTGTGTATTAGAATTGAAACCAAATGTATTATTGAATTAAATTAGGACCTTTATTATACACAATTAAATACCCAGAATCCTCTAATAAGCCTTTTTATTGATATAACCTTATGTATGAAAATCGAGGTACATATGTACACCTTTGCTCAATATAAATTATTAATTATATTGAAATACATAGTTTACCAAGAAAAACAAAGCGAACAGCAAAAAGTAATCACGCACTTTTATTGTTGTTGAATTTTGCAAACGAAAACGACTATATAGTAAATTATCGAAATATTTATATTTGGATTGTTAAACATAAACAAATTTATATTTGTACTTCAAAACTGCTATAGCATTGCTGACCGAGTTATGTGATGCCAAATTTATGTATGTATGTAAGTTGTATTCATGTATGTATTTATTGACAATTGTTTACTTTTAAATATATATCTATATATATATATATAATAAATGAATGAATATAAAAGTATGTATATGCTTTACATATTAGTTTCACATTTACAGTAAGTATGTATATTTAAAGTTATGTATGTATGTATATAAGCAGTCACATAAGGTTAGGAGAAATAATTAAACCTTAAATCAAACAAGAAAAAGCTTTTACTTCGGCATTTCCGAAGCTATTTCTTCTCTTCTTTCCGATCTAAAAAACTCCATAGAAGATTGTAGACTTGTTTAGCACAATAAACCATTCCAAATTTCGAGAAGATATCTCTTGAAATAAAAAAGTTTTCCATAAAAGGATTTTGATTTTGATCGACCACAGAAAGTCACTCATTATTCGCGTCCTGCTATATGGTGCAGAGATGTGGACGATGACAACATCTGATGAGTTGACGTTACGAGTTTTCGAGAGAAGGTTCCGCGGAAGATTTATGGTCCTTTGCGCGTTGGCCACGGCGAATATTGCATTCGATGGAAGGATGAGCTGTAGGAGATATACGACGACATTGCCATACATACTTGTAGTTCAGCGAATTAAGGGGGGAGCCTGATTTAGAAGCTTAGCTGCGCCGGCTAGGTCATGTCTTATGTGTGGAAAACGACTGACACGCTGTTGTTAACTCGGCTATAAGTGCGTAAGCAGTGTCTACGCCAATAAAGAAGAAGAAGGCGAAGTCTATGTAACAGCTATATGCTATAATTGACCGATCCAAAAAATTTCTTAGAGGATTGTAGACTTGCCTTGGATAAATAAAGCAGTTTACCATGCATGGGATTTGATTTCGATGGAGCAGCTTGTATGACAGCTATGTATATATGTACATATGTGCTACAGTGGTTATTGACGGTTCCGAGTAATATCTTGAAAATGACGTCTGCTAATTTTAAGTCGATATCTCAAAACCTGAGGAATTATATACAGGCAGACAGACGCGTATATACAAATAGTCGGTCATAGCTAAATCAGCTCGTCACGCTGACTATGCCTATATACTATATTTTGTAGGATCTCGGACGTTTGTGTAAGCTTCGTGTCAAAAGATATAAAGCAAAAGTCAGGTCGTAATTTATTCACATTTCTGTTGTAAGCGGCGTAATACCACAAGTTGAGTAAGGTCAAAATCAAAAGTCATATACAGGAATTAAGTTCATAACGCAAAATGTTTTTTTTTATTTGTCATGCAAAAGAAGATTTCCTAAACAAAGTACATATTTTAATTTATAAATACAGTGAAAGCTCTATAAAACGAACGACCTCGCCCGATCCCAACATTTCCAGCATTTTTTGATTATTTTTATTAAGGACAATCTCTTAAACGGACAGAAAGACTGCTCCCGCCAGTGTACGCTTATTGGGAATTTCACTATATTAGCAATTTCTTATGCCTTATACTTTGCCAATATCGGTTTAATTACATCCTCGGTTGCTTTCAGACCTTTGGCGTTTGCTTTCTCATAATATGGCAACTGCTTCATGTTCTCCAACCACGCTGTCAACTTTGGCCACTTGTCCGCCACCACTGGCACAATTAAATTCAGAACAGTAACCGTTGTTAGAAGACTGAAGTCAGCTATGGTTAAATGATCAGCAGCCATATATTTATTTTGATTGAGATAAGCCTCCAGCACAGTGTATACATCACTAATGCCTTTTAATGCTTCATCAACCGCCGCTTGTGGCAGTTCGCTTGTAAGTAACGGACGCAAACGTTGTTTCATAGTTTCGTTAAAGATAACACCATTCTCATAGTGCAAACGTTGATCGACAATGGCGCGTTGATACAGGTCCTTTGGATAGAGCGAATCATCTTTGCCATATTTGCTAGCCAAAAAGGCGATAATGGCGTGAGAATCGGATATATATTTGCCATCAACTTCGAGTACTGGAATTGTATGCGCTGGATTCTTTTTCAAGTGCTCCTCAGAATTTTGTTCACCTTTATATGTATCCACCGGTATTAGTTCGAATTCCAAATTCAAAGCATTCAGTGTGAGTAAAACGGCGCGTACCGGCGGACTTCTCTCGAAGCCGTAGAGAACAAGTTTTTCACCCATTTCGGAACTTTAATCACTTTTGGTCACTACAAGAGCTAAATTTCGACTAAAAACTTTTTTATAAATTTGCGCTATTTGTAGAGAAATTTATACGTGTCACACATACTTATTTTCGTGTAATGATGATAAAGCACATTTGCCAATTTGATTCTTAATATTATATATCTTATCATTAAATACAAGCAATAGGAGTGATACTTGTAGTTCGTGGAACTGATCCGAATCCAATCCTCTGGTTGACGTTTTTCCGTATTTTAAATCGTTTTTAGGTTTATTAAGTACATAAGACATAAGTATGTATATAATTTCATGGACTATTTGCCATATTTACCATAAATAACTCATACATTCACATATTCGACAAAAGGCTTGTTGGACAAACGAAAGTTATAACATACATATGTATTTAAAGTATAGATAAAGATAGTAAAGATAGGCATATGGGAGCTCAGGGAAGTATTGACCAGATACAACCCATGACACACAGTCTCACCATTGTCAGGAAAATATACCCCTGAATTTCAAGTATAGATCTCACACTTTGAACTATATTTGCGGTAAAAAATCAACTGTAGGTATTGGGGTCAAAATATTCGGTACCTAGGAGCTTGAACAATTTTTGGTGGATTTGGACATTTTGTGGTCATAAGATGTCATACGCTAAAGTTGTATCCCATTATTTTTATTGTTTCTTCTTGCTTCTTGAAGAGAAAATGACGTTTCAAAATTTCAAAACGATATCTTAAAAATTGAGGGACTAGTTCGTATATATAAAGACAGACAGACGGACGGACAGGTGGATAGACAGACGGACATGGCTAAATATATTCAGTTCAACATACTGATCACTTAAATATATACTTTATAGGGTCTCCGACGCTTCCTTCTGCTTGTTTAAGGTATAAAAATTGTGTTACATGGCGTGGTTACAGTCCGATTTTACCCATCCTCTGTGCCAAACTACAGTTACATATCTTATTTTAGTGCTTAGTTATGGCACATTATGGGTTTTGCTTTAATGACGTTTTGTGAACGTGGCATTGGTCCGATTATGTCCCTTTACGAACTCCGCCTTACTTCTTTGCCAAGGAAAATGTACCAAGTTTCATCAAGATTTCTTAATTTTTACCCAAGTTACAGTTTGCACCGATGGACGGACGGACAGACAGACAGTCAACCGGATTACAACTCGTTTCGTCGACATGATCATTTATAATCTCATCTCTCTCGCTTAGTTTTAGGTGATACTTACAGCTGTTAGGTGAACAAAACTGTTATAACCTGTAGCAGCATGTTGCCAGAAAATAATGGAAATAAACTTTAATTTCGGCAGCACTGAAGCTACAGGTTTGTCCGGAAAGTAATAGGACTGATTTTCTACCCCCGCAACTGTACCTTGGAGCGTGCGCGCACCGACTGGATTCGGTAGAGGCCGTTTCTAGCTTACGAATGAGTGGCTGGTCAGTTGTCTCCGAGCACCTGGAGAGTCAGGACAAACATTTTTGCTCGACGTGTTTCTGCGAGAGGTGCAAGCCGAAAATCCAACGTTTTGGCTGGTATGTGATTAAATTCTGTGTGAAACTCGGTAAACAGATACGTTTGATGTAATCAAGCCGACTTACCCAGCTGTTGCTTTAGCAAGAAGGAAGGCCGGGACGAGGTCGCTGATGAAAAAGCAAATTTAAAGTGAAAACGATGCTCATTGTCTTGTTTGACATCAAAGGCAGCGTGAACCTTGAATCTGTTCCTCCTGGGCAAACCGTGAATACCAAGTTTTACGTGGAAGTACTCAAAAGTCTTAAACGAACCCGATTGACCCGGTCCGACAAGACATCGCATTGGAAGTTGCACCACGACTCACACCCCCTTTTTTTGTGAACAGCTACCTAATCAAGACCGGCATTCCAACGCCGCAGCCGCCCTACAGCCCAGATGTGGCCCCACGAACTTTTTTTGTTTCCTTGCCTGAAAAGGCCGATGAAAGTCAAGCATTTTGAGACGACAGAGGGGATCCAAGCAGCAGTCACCTCGCCTTCAATACTTGGAAGTCGCGCTGGCAGCGCTGCATCAACGCAGAAGGGGCCCATTATGAAAGTTTTTAAAGAATTGTAATGATTGGTTCAATATTTTTTTTTTAATCGATTCAGTCCTATTACTTTCCGGACAAACCCTGAAGCTAAAACGAATCAGCTAGCCATGCTGACCATTTCTATATTTATATGTATATTTTGTAGAATCTCGGACGTTTCCCTCAGGATGTTTTGTATAAAATTCGTGTCAAACTTAACGTACCATATACAGGGTATAAAAATTCAAAGTATATAAAGCAAAATTCAGGTCGGAAAGTATGATTTTTTCATTTGAAACACAAATTACTCACATTTCTGTTGCTGCGAAAAAAAAAAAAAACAAATTGATTAAAGTCAAATTTAAAATTCTTAAAAAGGACTCACAAAATGTTTTTATTTGTCAAGTAAAAGAAGATATCCTTAACAATATACATTTGTTTATTTATAAGTACAGTTAAATCTTAAAACAAACGTTCTATTGTTCTATTAAGCGCACATCTCCATTAACCGTGCACCTTGGACGATCCCAACATTTCCAGCATTTTTTGATATTTATTAAGGACAATCTCACAGAGAGGCTGGTCACGCCAGAGTACGGTTATTGGGGATGTCAAAATATTATTTATTTGTTATGCCTTGAGCTTTTCCAATGCCGGTTTAAATTTTTCCACGAGTGCTTCCAAACCTTTGGCGTTTGCTTTCTCATAATATGGCAACTGCTTCATGTTCTCCAACCACGCTGTCAACTTTGGCCACTTGTCCGCCACCACTGGCACAACTAAATTCAGAACAGTAACTGTTGTTAGAAGACTGAAGTCAGCTATGGTTAAATGATCAGCAGCCATATATTTATTTTGATTGAGATAAGCCTCCAGCACAGTGTATACATCGCGAACGGCTTTAAATGCTTCCTCAGCTGCCGCTTGTGGCTGTTCGCTTGAAAATAATGCACGCAAACGTTGTTTCATAGTTTCGTTAAAGATAACACCATTCTCATAGTGCAAACGTTGATCGACAGTGGCGCGTTGATACAGGTCCTTTGGATAGAGCGAATCGTCTTTGCCATATTTGCTAGCCAAAAAGGCGATAATGGCGTGAGAATCGGATATATATTTGCCATCAACTTCGAGTACTGGAATTGTATGCGCTGGATTCTTTTTCAAGTGCTCCTCAGAATTTTGTTCACCTTTAAATGTATCCACCGGTATTAGTTCGAATTCCAAATTCAAAGCATTCAGTGTGAGTAAAACGGCGCGTACCGGCGGACTTCTTTCGAAGCCGTAGAGAACAAGTTTTTCACTCATTTCGGAACTTTAATCACTTTTGGTCACTACAAGAGCGAAATTTCGACTAAAATCTTTATTATAAATTTGCGCTATTTGTAGAGAAATTTATACATGTCCCACATACTTACATATGTTCGTGTAATGATGGCACATTTGCCAATTTGATGATACTCTTACATTTAATGTTATATGTACAAGTACGTACTTATACGAGTATATCTTATCTTTGTGCATTAAATATGTACATACAAGCAACCGGATTGATAAAGAGTTTACAAACAAACAAATTGGTAACTAAACTAAAGCAATTTATTAAGTTTAACTGGGTTTTTCATGAAAACAAATAGTCCATGGAATTATATACATATGTACATAATATGTATTATGTATTTCTTAATAAATCTAAAAACGATTTTACATACGGAAAAGCCGGTGCAAAACGTCAACCAGAATATCAAAATCCAATCACTGATGAGTAATTCGGCATAGGGTTTGTTAGAAAAATGAAAGTCATTATACAAGTAAGGAAGAGTTAAGTTCGGGTGCAACCGATTATTTTATACTCTTGCAACTTGCGAGGGTGAAAGTTGGAGAAATATTTTTGGGTGCACAACGTTAACGAGAGGATCGGAAACCAAGAAATTATATATGTATATTTATACATATAATATACATATGTATATAACTCATACAATCACATATTCAACAAAAGTTTTGTTAGAAAAACGAAAATCATTGTAGATATGTATGTAGTTGGGGGTAATACCCGATGTTATCTATTTTTGTCAACAATACATACTATTAATATGACACATACTAATAAAATGTTCCCCAATATTCATTAAGGTACCTCACATACTATCACCAAACAATATGTTATATGGAAACTAGATTAAGTTTTCGCCCAATTTTATTCATTTTAGGCACAAATATACACTGTTATCAGCAAAATACGCTCTGTCATTTTCATTGAGATAACTTGCTGGTATGCGGTACGAACTCAAATTCGAAAATTGTTGGGTTAGGTATATGGGGAGTTAGTGATTAACCACACTCAGCCGATTTCTGACACACAGATACAGGGTTTGTCCGGAAAGTAATAGGACTGAGTCGATTTAAAAAAAATTATTGTACCAATCATTTTCAATTCAATTTCCAAGTATTGAAGGCGTCATGGAAGACATTATCCGAAATATTCTTGAGAGCCGAGGATCCCCTCTTTCAACTCATAATGCTTACCTTTCATCGGCCTTCTCAGGCAAGAAAACAAAAAAGTGCGGGTGAGCCACATCTGGGCTATAGGGCGGCTGCGGAAGCGTTGGAATGCCGGCCTTGGTTAGGAAGCTGTTTACCGGAAAGACGGTGTGAGAGGGGGCGTTGTCGGGCCACAATTGCCAATCGGCTGAGAGGTCTTGTCGGATTGACCCTTCGTTTTAGTCTCTTGAGGACTTCCACGTAAAACATGGCGTTGACGGTTTGTCCAAGAGGAACAAATTAATGGTGGACGATGCCTTTGATGTAAAAAAAAGACAATGAGCATCGTTTTCACTTTGGATTTGCTTATTCATCATCTTTCTGGCCCTCCAAAAGGGCCTGGTGCCACCGAAACATACCAATTCTGAAATGCTGTTCAGGGTATAAAAATTACAACGTACCAATAATTTAAATATAACAAGCCTTTTCTGTCTGCTTAGCACAAAAACTAGAAACTTTAGTTTTCACACTAATATGAGCATAATATGCGCCATTTATTTCAATATTGCAGCTAAGTAAATAAAATGGTTATTTATTCAGGATACAATTGCAGTGAGACGTGTCTTAAGTATCTCTATATACCTCTTGCAGCCCCAACCGTTTGCTTCCTCGTAGTATGGCAATTTCTTCAAGCGCTCTATCCAAGCGCTCACTTTGGGATATTTTTTAGCATCCAATTCGATCACACCGCCCAGCGACGTTGCCGTGGCAACACAACAAAAATCCGCTATGGTCAGACAATCGCTAACTAAATAAGGAGCGCTTGTCAGGAACTTCTCTAGCAAAGTATAACCCTCGATAATTCCCTGTGTCTTTTCACGCGGCACGATGGACACGTTATTCTTGAACATCGGTCGTGTGATGCAGCGCAATGACATGAAGAGTATGCTGGCATCGAAGTAGAGTCGCTGATGGACGCGGGCGCGCAAGACCAAATCTCGCGGATATAGTGAATCGTCTTTAGCATACTTGTCGACAAGATAAGCACAGATCGCGTGCGAGTCCCACAGCCAGACGCCGTTATCACTCAAAGTGGGCACAGTGTGTTGTGGATTGTGCTTGATGAAGTCATCGGTTAATTGTTCACCCGCCAAAATATCTACATGTTTGTATTCAAAGTTCAGTTTTAGTGCTTTCAGCGTTAGCAAACATGCGCGGACTGGTGGACTGATGTCGTTGCCATATAAAATAATACCTGACATTTTTCACCTGTTTTCTCAATTAAATCAATTAAATTTCGTTTGTTTTTGATTTCTTTCTATTAAATGTCAGTTAACTAACGGATGTTTTGCCATGGAATAGAGGAATGACATAAATAGATATACAGACATCCAATCACATGATTTCCACAATTGATTATGGAATTATGATAAATGTACAGTGTTTACTAATAGTCGTCATACATTCCAAAAAAATTTAAATAGTTATTATTTTTCGAAATTTTTGACCTTTGCTTGCTTAATATTGGATGCGTATATATCATTCTGAAGAACTTTGCCTTAGGGACTATGGCTCTAAAACCGTTTGTTGTCTTCAAATGGAAAATGTATCAAATTGCCATTGAGTAAGGTTAATAGCTTAATATATAAGAGAATGGAACATATTCTCTATTCCTTTAGAGATTTTCAGTCACTTTTCCCCTATATTGACGGTCCTTGAGCCATTAGCAGTGCCTATGCAATACTTTAAATGGGAATCTAACGGCGTCAAATCGCGCGACCGACGCGGCCATTTGACTGGGCCATTCTTGAGATAACACGTTGACCAAACTTAGTTTTCAATAAATCGATTGTGAGATTCGCTGTGTGGCCTTTGGCGCCGTCTTGTTGCAACCACATATTGCCCAAGTCCATATCATCCAATTCGGGCCTAAAATATTCGGTTATCATTGAGCGGTAGCGATTCTCATTCACTGTGACATGACGGTCTTAATCATCACGGAAGAAGTACGGCCCAATGACGCCGCCGGACCATAAATCGCACCAAACCGTAATTTTTTCAGGATGCAATAGTGACTCGCGGATTATGGGTGGACTGCTGCTTGACCAATAACGCTTATTTTTGTTATTGACGAAGCCATTTAGCCAGAAATAAGCCTCATCGCTGAAGATGATTCTTCGCTCAAAATCTGGAACATTTCAAAGTTGTTATTCAGCCGAATTCACGAACATACGACGATACTGGTGGTCAAGCGGCTTAAGTTCTTGCGTCAATTTGATCTTGCAAGAATGTAGGTCAAGATCTTTTCGCGAAATTCATCACAACGACGGCACAGAGATGCCCAATGCTTTTGAACGACGTGTGAGATACTATTTTGGGTCTTACTCGACACTACGGCCACTTCTTTGTCTCACTGGCACGGAAACATTTTGGACTGTGTCTGTGGATTCAAATTTTTCCAGTAGATGCGCAATTGTTGATTTGACAGAACGATTATGACGACTATAAATTTGATGTAGCGCTCTTAAAGTTGATGCCACTGACTCCGAATTTCGGTTGTTAATTTTAATATTTTCAACTGGTTCTTGGATTGTATATCCTTCCATGATGAAATAGCAAACTTTGCTGAAGAGAAAAGTTAAAAGAGCGGGAAAAAATATGGGGTCGTTTGCTGTCCCGGTTTACTTTGCAGAGTTCCTATTGAAGAACCAGTTATATCCCGACGAGTAGCATATAGAGCCATGCCAATTTCTTACTGGTACATTTGTCAATTTTCAAGTTCAAAGTAAAATATGTATACAAGTTTTTTTTGTCTAATGCCAACGATGGATTACTGTAAAGGAAATTTACTGTTACATTTCCGCATTTTATACGTTAATTAGAGGATGAGTCTGAGTTTCAGTCATTTGGGAAATGAATAATCTGTTTGAAGTCTTACGATTACAGAGAAAAGTGAGCTCAACATTTATAAGAGGCACACCTATGTCAATTGTTTTTATATTTAAAAGGCACTCTTATACATACATACATGTATACATGTATATAAAAATACATCGTAAAAGTTTAATAGACAAAAATTAAATATTTTTCGAGTTTCACGCCATATCCGACGCCGCTAAAAAAGAAGGCCGTGATTGCGCAAAATGCACAAATTTGATAATGATCGGATCATTTGTCTCCGAGTAATCACATCAGAAAATGCGAAAAATGTTGTTTCGAGAAAAACGTGTTTAAGACAAACTGATGCAGCTGATTACGGTATACTAAGCGCCTTTTAGAAATACCGTGAAATTACCGATCACCTTCCATAGTGGAAAAACCATACACGCACTAATGTTCGAAACCAAGCTTTTGAAATCATCATCGTGTCATTGTTGCGGTTGCCCTCCATGCAACTAAACAAATTCTGTGCAATAAAGAGTATTTTTACATGTCCAAGACACATAACTGGACATATGCAATACATATGTATGTACAGATAAATAAAGGTTAACGGTTACTGCGTCCGCAAAATGACGTCAAACTTAGAGCTTTTCTCTAATTAAAATTAATTAAGGATTAAGTGACGCGCGCACAGGTGACGATCAGTCGTTGTGGCCACTGTAGTCGCCTCAATTTAAAAATAAAATAATTTGAATGTAATCAGAACTGCCGTCTTTTGTTTATTTTTTTTTTACCCTCTTAAAATAAGTAAATTAACAAACAATGTATGTTTGAATGTGTGGCCAATAAAGCAAGTTTCTTACGTCATTAATAAGCATGGGTAAGCGTATCTTATCTGCAGTATATGCCCCAAAGCTTTTATCGCAACGGAGAATCAATTGCTCTGGAAGAGTGATTGGGAACAATGTACATATATAAATCAGTGTACGTGATTATTCGGTCAGTTAATGCCGGAATAACGCTTAAGAGCAGTGGGTGTACTCAAGCAGCCAGCAAAGGAAGCAGACTTATGGGAATTTTGACTTCGTTGAGACTTTAAAGTGATATTAAATATTATAATAATTTAAATAACCGAATCCAAGCAATGTCATCGAAATTGATTTTATATGGCACGAAAAAGAGCGCACCGACACGTACCGTCTTGCTCACGCTTAAAGCACTCGATTTAGACTTTGAATTTCGTGAGGTGAACATCTGGGCCAAAGAACAAATGCAGCCGGAATTTGTAGAAAAGAATCCCCAGCACACAGTACCCACGCTTGAGGATGGCGCACACATACTTGTGGACTCACATGCCATTGCCGGTTATCTGGTACGCAAGTACGGCAAGGATGACACACTCTATCCATCAGATTTCTATGCGCGCGCCGTAGTGGATCATCGTTTATACTACGAAGCAGCGACATTGTTTGCCACTTGCATGAAGCAAATCACCGGTCCACTCTTCCAACAGAATATCACCGATATACCAAAAGAGAAGTTCGAGCAAATACGTAATGCCTACACTTTGCTGGAAACATTTCTCACCAAAAGCGCCTATATGGCTGGTGAGCATTTGACCATCGCCGATTTCAGCATCGTTTCGACGGTCAGCGTCTTAAGTGCTACATTTGTTGCTGTCGATAGTAACAAGTGGCCGAAGTTGGCGGAGTGGCTGAAGCGTTTGGAAGCGCTTCCTTACTATGCGGAAATCTCGGACGCTGCTTTGAAGGAATACGCAGAACTGGTGCACAGCAAACTGCCGAAGCAATATGAAAAGTTGTGGAAGAAGGCGTATGAAGAAATCAAAAGTAGTAGACAGTGAGTGAGCGCGAGTGATTTCAATTTGAGCGTAGTTCTGGCGATACGTCGTCAGTACAAATTTGTTGTTTTATATTCATTTGTTGTTTATTGCTTGTTTCAAAATGTAAATGTTTATTTATAAGCGAATGTTTATACTGATTGAATAAAAATAAATTATGCAGTTTGTCATAAGAAATATTTAAGTTACTTATATAGATATTAATACAACCTCCACTCTGCTACTAAAATATAATTTAATAATGATATAAGCGTATGTTTTCACTAAAGATTGAGTAAAAGTTTACCGAAAGCTCGCTTCAAGCAGCTGACGGATAATTATGAAAAGCTTTCTCTTTACAAAAAAAAAAAAACACCTGTGCTAGGGCGAGAAGCGTAATAGCTTATATTAGAAAAAAATATGCATTTATTTTCTTCTCGTGATAGTATTAGCATACCGCCGAAATTTATCTGAGATGTAAAATAGACTTCGCGAAACTGTCAAAACCCTTTACCAGTAAGATACATACATACATAAATTGTCAACTAAAAAAAGGTTTTCCTTACAAAGACTTCATTTTTACCGTTATATGATAGCTTTATGCTATGATTCGACAAATGTGTAAATTATCGGGGAGAAAAGGACGTGTGCAATATTTCAGATCGATATCTCAAAAACTGAGACTAGTTCGTGTACGAGTACTACTGCGATCAAATTTGATCCCTTTAAAGTAATCCCCTCCTAGTGCAATACACTTATGCCAACGAATTTTCCAATCATCATAGCACTTAGAAAAATCCTCCGTCGTGATAGCCATCAAAGCCTTTTTCGATTCAGCTTTTATGTCCTCAATTGAATCAAAAAGGTGTCCTCGGAGCAGTCATGTGAATTTGCAGACGGAATGACTAAATCGACCCAATTTGTCACGCTGACCATTTTTATATTCTCAGACGTTCCCTTTCGACTATTAAAAAACTAGGTAGCAAACTTAACATACCACGCACAAGTGATAATAAAACAACAATAGATTCGTTGCGGCAGCTGTTATTTCGCTTTATTTCGACTTTTTTCTTCTTAAAGTTCAAATTGGATAATATATTGTTTGTTTTGCATTAATCCTCTTCGGTAACAGTTGGACATTCGTGTTTTCTGCAAATGTTTCGCTTACACTGGCCATTTTTCTGCGATATTTATCACAAAGTTTAACGCTAATTTGGCAAAAATTTCACAAAAATGTCCCGAGCCGGTATGCGGACACATTTCAAGTATTTAGAAATAGATCACAAAGGGAAGTGTAGTGGCAGCAGTTTATGATTTATTTTCATTTATTTGTTACATTTTATTGCTAGTTTTTGTTTTGTGTGTCTATTTGCGCTATGCCAACCACTGCTTTCCAATTTTCATACTAATCAAAAGCATTTAGTTATTAACGAATTTAAACTATTTAGTAAAATGTGTTTTTTATTAAATATTTTGTTTTTGTTTGTTTATTCATTTTAAATTAAGAAATAAAGTCGTAGTATTCAGAGTTTTGTATTGAAATAAATTTGCTAAAAAATTACTGAGCGTTGAAGATCGAGTTTAAGAAAATTAGTAGTTTGAATGGTAATTATCTAAAATTGTTTCTTTGTTTTCTTTCACACAATGTAATGTTGCAGTATCGAGAGAATAAATATAGAACTGGAGTACAGTACAATAAGTGTATTAAGTTTACATTCAAAATTATCATTCATTATCGTCGCAATTGTCCCCAGTTTATGAAGTCTGATCTTTTGTCGCTTTTATGTTTGTTTAATTTGTTCATGTTTTATAAATATTTTTTTATAATTCTAATTCTCATTTTTCTTTATTTTTATATGTTTTTTTTTTTTGTTGAAACTAGCGTGCATGTGTTTATCTTTGCCTTCATGCAGCATTCTTTTTTAAATTTTAATTTGGAGTGTTAATTTTCAGAATGTGCTAACGAACGATTCAACGCATTATTCATTTCGAAAGTTTTTTGTTTTAATTTTTTTTTTTGATTTTTGTTAGTTTGTTATCTATCAGTTTAATATGTTAATAATTTGTGTTTAAATATATTTTGTTTTTATTTATTGCGTAATGGATTTGCTAAATTCAGTCATCGTCATCCTCAGATTCGGCCTCTTGCAACCAAGTCAGCCAGTTGTTAACTTGGAATAATGCAGTTCCCTTGCCAGGGTATTTGTCTGAAATTTCCTCCTTCCATAAAATAAATGTCTCCTCTTCGATTACTTCGGCTTCATAGAGATATTTGAACCAGCGGCAAAGCATACCTAAACATTTAAAGAAAGATTAGTAATTAAATATTTTTATAAAAGCGATTTGGCTGAGTGTAAAAATTCTGCTTGGTTATTTAACTAATAACTAATTTTATTTAAGCACTCACCTTTGGGGAAATTTTCGTTATAGCAAAACACTTGTAGTGCATAAATAGCAATCAATTGCAGTTCGTTGCTGCCACCCAAGAATGTTTGCAGAATTTGGCAATATTTGAGCAGCAACGATTCCTCTTTCTCAATGGTGGCACGATCTGGATGTTTTTTGGTGTCGGTACCTTCTGCAAGAGTTGTCTCCTAAAAAAGCAACAAAAATAATATTTAGGAATATATCACATTAAATAACGGTTAAGTTGGATTTTAGTACTCACTTGTGTTATATATTTTACTATCACTGTCATGAGTGCGTTAATAAAACCAACATCTTTATAGAATTTGGAATCGACATTGGCTTTGATCCATTTATAGAATGCTGTGGGATTTGGATCGCTTGTGAGTTGCTTATACATCTCCGCCTGTACTTTTAGTAATGGATAGAGGAAAGCCAAGTTGCGATCGTCCAATATTTCGCCTAAACGCGTCTTATTGCGATCCACTTCCGGCAAGCTGTTCATTAAATCGATTTTACTTTCACGGAATTTCTCAGCCAGCGGTTCCTTGCCAATGGACTTGTGCAGTTGTTGCAGCACGAGCAGAAATAGCGGATAATGTTGACCGTTGTCTGTGTAGTTTGCAATGTCGGTCAATTTGAGTAGACCAGCATCGCCAACGGCGCGGCTCAACAGGCCAGCAACATGTGTGGCAATGCGCGGATTTAAAGCTTCACGTTCGTTCATTTTGTTAATAACTTGCTTGAAAACTTCTAATATGATATTGGGCTTGATATTGCATTGCTTACGTAAGGCTTGCATGAATGTGATTACACGATTCAAATACTTGTCTTCGGCTTTTTCCAGCACATCCATTATGATATTAATGCACACATCCTTCATACATTTCTCGGGCACTTTGAGATCCAAAAATCCATCTACCAGATTAGTAAATTGCTTGCCTTGGATGCTATCGCTGGCATTCGAGCTAGCAACGCCGCTATCGTTGTGATCTCCTTCTTGGTCGTTAGCTGGGGAGTCAATGATAGTTGTATCCTCATCGTCATCGGAATCGTAGAAGAAATTGTCTTTAACGTAAATTGTGGTTTTCTTCAACACTTCTTCTTTATTGAAAGCTTTATCTTTCTTCTGTTTATTCGCACCAGCGCCGGCAATCTTTTCCACGGAACCTTGTTTGGTGACCAACTGTTGCGGATCTACCGGTGTGGAGCTGCGTTTTTTATATGCAGCATCCGACATATTGGGGTAATCTGTATTATTGTCGGTCGCTTTTACTTTTTCGCCGTTAGCGTTATTTGCTGCGCCGAAGTTTGGCGAGGAAGAAGTAGCTTTTAGACCTCGCTCTAAAGTTAAACCCAAACTGGCGGATTGTACATTCTTTTCGCTCTCATATTCGGCAGATGGAGTCGACGAGGGGCGTGCTGGGTTTATTAGGTGCGACGTGGGAGTGCCAAGTAACGGATATTGTGTGTTGGACAGTTGATCCTTGCTGGGAGCACCGCTGCGGCTGGAGCTGCTATTGCCGAAGCCACTGCTACCAGTGGGCGGTGTCGAAATTGGCAACATAGCTGGCAGTTTATGATTTTGTGACGCAGCTTTGAAAAGAAGCGAGTTGGCAGCAGGTCGCATTTGTAGATTTTCTACAGGATCCTGATTGGTCGACATCAAATTGCGTTTGAAGCGTGGTGCAAGTTCTTTGCTGTTTAGCAGCGAGTTTGCACCGCCGTTGCCATAATGTGATGGGCCAGAGGAGTCACCATCTCGCCCCATGTGCCCATTGCGGCCACCACGTCCGTCCTCACGATTTCCACCGGATCCACCATTTTGGTTATTATGTTTATTGTAACGGTTGTTGTAATTGTTGCCATCACGTCCACCTTGATTGCGCTCACGTCCATTATAGGGGCGATTGGAGTTATTACCAACAAATCTGCAAAATAAAAAAAAAATTTTATTATTGCGTTGAAATAGGTAATATGAATAAACTTACGGTGAAACAATCGGTGAAGCACCAGTGACGCTTAAACTACTAAACATGTCATTAAAGCCTGGTTGCAGATTTATATGGAAACGATTCATCCAGCTATCACCGTCGCGATCATTATTGCGCATATCGCGATTCCTTTGTGCGAACGGTGTACGAATAATTGTATCATCGTCGGTGCGGATCTGCTTAATAGGCACGGGTCCCTCAGTGGTCGCCACTTTACGGGGTATCCAGTTGTTTTCACGCAGCTCGATGACATCCTTCAACATGAAGCGTATCCTAGGCGGATAGTCAGTCGATTTTGATCGGCGTTCCAAGGTATCGAAATATTGATTCATCAGCTCTTTGCCCTGTTCTGAATCCAGGACCTTCCCGCACGTCTTGAGCAGCTGTGCCAAGCACTCCATGTCCTCGCACATTTCCTGTTGTGAGGCTGAACGCTTCTTCTTCTTGTCCAGCAATTCCATGATGCATTGATGTAGGACATTTGTTGACAACATATCCAATTTGTGGAGTTCACCAATGAACTTAACATTACCCAGCATGCGCTGTTTGGCCAGGTGACGCCGCTCTTCTTCATCGGTGTCATTTTCGCCAAGATTTGCTTGTGACTCTGGTCGATGTACTTTGTTAAATTGATTATTGTTGTCACCGTCGGCGTTGTCGCGTTTGAGGCGATTATTAAACTTGTCACGACAAACAGCGATGAGCAGCCTTAAAAAGGTACATGAACTGTTGGGGTCTTTTTCAAAAGATGGAGCTTCTTCGGAGAGGCGTTTGCATAATTGTGCATACATAGACGAATATTTCGGCTCATCTAGAGCTTTATCAAAAATCAACAAAATCACACCATTTAAAATGAGAATGGAGTTTAAGTCGAGTTTCAATAATTCATCGCTGAGTTCTTGAAATTTCTCTGGAGTTAATTTATTCAATATACCGCGAACCTAAATATACATATTAGAGTTTATATAAAGGGAAATCTATAAACTTATAAACATTATATTACTAACCTTTCTGAAGACAGCATCGTTCTTTTCGGTCTGACTAAGTCCATGTTGTGGACGCAAAGATGGTGGCACCCAGCGACCTGCAGATGGAGGCGGTGGCGTGGGTGATGGTGAAGGGTGTTGTGTTCCGGCTGTGGCACCAGCCGAGTTGGGTGATATGCCACGTGACGACGATGACGCTGAATTTATCGAAGTTGGTGTTGAAGAGTGTGCACCTGGTACTGATCCGGCGCCAGATACATTTCCGCCACGAATTGGTGGAGTGCGATTGCTATAAGCTCGACCAACATCAGCCGAATTAGAAGCACGATCGTAACGATCCTCTATTGAAATACCACCCTGCCTTAAGGCAGACGGGATATGGCCGTTGCCGTTACCCTGCTCAGAGGGCTTGTATCGCCCGTTGTTGCCGCGTTCAAGACTATTAGAATTGCTGTTATTTCCGGTATTATAACGTGAACGTGGTGTGTCGTCGTACTCTCGATAGTTGTTGCTACCGTAGTCTTCACGGTGATTTGATCGCGCATTTACATTTCCATCATTGTAGCCAGAACGTGAGCCATAGCCTTGCTTATTTGAATAATTACTATTGTAATTGGCATTTGAGGAATTGCCATAAGACCGCTGTTGCCCATTGCTGTTCTCGTAACGGTTGCCCTGCTGCTGGCGATAGCTGTTGCCTCCGCCACCGGTTGAGTTTATATTACGATTAGCACTATTGTAGCCGCCATCTGACGAGTTTTGATTGTTATAACGTCTGTTGTTGCTTCCGTCGGCGTTGTATGAGCCGCGTCCGCCGTTACCTTCGTTACCTATGATAGCACGTCCGATACCAGCACCACTTAGAGTGCCGTTACCGCTTGTACCAACTGATTTGGGGCCCTGTCCCAAAGTGTCACTATTCTTGTTATAGTAACGCGACGACGACGAGTCACCCTGGTAAGTTCGTCGAGGTCGTGGGCTTACGTCCGAATCGTATTGACGAATTTTGGCGGAATTCCTGTTATAAGTTGAACTAATATATCCCGAAGAGCTTCCTGCTCCAGCACGCCCTCCAGCAACGATTCCCGAACCAGATGAACCGCTACCGTTACCGGAAATTAGACCACGTTCGTCGGTAGATGTTGGAGAAACACCAATTGTATGGGCAAGGTTACCGTTATTTTTATAACCACCAACGTTATTTCCTTTTGGGCGATAACTACTACCACCACTATTGGTGTTACCGTTTGTTGGATTGGAACCCTTATCAATCTTGACTAAATTTTTCAAATTGTTAAAAGTATCCGACGCAGTGGTAATCGGCAAAAGATTGGGACTTGTATTTAACAGTGTTTTACCGACCGTTGGTGTGGGCGGGGATTGGCCGCCGCAGCTGACGCTAACGCCGCCGCCTCCTCCTCCTCGGTTACACGAATTGTCGTTAAAACGCTCAGTATCAGTTTGATGAGCCGTTATTGCAAGGTGTAAACCGCTGCCGCCAATACTGGTGTCACCGGTGCTGCTGCCTCCCTCAATGGTGCTTGATTTCACGATCCTGTCCTGCGCTATTGTGCCTGAATAACGGTCGCTGGTTTGATCCCAACGTTGCCTTGGGTCGTCGTAAGGCTGCGAGAAGTGATCACTAAGCGTTGAATGAGGAATGGTGGAAACTTTTTCGTTAACTTGTGGGTAAAGAATTTGAAATTCTGCTTTACAGCTAGCTAACACGACGTTTGCTGACGTAACTGTCTGATGTCGTAGCGCCTCGTTGACAAATCAATAAAGCTCGTCTACTTTTTGAAAAGGAAATATTTTGGTGTATATATAAATGTATATGCTTAGTTTGCTCAGATGTACTGCTAAGTTTGATAACTGTCTAATCACTGGCTGATTGACCCACTGTGTGACTGGAGATTTAAACGATACACTCAACTCACACGCACACACTCACGGTTGCCGATAACGTAAAATTTGTAACGAATGAAGACGCAAACAAGTTGTAAGTGATTACAAAATTTCACTACTTTAATCGCAGGTATGCGATTTCCACAATTTATAATAATATGATATCTTTACAAGTGTTGTATAATTTAAAACTTTGTTTTCTTGGAAAATTATGTTGTTTTCTTCAAAGTCAATTGCCTTGTATATGAAATTATTCTGCAAGTAGAAGAAAAATATTGGTTAATGATTTTGTGCTCTAAATAAATAAATTGGTATAATATTTATGTACAATTATTATATAAATATATCTGATATATATAGATAATTTTAACAACCTTTTCAAATGACCACTGAAGATAGAAAATGATGGAAGCAAACATCCAAGCGAAAGCGTTAAAATTGTCGCATTTCTTTAATTGAAAAGCAATTTCCTAAAACGTTTACTCTACACTGTATATTTTTAGCATTTGTTGAATAATTTTTATTTTAACTCTTAGCTAATGAACAGTACACTACGAAGCACCACGATAAACTAGTTGTCCATCAAAATTGTGGTACAAGTTTTTGCATCGTCCGACAAAATTACAACAATAACAAAACAGTCACTCTACTCATTTCACTTTGCACTTTATCTCTATACCTGTTTTCAAACTACTCGATCTTTGTATGTTCGTCTGTCTACCTACACTTCCAGTTCCTGTCTCATCTAAACCATCTGATTTTGCTGCTTGTTGATCGTTTTTCCTTCTACCTAGGTTCCAGAATGCTGCGTTTCAAAATTTGTTTACGATTCAAGCTGTAAATTCTTTGTAGAATTGTGTCCCTTGAAATAGCACAGAAATAAGTGCTACCACACAAACCAAATTTCTTAAGATAACAATTACTACCCAGCTGGTGTTACTAAGCAAATATTCATAACATTCCAAATTTTGAGAGTAAATATACTTAACAGTTGATTTGCGGATAACGAAAGTAGGAAACTTTTTCCAAGATAACAGGTCAAAATTTCTTCATGAATGTGTATATATGTATTAAAGCGTATACGAATTTGTGGAACAAAATTGTGAAGGAATAGTACAGTCAGACAATTTCCAGAATTGTAGCCAACAAAAATTTACAAAGATAAATTGTATGTCAATCTTAAGGCCACCTAAAACATCGATCGAAATATACTAGATACATATGTATGTACGTCTAAGAAAAGACTACATCCTGCAGGTTACCAAAAAGAATTTGACAATTATAATAGTTATTTTATAACGACCCTCAAATAATTTGCTGACGCTTTAAAATCTTTACAGAATAAATTATTCGTTATGAACTTTCTTTGTTCATATAGCGAAATCACAAAGAAATTTAACGTCGAAGATGTGTGTGTGTGTAAGCACTGAAGGAGAACAAAAACCCCCCACAAGGGGTAGGGTAGTCGATACCATTTATATACATTTAAAAGTTCATAAGTATATGAAAAAAGTATATAGATGCAAGACAAGGCGTACATGCGCGTTTCGAGGGTGAAATTCGTGTTTTCATCGTACTTAAATGGTTGCAAGCTCAAATTCTAACTATTAGTGTAATTCTCCAACTTTAACTCGTAAGCGTGAACAGCTTATTTACAAAAATATAAATATTAATAACTTAATTTATAAAGTAACGTTCAAGCGAGCACTGATCTAACGTTCTTTTTGTATATTTTGTATGTGCATACATATGTACATACATATAGCTATAATTTCAATACATACATATATAAATTGATGGTCACTACAGAGCTTTAAATTGATTTCGACCTCAATTCAGACTTTTGCCGTCAACGTCTCATTTCACTTGAGCTAAGCAACGTTTAATTTTCACTTTGCACTTGCTGCTGCGATATTACCGTTGCCACCGCCGTTTACCGCGACGCTGTCGTCATTTTCTCTGCCCTGACGTCTGCTTTCCCCCCACAAAACATTCGTATACATTTTGGAATGTTTGAGCTTTTTCATGCATTAACGGAGTTTGAGGTTTAACGCGAGAAATTGTGACCACATAACGACTTATGTATGTATGACTGTTAAAATATTTAGTATAAGAGAGGTCAAATATCGAACAACTACGTCGAAATACAGTTCAATGTATTTTAAAGGAAAACATTTTCAAATAAATATGTGCATATGTACTTGATAAATACAATGGCGCATCATGATACATCTCACAAACAAGATGCGTCTCAGGTAGGTAACAAAGATTAAAAACGGAAAATCCAACAAATGAAGCTAAACACAATATATGCAGATATGTATCTATATAAGAGCATGTAGCTCATGTACACAATAAATTATAATGTGGAAAAAGATGAAAAAGTTATACGTGAGTAAGGAAATGTGCATCTACCTAGTGTATGTATACTAGAAATGGAAGATGTGGCGGGGCGCGCGACAAGACAAAACAACACATCGACGTCGTCGCCATCTTGGTTGAGACGACGTTCGTGTGATTCATTGGCATTGTTTTGCGAGCCTAACACGCTGCGACTGCGACGTTGGCAGCGCTGTTTCAAAAGTCCGAATTTTCTTTATACTAACGAAAAAATCGTTAAGATAAAAAATCCTTAGCCTTAAAAACCCACTAATATAATTCACTGCAGCATAAATTTTTGCTAATAATCGATTTGCATGCAGTTAAAATCACGATTTAGTGTTGTTAACAAAGAATTTTTATGTACATATGTATGCCAAATGCTCGTAGAAACGAATGGAAAACTCATGTCCACAAGTCTGCTAAGTTCGATTTTATTTTCACATTTAGTTTTACGCGTATTAATGACCTTTTTCCACTTACACTAAGAATTAATAAAATTATATATATATTGTATAATGTAAATGCACTTACCGTTTCTTATAAAAATTTATTTTTCTGCAAACCGATGCACAAAAATTGAAACTCACTAGCCAAGGCAAAGGCAAAAACGAAGAAATTAACTTTTGTCACCGAACCTGATGGCGAAGCAAACGAAACGAACGAGTATACCAGAGTGTCTGCAAGCAATGCAATATTGCTACTATTTTCCAATTCGACAAGTTGCAACGAATGTTACTTTTTGACAAGAAATGTATTTGAATGAGCGACAGACAGAACAAACGATAATTCGGTTTAACTGCAAGATTTTGAAAACAAAAATTATTTATGGCTTCGACAATTGAAAACAAATTTTTGATAAATATATTAAAATATTGAAAATAATAAGTAAAGTGAAAAAAATGTTACTGCTAAAGGGATTATCAATAGTAATTTACAGAGGAAATGAAATAGAACAAGTAGCTTGTTTTTATAGAAATTGAGATTTTTAACTGCATGTTAAGTAATTGTAATAAAACTTTATATAAAATTTGACAATGATTAAGTACCGTTTTCTCAATGTCTGGTAAGCAGCCTTAAGTCAGTTAAGTTACGGTTAAAAAACGCCATTTAGGTCAAATAGATATTGCGAAAACGGCCTTAAGTGATTTATTTTATAAGTTAATGACAGTAGAGCAGCAGCACTGTTGTATTCGCCAAATTCCTTTCAGCGATATATTAAAAACGAAAGCGTTCCGAAATGCTTTTCGTTCCAGGGTTGCAAGTTAACAAAGGTAAAATAAATTTCAAATAATAATATATTAAATGAATGCAAAGTTATCTGAATGTTTACAAAAAATATATTTTCAATTATTAATTAAGTATAAATATAAATAATTTCTTAATTCTCTCAGACATTGCTAAAATAAAAATAATCCAAATTTTTTCACTGCATTATATATCGAGAATTGGTAACTGTCGTTATCGATAACACTGTCATGAAGTTAGTGTTGCTGTTGGCATTTTTATATTTTTATTTTATGGAGAGATTGTTAGAAGCAAAGTGTATTCAACAAAGTGAAGGAAGTAAAAATGACGGGTTAATATAAACACATACACGACTTGTTTACTATTTTATTGTCAAATACATATGTATGTAAGTGTAAGTCAATTATTTATTTCACTTTGTTAAATACACTTTGGTTAGAAGATGATGGTGTTTAAGATATGAGGTTTTTTTTTTCGTTTTTTATTATGTTAATGAAGAAGTTGAAGTAAATAAGAAACTGAAAGAGGTGTGTTTGTCGTAGTTCGTTATTATGAAATCGCAAAATAAAATGGTGAAATGACGACCGCAAGCTCATATTTCCAATTGTTTGATTATCAAAAGCGTTTGAATCCATAACACCACAAAATCAGCCGTTTTATTTTGTATTGATTATTTTATGCTTCAAAAATCATTTTTTTCTTTAAGCAAAAACTGAATACGAATCGTTTGTAAATAACACAAATTCAAAATTATTTTGACATTATGGATACAAGCACTTCTTTCGTAAGAGGAATGACGCTCCGTATCGACACAACCTTCTATAATTGAATTATAGATTGGATGTTTGAAAACTATATTTTTGAACTAGAAAACCAAAGCAAAACAGTTGATTTTGTCACTTTTGACAATTTGTTGTTATGTTTATTCATATACATACATAAGTACATATCGTCACCTGAAATGCAAAACAGCGTATCAAAAAAATCGAAAATCTTTGTCAAAAATAATAACCAATATAAAATTATTTTATAACAAAAACTCTAATTTTGTTTCAATATGACTGGTTTCTATTATATCGTTTTTCCTTCGCCTGTTAACTTTACAGTGAAAAGTTATGTTACGTTATTTTGCATTTTAGGTGACGATATGTATGAATGTCATTTAATTATGGAGAAAAATCAACTCAGAAAACTCTAAACAGATCATTAAACGTTTTGCGAAAATTACAGATACATACATATGTATTCAATTACATACAGTGAGCGAGATAGGAGGTTGTTGCCTATTTCTCCCGGGCCCCGAATTCTCAAGGAAGCTTACTACTGCAAAAGTTATTTGCCGATATTTTTCCTTAAAATTTGATGAATCGGGAGACCCTGTATCATACCCGTGTCCCGTGTCCCACTTACGTACTTACTTACAAAAATATGCTTAGGTACTGTATGTATTTTTGAAAGACTTTGAAAATTTCAATTACATACATACATATGTAGATAGATTAGATAAGCAGCGCATAAATCAACGCCCTTTCAGATTTCTGTTAAAAGTCCCTTTAAGGCCGATTTCACAATTCTGCCCAAAACTCTTATGTTTGTGTAATTGCTCTCACTTTCTCAGCAAGCATTTTTAGTAAGAGTAAGTTGTGAGTTTCACGCTAATTCTTTCAATTGATTGGAATTTCGGTAGTTGCTGGGTATCTATCCTCAGAGAAAAAAAATCAAAAAGCGCTATCAAAACCAAAAAATTGTAGATAATTTTCACATGGAAATATATACATACATGTACATATGTATGTATGTAAGTTCTTATGTGGACTATGGACTTAATTTTATATAAATACTTATGTTTTTGTAACTCACAACTAATGAACTTAGAAAATTTGAATTTTAGTTAACTTTGGAAGATAAACTACTGATTTATTTATTGATATAATATTGAAAGATAATTTTTCACTTATTAACGACAGTGTTTTTATTTAATTTTTTTTAATTAACGTAAAACCTTAAAACCAATTGCTTTTACAATATCATTATATTGCTTCAAACCAGCACCGTTCGCTTCGGCGTAGTACGGCAGCTCCTCCAGTCGCCTAACCCATTCGTGGATTTTAGGATATTTACTCGTATCGAGTTCGGCGTAAGTAAATAAAGTTGTTACCGTAGCCACGAGTGAGAAATCGGCCACCGTTAGCTGTTCGCCAGCGAAGTATGTATGTGCTTGTAGGAAACTTTCCAGCTGCTCATATACCTTAAAGACTGCATCAATTTTAGCAACCGGAACCACAGTGTTGTTAGTAAATATCGGTTTGCTAATACTGAGGAGTGTGCGATCGAAAACCACGGTGGCTTCATAGAATAAAGCTTGATTGACCTTGGCGCGACGGACTAGATCCTTTGGGTATAGTGAGTCATCAGTACCGTATTTGTCAACCACATATGTGATAATAGCATGCGAATCAGTGAGCATCACACCGTCGTCAACCAATGTTGGTACCGTGCCATGTGGATTAATGGCGAGGTATTCCGGTTTTCGATTATCACCTGTCAATAAGTTGACAAGTTTGTATTCGAAGGGCACATTCAATGCTTTCAAAGTTAGTAAAACAGCACGACACGGCGCGCTTCCACCAATTGCGTACAAATCAATTTTTCCCATTTTTTAAATTTTTTTTTAACTGTTGAAAAACGTTATGTTATTGTCGATGTTGTACTAACAACTAACCGAATAATACACCTGATTTATCGTTTATGAAGAACTTGTTGACTGGCGGCTACGGTTTGTGTGAATTAGATTGATAAGATTATTCTAAGTGTGCTGGAAATTTCAATATGTTCTCATAAGTTTTGTGTGATCAATAGCGGTAAGAAAGTGAAAGTTATGTTTCTCCTCTCTTCTTGCGTTTAGCGTCAAATATTTATGCTCTTTATGCAAAATATTTGCCCTCTTTTCAAAGAGTAGTTATCGCCAGGTTATCATAATCAGTATGCAAATTATATACATATGTATGGACATTAGCAGCCCGCCCGGCTTCACACGGGTATTAAACAATCATTTCATAAGCTATAATTTTGTACATACTCTCATACACATACATATATACATATATGTGTGCATATATACATTGATGTTAATTTATTTTGTGGCAGCAATATAGTTTTTCCATCCTTTAGAAGAGTTGCACCAATTCCTGACGAAGCAACTGCTATCATAACTGATCGCCTTAATTTAGCTAGTAATAAATTTGCAAGAAATGTCTAGCCAGTGCCCTGGCTCATCCAAAGAGAAATGTTGTTTTTGTTATTATTCTATTATTATCGCTATAAATCGCTTTTATCACTATTTTGCAGCTTAGATAAATGTTAAATAGCATTCTCTGTCTAAATTTAACATTCTCTGTTATAACTAAGTAATGCATTTTTTTTTTGAATTTACGCTCGTTAGTCGGTTAAAAATTAACATTTTCTGAATTTTTTTTAACAAACCATCCTCATTGCATTACCTTCAAAGTGATTCAGACCACGGTCTAGTCAGCTATACCGAACAGAAAAAACCAAACTTATTTTTATATATAAGATACTCAAGACATAAAAACAGCTCACACTTTCAAAGCTAGACGCATATATTGTTTATTTATTGATATAATATTGAAATACACTTTTTCACTTATTGACCACAGTGTTTTTATTTTAATACCTTAAAACCAATTGCTTTTAGAACATCATAATATTGCTTCACCCCAGCAGCGTTCGCTTCGGCATAGTACGGCAGCTGCTCCAGTCGCCTAATCCATTCATGGATTTTCGGGTATTTACCCGCATCGAGTTCGGCGAAAGGGAATAAGGCTGTTACTGTAGCGACGAGTGAAAAATCGGCCACCGTTAGCTGTTCGCCAGCGAAGTATGGATGTGCTTGCAGGAAACTTTCCAGCTGCTCATATACTTTAAAGACTGCATCAATTTTGGCAGCCGGAACCACAGTGTTATTAGTAAATATCGGTTTGCTAATACTGAGGAGTGTGCGATCGAAAACCACGGTGGCTTCATAGAATAAAGCTTGATTGACCTTGGCGCGAAGGACTAGATCCTTTGGATATAGCGAATCATCAGTGCCGTATTTGTCAACCACATATGTGATAATAGCATGCGAATCAGTGAGTACCACTCCGTCATCAACTAAAGTTGGTACTGTGCCAAGTGGATTAATGGCGAGGTATTCCGGTGTTCGATTCTCACCAGTCATTAAGTTGACCAGTTTGTATTCGAAAGGCACATTCAATGCTTTCAAAGTTAGTAAAACAGCCCGACATGGCGCACTTGCATCAATTGCGTACAATTCAAGTTTTCCCATTTTTTAAATTTTTGATTATGTTATCGTCGATGTTGTTCTAACAACTAACTGAATAATGCACCTAATTTCTCGCTTATAAAGAATTTGCACCGGCACCGGTTTGAGTGAACTAAATTGATAAGAGTATTTTGTTTTCACAAGTTTTGTATGATCAAGTGCGATAAGAAAGTGAAAGTCATGCTTCGCTTCTCTTCTAACATTTAGCGTCAAATATTTATGCTCTTTATGCAAAATATTTACATTCTCTGCTCTTTTCCAAGAGCACTTATCGAAAGGTTATCATAATCAGTATTCAATTTATACATATGTATGCACATTAACAGCCCGCCCGGCTTTACACGGGTATTAAACAATCATTTCAATAGCGATAATTTTGTACACACTCTCCCTCACACACTTTCTCGATTTTGCGTTGGGTCATTAAAAATTAATTAAATTTTTGTATTATTATTATTTTATTTTATTTTTATAAAAAGCCCTTTAATGGTTTTTTTACTTTCTCTGCTCCTGAAAAATAATTTATTGAGTCAGAGCTTCTCTGTAAACGATATTTGATGTTAATTTATTTTGTGGCAGCAATATAAATTGATTTTCAGGACCTCCGACCTGCGATAGACCAACATACAGTTGGCCATGAGTAAAACATTATTTTCGTAGATCAATCCCTACTAATTCAAAAGTTTGGCCTTGGGACTTGTTTGTAGTTAGAGCGGAAGATGTTTTCACTGGAAACTGAAGCTGTTTAAATGGAGTTGGCAGATTACTTGGGATCATCGGAATCCTCGATTTATGAGCTAGTTGACCAGCTGCTGGGCCGCTTATAATGGTTACTACAATTAAATTGTCCTTCAATTCCTGAATAAGCAGCCTCGTCCCTTTGCGCATGCTTGGAGGACTTAAATTCCTCAAAAGCATATTTGGAATTCTAATTTTTAAAGCCAGTTCATGTGGTGGCAGTTCAGAAGGGTTTAATGAATTTAAAAGCTCTTAGGTATAATAGACTGCGTCTTCGATATTAGTTACGGAGTCTATTGATTTGTATTTTTTTTATTTTTCCGGAAACATTTTGAATAATTAAATCGTTTATTTCGTTAACACTATCATTCCCGGGCGGCCCTATTGCCCTAGAATACAACCAATGAAATACCTTTTCGTGCAAATTCTCGATGTCAGGGTATCCTTAAATTTGGAGTAGGAAAAATTCCTTCCCCAAGTTTAAGCAGTTGCTGTGAAAAATCACCATCAGTGATTCCATGAAGATGTGATCTCATATTCGTTCGTAATTTTATGTTTTCAACCGATGTCCATAAGGGCGACGATATTAAGCATGCTTTGATGACATCAGCTCGCGTGCCTCTGTTAATGAAAGGAAAAGTCTGTCAGAAATTTCGAGCAAAAACAAAAGTTATCCCGCTCATGAGAGCAAAGGAGGTCCTAAGGTCTTTTAATGTTCTGCCCACGGCCTCTATATGTGCTTTATGGCTCATGGTGCATTCAGCCCACATAGTCAATGAGGCGTCTTGCAATAGTTAACCAAAAGGCCAATTTTTGCGGATAGAACATATTGATTTTTGTTAAAGATTTATGGATAACGGAAGTTGAAAAGACGAATGAGCATCCTTTAGAAGAGTTGCAGCAATTCCTGACGGGCAACGGCTATCTTTACTGATCGCCTTAATTTAGCAAGTATTAAATTTGCAAGAAATGTCTAGCCAGTGCCCTGGCTCATCCAAAAAAAAATGTTGCTTTTGTTATTATTCTCGCTATACCTCGCCCTAACCATTATGTTGCAGCTTAGATAAATGTTAAATTACATTCTCTCTATAAATTTAACATTCTCTGTTATAAATAAGTAATGCATTTTTTTTTTTGAATTTACGCTCGTAAGTCGGTTAAATTTTAACATTTTCAAATTTTTTTTTTACAAACCCTCCTCATTGGATTACCTTCAAAGTGGTTCAGGCCATTTTTCATTTCATGCAACGGTTTAGTCAGCGAACAGACAATTTATTCTTATATATAAGATACTCAAGACATAAAAACAGCTCACACTTTCAAAGCTATGCGTATATTGATTTATTTATTGATTTAATATTAAAATACACTTTTTCACTTATTTTTTTTTATGTTTTTATTTTAAAACCTTAAAACCAATTGCTTTTACAACATCATTATATAGCTTCAAACCAGTACCGTTCGCTTCGGCATAGTACGGCAGCTCCTCCAGTCGCCTAATCCATTCGTGGATTTTAGGATATTTACCCATATCCAGTTCGGCGTAAGTAAATAAGGTTGTTACCGTAGCGACGAGTGAGAAATCGGCAACCGTTAGCTGTTCGCCAGCGAAGTATGGATGTGCTTGCAGGAAACTTTCCAGCTGCTCATATACCTTATAGACTGCATCAATTTTGGCAGCCGGAACCACAGTGTTATTAGTAAATATGGGTTTGGCAATACTGAAGAGTGTGCGATCGAAAACCACGGTGGCTTCAAAGAATAAAACTTGGTTAACTTTGGCGCGAAGGACTAGATCCTTTGAATATAGCGAATCGTCAGTACCGTATTTGTCAACCACATATGTGATAATAGCATGCGAATCAGTGAGTACCACTCCGTCATCAACTAAAGTTGGTACCGTGCCATGTGGATTAATGGCGAGGTATTCCGGTGTTCGATTCTCCCCTGTCATTAAGTTGACAAGTTTGTATTCGAAGGGCACATTCAATGCTTTTAAAGTTAGTAAAACAGCACGACACGGCGCGCTTACATCAATTGCATATAACTCAAGTTTTCCCATTTTTTTAATTTTTTGTTTAATTGCCGAACTGTGATTATGTTATTGTCGACGTTGCACTAACAACTAACTGAATAATGCACCTAATTTATCGCTTATAAAGAACTTGTTGACTGGCTGCAACGGTCTGTGTGAATTAAATTGATAAGAGTATTCTGTTTTTACAAGTTTTGTATGATCAATTACGATAATAAAGTGAAAGTCATGCTTTTTCTTTCTTGCGTTTAGCGTCAAGTATTTATGCTCTTATATTTTAAAATATTGACCGTCTCTGCTCTTTTTCAAGAGTAGTTATCGCCAGGTTATCATATTTACATAAGTAGTAATTTATATATGTACATACATATTTGTATAAGTACTCAGTACATAGAAACCTTTGTTGATAATCACATCGTACATACTCGTATTTGTTTGATAGGGATTTTGAACAAATATCACGTGCACTAGAGCGGATCGGTTTTTTCTATAAGATCGCTTATAAAGAAAATGTTCTACGTATCATTTTGAACAACTTTGCCTACGAGGATATGGGTCTAAATATGATATGTATATGAGATATGTATATCTGACATTAGTTTCACCGAAGAGGTTAGATTTAATACATTGCGTTGATGTGAAAAACGTCACCTAGAGGATCGAGATTGATGATAGTAGAGATAGACCAAAGTCTAAATCAACTCTATTCATGTGCAGTGCAAAACCATTAATATATAATTTTGTGAAGATATCTTACTTATTGACCAATATACATACATGATAAAGGCACATCGGAAATTTGAAAATCCTTTACTATTAGCAGAAACAGTTGCTCTCTGAGTTTCATTAAGATACCTCACATTCCATCTTTCTTTTTTTAGACTAATTGTCAGGTTATAGTTGTCTAATCGCCGTGATCTAGGCTGCGAGCAACTTGATAATCAATAATACTTTCAAGATGCCGTCGTTAGGGAGACCACTTCAAAACCTCGAAATTAATTATTTAATAGAAAAATGGAATGGGAAGAATGAGATGAGTTGAGAACGTTCGTTGTACGAAAGAAACTTAAGAATACATTGTGATATTAAAGTACCCGGAAATTGTAATTTTAACTCCCAGGGTACATGATATTAAAAAAAAATATTGGTAGAACTATCCTTAATTACTATGACAAATATGAGCGTGATCTGTCAGCCATGTTGTTTACAGCAACTGTTTCAGCCGGTACACTTCAGTAGTGCGTTGCGATCTTTACAATAGATAAAAATATCGAACAAAGAGTTTGTCTCAAATTTTGTATTAATAACCAAATTTCGTGTACGGAATAGTTGAGGATGTTAGAAAACGCTTACGGTAATTCAGTTACATACACATTCCTACGAGTGGTACAAAGCCTTCAAAGACGGTCGAGAGGTCGTTGAAGACATGCTTCGTTATGGACGACTTTCGACCTATTCAACTGATGAAAACATTCGAAAAGTGAAGGATATGGTGTTTGAAGTACGTCCAACAAGTGTTCGAAAGATGGCAAGAAAGTTCGATAAACGCTCACGAGTCCGTTCGAATGATTTTGGTGGATATTTTGGGCATGAAACGCGTTCTTGCTCGACTCGTGCTGATAAAGCTGATATTTTTTACAAAAAGAATTCTATAAACATATATCTTTGGACATGATTGATCGTCCGAATTCCGATCCCACATTCATGGAGAGTATTAGAATTAAACTCTTCGGATAAATGATTATCACCAGTTTTCAGTCGATCGAAGAGATAAAACAAAATTCGCTGAAGGAGCTGAAGGCCATCCCAAAAAGTGCTTATTCAAAGTATTTCGAGTTCGAGTTCTTCTATAGAAAAATTGTTTTGGTAAAGGCTTTTATAGCTTCGGTGCAGTCGAAATTAATGTATTTTCTGTACTTGTTTTCATTTTATTAGATTGATAACTAGTTACTTTTGGGCTTAATAAAAGTCCAACCTTATTAAATTAAAAATCAAAGTTCTTACTCAAATAAGTGATAAATAATAAAAATCACGTGTCCGTCCACCCTCAGATTTTTCAATTGTGTTATATGTTATTTGTAAATTTACATATACGAGTACGTATAGTAGAAATCAACTTACAGGTGTGTGCTAACGCATATACATAACTACAAATCTAAATGCATACATCTCTGCACACATATATGCGTAATTATCTACATATACAGATATATCAAGTGTTTAGAAATTTAATTAAATTTCATTGCCCAACTACATACACATCTATGTACATATGTCTGCCCAAACCACACCCGACACACCCCTCACTGTGAACTCGCTCCGCTCTACTGCCACCGCCTAACACCCGGTCGCTGTGCGTTGATGAAGCGATGCCATGACGATTAGGTTTTATTAAAAAGCCAAATATGCACAATTATTATGCTATACAGGCGACCACCACTTGACAGCCCAAACCCTTGGCGAACATCAATTGCAGCTCAATGTCCTTGTGCGCGAAGCTTGATGTCCCTCACTTGGCGTGCGCTCACAATGCTGCTTCGCAGACACTCGTCGACGTTTATTTGCTTTTTAATAAAACAGGTGCTCAACGACCTTTGCCACGGTCGGTCCATGTGTACGCCGCAACTCCCCTTCACGCACGCTGCCTCACGTAAACACACATGCGCACGCACATGCACCCCGCCCGCTATGCTCGTCACATGTTGTTGTTGTGGTGTGTGTATGTACATTAGAGCATCTTTTATCATTTAATTTCACATTTCATTCATTTCATATCCTCCCACCCGGCACTTACAGGCAGGCAGGCAGGCAGGACCCGTAGCATGCGAAATTGCTTGCGCCAGCCGACGACCAGCCCACATATCAACATAATCAAAAGCAGTAGTCACAAGCCAATATTCGGCAACTACCCTGCTTGGGTAGCATTCGGTGGCTGCCAATGCGCCGGAAGATGAGGTGACCTCGCACAATGTAAATTGTCGCTCAGTCACGCTGTCGCTCAATCTTCAGATCCCGGCATCCTTGGAAAGCTGTGACGCTGTGTTGGGTAATCGCTGCGCATTGTTTCGGTCGTGACTATTTACAATTGTCATTTTTCATTTCTCCGCTGCTCATTGCCAAATCTCGCATTGCTTACAACAACAATAACGACAACAACTTACAATAAACATGGGTCGAGAAAGTTTTGTACGCACCAAATCGAAGTTAAAGTGGTAAAAGACATCGGCATAACAATTGAAACGGACATCCGTATAAGATTTGGCTACACTGAGCGGATTTGAAGGTTATATGAGGATCTTGCGGTAATTTTCATTTGTCGAAAAGTATTATGTTGTCGCTTTGAAAACAAGCGATGTTATACACTTATTCCAGCGCTTCTCCAATCGTAGAAACACTTTACACACTCGATTTTTGGGATAGTGTTTAGTTCTTCCAGCGATTTTTATCTATGTATATTGTAAGACGATGACCCTTTAAGGTTTTCTTTATTTTTGGAAATAGGAAAACGTGTCATGAGGCAATGTCTGGCTAATATGGAGGTTGGAGTATCGCTATGATCATGGTTATATAAAACGATTCGCAAACCTTGAAGAGTGGCGAACCGAACTTCTATATGTAAATCGCATAGGCTGCTATGAAAGAAATAGAAAGATCTGTAAGCGGTTTTCAATAAGGTATCCGTATGTTCTCTAGTTGAGTTCCCCCGAATAACTTGACTGTGACATTCACATGCAATTTTTTTACCAAGAGACCCGCGCTCGAACGACTGGTTTTGATTCAATGCTTTCAACAGGTAGGTCTTGCTTCTTTTAGTTGAATTTATCAAATTATCCCCAGAAGCAGATTGAAGAAGTCGCACGATAGGGAGTCGCCTTGTTGAAACCTCGTTTGGTATCGAACGGCTCGGAGAGTTCCTCCTAGATCCTGATAGAGTGGCATAAGGGCAGCTCCTTTTCGTGCCGTCAAGAGCAGATTTGAGATCGACGAAGAGGTGGTGAGTGCGCTCGATAGAAACTTATACTCGTATGCGATGTTTAGGAGACTTATGCCACTGTAGTTGGCGCAGATTGTGGGGTCTCCCTTTTTGTGGATTGGGCAGAGTACACTTATATTCCAACCTTTGGGCATGCTTACGCCCGACAATATTCTACAAAGAAGCTGATGCATGCTTCTTATCAGTTCTTTGCTGCCGTGCTTGAATAGCTCGGCCAACAACCCATCGGCCCCGCCATTTTGTTGTTTTCAGACGAGTAATTGCTATTCGGACTTCTTCATGGTCGGCCAATTGAACGTCTGCTCCATCGTTATCGATTGGAGATCGGGTTCAACATATCCCGGTGTCATGCTTTCACTGCCATTCAGGCTGGAGAAGTGTTCTCTCCACAATTTTAGTATGCTCTGGGCATCGGTTACAAGATCACCTCTGGGGGTTCTACAAGAGTATTCTCCGATCTTGGAACCTTTTGTCAGTCGCCGTATTTTTTCGTCGAATTTTCGATCATTACCCTTGTCGGCCAGCTTGCCAAGCTCTTCATACTCACGCATTTCGGCCTCTCTCTTTTTCTGTCTGCAAATGCGTTTCGCATCCCGCTTCAATTCGCCGAAATTTCTATTCCTGATATATGCACGGTATGCTTGGAAGGATCTATAAAAAAAGCGATTTTGGAAATTAATTCCTGGTTTTATAATCCACTTATGCTTTTTGATTCTCTTTGTTCTCAGTGTACGCTCCACTTCATTTCATTCATTCGCTCGTTCATTCCAAAAAATCATTTGACATTTTTTGGCTGTTCTAATATGTTTCGCTGTAAATAATATCCTTGGCAATATCAAAAGTCAGCTAAGCTGACACCCTTTCATTTGTTAACTTACGCCGGGTATCTATGTACATATGTACGTGACTGTCTTCAAAGAGTGTTCTATGGTGAAGTATAAGGCAAGACACGGGGCTACAGGATAACGGGGAGGGTGGTAATTTGCCAACAATACGATTTTCAACACAAGGATTAACGGTCTTCTGCACGATTTAAACGCTTCCACGCGACAGCAATATTCACATTAAATGAGGAATAAAGCAATGGCACGAGGATATTAAAAAAGAAAGAGTACCCCAGTATAAATGGACATATTGGCGGGTTAGTGATGAAATTTGTTTGTAAATGATTATGGGCGAGTGCCGTTGAAGTGCTTTTATATTGCCTCCGCTGAAGGGTGAACGGATTTCGCGGGTGTTTATGAGCGCACACACACAAACTTACTGGGGTGATCGGCATACGAACAAATAATGCGGCCTAATAGAAGTTGGGCGCACTTGTGTTGTTGCTGTGCTATGTTTGTGTTCTCCGCAAGGATTCGGGTGTTTGGTGAATTTAATAAAAACGCTTATTGCTGATTGCCATATCATCTTTAATTTGTATTTTACATTCATGGGGTCGCACAAGTGCCAAACATCGCAGCGCCCTTATTCAGCTGTCCGTCCATTTCTATATATTTGCCTATTCATACATTCAATATGTTTCGCAGTGCATTTGTGGTGTGTAGTAGAGAACTAATATTTAAGTATTTATATATGTATACGAGTATCTTGTGTGAGTGATAAATTGGTGTTGGCACAGTGGTTTAGAAATTTGAAATATTTTTTATACTTATAATGGGTTTGTAACACTTTTGATTGATTGTGTTATATTTTTTCACCATTTGACTATTTGAGTGAAAGGTAAAGGTTGTTTTGGCAAAAAGTCTTAAGTCCGTTTAGAACTGCTTCTCTTTTACTGGAGTAGACATAGCCTACGCGGCTATAGCTCCAGTCGTTTCTTCTTTTCAGTATTTGAGGTCATTTCGAGATACCAAGAGCAGCCAGGTCCTTCTCCACCTGATATCTTCAACGAATTGGAGGTCTTCTCCTTTCTCTGCTTCCACCGGCGCGTACTGAATCGAAAACCTTTAAAGCTGGAGTGTTCTTTTCCATCCGAACAACATGACTTAGCCAGCGCAGCGGCTGTCTCTTGATTCGATGAGCCATGTCAATGGTACATATATCTTACAGCTCATCGTACCATACGCCAAGGACCACAAATCTTCCGAAAAACCTTTCTTTCAAGCACTCCTAAGGCCGACTCATCAGATGATGTCATTCTCTATCTTCCGCACCATATAGCAGGTCGGGAATGATGAGCGACTTGTAGAGTGTGCTCTTTGTTCGAGAAGTAGTAGGAGTGGCACTTTTTGGCAAGTGTGATTCTGCGTTTGATTTTAAGGTTGACATTGTTGTTGGCATTGATTCTGGGTATCGTTGCAAACGAGGAAAAGACAAAATATCTCCTGTCATCAAACAGACAAACAGTCATCGCATTCGCGACTTGTCTCGCATGTCAGTGTTGACTTTGAAGTTGTATATAATTTCATCTATTTTGGAACCAGCATCAATACCTGTTTGAAATACATTGATCAATTTTCGATACAGACTTGTAAATACTACTCATAAATCCCATTAGTTGTTCGGAGGCGGTTTGAAATTAGTTTGCAAAAGGTCCTGCGAAATATTCCGAGTATTTTTCGTAAAGAAATCAAGTTGGTCACCACAAAATAGAAAGAACAACTCAGTAGATTCCCACATGAGCCGGAATTGATCCGGATTTTATCCGGTAAAGGACTGTTATTTTGGTGATCTAACCATATCATCTGATCAAAAATGACCCGGACTAATAAAAATGCATTGTCACATATTTTAAAACAAATTTTTGCTATCGCCTTTCAAATGGCCTTCAGAGCTGTCAACATTTTGTCTTTTTTTTTTTGGCTAATTTTTGGGGAGTCATTCCCTAGATTGTTGAACATATCCAATATCATATTTATACACCCACGTCTCTTCAGCACTAATGATGCTTTTGTTGAATGTAGGGTCTTCAGCTAAATTAAGTATCTCTTTTGCAATCTCTTTTCTTTATCATTTTTGTACAAGATTCGAATCTTTTGGTACGAGTCTAACATTGATGCGTTGATTACCATATTTAGGTCATCTGCTATCTTTCTGATGCCAACACAATGACTTTAAGGCAATTTTCTTTTTCGATTCTATTGTCATTAGCAGAGGTGGATAGACGACTCACATGAGGCAATTTTTCGATGACTTCTCGACCTTTACTGAATTTTCTAATATTTGTGTTCCAGACAAAGACAGTGATTAGAAACACAAAATTTGAAGCAAATTCATTGCATTCTCTATATAAATCTGTCAGTGGCTCACCACTGTGCCGCGTTGCCAAGTGATTTTGGCACGCTTCTGGTTTCAGCTATTATTACTATTCTACATCTATGGTGATGATGGTGATAATAGCAGGCAGAAGCGTGTGTTTATTGCTGGCATACTGATGACTTTAAGCATTGTTCCAACAACATCGGAGATGATATTACTGCGCTGTGAACCATATTCAACCAAATAAAAGATTATAAAAGAACTCTAACACGAGAGCGGGCAATAAGGCAAAACAGGGTGGTAATGAGTGTTGTGTATTTGGCTGGGAAGGAGGAGAAGGTGGCTTGCGGAGTGGGTAGACACTTGAGAATTTATTGCAAAATTAAAAAGACAAATTATTTAATTTCACTTTCATTCAAGGAGCAAACGGTTGACTGGCTGACGTACTGTGAGCGGCGCTTTAAAACTTTTTAAAGCGTTGCGGAGACATAAATTGTTTTGGTGGATTTGATTTGGATGAAATTATATTCATGTATATGTATTTTAGAGGTTGTAGAGTTTAAGGAATTTAGTTGCTTTTGAAGTTTACTAAAAATTTTAAATTTTGTAAGCTCGAGCTTTGCTTTGTTCAACTTTTATTAAAATAAATAGAATTAATAATAAATAAATAAGTGGGATGTGCAAGAATTCCCAGTTTTTATGAAAACTTCATACCGCTATATCAACTACCGTTTCAGCTTTCGCACACCTGAGGCGATACGCTCACCTGCAACCTTTTTTCTCCGCAAATAAAAGGAAGTGAGTTTTCAACTTACTCAAGTGAGGCAGTTTGCTATGCTTTAACCCGTTCATTTTGCTCTTAGCACACACAAACACACCAACGAATATCTGAATTCTCCCTCCACGCTTTTAATGCTTTGTCTAAATAATAAACATTCCTTTGGGTCCACCAACTTAATTTCGCCTTTGTTTTATGGTCTTTTCATTAAGCTGAATTTTCGTTTTCTTAACAGCCGCTTACACATACACAAACACACACATACGGGTGGACCTGATGTCCTTTGCGCACGAAGTGTCCTGCCCATTGACTTGTATATGCTGACAGTTTTAAAAAGGACGATCACGATAAGCAGCGTCTGGAATTTTTATTACCAAAAAGATGCACTAACCTACACACATACACACTCATACACATACAGTCACATATATTAGCATGCAAAAGCATAACGGGGCAAAACGAAAGAGTTAAAGTGTTGACATGGTCAACGCTGTTTGGGGCGTGTAGTGAAAATTAATAGTTTAGGATACCATCGCAGTTTGTAACCAGGTGCCAACAGCGCCGCCATCGCCATCGCCAACACCACAGCGCTTGCAAGTGCATGCGCTCTGCAAACAATGTCCTTTTTGTCCTCGTCCAAAACCGTGCATTCGTCCGGAAAGCCGTTTGCCACTCAAATAAATTTAATATTTTCCCATTGAGTATTATCTGCGCGCATCTAATATCCAGTTTGCGGGCTTAAGTACTCGTCTAAAATGATTTACTGCTATGTTGCATTTGGTTGCGGTGACTTCGCACCATCATTAGGTGGCAAGCGCATGGACGCAACGACCACTCCTGATCCTTAATCTACGTTTCGCGCTCAACTGCGAAGCGTACATTTTTAATTACACATATTTACAACACATAAAACGACATGTCAGCGCTAATTAAAATGTTGTTGTGTCCATTCGTTCTGGTTTCTCCACAATGTTAGGCATTTAATCATTAATATTTTTCATTTATTTATTATTTATTTGTGTAGCCGCTAAGGGGTTGCCCTGAAATGCAAGGGCTAAGTGTTGAATTTGCTTTCACGCATTTGTTCAGTTTGTCCAGTTGGCCTTTAGGTTATCTGCTTCATTTACCGCTGACTGCTTGTTAAATTGTGGCTAAACTAAATTTGCATACGAAATTAAAATACTGTTATCTATGTTTATTATACGACAGTAGCAAAACTCGATTTCGATTAGATCACCCTTCTTTATACATACCTACATATGAATGTACATACATATATATATTAGTATGCTCATAAAAATATTATTAATTGGTTAGTTATAATTTAATGGAGACGTTAGTTTTATAAGTCATGACAACATTTATTGATAATACGTAGATAAAAACATAGACAAAGGCAAACCAAGTGATAAAGTTTGACTCGGACTTATAATAAAAACTCAGTTTCAGGCGTTTTAATACAAATCTTGATTATCGCCTTTAAAGCAGACTCCTTCTCAGCAAATGTGTATAAGCATGCCAACGCTTAATCCTATTTTTCCATACATTCGTATAACCCTCAGGTGGGATGGCCTTAAGTGCCCTCAGCAAGTGATTTGTAATGGCTTGAATGGACTGGAAGCGGAGTTTTCAATTTCGAAAACAGAAAAAAGTCACAGCGAGCAACATCTGGCGAATACTGTGCTTGAACGATGTTTCTCCTTTCGTGTTTCGCCAAAAAGTCAGTAGCAATCATGCTGGAATATGCCTGCGTATTATCATGGCAAAAAATCCATGAATATTCTGCATAAAATTTGGTCGTTAAAGACGAATTACTTCATAAATGAATACCTCAAAACGGCACAGTATTATTCCTTATTGACTATTCGATTCTGAGAAACAAAGCCATTCTGAATCACACCTCGGCAATCAAAGAAGCCGTTCTCATGACAGTCGGGTGTACGTAAACGGAAAGTACCCGTGTTGACCAAGGAGGACAATAATAACCTTGGCAAAATTCCTAAAAAATTACTTCAGGGATAGTTTCTGCCGATACAACACCAACAACAACATATGTACATATCTTGTTTTTGATCGACTTTGCCTTCTTTTTTAGGTTTCGGCTCATTTTTGGAGCGCCATTGATTAGATTGTTTGACAGCTTCGCAGCATATTATTAAACCCACGTTTCGCCGCCATGACGCGTCGATGAATTGGGGGTCCATAGCTGGGTTGCTAAGCGATTACGCGACCTTGTTTTTACAAAAGATATAGATCTTATGGCACAAGTATAGTATTATACGCTTCATACCTAAAACATTAACTAAAATATGTTGAGTCGATCCATAAGAAATGTTGAGATCCTCCACTATCTCTCAGATGCTTGCACAAGGATTTTCAAGCAGTGTTCCTTTAAATGCGAAACAAATGGGTCTGCTAATGAAGGAGGGCAAAACGAAATGTCTTTTGTCATCAAACAAACAGTCGTCGCACTCGCGAATTGGCTTCCACGTCAGTGTTTACAGTCATGACTTTGAAGTCGTAGATAACTTAATCTATCTTGGCTTTAACACCAACAACAAATGTTAATCTCTAAATCCTAACACAGAATAACTCTTGCCAACAGGTGCTCCTTCGGACTGAGTAGTCAAATGAGAATGAGTCCTCTCTCGACAAAGACCTTATACAAGTCCCTCGCCATTCTCGTCCTGCTTTTTGGTGCAGAGGCATGGATGAAGACAACATCTGATGAGTCGACGTTACGAGTTTTCGAGAGAAAAGTTCTGCGGTAGATTTATGGTTCTTTGCGCGTTGGCCACGGCGAATACCGCAGTCGATGAAACGATGAGCTGCATGAGATATACGACAACATTGACATAGCTTAGCGAGTTAAGAGACAGCGGCTACGCTGGCTTGGTTATGTCATGCGAATGGATGAAAACCCTACAGATCTAAAAGTATTCGACGCAGATCCCGCTGGAGGAAGCACAGGAAAAAGAAGACCTCCACTACGTTGTGGAGATCAGGTGGAGAAGGACCTGGCTGCACTCTTAACTTAAATTGGAGCCAAATTACGAAAAGAAGAAACGACTTACGCGCTGTTGTAATCTGGGCTATGACTGTGTAAGCGAGGTCTACGGTCATAAAGAAGAAGATAGACGTGTCCTTACATCTAATAAATTTCAATAGTGACCGTAAATCTAAAAAATTAACTAACTGACAAGCCTCTAACTGGTTAATTATAACAAATGGAACCACATATCTTTTCGCCTTGAGTAACAAAAAATATAACCGATAAGATACATAGAAAAGTAACCTATAAACGTTTTAACTCATTTAATAGATCAGACAAAGTCAACTATTACCATGCGTATGTACAATTCAAAATGTTTTCATACATACATACATACATACATATATACATCTTATACATTTCTAATTACATACACATGTCGGCTATGAACAAAGGAATTAAAAATAAATCAACCAACTGACCAACTTATTCAACTCGAGAAGCGGCAGAGCAAAAGCTCTGCAAAAAGTACCAAATGTTGAAATACCAAACACGAAAAATTCCGAAATTAATTTCAGTTTTTCTTATCGCCCGAGAGTCGGTCTTAAATTGTCGCCGCCGACAATCGCTTGCCGCCGTTAGTTAGAGTGCAGAAAAGTTGCGACGACCGGATATTCGTATGAACGTGCGGATGGAGCATTTAAGATTCTTCCGATTGGTCATTATTGCGGCAAGGCATTTTATGCAACAACAACAGTAACAACCTGTCGCTGCCTGTCAACCATCATCGCACAGGCCGGTGCAATCGTCACTTGCGCGCCGGCGCGATCCTCGTCGTTTCGCGGACGCAGCCGCCTTTTGATTGATCTACTCTTGACAATGGCATGGAAAATGATGGACGTATGACTGATACGCGCACACTTGCGGCGCTGCCAAAGCTGAACGCGTTTAGTGTGGCAATAGCAAGATGGTCATTCCTGCGACCAACTGTGATATAATGAGGAAAAAGCAGCTGCTGTGCTTAGAAAAGCGCTGTGTAGTGGTCCATTCAGTTGCGGTCCATTCTCGCAGCCATTGCGTCGATTTGCTGATCTTATCATTTGTGGTATTATTATTGTTGTTGGCATAGTTTTTCAGTCGCTTGGCAGCAGATGCATTCGCCGAAGTGCAGCGCGTACTAAGTACATTTCAAGTCTAAGAAAGCCGCTGTGCACAAGATGGAAGCTAGCCGTTCGTTATTGGGTTCTCAAGGCTGATCAGATTTTTTCATCTCATTTCAGGTGCTTAATTTGTGCGCACTCAGCAATGGCCGACTTACGAGTGCTCACAGCGTTGTCGGCGGTTTCGTTTGATCTTCAGAGCTTTGGAAGGCAGACAAAAACTTATAATTAAAATAGAAAGAGTAGTTGGCAATATTGTAAGAATTGTCTCGATATAAATTGCATGCAAAAGCCGTCGGACGGAGTTGCTGGATTTAAAAGAATTTTACACAACTTGAAAGTGAAAAACTCTCAGGAAACAGTGATTTCTTTTAGCAAACCAGACGAACTTCGTTTTTATTGATTAAAGCCCTTTCCTAGCTCCTTGAAGACCTTCATGGTGCTGAAAATTTTGATTTTTTATAGTATGTTAGCATTTTTTACCCTTAGTACGAATGTAGGCAGACGTCAGATATTTTAGAGATAGCTTCAAGATGGAAGACTGTGAGACCGAGACTGGTATAATTTGGTTAGATACCACTCTTTGAAGATTCGTTGGAAAAATATGTGTAACACTTAGATTTGTGTAAGCAAATTTTCCGTAAAATTATACAAACCAAAAAAGAGTCGACGACGAAAAAACAAAATTCGCTGAAGCACTGAAACCCATTCCAGCCGACGCTTATAACGAGTGTACCGAAAATTGGATTTTTCGGTCCGAGTCATATTTGATCAATCGGCACGTAATCAGAATGGTCCCAGACTCCACTCCCTAAATTACTTGTGGTTCTGTGAAAATCGCAATAACAAAAACCACTCAATTTATTAAGTGCGCCTATTATAAATTCGCAAAATTTTATTGAAAGCCTATATGTACCATCGCTCTAGCTTTTTTAGTTCGCCTGCTGCGTCAAGTTGAGTAGACGTGTGTTTGTAGTGCTCGTCACGAAAATGGAAAAACGAAATCAAGAGCAACGCGTCGCGATAAAATTTTGCGCCAGATTGGGCGAAACAGCTTCGGAAACGTACGCTAAAATTGTAAGAGTGTATGGTGATAGTGCTCTTAGACCCGGAAACCAAACGCCAAAGCTCACAATGGTTGTCTCCGCGCTCCCCCCGCCCAGTCGAAGGTGAAAACGATGATTATTGCCTTTTTTGATAGCCGTGGAATCATCCATAAAGAATTCGTTCCACCGGAGAAAACTGTGAATCAAGTCTACTATTGCAAAGTACTCGAAAGATTGAGAAAACGAATCAACAGGGTGCGCCCAGACATCGCTCGTAACTGGATCCTTCATCACGACAACGCGCCGTGCCACACCGCCCTCAGCGTGTCCCAGTATTTGGCCTCTAAAGGGATCGCCGTGTTGCAACAGCCGCCTTATTCGCCCGACATGTCACCCTGTGACTTTTTTTGTTTCCTAAAACAAAATCGGTGGTCAAAGGAACCCATTTTGAGTCGATTACGGACATCCAGGCGGCCGTGACGAGGGTACTCGCGGACATCCCAGTCGAAGCGTTCCAGAAATGTTACGAATCATGGAAAATGCGCTGGAATCGCTGTATAGCTGCCCGAAGGGAACTACTTTGAAGGGGATGGCAGAGTTGTAGAATAATTTTCAAATATACGTTTTTTATGGAATCAGTCTCATTACTTAATTGTCATACCTCGTATATCCGAAATATGTTTATATGCCTACGCAACCAGAATTGATCCAAGGAGATCACATCAATCAAAGAAAGTCCTGCTGTTCTGACAAAGAATATATTTATACATACATATTGGCAAGTGGCGTTTGAATCACTGAAGTCTCCTAGAGTTTCGTCAAAGGTAATGAAAGAATACTTTGATTTGCGAAAATCGAGTTACTAAATACAAAAAATCCGAATTCGAGCAATTTCTTTTTTCCAATCAAGTTACAGAATAAGGCCGCAGAAGCACGGGGTGGTTCAGAGACGAGACAATATAGTCAGGGAATTTAAGTCCCGATGGTATCACAATGGGCCTCCTAAAGGCGTAGGTGTTTCTTCAGACAACCACTCTAATTATCTAGCTACCAAAACGGATTGATATTTAGTTGTAGCCGAGGACTATCATCAAAACAACAACAACAACTTAGGAATGTTTTAAACTATGTATATTGTTATAAACTTCTAAGGTTTGGCTTTGTCAAAATTAATGCTAAACTGACATAAATTTTTCTGCCGGAGCATTGCATTATGGTTAGCTATTTTTTGTGTTTTTATGGACCTTGTTGTTACACTTTAGATACCCCTGTGCATTATAAAAATTATTATTCTTGCCAAATAATCTTGAATAACGCTGATATTAATAAATAAAAGTCTTGTTTATCCTTGCTATATAGCAGATATTTCAAGCACTACATTTGTGTAGTAAAGTTCAACACAGATTTCTGGGCTGCTTTAGACATTAATCCAAATATTTGAGTGCGAGAGCGTGGGAAACGAATTCTCCTTGGCCATCAAATGCTTTTATTTGATGTTGGACAACTTTAGGTATGCGCGCATGCGCATATGACTTTAACTGTCGCTAGTTGCTTATCCTTTTAACTTGTTATGTTTTGTTAATTGAACACTTTACCAACCAATTTCAATGCAATTCAATTCAATTTACCACTGACCTCACGAACCTTTTAGAGAAGCCCTTTCATTGGGTTCTGTGCGCGGCGCAGCAGACAAGCGACAAAAATATGCGGCGAACTAGAAGCCACTACTCACACGTAATACCTTATCACTGCAACAACAACAACAAATACAGCATATAAATGCAGTTCCAATAACAATCACGCACGATAAATGTAGATATTGAATGTGACAACAGCAAAAAGGAGCAAAGAGGAGAACACTTGTGTGCAACAAAGAACAAAAAAAAAGAAAAGAAAAAATAAAATTGCAAAGTGGAGTCATCGTCGTTACCAACTGGCGAAGTTATGGCAACATTCCGAAATATGCGTATGTCCTGTACTCGCACTCGTTTGTAGTCGGTATGGGATGCGTAGTCGCAAAGCGCAAATCGACGACGAGCATCGCGAATTGCTGTTTTATCTGCGGCAGATCCGGCAAATGTTTCAATATGTTTGCGGCAAATGGGCAAAAGACGGTGCCCAAAGGCAGCAGCAGCATGCTTACATACATTGATGTTCGCTGATTTGCTGCATCAACACCAAAAGCTCGTGCACATGCACACACGCACACTCGCATAAGTGCTGCAGCGCATTGCAAGAATGGCGGTGATTTCGTTGCAACAACAGGCAGTGCGAGAAACAATTGCGAGGTGCTGATAAAAAATAATGCTGTAAAAAGGCCACAACAACAAAAAGGGTTGCGAATACTTACATATGTGCCATATTGATCGATTATATTCCAAGATATTTCGAGAGCAGACGTTAATTTTGCTGTGACCAAGTGGCAAGAGATAGTTTATTTTCATTTTGTGTTTTTTTTTAGGAAAGTTTAAGACATTTTAAAAAATTTGAAGTGGAAAGAATTTTGAGGTTAATGTGGATATTTAGGAAAATATAAGTAAAGTAATAGGGCTGAGTGGATTTAAAATAATCGATTGAACCAATCGTTACAATTCTTTAAAAACTTCCAAAATAGGCTCTTTCTGCGTAGTGCTGCACGCTCAATTTCCAAGCTTTGAAAGCGTCACGGAAGGCATTCTCCGGAATTGCCTTGAGAGCCGAGGTGCATGCTGCTTGCATCTCCTCTGTCATCTCAAAATGCTTGCCTTTCATCAGTCTTTTCAGGCAAGAAAACCAAAAACGTCTGAGCTGTAGGGCGGCTGCGGAAGCATTGGGATGCCTGCCTTGGTTAGGTAGCTGTTCTCAAGAAAGGCGGTGCGAGCCGGAATGTTGTCGTAGTGCAATTTCCCATCGGCTGCGATATCTTGACGGACCCGATTGACCCTTCGTTTGAGTCTATCGAGGAATTTCACGTAAAACTTGGCGTTGACGGTTAGTCCAGGAGAAACAAATTCATGGTGGACGATGCCTTTGATGTCAAAAAAGACAATGAGCATCGCTTTCACTTTGGATTTGCTCATTCTTTTCTTCTTTCGGTCTTCTTGGCCCTTCAAAAAGGCTTGGTACCACCGGAAAACACACTACTTCTTAAGCCCTCTTGATTATATCAACCGTCTCTGTCGCAGATTTACCGAGTTTCACACAGAATCGCCTACCTCTGCTCTAATAAACGCTGCACGTCGCGCTCGTTCGTTAGCTAAGAACGCCTTCTACCAAATCCAGTTCGACTCTAACATTGACACGCTTCATACCCGAAACGTTGACCAAATAGTGTAGAGTCTATTCATAAGAACTGCTGAGATCACCAGCTCTCTGTCTGATATTAACACGATTACTTTCAGACACTGTCTTTTTAACTTTTTCGATGTCACTAATAGAGGAGGGGATGCACGACTCGCATGAGACAAGTTTTTGATGACTTCACGATCTTCACTGAATACTTTGTACCTCTCAAATACTTGTGTTCGCCTTAAAGAACATTCCCCAAAACATTTCTGCAACACATTCGTAGCCATGATTTCACTGGCAACTCAAAATTTCAAGTAAACTCTTAATATTTTTTTCCATGATAAAAATCGTCAGAGCAATCTATCAGCTTTTTTGAAAAATGAGACAAACCAGACAAAATTGAGGCTTTCCTTACCTTTTCTTCACAAAAAATTGCTAAAATAATAGGTAGAAATATAGAAAAGGGTGATAGCGTTTGAGTGAAGATCGATAAGGGAGCTGAACCTATGTATGTACATATCTTTTACATGGAAACACCTTCAGAACACTGTTCGTAGCGCTTGTACACTTATTTGTATAAAATTGAGATTGGAGATCTTCAGCGATTGTTGCAAAAGTTTTAGAAAAGCTGTTAAAAAGCGCGAAGCACAAAGTGCTTTACACAAATACATTAACAATAACACGAAGAATAAGAACAACAACAGCAGTACGAAAATCTAGCAGAAATACATAAACCTGCAAGTGCCCAAGAAGTCGGAAGGTTAAGGCAAAGCAGCCGCTATACATATGGACGCATGTATCTATGTATGCTGCTACACAGCGGTCGCAGCCGCTTGAGTACGCGAATTCGCGAATCCGCGCATCAGCCGCCAGTAGAATTCTCGTTTTCGGTATCTCTCTTTGAACGCCTGCAGTCATGGGAACGAACTTTTCACATTCCGCAGATGCCACTGTTTTTGTTGCGCTGCCAATATTTTTGTTGTTGTAGCTGCTGTTGTTAACGTTCTGTTTGTTGTACGTCGACGAACGACGAACCGCAGTTTCGGCTTCTTCAGTTTTTTCCAAGTTTTTTCCCTCGCATACACATATACATACCTACACACATGCATTTGTTGTTGGCACATTGTTTATTATTTTTGTTGTTGTTGGCATTGTAGCTTTTATGTTTTTATAAACTACTAAGAAAATACCTCAAGCACCAAATGTCGTAGTAGGACGTTGAGGCTGCGTTGCGGGAAAAGCTGCATGATGGGCGGCGACAGGCGATGCGAGGAGGCAGCGCAGGATATACTTGCGCGCATGGCGGCAGGATGCTGCACGGTGAGCACTTGATGATGCACCGAGCGGTGCGCAAGGGTGTATGTATGTGTGTGTATGTGGCAAATAAGACGGCAAGGCGTGTTAATAAAGTCAGTGTCTATAAGAACGACCAGTTTTGGCTGCCCCAAACCTCGCTGTTGCGTTGCGGCTGCCGCGTTTGCTTATCATTAGCCATCGATACGCGGAATAAAGCGATACATCGAAAATAACATCGCAAAAAACAGAAAAAAGGTTAAAAAGCATGCACACAACAATTATCACAATAAAGCAAATAATTTGAAATAAAAAGAAAAAAAGCCGCAAAAACTTAATGCAACTTGCTGCAGACACTTCTCGAGTTTTATTTGCCGCTCAATTTGCGATTGCATCTGCGCGCTGATCGGCCATTTGTTGCTGCCCTCATTGGCGGCTGCTGCAGTTCGCTTGCATTTGTAGTTGCTGCCTGTGTGCTCTTGTTCTTAATTTTCCATACTTTTTTCTGCCGTTTTATTCGTGTTTACTAATCGTGTAATTATTTTTCCTCTTTCCCCCCTTTGCAAACATTTTAAGCGGCAATTTCATTGCAACCAACAAATAAAAGTTGCACCGACGCGTCTGTGGCACCGCACAGTTTTGCGTTCCATTTTCTTATTCTCCTCCGTTTTGAATTATTCTCACAGAACCTTCGCCTGCAAATGCGTTCAGCAGTTGGCCGACACCGTGCATCCCCCCCTCCCCTTTCAGAACGTTTTTTACTTTGACTTGTTGAAGCAGTCCTGCTCGTGCTTGTTTCTTGCTAAATACTGACTACTTCAAAATGCTTTTAAGTTGTCGGCATTTACTGAAGTGGGTACATACAAAACTGCTTTTCAACTTGTTCGGCTTTTCCGTCGGCCAAGAGTGTCGAAGTTAAAGATGTCTTTCAAATGTATTTTGCCTCAATCTACACGTTGACTTCGAAGTCGTTAATTCTTTGTAAAAGCGATGAATAATTGAATAATGTCCGACAAATTGGTGCTCTTATAGTTTAAAACCTACCAAAGCTGATGATATTTTTATTAAAATATACAAACGAAAAAAAGTAACGGGGTTTTTAATAGGGACGCTACAAAAGTAGACCGATAGGGACAGCAAACTACGCCATATTTTTACCCGCTCTTTTGCCATTTCGCTTCAGTAAGGTTTGCTATTTCATCATCGAAAGATATACATACGATCCAACAACGAATAGAAATTATTCAAAATTACTTCCAAAATTTAGAGTTCGTGACCTCAAGTTTCAGAGCGTTACGTCCAATTCATGGTCGTCATAATCGTTCTGTCCCATGTCAGTGAGACAAGAAGTGCCCGTACTGTCCAGAATATAGCTGCTGGTGGCGCATCAATTGCGGAAGACACAAATCAGTCTCTCACACGTCGTTCTCAAGCGTTGAGCATCCTGTGGCGTCGTTGTTTCAAACATTTTCAGTGCGATTTTTCAAATTTGACCCGGATTCTCAAATAAAACAATATTTTCACCTAATTTAATACAAATCTTTAAGACCTTCACTGCCCAAAGCAGTCCAGAGATTACATTAGAATAACAAAATTTCAAGTAAACCTTTCGCGTCGTGAACAAACAACTGCCAAACATACAAAAATTTACTTAAGGAGTTAAAACTTCATACGAACATAGAAAAACAAAGCAAGTAAGGAAGGTCTAAGTTCGGGTCTAGCCGAAAATTAATGATCTTGAAGCTCGCAACGATTTTAGCCGGCAAAATAACTGAAAGTAGTTAGGTATAGGTGTGGAAAATATTTGGAAAATGTAGCGAAAAAGCTCAACTTTACTGATCGACAAAATCGTGAATTGATTACAATGAAAGACGAGCAAGTGTTTTTGATCGCTACAAATTATTCAGAACTCGTTAACGACCCACCCTGTACAGGACTGCTATCAACAACAACTGATTATCAATACGTCAATAATATAAAGGAATTAGTGCTTGAGATTCAGAGCTCTTACTGGCATTGTTGGAACATCGGAAGGATCAGTGAAAAGCATTTTGGCAGATCATTTGGGTCTAAGAAATGTGAAAGCACTATTGGTTCCAAAATCACAATTTTTTTCGAAACAGCGTTGCGTCTGTGGAACAATGCTTTTTGGCTGCTAAGATATCATCAAACGTATTATTATTGGCGATAGATGTATGCTTACGACCCAGATACAAACGATCAAATGACCTCATATCGTGGAAAGATGAACCGAAGCCGAAAAAACCAAATCAAAGCAGTTCAAAAATCAAGGTTTTGCTGACAGTTTTCTTCGATTATTGAGGTGTTCTAATGAAATCTCAGGGTTAAGCCGGATTTTTTTTCACTATCTGAAAATTTTACTCGAACAAAGTTTGAATCGGTGAATAATAGGAATAAGTGATGCATTTGACTCTCGGTTAATACATACTAAAATAAAAATTTTGAATGAGTAAGTTCCTTTTAAGAAATATAAAATACTTATACTACTTTAAGATAGTAACCGAACAATATGTGTACGGCTTAGCATCGCTTAAATCAGCTTTTATGAAAAAATATTTTTAATATGTGATATGAATATTTGAATGCACATTAATTTAGCTTGTTGTTTTTATTATGGCCAGAGCTTGCGATATCACCAACTCGCAATAAAATACTTGAAAATATTAAAGTATTTCTATACTCGGCAACACGAGTACGCGAGTATAGCCACCAATTGGTCTCAAGTGTTTAATAAGGATAAAAAAACGCGTGACAGGAATACCTACATATGTTGGTACATACATACATATGTATAAGTATGTTTTCGCACACACATGTGCTTCTGCACACTTTAGTTTGAATTTCTAGGTAAAACACGAAATTGCCTACTTAATATGCCGAGCAGCGTAAGATATAAATATTTCTTTTAATTATTAACTTTATACAAAGAAAGCCGCCACCATAATGCTATAACCATTTTCATCAATAATTTCACACTTCCTTTAACAAACTGAAAGTTGTTCTCCTTGAAACACATAGTAAATATAAGTGCATGCCACTTGGCAAGAGTTGAGTTGAGGAGTTTGAAGGCGCGACTTGTTTTTCTTCCAGCTCGTCAATAATTGCAACGCTTGACTGCTGTCACCAGTGTCTATCAAACGCTGCGGAAAGAAAGCATACGCTGCTGCTTACTTATACACACACACACACACTCACATAATTGAGTTGAAATTACTGCCGCAAAGCTGACACCGCTGATACGATGAGGCATCCTTCAAAGAAAGCATTTCAAAATCATTTTCATTATGGCAATTTGTCGACGAGGCATATTATTATTACCAACAACAATGCTAACAAACCATTCATGGAGCAAACGATGACAATAGCAACAACAACGACGATGGATGCTACCGACAATGGCAGTGGCAATGGTAATGGCTTCTACGACGATAACAACGGCAACGGGAATTTCGCCAACAACAATAACATTTGGCATAAAGACAATAACAACAATTATGTGCAGTATGAATGTCAAAGACACCAACGTTGTGGCAAAATTTCAAAGACAACCAGCGTCTTTGTACAAATCAAAGTAATTGAGGTGGAAAAGGTAAGCAAGGCGATTGCCATTGACAACCACGAAGCGCATCTGTAGGAGTTACACCGTGGCTCACTCGTAGTGTCAGCAAGTGCAAAAGGCACACTGGAGCCAATGGTGTTTACAGTAGATAAAATTTAATAAAAAGAGTGCTCGTGAGAGATGTTTTCCTATTTTTTGAATGAAATTTTTATAAGGAAGTGGTTCTCAAGTTCCACAAAAAAGTTATAATAGAACTTTCATAAATTTGTTATTATCCTAAAAGCATTATAAATTCAGGTTTCGAAGCAAGAAAAAAATCTTTGCATAAGGCGTCAGGAATTGGATCAAAAACGAACTGACAGACTAAACATGTTTTTGAAAGCTAATTGCAATTATTAATTAATTTATTAAAATGCCCTACATATAAGCCTCAACTCGAATTGAGGTTTCTTAATAAGACAAAATGATTTTTATGAAAATGTTGAACAGTCAGTTTGTATGGCAACTGTATGTTATTGGGGTCTGATCTGAACAGCATTTTCGGAGTTTAAGGCGTTACCTCGGACAACTCTTTATACCAAATTTCGTAAAGATATCTCATCAAACAAAAATATTTGTATGGAAAGAAGATGTCTTTGATGAGGACCGTGCTGGGAGACCTGCGACTTCGACAAACACCGACACTGTGACTCGTGTGCGCAAAGTTTTGAATTCAGACCGTCGATTTAATTGCCCATATGTTAAATTTCTCAAAATCTGTGGTTCATGTGACCCTCAATTTTTGTAGTTATAATGTAAACACAGGTGACGAGTCATGAATCTTTGAGTATGATCCGGAGACAAAGAGGTATTTTGAGACGACAGAGGGTTCCAAGCAGCATGCACTTCGGCTCTCAAGGCTATTCCGGAGAATGCCTTCCGTGATACCTTCAATGCTTGGAAATCGCGCTGCCAGAGCTGCATCGACGCAAAAGGAGCCTTTTTTGAAAGTTTTTAAAGAATTGTAACAATTGGTTCAATAATTTTTTTTTTAAATCGGACAAACCCATATCTATCTACATAATATTTTCCTATCATATTTCTTTGCTTTATTCGAGTGCGTCATCGAAATTTGAGCAAGACAGCTCCATCGTGCGTCACATCATAAAAAGTGGACAGGGGGGGGGTGTCCCGCAGTTGATTGTGCATAAAGGACTGACAGTCAGGAATTTCTCTTCGCAGAGGTTTCACAGCAAAAAAATGATAATAATACAGAAAATTTGCATAGTTAATGAAGGCAGGAAAATGGAAAATTGTCATTTAATGCGACTGCCACAACTAATATTAAAAACGTAAACAACAGCAACAACAAAAAGCAATTGAAAGCGAAGAATGTTAAAAAAATATTTCTACGCATACCAAGCATGCCTGTTGCGCGCTTGTCACGTGCTGCGCCGCGGCCGCTCAACATAAACGCATATAACGCATATACGGTATTTCAGGAAAGTAACGCGTTCTATTGATTCCACTTATTTATGTAGGTGCGCTCGATATTTGGGTCGTCAGGCGACATTTCGCGCCAGTTAACGCTTGACGTTTCCGCTCATACTACAGCCAAAGTGCAACTGCCTTTGCAACAATAATGCCAACAACAGCAAATATGTTTGTAATGAATGAATAGTTAAAATGAAAGCAAAAGAAAACCCGAGAAAAATACTTGAAAAGCCTCAGCATCGCCGTTCACCTGTCTAACCAATTTCAACCAACAAAATACGGTACCGCCAATAGCCGCTTCACGTCGCGCTCTCCCGCTTGTCGCATTGCTAATGACCATTATCAGTCAATTTGCTACCAGTTGGAGCGCGACCAAACACACACACACACATACACAGACAGCCGTTGCCAACATTCACGACCACCGGCAGCGCTTGACAGGACCCAAACGAAAGCGCAGCCGCCGATACACAACCGCACGCTGACGCGGACACTGTGTAGGCCACTTCATAAGCATAGCTTATCTTAATTGCTACTGGCCTGCCTGAAATGCTCGAAATGCTGAGCCAGCCGCTCCACATGGGCGGTGATAGTGGCGGCTCCTGCGCTGCCGGCTGGTATGCATAAGTATATTTTTGTAAGCATGTATAGCAGTGGTTGTTGCTGTTGTTACCGCTTGTGCGCAGGTCAGTTCGGGCTGCCGCTATCTGTCTACAACATGCACTTATTTGTTATCCTGACAGAGAGGGTTTTGAGATGCACAGCCGCCAAGTCTTGCTCCTCTGCACCGCCACCTCTCCATCAGCTTCATTTCCGATGCACCGCTGTCCAAATAATGTTGAAATGTGTGGGAAAGTCTGCTGAGCACGCATCATGTGTGCACTATCTCTTCGGTCCATGCATACGTATCTACATACACACGCACATAGAGAGAAAAAAGGAATAATTGCATTTAATTAGAATTCAATTGCTGCAATTTCGCGCAGCTGCTGCGTCGGATTAGCACATGAATTAGCGTGAATCGCTCAACTTTTAGCAAACCAAAGCGAAATATGGCAATTCCAATAAAATTATCACGTGACATATGGACTGACACGACTGTGCAAGCTTCTCCAGCCGCGCAAACAGCCAGCCATCCAATCGTCCAACCATCCGTCCACCGGTCCATTCAGCTATCAGCAACACGTTCGCTTATTTGTCTGCTTGCTGGCCGGGTCCGTTCGTCTGAGCTACGCTCAGTCCCACAGCCTGGCAGTCCATCAGTCAGCATGCACATTACTCAATCTGGTTCTGGTCTGAAACTGCCTAATTCAGTGCTTCACTATCGCTTAGTTAGGCCATTGAAAATCGAATAAAATGTTCCAGCAGCGACTGATCGCCGTGTCGCCGGGCAGGCAAGTGGTGTGACGCCACAATTTCCTTGCAGTTTCATTTCATTTTCAAACACATTCATTTCATCAGCACTATCTGGTCCATTTGTAGCTGCGTCACGGTGCCCGCTTCATTTCTTGTTAGATGTTGTTGTAATTTCTGCCGCAAACTTCTCTGTACATTTGATGATCGGCTATTTTCGCCTACCATGAACATGCCACGCAGTGTTTACAGTCGATATTATGCTGTTAGAAATATTTGTATACCCTGAATAGGGTATATTTAGTTTGCCATGATGTTTGCAACACCTAAAAATAAACGTGAGAACAGAATATATATGTATGTATATACATATATCTAACTATACGATCAGCGTGACGAGGAGAGGCCGGGCAAAGTTTTTGTAAGGAATGTTTTTTTGTATTTATAAAGGGTATTGTTTTAACAAAATTACTTAAATTTCTTCATAATCCTAAATTATAGGCATATTGAATCCATAAGTACATTCGTGCGGTTTTTTTTCAAAATTTTAACATTTATAAAAAAAAAAACATGTACAAGAGTACTATGGTCCATCTCTAGTTATTTTCCCATCTTTCTAGCATATTGTGGTTTACATCCCGAACAAATAGTTAGAAGGTGAAAGTTCTGAGTCATAAGACGGTTGAGATAAAACTTCTCAGCCGCTGTTTTCCAAATAGTTTTTGATGGGTCCTGCCTCTTCTCTTAATGGTACATCGGGTTTATGAAGCTTATTATATAACACGCCCTTCAGATTCCACCAAATACAAAGCATAACCTTGACTTCTTGGATATTCGACTTTGTGACTGATTTGGCTGGTTATGGTACTAGATCCATTTTTTTTTCAACAGTCACAATCGGATGTTGAAGCAATTCTAATATGTAAAATCGCCTTTCAACGACTCTTGGCTTGAATTCAATTCAGAAAACCTATTGTCTTGCTTTTGAATATATCCTTGAGTTCTTAAGTAACTACGAGAGATCCAGCGAGCTCGTTTTGTGCAACAATCTACATCGCCTTTATGGCCGGCCAATATATTTTTTGTCCATAAATTTCCATCAATGACTTTCGGCTAAGGTTTCCTGAAAGCTGAACTCCACTCAAACACGAAAGGCTCACATACAATTCGGCATATTTGAGTAAAGAACTTATTATTGTTATCTACACTTAACTATCTAGAACTCGCCTCAAGTATCAGGGAGCTTCGGAGTTCAAAAGACTGGACGAAGTGTCAAACGTAGACATCAAGTCGCTCTTGAAGTTCGCAAAAAACGTTGACGTCCTTGTGACGAATTCTTCACCTCAAATTAAACTGAACCTCCATCTGGCATTACTAAGGAGCAGTAGGTCTATATATGGCGTGATAGTAGTCAGTATGACCTAACCTATACTTCAAATAAATGGCACATGTTTTATGTGCAACCGTTTTATGTCCATATTGTATATTTTTTATCTATTTATAGTATCATGATTGAGGTCGGAATTATTCCATACAAACTCCTCAGAATTCGTAGAATCTTAGACAGATGTATAGTATATGATTATACCAGTTTATGTTATTTATACCAGTTGCTGTTTTTCGACATTCTGCAAAAATTTACTGATCTCGTTTGCAAGTATTAATAATGAGTTATGGCTAGATTCGAAAAGAGGCTCTCTTATGAAATATGATAATTTAATGTTAGGCTGTTAGAGAAGTCTAGTAAACGGAATATATAATAACGATAGATTTCAAAGATCTCTCTCCTCTCCTTCCCAGTTTATCCGTTGAAAAATTTCGAAATGACTCAAAAAAAGTCATTTTATTTATAAGGGAAGGATTAATGGTTAAAAATATGTTCATAATCGCCAGGCGGTTCTACGGTTCTACTGGTATTGACACGAATTTAATTATTTAATACAGCCAGGGGCTCTCATTGCGGTGAACTTATCATATTTGGATCGTAAATAGCCCAAAATAAATATTATAAGCTCTCTAAGCTGATTATTTAATCTATGTTTCTTCATTGTAAAACTTTCCTAAATTCACTTAATAGTTCTAAAAAATATTTTCAGAATACAATATTTTATGTAGCACGATTCAGCTTTCTTGGTTAGGATCTCACAGATCTCGCAACAAATTATTTTGAACGGTAGTCCTTCTACAAATAAACAAACATAACTTGATTTCTCTGATCGCTCTTTTACAACCTCTCTTGGTGCATGCTACGTACCACCGTGCACGCGATCGCATTACTTATTGAGCGATCAGTTCTTTCTAATAAACTGGCATTCAAGTCGCTTCTGTTCCTCGCCAAATATGGCGGCTGTGGCATTTGCTTTGAAACACCGCTGGATGGTATGCATGGAAGTGTGGTGCGCAAGAGCGCTACTGTGCCCACCAGCATGATGCCGCAACAGCGGAAGCATTGCCTCCGATCTAGCCTTGCGAACGCTTTCGCTGTAGCGTTGAAGATGATCGTTTGCTGCTGTTCGGCTTTAGTGGAATCACTGTGTTGCGCGTAAATGCGGTTGCTGCTAAGCTCCTGATTAGCTGAATGCAAAGTTTGTCGAATTAACGCTGAGTTTGGTAGGCATTTAACGAAGATGGTAGTGTGGAAATGTGAACTGTAATGGGAAATATGGGAAATTAATTGGAAAAATGTGAAACGAGATAGAAGTGCTCACGTACTGTGCATACTTTTGTATGCTGGGTAGGAAATGTGTTAATTATTGAAAAAATAATAATGTTAAAAGCGGCATAGAAGCGCTGGATGTTGTCGCTGGCATTCGAAAACTGCTTTTTTTTTCTCAATAATAAGTAATCTTTTTGAAAGGTTAAGGTATCGACGTATATAAGTTAAACGACTTGGTAATAAATTCTTATAAAAAAGTTTATAATATGTCTTGATAAAATAATAGGCATGTAATATGGATACTTCATTTTTAATATCGCAGTGTTCTCCGGTTCTTTTTCTTCCAAATCAAGGATTCTATAATTTGACTTTCAACATCACGGTACTATCCGTTTCTTTTCGTCGATATAAGGCTACGCTGGATGATGAAATCGCGCAGGATAGAGTTGCGATCCAAAAGTCTGTAGGAAAACTCCTAGAGTCAAACCGCCTATGTTTCTGAATCTCTACTTTTAATTAGCTGAACCTTTTTGATATGCAAAAGTGGTGCTCTCATCGTCAGGCTGAAGTTGGATAGAGTGGTTTACAACACTTAGAAAATAGTTTCCTAGATAAGATTATATTATGCAACTTAATAGTCGCATTAGTATGCAGTTGAAATTTTACACAGGTCTTTGAGATACAATTCTTAAATTCGATTACAAAAAATTCGATTTGAAAAAAATGTCGCGAAATTTTCACTGAAATTTTAAATTCTTTGTAAAAATATCTGCCAAAAATTCAATTTTCCGTTTTTTTCCTAAGTCCAAGTTCTAAGTTATGGTTTTAACTAAAACACGTATTTTTCACTTTATATGATCCTGTAAGGAGTTATCCTGCCAACGCGGGCGCATTTTTCGAAGGGTCACCGGAAATGTCGTAGTAATGGCCGAGTTCAATTATTTATTTTTCAAAAATTTCAGAATTTCTTTGTTAATAGTGTATGTTTGTAATAATAAAAATTCTACTTAATAAAAAATTTATTTTTTTATATGAGAATATGAGAAAAGAATTGTTGAAAAATACAATTTTTTACCCGAGGAAACCCGTGTAACCCCTTAAGCCACTCTGAAGTGTAAATTTTTTCACAAAAACATATATTTTTCTTGAGTCTTTCGATCAAAACTTGTAGTCATCATTATAGTAAGCTTTTTTTATTATAGGATTTAAGAAATTTTCTATATTTATGTATTAAATAAAATCCTTCCATCAGTTTCTTCGGAACTGAGTACTCAACGCATCTGAAAATATACATTTTTAAAGCAACTTAAAGTTTTCTTAATCCACTTTTGAGATTACTTTTTTAAGTGGCACTAAATAGTCAAAACACCACACTCGTGCTGATGAAAAAGAGTGGCGAATACATGTAAATTTTATCCATACTTCGTACTAGACAATACTCGTATCTTTGGTTCCTAAACTAGTAGCAGGATCCTACCTAGATTCAACGTCAAGCTATTTGTATATTTTCATATGGTCACAAGCTGCTAAATAATGGTGATAAAATCTTACACCTACCTTCCACTAACATACAAAATGCCATAGAAAATTCTTCAGTCAGGATTCTTGCAACATTGATGCATGTAAATAATGTTCACAAACTGTTTTTTGCACTCGCATACTTGTGGTAGCTTCCTGATTTGCTGTGCATTAAAAAAATTAATTTTTGAAAATAAGTTATGATTTAGAAAGTCGTTAAGGTCAGCTGGTAGATTTGTCAAATGTGATGACAGAACGAAAATGCAAACAGAAAGTGAGCGCCAACAGCTGTAAATAGTGCCTGTTAATAAGAGTAAATATTATATATGTAGAAGACAAGTATGTAGAAATAAACCTAGATATTCATACAGCTAAATAAAAATTCACCACCCCTTCGCCCATTGCGTCATTTATGTACTATACATATATGTATGTACATAGCCATTTGTTGTGGACCAACCCTTGGCAAAGATGTCCGCTTACTATTTATACAATACGCGCATGTATCAACAACAACAACAATCAACGCCAATTTTATAAACACATATACATACATACATATACATATTAGAATGTAAGTTTATATGGATGCATATTTGTAAGAACAATGTGCTATGCCGAAGCAAGGCAGTTAAGCTTGAACCGGTTTTCATTCTCACTAACACTCCCACTGCCTGCCATCTGCTTCCGTACTTAATGTTCGCGTTGTTGTTGAGCGCTTGCAACTTGACGCATTCGGTGGATTACAATTGGGCGGAGACTGAGACTGAGGTCGCCACTGTGAGACGTTAATTTGATACAAGTGGCTCGGTATCTGATGGCGCGATATCAAACTGGATTGTGTACATTGATGCGTATGTGTGTGTCGACTCGCACACACACTCAGAAACAATTCAGAACGGGCAGGATGCGTGACAGCAGTGCGCTCTTTCCAACCACCACCAGTAGATGCCACAGCAAAGCGTGTGTTGCCGCTCTCTTCTAACCACTTGGCTTGGTTGGTTTATTGATTTTCGCTTGCATTTTCGGAACTTCTCGTATTGCATAGTGCATGCATGCAACGTTTAGCCAACAGCCATCAACAGCTACAAGCTGCCTGCTGCGTGTGGCTAACTACTTTGCTTCGTCCATTTCCGAAAATTGCACTCAATGCCGCACCATTCATTGCTTGTGCTCTCATTCGCTCATTCATCCATTCATTCCGCCTTACGTCCGTCCGCTGGCCCTTCCGCATGCTTGAAAGTTCAATGCAATTAATTAAAATTATGAAACATGCAAAGGTTGCCGCCGCTTAGCCAACAACACTGCACGCCACTCATCGCTCTCCCTCCGCTCACCGCCCACCTTCCACCATTGTTCGTTGAGCCGCAGCCACCCGACCGACAACTCATTATTCATTGGACAATTTGTCCACAACTGACAGGTTTTCGTAAAAATATTTACCAAACACGAACGAGAGGGGCATAAATCGTGCGGCATGGGCGGTGGGTGCATTATGTTGCACAAGTAACCAGTTAGCACGCGAAAATTATTGAAATAAAAACACAACGAAATAAAAATTGTGGAATAAAGTATTGAAGTAATTTTAATGAGTTCCCAGTTAATAACGTCGTTTTTTTTTCAATTTGGTCAGCACAGCGCTGGCGGGGTGTGTCGATGTTGCGTGATGTTGTAGAGGAGTTGTTGCAGTCAAAAATTAATTAAAAAGCGGTTTTATAGATAAGTGTGCAAATGCGCTTACATATTTAACGCCTTTAGATTAACCAACTTGTGTTCGCGCATAGTTATGAAATATTATATTTAACTTGCGTTTTTAGGAGTGAAATATAAAATATTATTAGATTAAATGTATTTTTATATTTATTTTTAAATGTATTTGCGAAAGTCTACTAATATGAAATTTTCCGCACAATATATACTGCACAATATTTTCAGTAAAGTTGGACACGAAGAATTGGAGCATACATATATAATGTAGTATTATTTATGAGTGATAATTCTATTGATCATTTGTACATAAATATTTTTATTGGTTGTTTTATAAATATGTTGCATAATTACAATATTTTTAGTAGTATTTGACTAAATAGCGATCAGAAAATCTCTTTAAAAGAGAGATAGAGAAATAATTGTTAAATAATTGAGTTCGTTATTTTTTACGAGTTCGCTCAGAATGGTTTAAAATAAGCGACTTAGAAAGCTCTCAGAACGCTAACGATAAACAAAATATAATTAAATATCTTGAGGGAAATTCTTTCATAATCTATTATTATTTTAAATTCAGAGTATTATTTTTTCATATCTATAGCCTCATGTAATGTTTTTATTATACAAGTACGATATTTTACTAGTTTCTCCGCATTATTCTCTATATCTTGTTTTCGTTTTTTCTGTTTTGTTGAAAGTGGACTAAAATGGAGAGTTTTCTAATCCAGAGTATAACATTCGATTGATAAGGAAATATTTGACATACATAAATATATGATGACATGATTTTCAAATTAAAGTCATGCTTCTCCGAAGTCATCGTTTGAGTTAAAACTAAATAATTGCTTTGAAGGTTATTTATGGTAAAGTAAAATTTACAACTTTAATTATCGGCGATTCACTTTAAAAAATGTTTCGTTCCCTTGATCCCGGTGGAAATTTTCAGGTATGCCTTTGGAAAAAAGATATCTGGCGGTTACAAATATTTCCGTGCTTAAAGTGCAAAAACCAAAAGACTAATATAGGCAATATTAGAAGTAGTAATAAAAATTTTATGTTTGTCAATATGGCTGATTTCCAAAACAATCGTTTTTTATACATAAATTTATATTAAAATTGTATTAAAAATCTAAATTATTATTTAAAATATCATTCCATCGTCTATTATCTGACATATTTATATAAGAAGATCGTGTGTAAAATTCAAATCGATCGATACAGCTTTTTAGTAAACAATTTTCTTAGCGTCTCTGCATATCGAAAAAATATCCTCTAAAGGTTGGGATTCGATTAATCAATTAAAAAATGATTGCAAATACCCCCAAACATATCTCTGAACTATATATTTGTCGACCGAACTGGAAAGTTTTTTAGTGAATATTCTCCAATATATGCGTATTTGATATCGATATTATGAAATTCGCCTAAATATACTATTTTTGACAATGAATTGCTGTTTAACTAAGCCAATATAATCTATAAATATCTGGGACTACATCAGCATCTAACAGAATGAGACGTATTTGTCTTCTCTTCTGGCACTATTTCCAACGCAACCAGTTAGAAGACTGGGCCCCAGAAAAATTAAAGAGAGCAGGGGTTCTTAATATTCCTAAATAATTGGCTCCAAATATTTTGGTGAATGCTTTAGGTAAGAAGCTCGTTCCATAAGATCTCAAGCTTTCACAAAAATAAACTTACTACTATGAGGAGCAAAAAATAGTAAGCCTCTTTCATAATAATAAAATTCTTAATTTATTCCTCAAAATCTATATCGTCAATCTCAAAGTAATTTCCCTTGATCACAATCCTCAAAACAGTCGTTAAAGTTAATTTCCGGCGGAATAGTCTTCATGCGCCTAGCGATTTACGCTTAATGTCTTCAATTGACTCAAAACGGTTTCCCCGGAGCGGTCGTTTGAGTTTGCCAGAAGCCACACGGAGTTAAATCAGACGATTATTGTGCTTGCGACACAATCTCTGTTTGCGGGTCGTTAGCATAGATCTAAGACTCATTGGTGTAATAAGACGTTTTATGACATCCGGATAGTCGGAAAGTAATTTTTCACAGACGTTAACACGATGTTTTTTTTTTTGAAAAAAATTTGCCGATTTTGGAATCAATCATACTTTTACTTTTCATAGGTTCAAATGACCTTTTAAAATGATTGTCACAGATTCTTCCTATATTTCAACGATGCCAGTAATATCTCTGACTGTTAGTCGTCGATTCTCATGCATTAATTCCTTTATTTTATTGACGTGTTGATCATTAGTTGATGTTGATGGCCGTCCTGGACGGAGTTCGTCGTCAACGCGTTCTCGGCCCTCTTTAAATAATTTGTACCAATCAAAAAACACTTGTTTGTGTGTGTAATAAATTTATTTAACTTTGTATGCGAAGAGTATGCCGGGTAATTTGTTATTAATGTACTCGTACATATGTTTCGGTCCGAAATTCAATGTAGTAGAAATCAATAAAGAAGCTATTTTATACAACTTCATATCATATTATAAAATATCCACTTTAAACCGTTAAATTTCATATAATACTAATTTGAGGAAGTTTCCCTTATCTTTAAAGCCATTCAAAGTTTGCTCAATCCTTGTACACTCTCCCACCTACCAAAATTTCGTTTGTCTCAAGTAGGCGCTGTCGTAGCCATTAAGGCCTCGGAAAAGGGTCGAATTTTATTCAAAGGAACCAGGAAAACACAGCAGACAAACCAACACACCGACAATACAGAAAGTTGAGTTGGAAAATTTTGTGAATTATTTTTCCATTATTAACAGATTAAGTTGATTGCGAACTCCATTCCGTGGCTGAAACTCATTTGAGACCACGAATTGCGCCATACCAATTGCGGCCAAGACGCCGGAGCCGCACATACACACTATATTGTACTCGTGCACACATTAGCACACACCTACATATATACCAATATGTACAAGAAATTCGACTTACGGCTTTGGAGGGGTGTGTGCAACACGACGCACACTAAATGAATAAAATCAACCCAAAATTGCGGCAATCATGGGCTTTAAAAATTTACTTCGGCGTAAAAATTTAAAAGACCTTACTACACGAAAGGAAAGGCGTAGTTTTGCCACAAGACAACCCAGTGTTGAGCCGACTTGCTGTTTTTGTTACGTTTTGGGGTAGGAAACTTTGAAATAAACTTACTTTATGGCCAAACGGTAGTTGGTGTGCGGTGCTTTTATTGCCGCTTGCGTCTATTACATAAGTATACTCGTATATATGTATGTATGTATATACCAACAAACATGACCACATAACTGCAAGCGCAGAGTTCAAAGGAGTTGCTGGAAAAGAAAATCTACTAAGAAGATCAATGAAGAAGGCGCCGAAGAATAAAAGGAAAATTAGAAGTTGGTGGCGTAGTGAAATGTGGAGGAATATGAAGTTTAATTTAAACTGGTTTATATTTTAATGAACTGACTGAAGTTTGGAATAATATAATATATACTCGTACGGAAATTAGGTAAAAATATTGTTATACTCGTAAATATATTTCCGCAATACATAGAATGGATTCTTTGCATAATCTAATTAAGCCAAAAATTATTAAAATTTACTGTTAGCGCCCAAAATTGATTTTTGGTCAGACACATTACTTTTCAGCTTCGAATTATATTAGCTCCTATTATTTTGCGAAGAAGTATGACCAGTGTTTATCGATGGTGTGGTTAATTCAACGAGGTTGTAGAACACTCGAAGATGAATTTTGTGAAGGTAGTCCAAAATCAGTTGTTGTTCCGGTAATTATTGATGCTGTGCGCAAAATGTTATTGAAAGATCGTCATTTGACTGTACAAAATTTGTTCACATTAAGATACAATTTCTACTTAAATTATGAGTGGTATACAATAATTTGTTAGCCCGTTGTCTTTCAAGAAATCAGAAAACCAACCGCCGAAGACAAATCACTCATCACCACAGCAATGCGAGCTCTCATACATCGACTGAAATAACTGCATTTTTGGGTAGTCGAAACATGGATTTGATGCGTCATCCACCGTTTGGTCCTGACTTGGCATCGAATGACTTTTTTTATTCTCATACGTAAAAAATAAACTAAGAGACTAACGTTTTTCGACATCTGAGAGGAGGTATTTGGGAGATACCTCAATCAGTGTATCAAAAGTGCTTTGGCAATTGGTTCAAACGCATACAAAATTGTATACTATGGATCTTGATGGACAATATATTCGATGATTAATATTTATATAAAGGCAATCCTCGTATTTAGTCATTTCCAGTTTCCAATTCAATTCAATAGATTTTTGTTAATTCATTTTCGACTATAATCGGATATTTGAAATAAATATAGGATTATATTTATTGTATATACAGAAGAGCTCAAAATAGGTCTAAAATATGCTACTCATAAACTATGTGAGCTATTTCAGCAAAATTCTTTGGAAATATTACGCTTCGCTACCAAATGCTATGTAAATCGGACTCAGACTGACAAAATAGTTAATTTTTTAGTTAAGTATTTTAATGCGTATCTTTATTATGGCCTTGAAGATAGGCTTCAAAGTCAATCCATGCATGCCTACGCTTTATACAGTTTTTAATACATTTGCCTCGACTTGGATGGTCTTCAGTGTCTTCAGCGAATTTCAGTTTTTACGGTTTCAACTCAATTCTGAAGATTCATTGGCTAGATTATTGAACAATTTCGCACTTATATTCATGAACCGACGTCTCGCCAACATTAAAAAAAAATGTTTAAAGAATGCAGGGTCCAAGCTACGTTGTCAAGCATCTATTCTGAGGTCTCTACTCTAAGTTATTTTTGCAAAAGATACAGGACTTTTGGTAATTGTCTAGCATTGACATGCTCTGTTATCGTTCAGAAGCCAACATGATCATTTTAAAGCAAAATTTCATTAAGGTAGCCTTGATTGGAAACACAAAATTTGAAAAAAACTCGTTGTTCAATTCTAAAAAAATGCTGGACAAACTTTTGGCGTCGTCAACACATTGCTACAAAATACTCACTATTTGAGATATGGAGATTAAATTTCCTTTTCATTGGGGACGGGTCGCAAACCTGCGCACAACCTCAAGGAGGGATGGTTCGGCTTCTCACTTTAGCTCGCCACTCCAAAGTGAATGACAATCAGAGAACTTGCCTCACTTGCGTGAACTTCTACACATGATTTCATTTTTAATTAAAGATTACCATATTGAAAAAAAAAAAATAAACGAAAATATGTTTCAAATATGTTAGTGAAGAAGAATAAGGCTATGCTTTGATGCGAGTACTGCAAGAAATTAGTTAATACTTTCACTCGGCACCGATACACTTTGAATTCCTTATATTGTGGTAGGATAAGCTTTTAAATATTCTTTGTTTTTATTATAAAGTTGTTATCCTGTTTTTTTCATTTCTCGAAGAAATATTAATAATTTCTTTTGGAACGAGTAAGAACCTCTTATGTCATATCAGTCTTTATCTTTAACATTTGATCTTTCAGCCTCTAATGGATGTTTAAAATTATTATTTCATGGCTTACCGGCTTAAGAACAAATTCTTCCTTGCTTGCTTAATCAATCTATAGGAAAAACTTCTAATTTTCTCTGAAAAAGTCAGGGTTTTCACATATACGTAAACGGTTTTCTGCACTCAACCACTATCCATTTTTTCCCACGTTGCTCCGCCATGGTCCAACGCTTTCTTCTCTGCCACACAAACACGCTGTTTATTGTCATTTAAGCAGAAATTAAGTAAGGAGCAGCGTCGCTGTCAAACATCAATGTCCTTCAGTTGAAATTATAATGAAAATCAATTTATAATAAACGAAAAATGCAACATATTTGGACCACATGTTGTCAGCAACGAGTACACACACGTAAGGGCAATGTCTCCAGTGGTCGCCCCGCAACACAAAAATAACAACAATTGCGGTAAGTCCAACGAGCGGGCAACCAAGCGTACAACAGCGCCGCTAAATGAGGCTTCTTTATTAATGTAGCCCACACTCAATAAAAATGGATGTATGCATGTGCGTGTGTATTGTATTAGCATAGGTATCATATTCACAGCTGAATATGTAAATGCGTTGGTAGGTGTGTGTGTGTATTTATTTATTTGTGGTTGCCGTTGTTTCGTTTGGTTAATTTCCTGCGGATCAGACACTATCAGCAGCGTTAAAAAAGCAATACATCATTTTGGAGCCGACTGTGGTGAAACGCCCCTGCCTCTTGGTCCCCAGCTACCGGTTGCTGGATGTTGCATGGTAAGTGGCATCACATTGCCGGCTGATTTGATTGATGTGATATATGTTTGTATGCGCGTGTGTGCAGCTTTTTATTTAATGTTTTTGTGTTTGTTGTTGTTTTCGTTTTCTGGTCGGTTGACAGCATTGGATTTTGGCGCAGTCCGCTGACTGGCGTTATGGTGATTTATTTGTCTGTGATTTAAAAGTGCATCCTCATTAATACAAAAACAAACGCAAATACGAGTGAAATACAAACAACAGTTTTGCTTACAAATAAATACATACATATGTAGATATATTTGTACAACTAGGCTTACATATGTTTATTAATTTTTTATGGCTTCGATTTTGTCGTGACAAGTGAAAAGTGGCCTTCAGCTGCAATTGGCATATCCGGGGCGGTTCGGCAGCACATCCGTATTGAGTGCTGAACGCTTCATTGAAATTCTTAATTAATGTAATATGACAGAAAGAAATTTAAATTAATTTATTAATAATGTATCGCGATGAGAAAATCGTAGAGGGATAAGGATAATGAAGTAAATTTTAAAAGCAATTGCATCCATTCCATCTAAACTTTATTCTAATCTAAACCAAACTGACAACTAAAGGGTGGTGCATTTCGAGGTTTCCTATTTTTTTTAAAGAAAAACCTTGGAAACTTTAAAATTAATGGGGAATATTTATTATCTTTCGAAAAAACATTCTTTGGTATTTATTTTTTGAAGATTATCTCTATGAAATGCTGGCCGCGGCTATGTCTCAGATGGTCCATCCGTTGATTCATTTTTCGATGATTCGTTCGAGCATTGTCGACTTTAGATTTTACATATTCCCACGAGAAAACGTTTAACGGTGTGATCTTGGAGGCCCATCGACTGGAAAAGTACCTCTAACTGGATCACCCGTTGAATTCGGTTGCATCTGAACCTTACCTTGCTTTAATTGTTTTACTTTTTTGATCTGATGATTTGACTAATGAACGGTTTAGAATGTCCTTGCATTTACAATATTTTGTTTACTAGTAGCTCTGCGGAAGGATGGAGTCATGTGCAGAAGTCCACGCAAGTGAAGAAAAACCTCTGAGCGCCATTCACTTGAGAGTGGCTCGAAACGATTCTTTTACATGTGGTTCAAGCAACTCACGACCTCCGGTTTTAGATCAAGAATCCACTGGGTAGCCAAAGAACATCCGTTTGAAGGCGAATCATCCCTCTTCATAGTTATGCGTTGGGTTTGGGACCCGCCTCGTAAAAAATGCTCCCAATGATAGGAAAACAACAGCCTGGGGTGAGAGAGTAAAGGCTGGCATCACCGCCGTCCAAGAAGTGCGATGGTCGAGACAAGGATTGAGACGAGTAGATCCTTATAAAGGAGCGCAAATTCGGGGTGGGATTCGAGGTAGGAGAGAGACCCCGTCGCCGAACCCTGGCATTTACCCCGTGGATGAACGTCTAGCCACAATCCGCATCAAAGTGAAGTTCTTCAACATATCGCTGATTTGCGCCCGACGGAAGAGAAGGACGATGTGACCAAAGGTGCATTTTATGAGCGCTTGGTGCGCACCTTCACCATGAAACGTCTCCAACTGGGTTGAGGCTGATCGACTTCACCGAGGCCCGAAATATAGTACTAGATTCCACCATATAAAAATTCAAGCTACCTGACTGTTTTCGGATCGAAAAGTCACCAATCAGATCGATCATGTTATGATAGAAGCAAGACACGTCTCCAGTGTTTTATTATTTATTTTTAAATAAGATGAGATAATTACTAAAAACGTTTCTTTTCGAGAAAAAATCTGCGAAAATCGAAGGAAAATGCGCACCATCACTAATCAGACTCCAGATAAGGCTGAACGCAAACACAAATTAGCCCCATACTAACTACAATGTCTATACGATTGTGTATATATTCACTGGTATTTAAAAGAAACCACAAAGTATACACAAGCATATTGCTCAAAATGCAAAAGGTGGCAACAACTAATTTCGTATGCATGTCACTTTAATATAATTTGGGCATCGTTAACCAATGCTCCACCGCTCAATGGACCAAAATCAAAACATTTCATCGGCAATTCACACATTTTAAAACCAAAAACACGCGCTTTCACGCATTCAAAAGCAACAACAACAACAGCAAATATATATTACATCGTTCCAATTAACGACTCAGCCACTTAAAGACAAATTTACGATTGGGAATTAGTGGCTAAAGCAGGGGCAACAATAACAACAAGAAGGCCACTGTATAAGTACACACACACAGATCTTTAATAAAATGGAGAAAGATTGCTACCGAGGAATGTCGAATCTTCGATTTGTATGTTAATGCGCTCGCCGAGCTCACGCTCCCCGCTGGCCGATAGACCGCAGCATTAGAACTTTATTGCGGGCACACGTCTGCAGCCTGCAGCGATATGTTTTTGTATTGTTTCTGAACCATAAAGTAAACTGTTTATTTAAAAAACCCATAAAGTGTGGAGGGCAAGCGTTGCATGCCGCATTCACCCGCAAACGTGTTGACACTCTTAAGTTATACGCGCCTCACATCACTCACCCTGCGCACATATACACAGGCACACACATACGTTTTTCGAGTTCACCTAGGACCTGGTGGTTCGCCTTCAACCTCACCGATTTCCAACGAAACGTCTTCTGCGCCACTTCCAATCGAATGCCATCAAATTACACCGAAAATAGACGCGTTCACCGCTGCTCAGATTTATTTATGATGGACTTAACGTGCGACCACAATAGCAACAATAAGCATATTAAGTGCTGACACACTCCATTGGTTGTTGTAATGCGGCTGTTGTTGATTTTCTGCTCCGGTTGTTGTCGCTGCTCCGGTTGCAGTCGCCTGCCTGCGGTGTTGGTGGGACGCCTAATGGCCTCTTAGCCTCACCCCATTCCCTTCCCTTCATATCAATTTGTGACAAATTTACTCGTAATAAATTTATATACAGTAGCTGACAATTTGTTAATTTTGATGAGGCAGCACTGATGCTGGCTGCTTTCCTCAGCTGACTAATGGCTGTATGCGTTAGACTGCCCGAAATGTAGACAAAAAGGTGGATGGACCATTTTCGATTTCTTTTTTATTTCTATGTTGTTTGCTGTTGATTTTCGATTATGTTTTAATTGTCGTCGATATGATTATTATATCATAATTGCTCCAACCAACCATACTCTCTTTCTACCAAGTTAGGTTATTACTTTTGTTGTTAACACGTAGCCTTATAAAATCAGGTAGGCAAAATATTGTAATTTTAAACAAATTTCTTGCAAGTGAGGAGAATTTTTATGTACCAAAAGTACTACTAATCCGAGGATTTTACCGAAAGGGTTTGACTACTGATAATATACAAATACTTTTTGATTTGTGGAACATATTTTGGAACCGTTTTGATCCTATGCCGTAAGAATGTAACCTAAAATATCGATAATGTGAAGGAAAACGCCGAGTCCGACTAGCAAACGGTTTTGATTGCCAAGCAACTACCTTTTAAATTAGGCTGGAAATAAAAAGAAGCTCGAAGTATGGATGTCCATCGAGTTACCACCAAAAATCTACATGGATCGAATTTCAATCTGAGAATCGCTCCTAAACCGCAATAAAATCGATCTATTACTGTCAACAATTCAGCCATTAAATGGAAGCAATCGCCCAGGAGAGGAATTGTATTTCATCAGAACAATGCCTGGTTACAAATATCGATAGTGACTTGTCAAAAGCTCCTGGTGCTTGTTTGGGTGATTCCTTAGCATTCAGCTTACAGTCTGGACCTGGCACCAAGTCATGACTGATTTTGCTAAACTAAGATTTTTGGAAACAAAATCAACTACTCTTATCATTTTTTGAAAGAATTAAGGGGTTTACTATATAAATTACATATTTTAATCACCTTCTTCTTCTTCTATTGTAGGCGAGTTTACAACAGCGCGCCAGTCGTTCTTCCTTTGCGCTATTTGGAGATTCCAAGTGTGGCCAGGTCCTTCTCCACTTGGTCTTTCCAACGGAGTGGAGGTCCTCCCCCGGCGTGTTCTGCGTCGAATACTCTCATTCATTCGGACCGCATGACCTAACTAGCATAGTCGCTGAATTATAGTATGTCAATGTCGACGTACATATATGTACGAGTATCTCTTTCAACTCATCGTTCCATCGACTGCGGTATTCGCCGTTGCCAACTTTCTCTTGAAAACTCGTACCATATAGCAGGACGGGAATGATGAGTGACTTGTAGAATTTGGTCCTTTAGTCTCAAGTAGCACCCGTTGGCAAGATTTATTCTACTTTGGATTTCGAGGCTGACATTGTTGTTGGTGTTAATACTGATTCCGAGATAGACGAAATTATCCACGACTTCGAGGTTATAGCTATCAACAGTGACGTGGGAGCCAAGTCGTGAATGTGATGGCTGTTCGTTTGATGACAGTAGATATTTCGTCTTGCCCTCGTTCACCACCAAACCCATTTGCTTTGCTTCCTTATTCAGTCTGGAGACAGCAGAACTAACGGTGCGGGTGTTGATGCCAATGATATCAATATCATCGGCATACGTCGGCAGCTATACACTCTTATAGAAGATTGTACCTGCTCGATTAAGTTCTGCAGCTCGAATTATTTTGTCCAGCAGAAGATCAAAAAATTTACACGACAGGAAGTCGCTTTGTCTGAATCCTCATTCGGTGTTGATCGGCTCGAAGAGGTCCATCCCGATCCTGACGGAGCTTTTGGTATTGCTCAACGTCAGTTTATACAGCCATATTAGTTTTAAGTGGATACCAAATTGAGATTTCAGCGGCATAAAGGCAGGTCCTTTTCGGTATTGTGTGCCGATCCTCTTTTCACGAGTCTTTTCCAAGATTTGGCGCATGGTGAATATCTGATCAGTTTTTGATTGTTGTTGATCCAGACCTGAAGTCACACTGATAAGGTCCAATCGGTTTGTTAATGGTGCGCTTTATTCTTTCACACAATACGCTCGATAGAACCTTGTACGCGATGTTGAGGAAGCATATTCCTCGGTAGTTGCCGCAGATTGTGAGGTCTCCCTCTTTGTGGATTGGATAAAGCACACTTAAATTCCAATCTTTCAATCCAAAGATTTCGCAGTAAAAATTGGTATTATTTTGGACTCTATTGTCTGATTTCGGTAAAAAATATGACACATTTAGCCTAAATTAGATGCATAACTTTTTCGAACTAGAACTGTTTCCACTTGCACTTCGTCCAGATCCCCTGCTATTTGTTGGCAAAAAACTGATTCGTCGTAAATTTGCTATTTTTCTAAATCAACTTTCCAAATAAGTTGAATGAAGTAGCGTCTTCTTAGATTAATTCGATTTTAGGCAGAAGTTTCTAGTTGCAAACTGGCATATTTATTATTACTGGAGGCACTTTTTATTCCCAATAGATGCCGCCAATAATAATTTATCGAAAATTACGCTAATGTATATAATTCAGTACATAATCGTATATATATATACATACATATATAAATATATGCATATTCGCAAAAAGTTTCCCACCATTTCTAAGTCTCACCAAGTTTCTTAGAAGGCCACTCTGCAACAAAAATTATCGCTAAAAAGTTGTGTATAAATTTAAACAAAAGCAGGAACAACATGAGCAAAAACTCGCAGTCGAAAGAACAATGAAACAAGCATATAAACAACAACACAAACCTGGCCATTTGTGCAAAAAAGGTGAAACATGAAAGACTTTCAAATTTATGCGTGTTGAAAAGTCGGAAGTGCGATCGCCACGCCAACGCTGCACATCTGTCACCACAAACTCAGCAATAAAGTAGATCAAATAACAACAATAGCAACAATGCAGAAAAGTGAAAACATGAACTTTGAATGATAAAAAACCGAAGACGAGCAGTAAACAAGACACACATGTCCCCAGCCGTTTTGGTAGGTACTTAGCGACTGTTGCTGCCGTTCGGTGACAAGCGTAAGGACCTGGACTCAGCGCGCTAAAAAGCCGCCGATGAGGGAGAAAACCCAAAATTCCATAAGCCTGGCGGTGGCAGCGGCGTTGGGTGAACTTATTAAAAAGCGATAAACCCATTCATTTGCGAATTGTTGAACACCTTGGCGACACGCAACGGCCCAGCCGCTTGCCACAACACATTGCAGCAAGCTGAATAGTCGAATTGGACAGGCGGTACGAACACTTCATTGAGGGTACATAAGTATATTGCGCAGCACTTCACTTAGAGCATATCCATCAATTGGATGGCTCGGACGTCAGAATTATTGAATTTTTATGCTAAAATTATGTTTCCCGCTACCACACTTATGTACCTATAGCGGTGGCTCTGCGCCTGCCGGCTGTCCGCCACAATTGCACCGGCTGCAACATGCTGTTGCTCTCGATCTGACGCAGCAGCTTGCTGTTGAGTTGCTGACTCGAGTCGTGTAATAAATTTGCCAAAGACGTTGTTGACTAAGCAACAGCCACGGCACAAAAAGTGGAAGAAGAGCCAGAAGAAGCAACACAGGTTTACTTTAGTTGCTTGGGCACGTCTGTAAGCGGTTGCCCCGGCAAGCGACCGACCATTTCGTCCGTTCGCGCACGCTTGCTCAGGTGTTTGCCAGCAACGGAGAGCAAAAACAACTAAAAAGCACAAAAAGTTCCTCGATCAGGCTATGCGCGGCTGTCCATCGCTTCAGCGCCCGATCGCTGCTCATGCGATCGATTGTTTGTTTTATTCATGAGCGCGCGCGTTTGCGCACATTTCCTACCAAATGGTGCACGCATGGACAGCCGTTTCAATTTGCCACACAGTGGGGTGATCGCATTGTCTCATTGATTCCTGATAAGTCAATGAAAGGCACATCAAATGACAAGAGTAACACAACACGGCCAAGTGCTGCAAATACATAAAACTGAAGAAGTCGTAACGGCAACAATAACAATAAGCAGCAAGGTTTTTTGTATGGCGAAATTCAAGCTCAATGACTCGGCCCGGTGTGCGATCAGCGTAGTCCATTAGTTTCATCTAAATTTGAAATTAATAAACATCCACACACACACACAAACTTCCAGATCAACTTTTATTTTAGACGCGTGTTTCGCTGATCCTCAATATATGCAACCTTCAGATATGCGACCTTTTTATAGCTTTGGTTGAGGCAGCCTCTTTGTGGATCAACATTAATTACGTAACCCTCTCCTCCCCGCGTAGCCAAAGCGCTCGCTTCTAGCTTTTCGCTTATTTTATGATAAATGGTCTCGCGTTGATTGAGGCGCCTGCGTCTGGACTCAACTCTACCGGAGTCTGCAACATTGTTTCCAGATGATCGCGCGATAAGCAAACCAATGCTGCTGAATTTTGAATTTCGTATCAGCAACAACAACAACCATCATGGCTGCTGTGGCAGCGCTTTTGTCAGTCACTGCAAAGTATCGCTCATTTAGTAATGGCTTTCAGACAATTAGAGTTGATAAGCCATCAGTTGCTTATGACACACGTTGCCTGTACATAGAAGCGGGTTTAAGCGAATGGCGCTTACGGGATTTCAATGCGATTTATATTTATAAATACTTGTATGCGATAATGAAAATGCTAGCAAGATTCTTAAAATCGGAATATATTTTGTTATTGGTATTTTAGTCATGTACATACATCTACTACATATCTCATTTGACGGTATTAGAAACAACATAATTTTAAATCTGAAGATTTCTGAATCCATCTAGCGAATTGGTAGTTAATTCCAATTCTTGATCTTTGTTTAGTTGGAAATAGATGAGAGAATTTTATTAGGGATTTGACAGAATTCAGGAGAGTCGCAAAGGGCTTGAGCCACAGGAGGCGCTAGCAAAAGAAAAGGAGACGCAGGCCTTAGAGGAGACCCTTGTACAGGAATGAGTAATGCCAGTTTAAAATGGTACCTAAGGCACCTCCAGGAGGGAAGCCTAGAGAATGGCGAGGAACAGCGTCAGAGGCAACACTGATTTTCCTGCCTCGAAGGTATGTAAGCGCGGAAATACCGCACTCGGTAGTAATCGGAGTAGCGGGGCTCGGATCCGCGGACCAGTCAACGCGAATCCAACGGGTAGGACCGAAAGCGTGAAGGGAGCGCCTGCAACGACACAGATGGCCAAACGTAAGTGTACCAAAATTATGCCACAGGAGCCAGCAAGCTCCAAAAGGCAGAACAGCAATTATGCTCAGGCAGCTGGAGGCTGGAGGTCATCGCATATGTGCAGATGCCTTAAAAGCCATCCCGCCGGAGACTCTGGGAGCAGAGGCGCATACTCTGCAGGACCTCCTCTTGAAAGAATCGCTCCCAAGCTAGTGGGTTGGTTGGGAGCAGATAAAGGAAAATAGATGCTAACACCCGTGGCATATTTTCTTTCTGTGCCCACGTTATAAAGATAAAAGAGAGGAACAAGAGAAGCTTCTTGGAAAGCGGCTAATCCTTAAAAATATTGTACCGAACATGTCCCCCAGCGGGCAGGGGGTAAAATTTTCCCGCGGTAAGATATGCCGCAAGGCGACTAAAATCCATAAGCACTGTGTCTGAGTTTTGTTCTTACCTTGAAATTTCCGCATGTCAGAAATAGTGCTCTTATGCTCAACTTGAAATGATGTTATAGACTTTAAATGAGATTCCTTCTACTAAAAAGAAGTTTGAAGTTTAAGGGACAAATGTCACCAGTTATTGAGCTGTGGGCGCTCAACTGGTAGTAGCAAAAGCTACATGGTCTTACCAGAGACTTTAAACTGGTAGCATGGGGAGCAGTTAGCCCTTGGAGTTTACTCCAATCTGTTCATTGGGTTTGTCCCTTTGTAGAGATTCGCGTTGGCTGTTGTTTAAAACTTAAGTCATGAAGGGTTGAAAAATCTATACCAGTGTGGAATCGCACTGCGGCCGCGTGCCGGACCCACAGCACGGCAGAGGTTTTAGGCCGGCCTCGAACCCGACTAAAGTGGAAAAGGTGTCCTTTCCACCTAGATCAATTGGAATAAAAAAAATACGTACAAAAAGCATTTATTATTTGGGGAGCTGATCAGCGCAGTATATTGATCCATGTGCTTTTTAAAGCACCGTAAGGTTAGGCCGACTTCGGCAGGTACTCACGTAAACCAAAACGATTGTTGTACCGAACATGATACGTTCCCAACAGGTGTGGAACTTTGTTAAAAAATGGAGCGCGACCGCCCTAATAGAGCCTTGAAGAAAAGAGTGACAGAGCAAGAGCGCGAGACGGGTGTTAACGTGGAGTAGAAAAAATTTTAGATTGAGAGTCAAACGGCTAAAGCTTCTTCTTGCGAAGAAATGGCTGGCGGCAGACCCGCAAGGAAAATAAAGAGCTATCGGAGACGGAGTTAGGGTTTAGTATGTAGACATCTTACTTCACAAGTGCGACATACGCTGCCACTGCATGCGCGAGTAGGATGTATGCATGCCGTCTGACCTCCGACAACAAAAAAAAAACATTGTCGGGTGTACAGCGTTCAATGTTTTGGAATTTCAGCTGGACTCACGGGAGTAAAGTTGTGCAAATGTAAAAGGCAAATTATTATGTATAACCGGAGATAAGCCCTCTAATATAAACACAGCCACATACATAGAAAACTATATGCATTTTGAAATATTCAGAAACACGTTTTTTGAATTGAAAATTGATTTATTTCTTTCTTTACATTTGATTTATTTACTAAAGAACTTAGACGAAATTACAAGGATAATTATGCATACCATTTTCTTAACTAATTACGAAGTGTCTTAGTATTTATTGCATTTTAATAACTTTAAGTACCTCATTTATGATTTATAGTATTATAATTACTTGTTTCTAACATAAAATCGTAAGTGTGGTAAGTACATATAAATACATATGTATGTTTATATATTTCTATGTACACAGTATTTTGTATTTTGTATTTATAAGTACCTTAATGCCGCAGTAATCAATACAAATCTACGAATAGTAATCGACTAACTAAAAACCTTTCAAACACAGCAGCGTCAAAATGACATTACACACACGTACTTGTATACATACAAACATATGTATGTATACATACATAGATGCAATCGTGTGTAGTTTGTAAATCATTATAAAACAAAAATCAAAATCGGTTTCTAGCTACACCTACAAAATAAGCTTTTGTCTTTTTTGTTTCAATTTCAATAAAATATTAAAAGTTGCGCTACAAAAATTGTAATAAATAGTTGTTATTGAAATCGTTGCAGCATTCAACTTAAACTACGTGGTTTTTATGCTAATTATTACATAAATAAATTAAACCGATTAATGCTGCTGTGAAATCGTTTATTTTGAGGCTTGAATATCTTAAAATGCTATTAACACATAAGCCTGTTCGGTTCACACAGGCAATTACATATTACATACACATACATACAGATTTGCACATTGGTTGTTGTATTAGTGTTGTTGCTTTTCATTACGTTACGTTTTATATGAACATTGAATTTCGAGAATTGAATTAACGCTGAACCACCAATACTTAATTATTGAGTTTAATTTAAAAATTATAACAATCAACGTTTGCGAATATATTTTGGTTTCGTATGTGAGAGTGTATGCGTGTGTGTGTGAGAATTCTGGTTTAACGTTACACGTCAGTTTAAAACCAATAAAGATCCTTCGATGACTCCTGTACTTGGGCATCAAGACCTGAAATGAAAATTAAGGTATGTTTATGATTTAGGAAGTCAATTAAAATATACTTATTTATAAATATTGACGTCTTCGATTCACTAAGCCTTAGAAAATAAGTTAGGTTAGGTTCAAGGCGTGATCCCTACAATAGAGATCGCTACCAAAGAGTGATCCAAGTGGAGGTACTTTTTTCAGAACAGAAGCCGCTCGACCTTTCCAAACGACATCGCTACGCTCTATGGGCTCTTTAAAAGTTTCAAGAAGATCCGACGTTTTCGTGCCAAATTTTGTTCAGCGATGAGACCCATTTCTGGCTCAATGGGTATGTAAACAAGTCATATTGCCGAATTGGCAACAAAGAGCGACTTGAAGAGATTCAAGAGCTGTCAATTCATCCAGAAAAACCAACGGTTTGGTTTGGTTTGTGAGCCTGTGGAATCATTGGTCCATATTTCTTCAAATATAATGCCGGTGAGAAGGTAACCGTCAATGGCTACCATGATAACCGACTGTTAGATGTTTGAAGTAGAAGCTCGTGATCTCGACGGCATTTGGTTGCAACAAGACTGCGCCACTTGCCACACTTCGCAGCAATAAACGGATTCATAGAGGGAATACTTCGATGAGCAGATAATTTCACGTTTTGGAACGGTCGATTGGCCGCCAAGATCAAGTGCTGTCACACAGTTAAACTTTTTCCTGTGGGGATATGTAAAGTCCAAAGCCTATGCGGACAATCACGCTTCGATTCAGGCATTGGAGCAAAACGCCTTTGTGAAGTCATAGAAAAGAACTGCTCTATTAAATTTTACAAGTCTACAAAGCGCCTTGAGACCAGTATAAATATTTTCAGGGATTTAAATTCTATTCCCACCAGCTCAGTGGGAATATAGATCACATATCTGAATATGCGGGATTCCGAATGTTTAAGCCTTTATCTCATAAAAGGACCGTCAAGAAAGAATCGTTGAGCTGTTTATACCTCATTTTCTTTCAAACAGCTTCTGCATCCGGTAAGAATTCCAAGCTTACAGCGCGGATGTTGATAGAGCAATGACTTGTTGGTACCTTCACAACTAAGAAGAGGCTTCCTTACTCAGGACAAAGATCGCACTGGACCTCGTGTGCTCAAATATGGGGCAAAATTGTATTTCGACAGCGTCCAATGGCAGCTCAGTGCTGGTCATGTCTCTGCAAGGCCCTGCTATAAGGTAGTAACGGGTGATTTTTTTGAGGTTAGGATTTTCATGCATTAGTATTTGACAGATCACGTGGGATTTCAGACATGGTGTCAAAGAGAAAGATGCTCAGTATGCTTTGACATTTCATCATGAATAGACTTACTAACGAGCAACGCTTGCAAATCATTGAATTTTATTACCAAAATCAGTGTTCGGTTCGAAATGTGTTTCGCGCTTTACGTCCGATTTATGGTCTACATAATCGACCAAGTGAGCAAACAATTAATGCGATTGTGACCAAGTTTCGCACTCAGTTTACTTTATTGGACATTAAACCAACCACACGAATGCGTACAGTGCGTACAGAAGAGAATATTGCGTCTGTTTCTGAGAGTGTGGCTGAAGACCGTGAAATGTCGATTCGTCGCCGTTCGCAGCAATTGGGTTTGTGTTATTCGACCACATGGAAGATTTTACGCAAAGATCTTGGTGTAAAACCGTATAAAATACAGCTCGTGCAAGAACTGAAGCCGAACGATCTGCCACAACGTCGAATTTTCAGTGAATGGGCCCTAGAAAAGTTGGCAGAAAATCCGCTTTTTTATCGACAAATTTTGTTCAGCGATGAGGCTCATTTCTGGTTGAATGGCTACGTAAATAAGCAAAATTGCCGCATTTGGGGTGAAGAGCAACCAGAAGCCGTTCAAGAACTGCCCATGCATCCCGAAAAATGCACTGTTTGGTGTGGTTTGTACGCTGGTGGAATCATTGGACCGTATTTTTTCAAAGATGCTGTTGGACGCAACGTTACGGTGAATGGCGATCGCTATCGTTCGATGCTAACAAACTTTTTGTTGCCAAAAATGGAAGAACTGAACTTGGTTGACATGTGGTTTCAACAAGATGGCGCTACATGCCACACAGCTCGCGATTCTATGGCCATTTTGAGGGAAAACTTCGGACAACAATTCATCTCAAGAAATGGACCCGTAAGTTGGCCACCAAGATCATGCGATTTAACGCCTTTAGACTATTTTTTGTGGGGCTACGTCAAGTCTAAAGTCTACAGAAATAAGCCAGCAACTATTCCAGCTTTGGAAGACAACATTTCCGAAGAAATTCGGGCTATTCCGGCCGAAATGCTCGAAAAAGTTGCCCAAAATTGGACTTTCCGAATGGACCACCTAAGACGCAGCCGCGGTCAACATTTAAATGAAATTATCTTCAAAAAGTAAATGTCATGAACCAATCTAACGTTTCAAATAAAGAACCGATGAGATTTTGCAAATTTTATGCGTTTTTTTTTTAAAAAAAGTTATCAAGCTCTTAAAAAATCACCCTTTATAAGCACGAAGAGAGCAAAGCACCGACACATTCAAATGTTAGCGAGGTTGGAGTGCCTTTTCTTGCCTGCTCATCAATTTTGCAGTTACTTGCGATTTCTCTGTGGTAACCATACTTATCTTAATAAAGGGTGATTTTTTAAGAGCTTGATAACTTTTTTAAAAAAAAAAACGCATAAAATTTGCAAAATCTCATCGGTTCTTTATTTGAAACGTTAGATTGGTTCATGACATTTACTTTTTGAAGATAATTTCATTTAAATGTTGACCGCGGCTGCGTCTTAGGTGGTCCATTCGGAAAGTCCAATTTTGGGCAACTTTTTCGAGCATTTCGGCCGGAATAGCCCGAATTTCTTCGGAAATGTTGTCTTCCAAAGCTGGAATAGTTGCTGGCTTATTTCTGTAGACTTTAGACTTGACGTAGCCCCACAAAAAATAGTCTAAAGGCGTTAAATCGCATGATCTTGGTGGCCAACTTACGGGTCCATTTCTTGAGATGAATTGTTGTCCGAAGTTTTCCCTCAAAATGGCCATAGAATCGCGAGCTGTGTGGCATGTAGCGCCATCTTGTTGAAACCACATGTCAACCAAGTTCAGTTCTTCCATTTTTGGCAACAAAAAGTTTGTTAGCATCGAACGATAGCGATCGCCATTCACCGTAACGTTGCGTCCAACAGCATCTTTGAAAAAATACGGTCCAATGATTCCACCAGCGTACAAACCACACCAAACAGTGCATTTTTCGGGATGCATGGGCAGTTCTTGAACGGCTTCTGGTTGCTCTTCACCCCAAATGCGGCAATTTTGCTTATTTACGTAGCCATTCAACCAGAAATGAGCCTCATCGCTGAACAAAACACGCGCGCGAAACACATTTCGAACCGAACACTGATTTTGGTAATAAAATTCAATGATTTGCAAGCGTTGCTCGTTAGTAAGTCTATTCATGATGAAATGTCAAAGCATACTGAGCATCTTTCTCTTTGACACCATGTCTGAAATCCCACGTGATCTGTCAAATACTAATGCATGAAAATCCTAACCTCAAAAAAATCACCCGTTACAAATTGACTCGATGTCATTGATAACGAGTTTTATTGCAGACGAAGAGCTCGAATTGCCGTGAGAAGCGAGAGTGACCCTTGCGCAGCTTCGTTCTGGATATAGAGAAGGTTAAACTCTTACTTATCCAGACAGACCCGGACATGTCAAATATATGTATATTTCCAGCGTGCAAAGAGTCTCCGCATGACATTAACTACCTCTTTGCATGCCCAGCTCACCCTATACATCTGACTCCCCTTTCCCTATAGTCCGACCCCTTCGAGAAAGCACGTTTCCTGGGCCTTTCGTTGGATGACCTCGACGACATCTGAACCTTACCATCCTAACGGGTACTAGATAAACGTTACAACAACAACAGTTTAGGTGTTCCTTAACCCTTCTTGAATACACGATTAGTGAGCTCGAAGTTAACATTAGGGTAGGGCAATAATATAGTTTATATCTTCTAACTTAATCTATCTCTAGCACCATATTTGTTCGAAGAAACTCGCATATAGGATAAGGATCCTCTTATAAAATATCAACCGTATTTTGACAGACAAAAACCTTTACTCAGGCAAAAAATCGAAAATATAATCGATACCTCAAAATATACGAAATAATTTTGAACAAGTTATCGTTTTTAACTTAACTGGGTTCACACCACACTTTATACATACGAGTAATATATGTATGTATTTACTTATAGGGGTGAAAGCAGCTTGAAATGTGTGGGTGGCAATTCTTTTTAATTTTACGACGGAGACATTCCAGACTGGCGGCCATTTTTATTGTTTTATGGTTTTTGTCCTTTCGACCTCGTATGCGGTGAGCATATGTTATGTATGTACATGACATAGGTACATATGCTCGTGGTATAAAGTAGCATATGTATGTATGTAAATTTGTCAGACTTGGGGACAAGTAACCACCAAAATGTTTTACCAATGTAACCGCATACATATGTATGTACATACCATTACATATACTCGTATGTAATCGTGTGCACAAAAGTGAAGCACAAAGGGACGTACCATGTTTGTAAGTAAACTTTTATGTGTTTACGGTCGAATAAGATACACATATGTAAATTTATGTAATATGTCCGTAGACACATATACTTATGTGCGGTTACACGCACATCCTTTTTTTGAAAGAGAAATTTCAGCGCGCTCAAAAGGGTCCCCTGTGCTGAATTGTGCTTTTCAACAGCTGGGGTTGCCATAGTTACCGTCCTATACATACATATGTAATTGTTCATATATTATATGTCTATAAATACATATATTCCCAGGCATATGAAAGGACACTTTGAGGCTTAAATTGGCTTTCATCTATTCCCACATGCTCGAAAGAAATGAAAGAGTATTGATGTTCATTTCCAAAAATGGACGACCTAAGGTAAAGGTAATCCAAATGTACTTCTGAAAGTGGTTTGCTCATGAACTTATTTAAGCACAAAATATTGTCGCATTTGTCGGTTCATGCCTATCTTCTAACCCTTCTAACACAAATATATATTTTAATACTTTTCTCTTTCCATATTTTAAAACGAATGGCAGAAGGATTTTGATTAAAATCTGATATGATTTTGCTCTGCTAGGAATAACTAAGATTTCTGACTTCTCTTTCTTGTACAATTCTAGACATTGCTCCGACCGGTTCCCGAATGAAGGAATAGAGGCATTTATTCATACAAAAAATTTGATATTAGTTGCCATTTAAAAGGTGCTCTGTATTAAGAATAAGTGCGGTGTTCAATCTTAACATGGTTCAAAAAACATAAAAAGCTACGAAAAAAATTTGGACGAGACCGGGCATATTTTTCCGAGCATGTGTATTTACTACAATACATATGTACATATCAACATTATTTACTTCATGGTGAATATTAAACTTTGTAAAAACCAAATCTATGAAGCTACATACAAATCTGATTACATATGAGTATACATATGTATATCTATGTATTAAGTACGCTTTTTGTGCGTGTCTACTCACCTGCCATTGTGGGGTAACTGGAATAGGCTGCCGCACTTTCGAGCGCATGCGCGGTCTGTTGGTCATGATGCAGTCTGCAATGAGAAAAGTTTCTAACAAATAAATATTTACATTAACATTTCTCGCAAATAACAAGTTATACATAGTATATAAATAAAAACTTGTAAATTTATTATTAATATAATAAATAAAAAGTGCAAGAGAATGTGAGATAACAACATATAACTATAAGTATTAATTAAGGTGTTTCTTTTTGATTTTTTTTTTTAAGAGTCCTGAATTGCAAATGTGCGGAACATATGCTACGGTAATATTTCATAATCTCACACTATTGGGTAGCAAGAAGTCAGACTTCATTCATATTTAAATCTCAGTAAATCCTTATAGGCCGCTTTTGTCTCTACAAAGACAAAAAGTTGTACCGAAGCTATAGTACTCTTCACAAATAAATTTTTCTTCCATATAGGAACTTAAGTTTGATCTAGTTTATATGACAGCAATATCCTATAAATATGCGCTAACAGCGGTTCCGCCATGAGCAGCTTCTTGAAGAAAAAAGAACGTGTGTAAATTTTCGATCGAGATCAATACCTCAAACTATCTTTGTCGCACAGACAGACGGACAAGGCTAAATCAACTCAGCTCGTCACGCGTTCTTCGACGTTTCCTTTGGGGTGTTACAGACTTCGTGGCAAGCTTAATAAACCCAAATCTGTTCTGAGATTAAAACACTTTTCAACTAGCCTAATCTCCAATGTCTTCCAGAGCCATTTCATTTTTTAAATACATTCAATTATTTCCTTCATAAAAATTCTCTTTAATAATGATATATTTTTTAATTTCATTTCATTTAATTAAAAATTTGTTGAGCCCCCCTAAGAACAAACCCACATTCGCATATTTAATAAAAAAAGTATTGAACAAAATTTGTGTACTGCATTTACCTGGTACCGTGGCTATATTGCTGTGGCAGCCGTAGCAGGCTACCGTATTGCGCCATATTGTGGTGGTAGGCATGCGCGTGAGCGGCGTGGGCATGTGCAGCGTGCGCATAGGAGCCGTAATGTGCGGCGGCCGCATGTGGCACCCAGGGATCGGTTGCGTAGCCACCGTCCGATGCGTACAAATCGCCAACCTGAAAAACAGAGAAAAAATAATCAGAAAGTTGCAATATAGATACATACATATTGTATGTTGGCAATCTCTTGGTCGAGTTCTTCTAGAATTTATGGACAATTGCTAACTTGTTGTGATAACTTTATATGCCTAGACATCGCTTGCTTAACAAATTTGTAAATATTCATGCTTCTATCTACGCTTATCATACCTGCGGATGTGCTGGTGCGGGTACGGGATGTACATAATTGCTATTCCAAAACGAAGGTGGGAAGTTTCTTGCTGACATGGGGCTACTCGTTTCTGTAAAGAAAAAAATATGGAACAATTAATTATTTATTTTATTATTGCATCAATATTAAAATATCTAAGGAACATAACTTTGCAGCATTGCATGAAGTCCATAAATAAACCGTGTCTGACTAAAAGTTGATATGATAAACATCCACCATTCCACATCTTAAATTATACTTTTGTTCAATAATAATTATAATTTGCCAATTTGTAGATCTTCAGGTTGGTAATTGCAGATCCTAGACCAAATCGTATAGCTTGATGCAAATAACCATCGGTTACAGTATTGCTGTCTAGAAAATATTCCACATATACATAATTCCGACACCTATTGACTGAAAGATGCACATCTGTCAATTTCTTGAAGACGACCAAGATGTTGATTAAAGATCCAATAAAACTCGGAAAGGATGTTAATACAAAAATAGTTTCACAGTAAAATAAATCCAATATTTTTTCAATAGGTGGGTTTTGTGGTCTCTACCGCTCGTTGTATACTGCGATCAGGTTTGGCTATATGATGTCAGAAATATTGGTTAGTCGAAAAAGTCTTTTCGTATTTTGTCAATAGATGTCTTTGCAGTCGTATATCTCCAGTGCTACCAATCACGTTGTCGTTGAAAAGGTCGATGAAATTATGGAAAAGATTGAGCAGGACCGTTACATCATCAAACGGTTTTGAACCACAAAAACAAGCTCAATGCTTGGGTACCACATGAATTGTCTGTGAAAAATTTAATGGACCGAATTAACATTTGCGATTCTTTGCTGAAACGAAGTGAAATTGAACCATTTCTGAAGCGAATGGTAACAGGAGACGAAAAGTGGATCAAATACGACAATAATGTGGGAAAAAGATCATGGTCCCAGCGTGGTGAAGCTCAACAAATGTTCGCAAGGCCAGGATTGACGTCTCGAAAGGTTATGCTGAGTGTTTGGTGGGATTGGAAAAGTAACATTCACTATGAACTGCTGCAGCCTGGACGAACGATTGATTCTACATTCTTTGTTTCCATCAGGACAATGCTAGACCACACACATCTTCGATGACTCGGCAAAAACTGGGAGATCTTGGCTGAGAAGTTTTTAACTTAAAAATATTTTTTCAAGTTTCATTCCAAGATGTTTGGGATTCAATTTTTATTATTAAAAAAATTAAAATTTTCCAAGAAAAAAAAATTAAATAAAAAATATTTCAAAATTTTAATCTAAAAAATTTTAAACAAAAAAAATTCAAAATCAGAAGAAAGAACTAAACAAATTTAACTCTAAATCTCAACATTTTGGATTAAATTCAGATTGGAATTATACTCGTAATTTTAAAAACAAATTTTTAGTCCAAAAATTTTTAGTCCAAAAATTTTTAGTCCAAAAATTTTGAATTAAAAACTTAGCAACCCTTTTGTTGAATTAAAGCTCTGAGAGGCAAAACCCGGTATTATAACCATTTAGGTTATTATCACAGTAGAGTTATTATTAATGACATAAAAAAATAAATCATAATGTATTTTGTTTTTCTTTTTATCTTCTAAGGTCAGTTGTACAGAATTAAAAAGAAAAATATTTTTAGAAATATTTTGCGACTATAAAATATTTGCTAAATTAATATCATTCACAGGAATGTTAATGTTTAAATCTCAAAAAGATTTTTATAGCTAAGTCTCCCACTCTTGCAAACACTTCTTCACTCAATCTCATTCTTAAAACAAGCACCCTCTTGCTACAGCCACAGCTGCCGCCTCCACTGATTACCGCCAGCAATTGTAAATATTTTGTGGCATTCGTAGTTTCAATTGGTTGGCATTGAGGAATTGAAAGTGAATTTAAATGATGCTTGCGCTAGCCGTCGCTACCGGCTTTCGGTGCAAGCGCTGCCGCAGCGGCCTAACACGGCGTGATGGAGACATCTTGGCGCACGTATGCGGTTGTTGTTTGCCGTTATGGATTCGTGTTCGGTTTGTCTTGTTGTTGCTCCTGTTCATTTTCGTCTTTATTTAACTTTTTTTTTTACTTTCGCGGTGTTTTGGTGCTTTTGGCTTGCATGTGTGTGTATGTGTTTGTGTTTACGCATGCACGTTAACGTGCCTCAATTGTGTTGGTATTAATGGGAATTCCTTAGCGTCATTTCGTATGCGCATCGATGGGCTGACGACAGTCTTCGCAGCTGACTGGCGGGACTGGTTACCAGCAGTTGTCTTCGGCTAACTGGAGCAGACTGGGGCATTGCTGCAAACAAGGAATTGGGTGTGTTTGCCCCCAATGCAACGCGTTGCATGTAAACATCAACCTATGTATGTACGTGTGTATTTATACTGTGTATGTGCTTTGTTGTTGTTGTTGTCTATTTGCGCCTGATTTTGGCTGTGTGCTGGAGCCACTGTGGCACGCGGCATCTGAGCATTTGGCATAAGAGCAGAAGGCGTAATAACACGCGCCGCCGGCGACTGCTACTGGTGTGGCACCGAGCGCTTACGCTCTTGTTGTTGTCACAATTTTGTAACATTCAAGCTGCACAGCGCTCGATACTCGAGGAGTATCAAAACACATGTAGCGCGCACAAAGAGTGCAAACAAATGCGATTCCCGCACTAAATTGAGTTCGGAATGTTGTCAGTCGCTGGTAGAGTCAGACTCATCCGCGTCGCCAACGGCTGCGCCATTGCCATCATAGAGCCATAGCAGCAACAGCAATAACAACAGCAACAACAAGAGCAAAAACAAGAGCAATAACGACAGCAAAAGCTGCAGCCACATTAGCTGCCACAGCTTGTGCAACATCGTCTGCCGCCACTACCAAATCTAACCGCCTATTTATTGGTTAATGCAGTATGATTGTGCAGCACCGCGTTGCGCGCTGAGCGCTGAGCGTGCGACAATACGAAATTCCGGCTGTTGCATTCCATCGCAGCACTCGGCAAGTGTTGAGTAGTGTTTGCTGTTATTCGCTCTATTTTTGGTAGTTAAACTTCACGGGACTTAATAGTGCAAGCGTTTATGCATTTATTATTCCATGTGGTCACGTTCAATGAACACTCTTGCACACACATACACATATATGTATAATCATATAAACAAGCAGGGGCACATACAGAGAGACGTGCCTTTATTTAGCTAAACTATTTCATATTAATGAGTTTAATTTATTGCAGTAATTGGTAAGTGAGTCCTTTTATTTTTATATCCGGCGCACTACTATGGCACTAGGGCATTATAACGCTATACGCATAACTGTTAATGGCAAACGGCTGTTTTAAGTGGGAGAAATCGAGTTTGATATATGTACGAGTATGCTCAATATACACAGTATTAGTAGTGAAATATATACTATATAAAACGCCCAGCCGTATAAAAGTATTTGATAAACAGGTATTCGAGTATATTTGGAACGAGAGTATTCAGTTACAGTTCATATGCCTGGCATTATTATCACTGAACCGATATCGAATTGGAAAAAGTAAAATTTCTCGATATATATGTTGAACTAACCGAAATATGTCGAAATATACATACATATATAGAAGGTGATCCATTTCAAAGCTTGCTACCTTTTAAAGAAAAAAACACAGAAACCTTTAATTTAATGGGAATGTTTTTTATCATTCGAAAGAATATTTATGGCAATTTATTTTTTGAAGATTATCCCTTTCAGATGTTGGCTTCGGCTACGTCTCAGATGGTATCTGCTCACCGAAGTGTTCTTTCAATGAAACCATTGCTGGAAGCGATGTGTCCTTTAATATGACAAGATAGTTGAAACAAATGGCTCCAAGATCACGAGCTTCAATTTCAGGCATCAAAAAATCATGACGCCATAACTGTCACCATTAATGGTTACGTCCTCACCGGCATCATTTTTGAAGAAATATAGACCGATGATTTCATCGTTCCACAAACCACACCAAATTGTTATTGTTTTTTGATAAAATTACAGCTCTTGAAAGTCTTCATGTTTTTTCTCGTCCCAAATGCGACAATTTTGTATGTTTACATACCCACTGAGCCAGAAATGGGCCTCATAGCTGAACAAAATTTGGCTCGAAAAGAAGGAACTTCTTGAACCTTTCCAAGAGTCCATAAAGCAAAACGATGTCGCTTGATAAGGTCGAGCAGTTTCAGTTCTTGCACAAGCTGTATTTGTTCGCTTTCAATTTAAAATCTGGACATAAAATGCGCCAAGCCGTTCCATATGTCAATCCGAGTTGCTGCGAATGGCATCAAATCGACTCTCTCAGCAATAACTGCAATATTTTCTTCATTGCGTGCTGGCCGACGGGTGGCTCTCAAGACAGGTGATGGTTTTGCGAATAGTATGGTCAGTGGGCCGGTTATGTTGACCATAAGTTGAGCGAAGCGCGACGCACAAGTAACGCGTGATCTGTTAAGGAAAGGCTATTGAAAAACGTACCTCTGAATTTTCCACCTAGCAGTACATTTTTTGTGGCAATCAAGGTCTTATATGGAAATCTTTTTTTTTCACAAATTATCTTCACAAAATTGACATAGATGAATGTCCATTAAAATCTTTTACGATTATGACAAGATGAGCCTTGCTGAGAGCAAGTAGTTCCGTGTATCTCCTCTGTTTTGCTTTAAGCCAGAAGTATCTTGCAGTCACACAGGAGCAAGTTGTTGAACAACGCCAGCAAAGCTCATGCGAAGTTCAGAGCTCCGGTAGCACTTATCAAGGGATATATTCCTGCTTAGTAAAAAAATAATTTCATATTTTGCCTCTTCGAATTCTCACTTATCATGGTTAGGTTCTCAAATCAGGCATATTTTCAAAAAAATATATTAAACTTTCCTCTCCTCCTCTCTGATCGCCGTTTTTACATACTCAATATTCTTCCCTGCCACTAAGCTCATATAAATTTCTACTCTTGAATTGTTCTTTCTACTTTTCTACTGTAATTTTTATTAATTAATAAGATCAAGTCTACCGCATTACTAATAGCCGTGTAGTGTCCTTAATGGCAGATCAATTGCTACCTATAAGAGATATGAGGCGGCTACCAAGGCTTGTCGCCAAGCAATTTACTTTCTTTTACTTTCAATTAACGCATTTGCTAGCGTACATATAGATACAAGTATGAGTGTATTTGTACTACAATGGATTAAGATGTCCTGCTGCGCCTACGTGTGTTCGCTGACAGGCCTGTCACGTGCACCGCTGCACACAAAGAACAAACATTTCCCTACTTTTATAAATATGTACATAAAAGTGTATGTGTGTGTGTATATTGGTGCATATTGAGGGGCGTTACATGTTATTTATTGCGAATCTGATAAGTGCGCTTGATGAGTTTATCTCCAAAAGACCACACACACGCACACCAAACCAGAAACGAGTGTAAAGGGCATATAAAGCGGAGATATGTGTGTGTGTGTGTAAATATGTTAACAAGTCGATATGAGCGCATGCATTCCTTGCACACTAGAAGAAAGTAAGCGAGCAGTCCCACTAAGGCATTGGTTGAATGCCTTCGGCTGCACTTCGCGCACCTTTCATTGAAGGTATGCGCGGCCGGCAACCGCAAAAGCGAGCTGGCAAGGACCGTAGAGTGTACGATGATGCGGTTGTTCGACTTTTAGATTTAAAATTGAATAAACGCCAAGAAAAAATAGTCAACGTTGAGGACGGACAAAATCGGTAGCAATAATTAAAAATAGCTTGACATCTGCATGTGATGCGGAGCAACTGTAGAATTGTAATGCAACAAGCAGCAAAAAAGACACATGTGTATGTGTGTATGTGCTTGCACTTGGTGTTAGCGTTGTCAACGGGCTGCGGCGAAATTCGATGAAGAGGCAAACGGTTTTTTTCCGCCGCTGTTGGCACACGTTTTAGCCGTCGCTGCTCGCGCTAGTTATTCTTATTGTTGTACAACTTAGTTTTGTTGTTTGCGTTGCATTGTGGCGCGCACAAAGGAATTTCATCGAATTTTGGTTGGCATCTAATTAAATTGCTTTCGAATCATGAATATGCCATGGCTGAGCGAGTCAGCGAGTCAGCGAGCCAGTGCGTCAGCAACTCAACTTCGTGCCGCTGCACATACACGGCACCTTACTGCATATGTGTGTATGTATGTACATATATGTGTATTAATATATTGAAGTACGGCGCACGCGGATATTTTTGGGAATCACTGCGCGCCGCTTTCGGTTCGATTTAAGCGTTTTATGCGCGCAACTAATGAATTAATGCAGTGCGGCGTTGGCATTGCAGCGGCCGAAAAGGCGAAACAGTTGCGCGACCACCACCCATTGCATGCGCCCGCTGCAACGGTGCATTCCAATGCAAATACCGCACAAAAAAGTATAATGGAAAAATTTCAAAAGCAAAAATTACAAATGACGAGGAGTAAACACTCATACTAACTCAACTCAACTGTTGGTATATGTGGGGCACCCTGTAGTTGAGGAGTAACTGGTTTCAACTAGTGTTTGGCGTGCCTGTGCGCAAATATCAGCTAATTGTCGGGCCTATAGAGGACGAAGTAATTGTTGGTAGGGATCATATCTAAAATATGTGGTATAATATATAAGGCTTAAGCAATTTTTAGAGAAATTTTGAAAAGAAATGGTTTCTATGAGTTTTCTGAACCCACTTTGACTATACGACTGACTACCGAAGAAAAAGTCGAAATCGGTTTTATCGTTTTGTTGTTGTTTCTGTAGCAGCAGAGTTACGTCGAGTATACTGTCCTTAGCCGAATAAAAATACGGATCCGTACCGGTTACGTTGACCCGACTATCCGAGTGGCACATGCCGGCGTCTCTTCGCCCAAAAAAGGGAAGAATGAGCAAATCCAAAGTGAAAACGATGCTCATTGTCTTTTTTGACATCATAGGCATCATCCACCATAAATTTGTTCTTCCTGGACAAGCCGTCAACGCCAAATTTTACTTGAAAGTCCCCAAGAGACTCAAACGATGGGTCAATCGGGTCCGGAAAGACATCGCAGCCGATTGGAAGTTGCACCACGACAAGGCCCCGGCTCACACCGCCTTTCTTGGGAACAGCTACCTAATCAAGGTCGGCATCGCAACGCTTCCGCAGTCGCCTTACACCCGAAAGTTTTTTATGAATTGTAGCGACTGGTTCATTAATTTGTTAAAAATCGAATTTTAGCAGCTCAAAGACGACCAAATTTTTGGCTAAATTTCAAATTCACCACCACCATTTTTTATTTTTTTCGACAGTAGGTAATTGGTCGGACAATATCTTCTCGAGAGAATTTGTTTGGTTAGGTTTGATCCACGGAGAAGGCTCTAATCGCTACGGCAGTTGAGAACTTTTCAACGCCTTTGGAAAACGCGTCTAATGTGGAAAATCAGTGACTTGATTTTAAATATTTTTTAGACCTCTCAAACAACCACCCTGTTAAATTTAATGAACCCAGCAAAAGATATGTATACTTTTCGTATTACCCTCTCGTGCGCGTATCGATTAAATGCGTTTTTAATGATTCTATTTCTTTTAAGGGCATTATTTATAAATACAATTTTAACAGCACAATGCCTTCCTTCCTTTATATCCACGCTTTAACTCCAATGTTAAAGCATCATTTGTATGCATGTATGCGCGTACGTACGGTACATATGTATATTTAAGTATGTATTAATTATATACAAAAAGGCATTTTTTGCAACCAAGGTATGTACATATGTACAGTACTGCCTTCGTACATATGTACATACACACATACCAATAGGTACCTACAAATGCTTGTACTCTTCGGGGAATTCTTGTAAGTGTGCCACATTCCAGTTTGGTGTTGAAGTTCAAATACTTTAAAGAACTGAAATTTTCGAGATTCTTGCAATTACAAAAATACATACATACATATGTATGTCCTGCATTCGATTTTTGGCATAATTAATTACTTTCACTTTAATTATGGTAAGCGTATGCGAGTAAATAAGTGGATAAAGTGGTGGGCGACAAGAGTTGTACACAAAAATATATATAAAAAAAGAAGAAAAAATGAGGAAATATACATGAAGATTGTTGTTATGTTTTTCCATGAAAGGGTAAAATATAAAAATAAAATAAAACTAATAAAATATTATACAATTTTACAATGGCACATATATACTATAAATAAACATTTCGCTTATATAGGTTAGGTTATCTGCTAGGCCTATAAGCCTCGCATTGGCCCGGTTTGGATCCTTTGCGATAACATCAATGGATTTCAGTTTTTAACTTTTTTCCGCTTGACGCGAAATTTAACAGACTCTGCGGCCTCACTGTCGATACTTCCTCCAGTGTATCATGCCGTGGGGACCGCAGATGCTTGCAGCATAGTCTTTCCAATGCAGCATAAGCACACAATATAGTATCTCCTATTGTTTCCCTAGTGACTTGCTCTATACATTTTCTCGATCCTTCAGCCCGATTCTGGGGGGCGTGTGCAACCAGATGGCATTTCGATCATGTTCCTACAGTCTCTTCTGTCGAGAAGAGAATTTTCTGTACTTCCGCTTCTGTCCAGGTAGTCGTATGGACAATGCATGGGTTTTCCAATATTGATCACGTTTTCGGGTGTTAGCTGCACATTATTCTTGGCAATCTCGTCCACTATTTCATTTCCCTCGGTGTCTTTGTGCCCTGGCACGCAGTAGAAGTGAGTTGCTTGCTTCTGGCAACACTTTCCACTGCTGCCTTGCTTCCCAAGACACTTCTGGCCGATATGCGATACGACGTTACTGCCTTGATGTTGGGTGTCTACGTAGATGTTGACGCTGAAAATGTCTGAAGGGGCATTAGAGCCCAGCTCCGCGGCTTTCGCAATAACAAAAACCTAAGCATGAAATATACAGCAGTGGTCCGGCAACTTTAAAGGTTGCCTTATGCCTATCGTTCATTTTCGAGCCAACCATCTTTTTCTATATTTACTGTGAACCTTCTTTCCCAGTTGAAAAGTGGGATCATATAGTCTGTGTTTGTCGAACCGCTATTATCCACCGATCTATGCCCGAAGGCTCTTTTGTAAATTCTCTGGCAGTCAGTAGTCGTCCCGCCGAATTTGTTGTGTAGTTTTCAGCGAAGAGGTCTATAAAGACCTTTCATTTTAAGAATTAAAAAAAAAATTAGGAAATTTAGGGAAGATTTTTCTGTTTAAAATCATCTCAAAAACATAAAAAAAATATATTTTTGTATTTTACGGTTAATAATCTAAGGACTACTCAAAATTCTGATTTTTGAGTTCACAAGATAGTCGTTTATTGTTCCAAAATTTACACTTTAGAATGGTTCAAAACCCACAATGATTATCGAAAATCGTAGTTCTTTGACCATAAATAACAAATTTATATATTTTATATCAATATTTCAACTCGAAGATCTAGATGTTTTACAAAAATTTTCCTAACCGACACCGAAAACAACTTTTCTAGAAAAATGTATTTAAAGTTTACGTTTACAATAAGTTAAAATAGATTTTAAAAAATAATTTATTTTTGAAATATTTTTTGAATCGGAGAATATTCTGAAATACTATATACTTATGCTCATTCGATATAAGGGGAAATACAAATTTTGAATGAGTGAATCGATTATTTGAAATTCACTTTGTCCACTTTAACACTCCAGTGCTCGCGCCCCTTTTTGTGCCGTTAGTAGTCGCGCGTACTACATGTGTAGAACATTTTAGACATAAGGGTTTGAAACGAAATATTTGTAAATAAAAAAATTTGTTTTAATAATAATAAGTAACAGTTTATTATAAAACCAAATCAACCAAAAAATATTCATTTTAAACATATTAGGAACTTAAAATCGGACTTCTTGCGAATAGTTATTCGTAAAACGTAAAAGTATATACACAAGTGGTCTACTATTGTAGTACGCGCGACTACTGGAGTGTTAAATTCACAAGAAAACAACAACAACATTTATCAGTTTAATACTAAATTTTTACTTAAATATTGAACCATTATTTCCACCAAGCGTTAACACTTAAACTTTTTGGAGACATAAAATATTCTCATGTTAACTGCACTTAACAACGCAAGGTCAAAAATATAAAAAAAAAAATTAAATAATTTGTTAGACAACACCTCCCACACTGCAAAATTAATTTCAGTTATTATTTGTGTTAGCAAAACTCATTTGTGTCAAATAAATCAATTGTATTGACACCCTGTGGTGCTGTCAATAACAACCACAAAGCAAAACAACAAATCAAAAATGTTTTCTTCATGCACTGCACTTGAATATTTCTCGCTTTTTTGGTAAAAAACATTTGTGATAATGAGTTCGAACACTCTGATGAACAAGCAAAAAGTATGCAACACAAAAATTGAAGAAGACGCGCAGCGAGACACGTGAAAGTAAGAGTAACTAAATGGCTGAAAAAACGCCAAGGGGTGAAATGAGACGTTGAAAGACAGGAAAAAAGACAAGTCATGTGCTTAAGACAACGCGTTTATCTTCATTAAATGCGGTAATTAATTTCGCGAAATCGAAAAGAACAAGCAGCAAGTGTCTGGCAATGACAGCGAAAGCAGCGTCGGTGCCAGCGGTGCCAGCGGTTGAGCGGTTAAGCGACTGCAACGCCACGCCTTGACTAATTTATGAAGTTATTGTGTGCGACAGAAAGTGTTGTTTTGCCAAAGAATCAAATTAAACAAAAACAAAACAAAGCAGACGTGCAATATTGAGATATCAAACTGAGGCAACAGCAACAATTTAAGCAAAACTCGTGTTAATTTCTTGTACACACTCATTATGACATGGCAGCTTTGTATGTTAATAAGTATGTAAACAAGTGACGAGAGGGGGTGCGCGGGTTGACAAGCGCCAAATACAAGAAAAGTGGAGTTTCTTTAACGTTATAATCACTTTAACACATTTTTGTGTGCGTACACACAGCTCCCATACTACCCGCCCTACAAACTTGGCGGCTAACCGAGGAAGGCGCGTACGTTGTGCCACTGCACTGACAGTTACATGACAGCAGCCGCTTTTTGATCATCACAAACGCCACACACACACACAACCACACAATCACGATGACAATCAGCCGTGGCGCATTATAAAAGGCATCATTAGTCATGTAAATCAAAGTGGCGAAATTGGTGCGAGCCTCGTACTTTCACGAGCGACGAGCGACGCCAAAAAGCGGCAGTTTTCAAGTGCGATTTTCATGGAAAAATTGGCGCAAGAGAAACCACAACCAGCACGCAATCACACACATCCATATATTGTATATATGTACTTCATGCAACACGATTTCTTTGGAAAATGTGCAGTTGCAAGTATTTCTCGCTTCAGTATCGCCAACACCATCTTCAAACAACACTGCCAAATATGCATATGCCTGCAGTATGCATGTATGTGCTTATATGTACATATGTATGTGTATGTGTGCCGTCACATTTCCATGCACAAATATGCATCGTTGCAGAAATATGTGTTTAATTGCTTGGCATTCGACTATTTTATTGACTCACCTTTGCTGTCTTTGTTGTTGAAGTTGAGCGCCCGCGAGAAGTGCTCATCCACCACGCTGGCCGTGTCGCCGGAATAGTTTGTGAATACGACGCAGGTGGCTGATAAGTATTGTGCTCTGCCCTGTCCATTGACATTCGATGTGTCCAACGGCAGGGGCAGCTCCTTGGCCTGAGCTCCATGCAAGTTGTGACGAGGTGAGTCGGGACTCGATGAGCAGGAGGACTCGTTGTGATGCGAACCTACCAGACGTGCTGTGAAGATAAGAAAATTATGCTTAGAAAATTGTGTAAAAAATGCAGTATATTAAGAAAAATTCATATCAAAAATGCAATGGAAATTATTAGACTAATAACGGGGTTTTCAATAAGAGAGCTATAAAACAAAAACAGTTTGGAATATCAATGAGATTCTTCAGTTCTGTGAAAGTATATTCGATGCCTTATTGTATGGAACTCGATATCTTTTGCATGGCCAACACGGGCACGCATGCAGAAGTCCAGACGCTGAACGTAATTTTCGACGGCCGATACTGCTGTATTTTTGCCGTCGATATTCGTACGAAGTTCATCAATCGTCGCTGGCTTGTTGGCATACTGTTGGAATCACATATTGTCCAAGTCCATATCATCCAATTCGGGCCAAAAATATTCTGTTGTCATTGAGCAGTAGCGATTCCCATTCACAGTAAAGCGGCCCACTCACGACAAATTTGTTTGACAAATCTGTTTGAAGACGGTTGAGCACTCACGACAAACCGATTTGACAAACTTTATTTCCATTGTGTGCTTCGCGGAGTTAACATGTCTGATTATAACGCGGATGATGTAATTGCGCTACTAGTAATACACCAGTGCATGAAGCGAAAAAAGCCAAATGCAAAAAAAAAAAAATAATGAAGAAAGAATGGATGAAAGAGTGGTTATGTGAGAGATATAACCACTCACATGTAAAACTATTAAATTCAATGGAGCTGAATTTTTCCACGACTTATCTTTTTGGCATTTATTCTTATAATTTTCACTTTTGTATTGCCATAAGGCCGGTTCATTTTTAAGTAATTCAATAAACTCTTCCAAAAAATGTTTGCTCACGCTTGCCATTTTTTTATCCGCTGATGTTTACTCTGCAAAAATTTCAAGCAACTGACCAAATGTTTGCAAACCACGCCACTCACGACAAACGAATCCACAAATCGGTTGTTAGTTTTTGAAATTTGTCGCAAACCTTCAATCCGTTTGACAACATGCCCACTCACGACAAAAACCACCTCAAACTCAAACAGATTTGTCAAACAAATTTGTCGTGAGTGGGCCGCTTAAGGAAGGAAGGAAGGAAGAAGTACGGCCCAATGACGATGGCGCCCAATAAACCGCACCAAATATACGGGATGCAATAGTGATGTACGTGTGGATTGCTGCCAGACGAATAACTCATCTTTTGTTTATTGAAGAAGCCACTCAGCGGATGATTTTCAAGTTGTTGCTCAGCCCAATTCACGAATATACGACGATTATGGTGGTCAAGCGGCTTTAGTTCTTGCTTGACGTTCGTTCTTGTAAGGATGTAGGCCAAGATCTTTTCGCAAAATTCGCCACCACAACGTCACAGATGTGCCCAACGCTTGGGAACGAGGTGTGAGAGACTAATTTGGGCCTTCCTCAATTGATGCGCCAGCGGCAGCAATATTCTCGACACGACTCAAAGTTGAGGCCACTTACTCCGAATTTCGGTAGTAAATTTTATAATTTCGACTCGTTGTTGGATCGTATATCTTTCCATAATGAAATTCAAACCTTACTGAGGAAAAATGTCAAAAGATCGGGGAAAAATATGGCATCGCTGTTTGTCCCTTTCGATCTACTTTTGTAGCGTCCCTATTGAAAACCCCGTTAATGATTTCAGTTTTAAAGTCACTCTGATTTGGTTCACTGATGAGTTGAAGAATGTTAAGGAATCGAAAAGTAACACTATCTTATTAACTTATTGGGAATAGGGATGAGAAAGTCTCGCACTTGTGGCGCGTGCTGATAAATGAAAAGCCCTAAGCGCATCTTAAAAAACTTCGAACGACTCTTGAAATTTAGTGGAAATCTTTTTCGTATATATGCACATATGTATGTACATATCGCCACCTAAATTGCAATAACGTAACCTCAATCTTTCTAAGTTTACAAGCGAAGCAAAACGATATAATAAGCAACCGTTTAAAATTGAAACAAAATTTTAGTTTTGGTTATAAACTTTTTATATATTGGTTATCATACACTCATAGATAATTTATGTTTTGGTTATAAAATGGTTATATATTGGTTATCATACATTTATATTGACATAAAATTTGAGTTTTGATTAAAAACATGGTTATACATATATTGGTTATTTAACTGACAGAGATTTTTGGTTTTCTTTTGATGATACGATGTTTCGCATTTTAGGCGACGATATGCTCCTTTAACTGCCGTAGACCAATAAAGAAGAACTTTTAACAAGTTTGAGCATTATGAAAACAGATTTTGGCTGTGAGATTGGGATTAATTTTTGGCAAAGCGTTAGACATAGATCTTTTCCTCCTTAGTTATATCGCATGGGATTTACCGCTCCAATCGAAATAAAATAATATAAATGATTTTACAGCCACACTTTATGTACATCAATTATGATGAGCTTAATATATGAATAAATTTATTTCATGAATATTCCCCGGAGTCTCATAAGATCCAGTTTATGCGCAACATAACCTAATTAATCTATTTAAACATAAAAAATCACAAGACTTTTTGTTGTCACAAACAAGTTTATTGTTGATTACACACAACAACTTAGTTGACTAAAAAGTTGATACAACCAACATATACAGATATACCAACCATATATAGATATGTACATACATACATATGTATGTACTTGTATATGTGCCATCGTAAAAGTCGATAATTAACGAAAGAGACCAAAAAATCGCGGAAGACACACATTTCGCTTGTCATTTAAAGCATAACCACATAAAATACATAAATCAGTGCAGCTAGTTGATTAAACACCTCCGACTTAGTAAAGTCAAATAAGCTTTTGACAGTTTGAATTCGCCAACAAATTTAGTAATAAACATTTCATTTGTTTAATTTTTGAAATATTTCTGAACACTTCCTTACAACACGATTGAGCGATGAGATGGGCAATCAAATGTATGTATGTACTTATGTATGGTATGTATGTAGGCAGTAAACAAAACGAAATTAATGGAAACGAGAGTTAATGACATTGAAAAATCTGAAAAATTTTTGCAAATTAATTAGCAGCGGCAACGCGTTTGTCACTAAGGCGCGCGCGCATTCAACCGCAAAAGCTTACGCACATACATATACATATGTAACGGGTGATTTTTTTGAGGTTAGGATTTTCATGCATTAGTATTTGACAGATCACGTGGGATTTCAGACATGGTGTCAAAGAGAAAGATGCTCAGTATGCTTTGACATTTCATCATGAATAGACTTACTAACGAGCAACGCTTGCAAATCATTGAATTTTATTACCAAAATCAGTGTTCGGTTCGAAATGTGTTTCGCGCGCGTGTTTTGTTCAGCGATGAGGCTCATTTCTGGTTGAATGGCTACGTAAATAAGCAAAATTGCCGCATTTGGGGTGAAGAGCAACCAGAAGCCGTTCAAGAACTGCCCATGCATCCCGAAAAATGCACTGTTTGGTGTGGTTTGTACGCTGGTGGAATCATTGGACCGTATTTTTTCAAAGATGCTGTTGGACGCAACGTTACGGTGAATGGCGATCGCTATCGTTCGATGCTAACAAACTTTTTGTTGCCAAAAATGGAAGAACTGAACTTGGTTGACATGTGGTTTCAACAAGATGGCGCTACATGCCACACAGCTCGCGATTCTATGGCCATTTTGAGGGAAAACTTCGGACAACAATTCATCTCAAGAAATGGACCCGTAAGTTGGCCACCAAGATCATGCGATTTAACGCCTTTAGACTATTTTTTGTGGGGCTACGTCAAGTCTAAAGTCTACAGAAATAAGCCAGCAACTATTCCAGCTTTGGAAGACAACATTTCCGAAGAAATTCGGGCTATTCCGACCGAAATGCTCGAAAAAGTTGCCCAAAATTGGACTTTCCGAATGGACCACCTAAGACGCAGCCGCGGTCAACATTTAAATGAAATTATCTTCAAAAAGTAAATGTCATGAACCAATCTAACGTTTCAAATAAAGAACCGATGAGATTTTGCAAATTTTATGCGTTTTTTTTTTTAAAAAAGTTATCAAGCTCTTAAAAAATCACCCTATATATAACTACATAACAATATATATTTATATATAGACGAATGTAGATGTGCGCAAATATATAGATATGTATGTATGTGGAGTAAATAAGTATATTAAAAATTCGTCTGTGGAATGTGAAAAATTCAGATGGACTTGACTTGACTTAAGACGAAAGGAGAAGTACGAATAAGTCGCGCGCGCTGAAAACGCTCGCCTAAGCGACGCAACGCGACGCGACGCGACGCACCAAAGAGTACGCAACCGCATTCCGATCAAGGCGCAATGCGGCTACTGGAATTCACTGCCAACACCTGCCCGCCAACTACACATATTTCAGCGGATTTTTGTTTGAGTCAGAGCGTGTACATATCTATATATATGTTCGTGTGTGTATAAGTTAGCTTGATCGCTTTCAAACAAAAAATGGTGAATATTCGCGGCGACTTGTAAAAATATTTGTAGAATTCGCCAGCAATGATTAGATGTCGCATAAATTTTGCGCTCATAAAAATTCTTTGGCGAATGCCGATGTGAAATTTAAATATTTTTCAATGTCGTGCAGCGATCTGCAAACGCACATACACATACATATGAACATTATTTATGGCATTCAAGTTTGGCATACATAGTTTATTAAACGGTTCACACTTACCTTCGGCATCACTTCGTGGCACCCCCAGATCCTCTTCTTTGGTATGCGCTCTGCTGTGCTGTATCGCGCTGTTGACCGCTACGCTGCCGCCGCCGCCCAGCACTACTCCACCAGCGCCACCGATCACAGAGCCGCCGATGCCCGCACTAACTCCAGCACTTCCAACATTACCGCCGCCACCGCCTCCGCTGCCGGGCACACCACTGCCGCTGCTACCGCCCAGTGGCAGACTCGTCGTTGCGCTCAAGCTCGCCGACTGATTGGCGGTTTGCGCTGCTACGGCGACGACTGCGGCGGCGGTATTGTGTGCGGCCGCTACTGCTGCAGCGGCGGCATTCGCACTCACCGCCGGCGGTAGTATGGGACTGCAGGGTGAGTGTGAGCTACCAGAGGCGCTGGATGAGGCCAATTGCACGCCAGACGACGAGTACAGATCCTGATTGAACTGTGCCGGAGCATTGACGGTAAAGAAGAAAATTAAATTTTAGTTAATTTTATAAAAAGTGTTGTAAATAACAATAATTGATAAGATTATCTAACTATAAACAACTTTATGTATGTAAATTGTATTTCAGTTAAATGTGTAGTTCCGCTTTTATAATTTGAAGCACAAACAGGAGAGCTTATACAATTGAACCCATCTCTAACAGCGCTTTGGCTTTTTTTCAAGTTTTATTGTCAGTTAATTTGCACAGCAAATTTCAACTTAATGTCTTTGGACTTAATTAAAACTATATTTTCATTGGTCAGATTTGTAGCCCATATCCACCAGGTAGGCCAAGTAATTCATTGATTGCTGTATAATTAAAAACATCTATTTTTGTACAACATAAGTATTTTAATTTTTTTCCGAACATTTATATTTTTTTATTTTTTAGTATCTCAATTGAAGCAATATTTTAAATTAACGATATTCATATAAACTTGCGTTATTGCCTTCATTCAGGTTATGAATGCTTCTATGATCAAATGATGGCTTTGAAGGCTGTTGAGTTAGCCATAAATGTAATTTGTGAATATTCAAGAAGCATAATAAGCCCAAAATGTCGTTAAAAATTCTCAATTACGAACGGTTATAAAAAATTGCTATTTGTAACACAGAATTTATTAATAATTCTTATTCTTAGAAAGCGTTGCCAGAATCTAGATTTTAAAGGCGGAAAACATTATATTTTAAAAAGCTTTAAGAGCTTAAAGCAAAACTATCGTAGCAGATTAGAAATTAAGATACATTTCTCTTGTAACACTTTCAAAAACTATATGCAAAAACTATACTTCTTAAAATAACCCAATTTTTTAAAATATTAGGTACAAAATGGTTAGTTTATTATTTAGTAGTCTATCTAAGCTATTAATAATGAAAGTGAATCATTAAAAAAAAATTGAAGATATTTATGTACATACATATATAATATTAACCCTACCAACAATGTGTAATCTCTGTATTAATAGCTAAACGATTCTGATTCACATAAGTTCTATTTTTAATTTTCTCCGAAATACGCAAATTTTATTTATATATACACGAGATTGTATTTTTTTAACTATTAATTTTTTTCAGTCCCGTTACCAAATTTCCTTGGAAATACCCTAATTAAAATTCCCTGGAAATTTTAGCCCTTAATATTAACATTAAGAACTGGACCAAGGCCTGGAAAAAATTTCCATAGAAAATACACTACAATCGTTGAGTTTTATCTTTAAATTCCTACAGATCAGAGGTGTTTTATGGTATCGCTTTGACTTTAGACGCATATTTCTCAGAATTGTTCGCTCTACAAAAGTGCCAAGTGCAACAAAGTCGTAACTCACACCGGCGAGGTAGTACGGGGCCATTTTTCCAAGAATTTCGCCTTTTTTGTATATATCTCGTAAATGACGGGACAAATTTGTAGGAAATTTTATTTGCTATAAAAGAGATCCGAGGTCAAAATCGATATCATACAACGACCCTAAAAAAGGTCTACACTGGCTCAGGCCCTCTCCGTTAAAGAAACGTAAAAGAATTCTCGCTAGAAATTATTTTTCATAAAATGACTTTTGGTAAAAGAAAACATTTATAAAAAACCGGAGTTCAAAAAAATTTTACCCAAGATTTAGATTTTTATCAGACCAGAGAACTATACACGAAATATGTACACATTTCAAAACCAGATCATTTGTCCCCGAGTAACCAAATCAGCAAATTCGAAAAATGCTGTTTCGAGTAAATTACGTTTAAGGGATTACATGGGTTTACGCGTTTAGCTCTAGACTATTCTGCTAAATTTTCAAGTTGATTCAAGTACAGCGTTGAGATCCTGTAAGGAGTTATACTGCCAACGCGGGAGCAATTTTTTTCCGAGGGATCACCGGAACGGAAAAATTTCAGATTTTCTTTGTAAATAGTGTATGTTTGTAACAATAAAAAATTCGAATAAAATATTTAATATTTTAAACTTAGACTGTCTTTTGTCTGAGGAACTCATGTAAAGCTTTAAGGTGTGTCACTTTCAAACATTTTTTTTTTGTTTTTTCGATACCTTATATTTTCAAAAACATCGTGTGAAATCGGCAAGGTCGTATCTTGAATAGTTTTTGATGGCAGCGTTCTAAACAGCGACCTCTTGCAGATATAAATCGGATAGTTGAAACTTTAAATGCGTTTTTCTCAGAACGACATTTTTCAAAAATACTGACATCATAACCGATGAACTGATCAACTATCGAATCGATCGAATTAAAACTGATTATTGTTGAATACATTTACTATACAATGACCTATGATATTTTTGATTGGTCGAAAATTGTCAATTTGGCAATAAAAAAACGGATATTTTTTACTAAAAAACTAAATTTTCTTTCAAAATTACGGCATTTTGTTAAGTTTTGATATTTTTTATAAATTGTAGGTCATTACTTAGGAAATATCTCGAAGTTTAATAAACTTTTCAGCTACTCAGCAGTTGGGGCACTTTTTTTGGCACGATATGAAGTAAACTTCCACCCTTAAATTTGTGTACAATGTCAGTATTGCCGCAACCACTCTGCGATGAACATCAAGTTACGGAGGAATGTAATTCATTTTTTTCGCAATTTTTCTCAACTTGTTATGCCCTTCTCTCCGTAAACTGATATTCCCCTCATCTAGCCCCCGTGCGCACTTTGCTAACTTTGCGGGCTAAAAATGTGCCCATCCCTGCCTTAAAGTATCAAATTGGTTGCAAGTAATATTAATGGCCTAGGAAAACATTGCAAGAATGGGTATAATATAGGTTCTAAACCAATATCGTATCCCGAAGCAGTTAAGAGCAAATAATAAAAAAAAAATAACCTATATTTATAATTATGAATATTTAATATAACCACTTGACAAATAGTCACACAACCAGTAGCGGATGCCCCCAAAATCGGAGAATGATAGCTGGGTAATAAAAGGTTGACGAAAAATTTATATCAAGGGAAGTATCAGTAAAAAATTACAAAAATTAGAAGGATATCTGAGTTTAGTTTACGGATACTTCGTACAAGAAAATGATAGGAAAAGTTGCAAGAGCGAATATCGGGATATTTTACAAATAACAAGCATTTACATATGAGGAATTGAAGTTTAACAAATATTTTTTTTTTTTTTGTAAATTTGATAAACACTCTTGCAAAAGCACATTTACTAATTGACGCTATTTCTAATAAAAAAAATCATGTTGTTTCAAAAAATTTGCTTTTAATAAAGACATATATACATACATACATACATTCGTACTCCACATGCAACGTTACTTTGGGGCATGATACAATGCAGAAAAGCTCGCTGCCACGCAACATTTCAACCAAATTCGAACTGACACAATGCCTAATTTATGATTATGGAAGCGAAGCAGTAGCGGCCGAGCGGTAGCAATGGCATAACAATATCGACAATAACAACAACGCGTAAAGCGGGTGTTGAGAATTTATGAGTGCGCAGCATATGACAAACGGCTGTGGCGCATTATTTTGTGTGTTTATCAAAAGAGGTGACATTATTGCTATTTATTAGCTCCACAGCCATGCACAGAGGGCATAGCAGGGTCGCGCCAAAGGCTAAGCGATAACTCGCAGCAACAGCAATAACACGAACACCCACATGCGATTACGACACTCCTTCATGTGTATGTGTGTGTGTATGTGAGAGCGCCTACAGCTAACCCCAATCACAGCGAGTTGTGCATCACGGCCACTAATGAAATGGATATTGGTGTCGTTAGGGAATTGGCGCCGCAGCAACGTGCACATACTCACACAAGCATATACAGATAAATATGTGTATATGCATGTGTAATGCGTCTGTGTCATTGTTGGTATGTGCGCTTGTTGTTGCGGCTCATTTAGTTTAATTTCATTCGGTTTAGTTTTACTGACACTTAAAAGTATAAAATCCAATGCTGAACTCACGCATCATGCCGCCGCCTTAAGTGCCCCATAATGGGTTAACCAACACGTCTCATTTGCGCTTATGTGCATAAAAATAAAGGCCATCGTCAGCGCTTGCAATGGGCCGCGGCTGCTTTGATTTACGACGCGCTCATTGATAGGGTTCACGGCAGCACGTGGAAATATGCAATTTCGGTTTTGTACAAATGTAAAGAACCCCATTAACATATGGCGACATATATCTATAATACCTAAATATGCACACGTGTGTTCTAAGTTTATCTGCTTATTGACAGCATTGAACTTTAAATGATTACAGTAATTAAAAGTCACCCCAAAGGGAAAACGCGAAGAGCACGATTTTACATCTAGTGGTTCCAAGGAATTTAATTTTTACTTAAATAGCTTTGTTTTCAATAGGGATTATTGTAGTTATTTAATGGTAATGATTTTCAAAGTGAGTTTATTTATAATTAATTTATATTTATGTATTCCCTGGGCGCTTATAAATCTGCTTGAGCAATTATATTTTTATTAGTCATTCATGAATGTAAAAAAAAAAAAATAGGATATGTGTCTACTTATAGATTCATCGTTAGATATCAGAGCTAACTCTTTTGGAATTTCTCAACAAATTCGCACAGATACTGGCGGAATTTATTCAGTGGAATCATTATCTGAGAACTGTTTACGGGCTTTAAAAAGGAATCCTACTAAAGTATTTTCAAAAAGATTTACATAATGTATGTATATAAGCATATAAATGTATATAAGTGTAGTATATAAATACATACATATATTATGTAAAGCCCTTGTTATTTTGGTGACATCTGCTTCATTGTTATTTATGTATTATAGTAATCTGTAGAAATTATTTAATATTTTTGGATGATTTTGAAGTTCCTAACTTCTTTAAAGAAAAAAACGCAGAAACTTCAAATGTAATGGGGAATATTTGTTATCATTCGAAAGAACCTCCTTTGACATTTATTTTTTGAAAATTATCTCTTTCAAATGTTGGCCGCGGCTACGTTTCAGATGGTCCATCCGTTGAGTCCAATTTTCGATGACTCGTTCGTGCATTTCGATTGGTAACTCGCGAATGATACGCGTGATGTTTTGTTCCGAGGCCCGAATCGAAGCTGAATTGTCCGCATAGACTTTAGACTTTACATAGCCCCACAGGCAAGGGTATAACGGTGTGATATCACATGATCGTTGTGGCCAATCGATACTGAACAAAAATTACATGACAACTTGAAACGATTCACGCGTGATCCATCAAAAAAGGCTATTGAAAAAAGTACCTCTTCTTGGATCACTCGTTACAATAGTGTCATGATGTCATTTGAGCGTTGTAGCCTTTTTTCAAAGCGAAATTTTCTCAGTAAAAAGTGGAATTAAAGAATAATCGTTTATATTTGTTTGCGTATTTCGCTAAGCTTCGGCTTTTTCGACTTTTTCGATTTTTTTTTTTTACTTTCGATAGGTTTCGACCGACAATATCTTCTAGTGTGAATTTTTTTAGGCTAGATCCACTGAGTAGGCCGGAACCACTGCAGCTGTGGAAGATCTCTATTTTAACGCCGTGAGAAATTTTCAAAAATCGCCTGTGTTTAGACTCTCATACAGAGTGTGTCCTTTAAAATTGGAACACATTGATCCCAGTCACTGTGTGATGTTATCGTAGTTTGTTCTATGTACATCATTTAAAATTCCACTTTTCTTTAAAAACTCTTTTATTTCCCGGTATTATTTATGTTTAAAATAGAGGATATTACAAGGGACTAAAGCTAAGTTTAAAAAGAAAATATTATTGCTCTAACATCTATATAAAGTTAATATCCTAACGAACAAAAAATGCATACATCAAGTTAATGTCATTATAATTTATAATAACAGCGAACGAAAATCCTTCCCCTTCGCTCCTCTTCCTTCTCCACCACTGCTTTGCTGAAAATCTTTGCGCGGAATGCACATGAAAAGCGACAAATAATTACATGAGCGAGTTAAGTAAATAGGCACAGGCACTATACGCCACACATACACACACAAACTAGTGCTGGTATGAGTGTGTTCAATGTCTGATTGTCGCAAGTGTCTGTCAGTTGTTTTAAGCACATAATCAATGTTGTGCGCTTATCGACGGACACGATCGCCAATCGAACCGGCATTCAGGCAGTCAGCCAGCAATCGATGCACACGCCGAGTGGCAAACAACCGAATTGCGCAAAAGCGAAAAGTGCACAGTAGCAGTAGTCGATGCTGCCACCATCGCACCCCGTCCGTCATCCTCCCCCCAACAGCACAAAGACAATAGGCGATCGCAATGGCAAAAGCGCATGCTATTCAGCCAGCCGCCCATCGCATAGCGACGCGTATACGCTAGACTGTCGGCTTTGTTGTTGCCAGCCGCATGTTGGCTGCTTATCTGTGCATCGATGTGTACCGTTGCTCCAACGATCTACCGACGCTGATCGTACGATCGACCGGCGAAATTTATAAAAATCGAAAACCGGACCCGAAGGAATGTGTGCATCGCTGCTAGCCAGTCACATGTTGTTGTTGGCAGACGCAGCGCACTTAAGCGCATTGTTGTAGGGAAGATTGAGTCAGAAGTAGTAGTTGCAATGTGCGTAGCTGCGTAGTATTTGTCAAGACACGCCGATTCCCATTAGTCGTATGAAAATTTCGATTTGGTTTGCCGCGAAGGCGAATTTGTTGGCGAAAAATGGCTCACACGGCATAAATCACCGTAATATGGGTGCGAGATATGTCTGTCCGTATCTGTATGTGTATGTATTATATGTGGCATCGGTGATGCCCGATATCGATGATACTAACGAGAAAGAACAGAAGGCGGTGTCTACCAGCGAACAGCGAGTACAATGTGGTGAAAAGGTAGCAACTCCACCAAATTAGCGACCGGGGAGGCAGAAACTGTGCCGCTGACACGGCCTATTGTTTGTTCGAGCTACGCAGATAACCTCACTGATGGGAACGACGATTGCATATCGTTTGCCTGTACATTTCACGCGCTTCCCACCACAATCTACCGTGTTTGCTCGCCAGCTTTATTGCGCTCTTCGCTTGTGACACTTTTCAAATGAACTTAACACATTTTGAATGCAGACAACAACAACTTAACCGCAACAACAACTCGTTGGCGACAAAATGCTGTGATCATTGTCGATCAGCAAAACAAATCATTAAACGAATTTGGTGTTTCAACGAAAAAAACAAACCGCCCGCTTGACACACACTTCACACTCTGGCTCTCAGCGTGTTGCGTAAATGAGCGCAAGCACGAAAATCGATTGTGTGAGTAGTAATCAGTTGTGGCCTGCCGCGTTCACCGCGAATAAATTAAAAACAAAGGGCAAACATGTTGCTGGTGACATTTTGTACGTACGCCCGTTGGAACAATGTCCGTCCGCCGTCAGACCAAATGCGTGTACAACTTTTTTTTCGATTGGGGGTGCCCGCAACAACAAAGGCCGACGCAGTCGTAGTCAGAGTTGGTCCGTTTGTCCACAGCAAAGTAGTTCAAGCGTCTGTCCATATTTCTCCAAGCGATCCGTTTCAAAAAAAAAAAAGTGCGCATGCAAAGCTTGGAATCGCGTCCAATTCACATATGTGTACATATGTATGTATGTAGCTTCTGAAGTGCTTTTGCGGCTTCAACTCTTTTGTTTTGTTTTTGTTATATTTGTTTCGTTTTCCTTTGGTTAGTTTGTTGCACGGTTTTGCTACATAAAAGGGCAATTTCGTTTTAGTGCCGCGGCCTTGTATAATTGGACCCGAAGACAGCGGAATGCCTTTGAGTAAAAGCGACTTGAGCCGCCTTGCCGGGTTTCTTTTAATTTTGCGCATTTTTATTTTATTTTTTTATTTGTTTTTGTTTAATAAAATTTGTTGCTGCTCACTGTGTCGCACTTTGTCTTTGTTTTAGTTTGTTGTCATTTCATTTATTTATATTTTTTTTTTGCGTGAATAAGTTTTTGCTGCGAAGTTTGTGTGTGAGTAAGGTTTAGAACAAGAGGATAAGAACTTATTTTTATATATTTTGTGTATACAGAGTGCATTATGGTATAATCTTCGACCGAATATTCGATTTCGATTGCGAATTGAGACCTCAAGGCATTATTGAGACCTCAAGGCATTATAACTTCAAGTTGGAAAATTGGCGAGTTAAAGATTCAAAATCGCTTTCAATTTTGGGTTCCAATAAAGACCTGGACAAAAAAGGCAAAAAAAAATGTTTAGCTATCGTGGAAAGTAACGAATCAAACAAACAACTAGTATTAATGGTGGATCCAGAATTTCTTGCTGGTTCTACAGAAAGAAATTCCTTTCATCATATTTTTAATATTGAAGTTTCCTCGTATTTTCCTCTAAATTAATTTTCCGCGCTTAGATTTAGTAGTGGACTTAATGACTTAAAATCTCCAATTGGTGTCAAACAGCGAAAAGGAGAACTCGGTTATAATCGTGTAACCAGTGTCAACGTCAAAAAAGAAGAAGAAGAAGTGTTCTCAATATTTCGTCAATATTTTTATTGTTATCAGAAGTACAATTTTCGATAAGAGACTAAAGAAATGAGGAAATTCTAGTAAACTTAGTAGTTTCCATAAACAGTAACTTCAGATACCTAACTCTGAGTCTAAGATTTTACATGTCATTCGAAAGAAAAAAATCATTTGATTAAAGATTGGAGATTTTTTCTTCGAAAACCCATATTTTACTACATTGTTGGTGGCTTTGTCACTATCTCACGTTTTTTTTTCTCCCAAATAGAAAAAAATCTATTTAATTTAAGATTCGACATTTTTTCTTCGAAAAACCATATTAATGTCTTTCTCACGATCCAACGTTTATTTCTATCATTTTCAAAGTATTTTTTATGAAATAAAATTCCTTTGAACTTTTTAAATTTATTTTGTTTTGTTTTTTTGTTTAAAATATAATTTTTATGAAAAATTTTTTTTTTTGTAATTTCCAAATTCGTGCTGAGTTTCGGTTTCGCTCACAACACTAAACCCTCAAATTCGTCACTAAAAATTTATATAACTCCTGTATTGTTCTCCCTTTATTGTCTCAGATGCCTTGCAGCAGCGTGAGAACTTTAGGATTTTATAAGAAATGTCAATTTTGCAGTGGCAGATTGCATACCTTTGCCTACAAACATACAAACATGTGCAAATTGGTCAGTCTGGCCGTGAAATGCGCCTTTTTGTATTCTACATGTATGTATATATATACGTAAATAAAAAAATATATGTATGTATGTATCTATATAGGTGCGTAGTTTAATGCGTCGAAAAGTGATGAGATGATTGGACAACCAATTTCATGAATCATGACTCACTTTCAATCATTTAAGCAGTATGGGTGTGTAGTAAACACAATATATTGTGTGTGTGTATATAAATAAAATGTTCTTATTATATGCAGTTTATTAATTACTATTATTATTAAGACGATTCAAACTCACGATTGCTTTTTATGAATAGGAAAAATATGTGAGACGGCGTTTGTATAATTTTTGTATAAAAACACTATTCTAAGAGCATATTTTCGTTATTTGTCCTAAAGAGTTTTATTTTGTAATTTTTTTAAATTAATATTTTTGGCACAAAGTTTGATTTTGAGTTTTGATTTTTGGCACGTTATATTCTCTATTTTTGAACGATTTTGAGTAATTTGAATTTGGTGTAAAATGTGCTTAGAGTGAGGATTTTACGTTCACATAGTGGTGATAGGCCATCCGAGTGAAAAACATGTTCTAGTGTTTTATATAGTGGAGCTCTCGGAGGTCAGTTTTAGTAATAGAAAGTTTTGAAATACAGATAAAAGAGACCATAATATGTTAACGAATTTTTAGATCAATTATACCGGACCTCAGATTGTCCGTAAATTGATTTATTTCAGTTTAAATTTTTTATTTTTCGTTTCCAATGTGTTGCAAGCTGCTATGAATTTCTTTCATTTTTTTACCTTTTTCAAAGACTTTTGCACTGGTCTATAAAGGAATAGTCGAATTGAGGATACCAGGAAATAGATGATATTTGAATATATTCTTCTTTGTCTTCCAAAAAAATGACGGATGTTTTAAATAAATCTTCTTGAAAAGCTCAGTAAATATAGATTACAAATGTCAATTATATTTTTCTATTATAACTAATGTTTTGCTTTGCTTGTGCGAATTATTATTAGTTGAGATATATGTATAGTGGTTACTCATACGCCGCACAGCACATATATTTTAAGTATTTTATACTAACACACAATATTGCTCAAAAACTGTTTTAATAATTATAATAATAATTTCAATTTCATTATTTAGTGACATTGTGATATTAAAATTCTCATTAATCTAATCAACAATGTATTCTAAAACAATTAAATTTCTATATTTTAGAAGAGAAAAAATTGCATATCTCACCCTTTCATATTGATAAAATGAACGACTTGGTCCGGCACGGCCATACAAATATGGATAATAAGCACCGTACATTACTTCGGGGCAGGACACTGCCATCGTCCAAGTGATCCAAGGACTGAAATTTTTTGTAAAATCACAGTTGCTGAAGGTCTGCTACTTTGGATTTGGCTTGTGGTTGGATACCTAACGTAGTTCCTGTTGTATTTTAATCTGGCAAATTGCACAATTATTTCTTTTTATTGTTAAACTAGCTGCCAAGTAACTGAATTATTATTATTATTTTTTCAATTTCTTATGCGCATGTGATGAATAACGGTTTCTTGAAGCACACGAAGCACAACACTTTTTCACACACAGCATGCGAATGCTCTTCAATTTAACTTCAATTAAGTATGCAATGGCAATAACAAAAAAAGAAAACACAACAATGCTTGAATTTATATTTTTCACTAATATGAATTACAGCTTAACGCTTGTTGTTGTTGTGTGCAACGCCTTAAACGTGCGTGTGGTATTATTAATATCGCTTCTTGTTGTTGTTTTTTGCTTTCTTGTTATTGTTGTTTTTATTAGTGACACTACACGTTTTTGTTGCAGCTGTTGTTGTTGTTGTTATGACTGTGTCGGTGTGTGATGGTGATGGTGTTCACTTGTTTGGTTCCGCTGCAATGCCGTATTCCAGGAATGAAATCTTCGTGCCAATAGTTTTATTGCATTTTACATACCGCGTTTGAAAATAACAAAAACAACGGCAAAAACGAGTTACACAAACATCAACACGTCCACACTATTCGCGCACACAATGGCAAAAGCACAGGTGTTGTGTATTTGTTTTTGTACTTGTATTTGGTAGGCAATGTTACACGCACAACCGATTGAACGCGAACAAACGGGCCGAGCACACGATTTTCTATTATTTATTCCTCTTTGTTTACAATATATTTTTTACTCGTTTTTTTTTTTGTTAGTGCTTTTTAAGTAACAACAATTTAGTTGTTGCACTTTATCATAGCGGCTGGCTGGCACAGTTGAGGGAGCGGAACGGCGGTTGCGAATAATGTTTTAATTGCTCACCTCATGCACGTTTCACTCGCTGGTATTTCTCTCTCATCGCGCGCACTGCTACTCCACGGCACACACACACATACACAAACACGCACACAAATAATCGTGCGACTCCTATTCAGCCAAGAATAGTCAGTTATGTACGTTTCACCTCTCCCCAGCATACATTCGCTACCGTGGGCCGGTCAGCATTCACCACTGCAGCAAAGCTTCCCCTCAACAGCACTTGCTAAGCCGTTGTGCTGGTCTCGTCATCACGATCGCGTTCCACGTCATCATCGTCAACAGCATCGACGAAAAATCGGCCTGGCCACCATCAATTGCACTGCAATTAAGAAGAAGAAGAGGAGTCATTATCAGAAAAGTAGTGCTATGAATATTAAAAATGGTGGAAATACTCGTTTCGTGCGCAACTCAATGGGGTGCAGTGTTCGCAAAAAAACTATAATTAGAAATGAAATAAGGTTATGTGGCGGCAAAAACAACTGACGAGAAAGGCTAGTTTAAAGCCATCATAATTACGTGCGGATTAACATATCTGCATAGGCTAAGAGTGATTATATACCACAGACCCGCAAAGAGACTAAATGTGGTAAGAAGCCAAGCTCATCTGGAAACTGTTTTTTGCAGAGAGATAATTAAAAGAATTGAGGACATGCGAATACAAATGAGAATGAGCGCAAAGTAACGAATGGAAGCTTGTTGGTCATAAATGTATTACATTACTGTTATAAGGTATGAGTATTTTATATATCGATGGTTCAAAAGAGCAAACTATGTATTTAAAAAATAAAAATAATATCCACTTGGAAGCTACACAAAAAATGCGTGTTTTTATGAATTGTTTTTTGGCATTTGATTTAACAAAATAATAAACATATATTAACAGAATTTAATATATGTATTTAAATACACGGTGATTCATCTTGAAAATTTTTTGACTACTTTTAGCCCGAAGCCGTCCTAAGAAAATGTCTGACGGTAAACAAGTTTTTTTTTGCTTAAATCTAAAGTCGATCAATTCAGCCGTTACGGAGAAAAATTTTCGGGCCGATTCTGGAAACATTGTTTCGAGGAAAGCCAGTTTAAAGTTTGGAGAGCCGGTTACACTAAGTTAAAAAATTCTTACAAGGTCGCTTTTACCTTCGAAACTATTTGTCGGATCAACCTGGAAATTTTGGATTATATTTTGAAATACATACATATACATATATTATGTACATTCATTAAATATGGACATCAAAAAATCGATTTTTTGACATTACTAAATGAATGTAACCTTTAAAACTTCTTAAGTTTCCGCGGTTTCTTAATGTTTCTTAATGGTTGCTTACAACTATTTTGTATAACTAGTAGTAAAGGAAAGAGAGCCAATGCAAATCGAGTGATTGCGTGGTGATTGATTGAGGAGTTTGGAGCTCCCTTAAGAAACTATTTCACCAGAAAAAATTCTTACAAAAAGTAACGAAGCTTAGATTTTCAGCTGTCAAATAATTGTTGAATGTCGATATATGAATAGAATGACGCAACTTTTATTAACCACTAAAAATAGTTTTGCCTATAGAATAAATATATATCGTCGACATATATTTGATTCCAAACCCTACACATTCAAAAGCTAAGTTCAATAAATTTGTAAGTATTTGGGATTCCATTATAACAAAAATTTAGATAAGATTTCTCTCAGAATGGAATGAGAACTCACAGATTGCTGAGAATTTTTATCCAAAATAATTAAAATTTTATCCAAAACAATTAAAATCTTACAAGTCTTCATTTTTGAACTTTAGATTTTCTTAGGACATGTACATAAATCTCTGAACCACTGAATTGGCCCCGACGGCCAATGAATACAAGAAGGAAGTTTTGAAAATGTCTTTAGAAATGTCGTAATTTTATAACAATCGTGAACGAAATAATTTTGAAACCAAGAATAAATAAAGAATATGAATCTTTTGCATAAATGATGCCGAGCAGAAGTCGTTAAAAAGACATGGATTTGTGGATATGACGTCGAAACTGTCCAATAACCTATAAAATTGCTTTCCAATGACGAGGCCAAACAAAAAAAATTGGAGAAGACTCTTGACTTGTTCTAGTCAGGAAAATAGGATTAAACGTTGGTATCAATGCTTATATTGACACAGGAGTATATTTTGAATGCGGTACTAAAGATTTATATTAAAATATGTGAAAATGTAGTTTTTTGTCAGTCAGTGCGTATCAAATTTGATCAGCTGGTAAATTGATCAGTTATAGTTAGTATGTTTTTGTGCAATATAACTGAGTCGGCTAATCATAGCCGCTCAAGGCGACTTGATAAAGAAATACGATTTTTCTATCGATTTGGCTTTTTAATTCGATTAAGAGAAGTAAAGAACCTATAAATGGTTAATTCAATAACCTGAAAATAATGTATGGAATAAGGACAACTGCAAATACAAATTGGCATCATATTAGCGCTCGAAGTCTAGTTAATTTTGAAACCATTGAAGTTCTACTAAAAGAACGAAATAACATAAATGCCGTGGTGCGAAATTTAACGTAGACCGTTCATGTCACTTAAGTTCCTTAAGTTCAGCCATTCTAAAGCAACTTATATAAAGCCAATAAGAAACATGCATTAACATATAAAAAGGAAGTTATCTCTCAAAAGCCGACGTATTTTAATATATATCTATATGTATGTCTGATCGCGCGAAATTTTTAAACTAAAAAAGAAGGATTTAAAACATTTCAAGAGATTTTGTGTCTTCATTTTATAGAATTTTTGTTAGACAACTCAAAATATGGTCAGTCGTAAGAGAAACTTTTTCAAACTTTTTTTTCGGCTTATACCGAAAGAAAATTCAAATTTGCCGGCATGAAGGGATAAACTTTACAAAAAATATCTGCCTTGGAATAAGCACTCAAACTAGCGACAGTGAAAATGTTATATAGCTACTACGGGAAAGCTTTAGTTACAGTTATAAGAGAGTAGGAATATAGGTCACCGAGCTGTCCCCAAATAGACTTGTTTTTCTAACATTTTATATTATTATTAAACCCTAAATAATCGATTTAACATTTTATATCATTCATAGAAAGACCTCGAATACATTTGCAAATTGCATGAACATACAGACATATGTACATAGGTACTTGAGAATTCATATATCTGCGTATAATTTATAATCATCGAAAAATTCGAAATTGACTTTTTTATTGCTTACGATTCACTACATTACATATCTATGTATGTATATGTAAGTATGCATCACAAACTTTTAATCTTCCGCTGTCTAATATATCGAAAATATAACCATTTTATGACCAAAGCAGAAAAGTAGTGGTACATTATTTTTCATTTTAGGTGGTAATATATGTATATATTATTAAATATATAAAGCATATAACGCCTCTTGAAGCTTAATACCTGCTGTCTATTTGTGTTGTTTTGTGTAGATAATCCGCCTTGAGAGTGAATGAATTTCAAAAATATATTAGCTTTCTAAATCACTTTGTTTATTTGTAGTTTACTTTTGTTGTTATTTTCAATATCGCAGCGCATGAATTTTCAGTAAAATATTTTGCGCTCAACAAATTTCACAAACACACTAACACTTTGCAATATTTTTCTATACAAATATGCAGCAGCAATTTTTACACGGTTGAAAGAGTCGTCAAATATTCACGTGAATTCTCGAAAAACATATTTCAGATACTTTTTGCAAACACACAAACAACATTAATTTCAAAAGCGACAAGAATTTATTTTTTATTGAGTCTTCACTAACAAAAAACATTCAAGAATTCGCCTAATGTCAAATTCCAAAATACTTTGAATATTTCGATCGCAACACACATGAAGACCGATTAGGACACCGACAAACGCGCGCGTGCTAGAAATATGCGAAGAAGCTCGTTACTTAGCAGATAGATAGATTTGTTCGTAGCGTAGACACTTTCGCTTTCCGGCGTGCAATGGAAGGTATTCGATCGCGCACTCGCTGCTGCACATAAATCGAGTAACGCTTGGAATTCACAAAAATTCAGCTAATTGTCGCGCTTCACATTTAATTGCGCAACGTTGTCGCTATTGACGATTGAATTGCAGCTGCAACGAATTTGAATGACAACGCGGATGCGACACTGGGCCGCGGTTAAATGACGACTCGCCAACTAACGTCAATGGGGGAACACACACGTTTCCCTTGCCCTCTACTCAGATGCTGCTGCTGTCACCGTTTTCAACGCGCACAACGTTTTCAGATTTCGAATCAGCGCGAGCTACGCATTCAACATGCGCTGAGATACAAACAACACTGCCAGCGCCCAGCTGTTGACATTACCGCTAGACGCAGTGCGCGGACAGCGTAATGCCAAGTTGTGGCGGCGGTGCAGTGGTAGGAAAGAGCTAACTGTACGATTTGAGAAAGTACGCGATTTGTGCGCGCTGATTGGTAGAAAACTCGTTTTCGCTTACGACATATGTGAATGTTTGGCTGTGTTTGTGTAGAATAAGCCACGCCTGGCACTCTGCTAATTCTTATTAATTGTGTAATATGGTGTAGGAATGCAGTTCTGGCGTTCATTTTGACTAAAGTTTGCTGCCGCATACGCTGCAGGAGTGTGTGAGATAGCGAGAGTATGCCGTGTGGGTGCCCGACAAGGAAACAGAGTGTAATGTGTTGTTTGTTCGAATTGGAAGTGTGTTGAGAGGGTAGTTTGATTTTTGTTTTTTTTTATTGTTGTGTGCTGAAGAAAATGGCGTCGCTCAAATGCAAGTATATACAAAGCATGGGAAAGCACTGATGTATGTTTATTGTTTGTGTACGCTGCCGCTGTTGTTGTTGTTCGTTGGCAACATAATGCATCAGCAGAAAGTCTTGTAAAGGTCACGAAGCTCAGGTGAACTGATGAGTATTTCGATTTGTTGCTGAAAAAGAGGAGGTACATTGATACGTGTGGCTTTTGAAATAACTTATATAAATCAAAAGGGCATTTTTTTAATGAAGAACAGCAATTTTCAAACTAAAATATTTTGTTGGACTAGATTAGGTACATAAAAGCAGAAATAGAAAATTCTGAACACAGAGAATTTGTGGATTACAAGATTAACTTCTGTACTGCTATATGAAAAAAAGCTTTCATCAAGCGAAAAATTTGTAAAAAAAAACATTATGTTTGGCGCGAGGGAATGTTCTACGGTTCACAACTTTGTCTAAGGGACCAGAAGTCTAAACCGATTTCGAACCACTGATTTTTAAGGAGAAGTTTTTTTTAAGGATTACAAAAATTTGTTCGTGCGTTCTTGAGAGAGCAGATGCGGAAATGTTCTACGGATCATTCTAAAAGGCTTTGCGTCTAAAACCAGTTTCAAACACCGATTTTTAAGTCGAAGTGTGGAATTCAAAAAATCTCAGTTCTTGAGATATCCGAAGGAAATTTAATATGTGGGTCGTTTCGGGTCGGAACCGGTTTCAGGACCATATTCCTTTAGCCAAAGTGGTTCAGAATGACCCATAAAACATTTCCCGCATACGTGATTTTATACAAAAGAACAAGAGTCTCATTTCTGCAAAATGTGGCCCTCTGATCCATCAATTGTTCAAGAAAAAATCTGCGAAAAAAAGACCCTACGAGGAATGCGCCCGGTCGCTCACGGTCACTGGATATAATGTCTACAGTGTGGAAAACGTATGTACAGAAAAAGTATAGTTTAGTAGTTTTTATTGTATCCTTATAGAAGGTTTGACATACGAGATTGGAAATCGAGATGAAAAAGTACTTGGGTTGGATTGGGCCATTGATGAGCTGCTAATAAGCATCCAGCCAATGGAAGAGCATTCACCTAAGCGGTATGCCAGAGATAACCAACCTCCTGATTTCTGAAATCGAAATAATATACCTCTTCTTCTGAGGACAAACTGGCAGCGGTAGATGGCCAACTTGGAGAAGTAAGATGACATAAAGTGTTTTGGGGTGGCTCTACGGAATTTTCGGTCAATTAAAATATCACTAAACCAAATATAGTAGAGATCATCGTTAAAATCAATCTAGGTATCACATTAATATGGAAATATCGAGTTAAAGTTGGAACTTTCTTGATTAGTTGTTGTTGTTGTAGCGCCACAAAAGAGCCCCAAAATAATTTCGAGGCATGGTGCCGAGTTGACAGTCCTTGGTCGGATAAGAATCGGGGTCCGTTCTAGTTACTTAGACCGGACTGCCGTGGGAATCACAGCCATATGCTATTGGGGTCCGAACTCAACAATTTTTTTGAAGATTTTCTTAGACCATACCTAATTCCGTGAAGATATCTCGACAGATTAAAAAGTTTTCCTTACAGAGACTATATTTTGATCATTTGGTTTGTAGCTATTGGAGGATGGAGTCATGAAGTTCACGTAAGTGAGGAAAATTCTCTGATTGCGATTCACTTGGGAGTGGTCAGAAACGATTCTTTTCGACCAAGTATCCTCTGGGTAGCCAAAGAATATCCGTTTGAAGGCGAAGGGATCCACAGGGTTGTGCTGGGTTTGGGACCCGCCACGTAAAAAAACGCTCTCAATGAAAAACCCTCGGCTAAAATCGCGTAAGCGGTGTCTACGCCAGTAAAGAAGATTGTAGCTTTGTGCTGTAGTGGTCCGATATCGGCGGTTCCGACAAAGCTTCTTGGGAAGAATAGGACATGTTTCGAAATCCATAAAAATTATTTTAATTTAATTTAGTTATAACCTTTGCTTTAAGAAAACAACCCCGATTTGTTTTTTGTTTGTGAAGATGTCGTCTTTATTTCAGTCTTAACACCTGTATTAATTGAAATGTGGACAACTTTTACACTAAAGCAGTTGTTGGACAACTGTTGGAATAACTACATAATTAAGTAAATAGTTGGATTAAAAAAAAAATAAAAAATGAACAACCTTTAAAAAGACCAAACAGAAAATCTCGTTTCAAATGATCAAGCATAACATTGGGATGTCACTAAGGAAACTGAGCAAACATAAAATTTATTTGAAACCCATTAGCAAAGTCCACGCTGATCATTTTCCCATTTAACTTTTTTGTGCATAAACATTTTAAGGCGTTAATCGTTTGGGATCACGTGGGAACATCGACGTTTTACGAATATTATCAAGTCCCAGATAGAGCATGACCACACGCTCCATGCCTATACCACCACCAGCATGCGGTGGGCAACCGAAACGGAACGATTCAATATATGCCGCAATCTTCGAAGTATCTATAATGGAAATAACGACAAAAAAAAAACAATTAGTAAATGAAATAGAGTGCGCCTCGCAAAAAAGTACTCACCGATCGCATGATGTTTTGCACGTTCGAGAAGAAAATCGGGATCGTGTATACGCTGCGCACCAGAAAGTATTTCCTCGCCACGCATGAACATATCATACGAGTTGGAATACATTGGGTTATTGGGATCGGGCATCGTATAGAAGGGGCGAATAGCCAGTGGAAATTTGTCCAATACATAAAAATCGGTGTCATACTTTGCCTTAACCAGACGGCCCAACAGCTTTTCGTTTGGTGTAGAGAGATCTTCCTCATCACCGGTTTCAACGCCAGCTTCACGCAACATTTGTACACCTTCAGCGAATTCCAATATCAATGGCGGCTCCAAGAACTTGAATGGCTCCACTTTAAATTGCTGATTTACCGCAGCAATTTCCGTGCTGTAAGTGTCACGTAAACCCTTAAAAATTCCGGTGAACGTATCGGCAATGGTGTGCAAGACCTCGTGGTAGTGATATTTGAATGCCATCTCCAAATCGAGACCCACGAATTCCGTCAAGTGACGGTGAGTGTTGGAGTCTTCCGCACGAAAAACAGCGCCGACAGTGTAAACTTTATCGAAATCAGCAGCAATAGCCATTTGCTTATACAATTGCGGAGATTGAGCCAAATAAGCGGAGTCTAGAATTGAAAAAATAACGTGTTAACTATCCAAAATAAAACGCAGTTAACGGTTGTTTACCTTTGAAGTAGCTGACAGTAAATACGTTTGCGCCACCTTCACTTGCGGCGGATATAATTTTAGGTGTGTGTATCTCTGTAAAACCTTTTGCAGTTAGTATGTCACGGAAGAGACGACAAACCCCAGCTTCCAAACGGAAAATAGCTTGATTGGCCGGTGTACGCAAATCCAACACACGGTTGTCCAGACGTGTATCCTGGTTTACGCGTATATTCAAACTGTCGGCATCCTATAAGATTGTATATTAGTGCCCGCATATAAAGTCGAAATTTTATTTACACTTACATCGGGGTTTTCGGCACGGGATGCATCTTCGATTTGCAGTGGCAATTGCGGTTTGGCTTGTGACACCACGAATAGTTGTTCAATACACAACTCAATAGTTTGTTCAGTACAAGACTCGATCTTGTTTGGTACTGAAACAACTTTAGCTTGTACATCGATAATACTTTCTCTGCTTACGCTATAGGGAATATTGAAAGAGTTATAACATTTATTATTTCTAAATGTTTAGAGAAGCATTAACTTACTTGCCGCTAAACTTCACCATTTGTTTGGAAATACGGTCTCCAACAGCCAAAATACATTGCACGGTGCTGCTCTGCTGACGCAACACTAAGAAACATTGCTTGCCCTTCGAACGGGATGTATGAACGCGTCCGCGCACCCACACCAATTGGTCCCGATAAGCTGGCTGGCTCAATTCGCTCACTGACACGAATTTACGATCTTCAAACTTTTCCTTCGATTGAATAAGACCAGCAGAACCATAACGACCTGCTGATACGTCTACGCTATCACCACCTTCTTCAGCATTGTTCGCCGAATTGGCCGCTTTAATTTCAGCTTTCTACAAAAAAAAAAAAACAAAATTAAGTGGGATTTATACAATAAGTTTTAATCTACTTATTATAAATAATACCTTAGCAGCTTTCAATGCCTCCTTCGCTTGCTTCTTTGCTGCCTTCTTTGAAGTCGTCTCACCTTCAACCGCACCAGTCGCTACGTTTTCCTTATCAGCTACCATACTGTTTGCTTTCTTTCGTCTAAAAATTGATAAGCACAAAAATGACCACAAGCTCATTAAAAATGTTCATGCAAAACAAAAAAGCAACAAGTCAAATTACAGCTAAACTATATTTCATCTCATTCGTCATCGCTACTGCACGTAAGCATCAAAATACCACACAGTAATAAGTTTTTTGGGGGGCGATGAGGAGTGAGCGGCTACATTTCGTATGCGGTTTCGCTATTGCGTCATGTTTGCCAATTTAGTTTTTTGCAAATAAAAGTATTTCCCATTTACACACAAATATTTGGCCTTAGCACGTTTTCAACACATTGCACTCAGAGCTTTCGTTTGCTTTCTTTTCGTTTTTCTTTTTATGATTTTTGATTCACAGCTGCAGCACCGGTGCAAATGTCTGCTCCCCTTTCCCTTCCACATAATATAAATCACATGGTACTTTGCGTCATTAGTTTTGTAAAACTATTACGTTGTATATATTACACGAGTCGTAGTATGTGAATTGGAAAGCTTATGTTTTATTCACTGCTCACCTTTTCGATAAGAATTTATCTCGATTTCGTTCGAAATTTGTGCTCAAAAACACACAAAATGCAACACCACACGCGTTTCACGTCCACCGCATTCCACAAAAGATGAAATTCAATTGTCATTGCGGTGACAGCTGTGAATTGCGGACGTGTCACCACAGGGTTGCAAGAAAGTGAGCAATAGAAAATTGATGTTATTATTAGAGATTGTGCATAAGTTACAACTCTTTTTTTTATAATAATGATAAACATTTAAAAAGCAGTATATCAAATTATTTGGAACTCATAGACAATTTTTAAATACTACTTCATGCACTTTTCATAATTATTTTAAATACCGTATTGGTATCACCCTGTTTCCGAACATGACTTCCACGTCTTGCCATATCTTACCTTTTAAAATCCCCATATAATGTACGGTATATTGATCTCTTCTATGTATATATGGTCTATATACTCTCATATATTACTTAATTTATAATACACGCATATGTATGTACATATGTATACATTTTCTTTGCATTCGTGAATAAACTAAAATGTTTTTATTTGCTTACTTACCACACTTATTCAAATAAATTTACGTACAATGTTTTTATTTCGAACATATTTTTATTATAAAGAGAGAAAGAGAGACTTATACTTATATATAGCTGATAAACTTAGCAAAATATTTTAAGCCTTAAGTATTTTATTTAAGAAAACTTTGGTCTTCTCGAAAGACTTATGTTTATGTCAATAAATTTCTTGTTTTTTCGTGCTATTATAATGGTTTTTTACTTTAAAATATTAATTAACAGTGAACAAGTTTGAAATTCGTGAACATGCATATATACAAAAATAGCTTACAATGAAATTGTACATACAATTATTAAATATTTAAACAATAGTGACTTTTTTTGGTTTTGATTGCTCATTTCAATATGTAAGTTTCTGTTTACATATACTTTTATATTCGTTTATATGTAAAAATTGCTTATAATTTCTTTTATAATTATAAAATATAATTATATTTATTTTTTACAATATTAGTCATTTAGGAACTGCAAATTCTTTTAGTAAAAAACGTATTACTTTCATATAGTTCTGACTAATTAACATTTCTACTCAACGATGACTATTTCAGATGCCTCAGCACCAATCTTATATTGGTTGTAACATCATTTGATTTCAAAAGTTAATTTTGCATTATTTGTCATCTTTAGTAATGGCTTTCACAAGACAATGTTCAACCATGGAGCACATTAGCGAGTATTTTAAGGTACACTGATGATCGGTGGGCACTATTTTGGTATATACATTGACGCATATATGTATATTGAACAAAATTGGTTGGTTAAAGCAATTATCTGCCCATTATTGTAGGCTCATCTGCCATTGCTACTTCATCGTTAGGTGCCTTCGCACCCTTCTTCTTGCCCGAATACCACATAAATAGGAGACCACACACTAAATTCACTATAAAAGTAAACCACGCTAAGTAGACGCCATAACCATAACTGGAAATAATAAATGTAAGGGTTTTATTATATTAAATTACATATAAAAAATATTAATAATTAAAACATATGTATATGAGTGAAAATATTATTATAGCACTAATATTTAAAAGTGGCAATACTAAGCGTTTAACTCGGGAACGGTATGAAATTGAAACTAGTAAGTAGTTTTGTTGCTGCAACCGGAAAACGAACTATTACCGTTACTCGTGCGCTTGCAAAAACAAATGTCCAAATTTTGTGCAACTCATTGTGGCAAATATAAATCATAGTTATTTTTCATACAAAATTCGAATACTTACGTAAGTTCAGCACCTTCGGGATAAGCGTAGAATAAGTGCTTCTTTGTGTAATCAACGGATGAAAAGAGCACCTGTAGAACAACCACGGCAGTAGAGGCGGAAACCAGGTGAATACCACCAGCTAAACGCTTAAACATATAGCGCGGATTCTTGAAAGTGTAAAAAGAGAAAACCGAACCCAGACTCATAACGAACACGGTGATACAGGCAAACGAAGCCTGTGTGCGTATATAATCTGCCGAAAGAAAAACAAAAGTGTAAAATATTGTTGTGAAATAGACTGTTGTGAAAAAGACATAACTGGGCGTCTACTTACCCATCAGCTCCACGTCGATGCCGGGATCTTTGTTCAACGACTTGGGGTTGGTGAACATGTCAATGTACTTGCAACGCTCTGGAAAAATGTGTAGGTAATTTTGATAAAATGATTTTAGTACATTATTCATACGACTCGAGCTTACCATTCGGTTGATAGACATAACCGTTCGCTTCGCGACCACTGCTTGGTGGTAGTGGTGGCACCAGTTGCAATATCACCTGATGATCATCCAGTACAAATGCGGGCACGCCCAAATCACGCACATATGGCCAGAAAAGCTTTGGCACAAAGGGTTTCTCATTCCAACCCACAAATATGGCCAATTGCGCCGCTTCTGGTATAACAAAATAATATGATGTTGCATTGACTCTGACTTTTTGAAGTGCTGTTCCGAAGATTTTTCGTGATTCTATTTCGCGTACATTTAGCGGATCGATTGCGATCGGCTTGGCATTTATGGGTATGGTTTCGGCTTGTGTGGCTGTTGTGTTCAATACAAGATCTTCAAAGATTTTTTTGAATGCCTTAAACTCTTCCTCGTCATTACGTACCCAATGCGCAAACATGCGTCGCCTAGCGGACTCCGTAAAATTTTTCATCGGTATCTCTACAATTTCCTCGCTAAATTCGCGCACAAACTCTAGCGCTGATGCATTCAATTTGGCATCCAATAACGTTGTAGGGTTCACATAAGCTATGGACGTGAAGTTGCGCACCACATTGGCGGTGGGCAATGCGTTAGGTGTTTTAGTGTGCCGACAATGCACCCACAAACCGGAGTGTGAGTCCATAAAAAATCGACGTGTCTCCGGTATGAAAATGCCTGTTGAAAAAGAAAATTTAAGTATATTATAAAAATTAATCTAGAGTATGCCTTAACTTATATACACAAACTTGAGTGATATTGTAACAAATATTGAAATTGTTGTAAAGTAGTGAAAATTTCAAGTCGTAATGCAATTTTTTAGCGCTTCACTGAATTTTAAGGCTTTAACCCTTTAATTCTACGCTAGAACTAATCGGCTAATTTATAAATATTTATGCGGGTTATAAGCGGGGTTACCAATCTTAAAAAAAATTTTGGATTTATAATTCGATTTTGATTTTTAATTCCAATTTAGGGAAGTGTAAGTTTGACTGCTCCAGTGTATACAATATGATAACTATGTGTGATAACTATACCGAGATAGATTACGGGTTATATAAATATAAATAATCAGGTTGACGAGATTTTTAATGCAAATTATCGGGCTTACAAAATAAAAATAATTTAATTGAAATGATAATTCAATTATTTGTTCTGGTTTAATTAAAAAAAAACATGAAAAAATCAATTATGGAATAGGTAAAAATTAAATTAAAAATTAAAAAACTATTAAAATTCTATCTTTTTCTTCTCAGCTTTTCGCTATTTATGCGAAAATAAATGAAATTAAACTGCTTCCTGTTAATTTTTTCCAAATGCTTTAAATTATCGCGCCGTAAAAACAATTTAGTGAGCTTAAAACGATTAAATATACGCGCCATTCGTAAATCAAAATAAATTAAATAATTAGAAGAATCATTCTTAGGCAAAGCATAGCGGATATATAATTACAAAGAAGCTAAGGCGTCTATGTAATGTCTAATAGGTAGTACAAGAGCCGAACAAAAAGACTCGTGCTAAAGGCGGAACGATAATACTTTCTGGCAAATATGTAATAGTGGTCATAAAACGTTGTTGTTGTATGTAAGCATTCATTCAAAAATGAAAAAAAGCTATAAAAGTTTTGTAGTGCGAATAACTAGCTCATAAAATTGTGAATATTGCGTTGTATAGTTTGCTTCTGATCATTGACGGCATAGTGCTTCCTACTTTTGAAGAAAATAACAACAACAAACAAATTTACAATTCAAAAGTATTCGATATAAAGGCAATAACATTGTCACTCAAAAGATTTTCGAATTCGTTAACGCCTAAGCTTGTATTGCGTATGTGTTCGGGTGTGCATACGAGTATTTCGTTTGTTATTAAAATGTCCAAATGTCATATGTTTTCTTTGGCGAAGTAAAATTCAAATGTTAAAATATTTAACTATTAACTGTTCGCTGACATTGGTTTTACCTTTTCCACCGGTTATTATCACCCAGTGGTCCGTTGAAATGGCTACAATCCACATGATGAGCGAGAGCACCATCAACACGCTGCAACCGAACAGCACACGACGTTGGAACATGTACGCAGCCATAAGCGGCTTGCGTTCCTCCTCGCGTCCGAGTGTTGAGCTGGAGACATCCCGTATCATTTTGCTGGGTTTTGTCCTTACTGTTGTGATAGTGTTATTTGCAACAGCGTTGCTTTTGTCGCTCTAAAAGCGTTTCAGCGCTTTGTATTGTCTTTATCTGCTTTATTGTTAATGCTTCGGTTTTAGCTTCTAACTCACCGGGCGTATAAGCAACTTCGTGCCCCAGCGGCCGTATTTATACGAAGCGCAGGCGCCAGTTTTGATTACTGTAAAATGAGTGAATTTTTTATTTTAATATATGGTATAATAGTAACAAACAATATACTGTAACAAATAAATATTTTATTTAAACACATATATTCGAGCGTTTATATGTATGTATTAGTCAAAGATAATTGTATAGCTCGCCTGATAACTATAGGATCAAATAATATTTTTGTTATTTAACTTTTATAAAATTATCAAACTTAAAATGTATAATTTCAAATTCGTCTTAGCATATTTTATACTCTGCAGTCAAGTTTTTTGTAATAATTCCAATTTATATTGGCTTTGTGTTATTAATTATCATCCTAAATGTATGCTACATTTTATAAACTCACACTCCTTGTTATGCACTAAAATTTTGCAGATGTTCATATTGTTCACAGCGAGCTACTCATTCATCGCCTGTCTTACATTCGCCAACCGTTGGAGAGTAGTGAATCGAACAAAGCATCCCTTATAGTGCAAAGGCGTTTCAGATTGCTTGAAAGTACAAGGCCAAACTTTAAACGCGTTTTCAAAGTCCAACCTTACTCGAAAACGTTTAAACCGATTAGTCTCAAATTTAAACACGAGCTTCTTAAATAAATTTTTTTAGTAATTAATATAAACAAAATTTTAATCAATAAATGTTTTTTCCTATTCCTCCAATCAATTACTAGATTTAACATTACAAACTTTAACGAAATCGGTTTGTTTTTTTTTAGTTTCAGAGGACTCAGTTCAGAGATATAGTGTTCACCACAAAATGTCTGTTTTGAGAGGAGCTCCCGGAGATCAGCCTTTCCAAATAAATATTTTTACTAATATTAAGCATTAAAATACAGTTAAAAGATTATATACAAAATACAAAAAATTTCAAAATTTTTCTCAGAAAAAAAAATTCTGGAAATTCGCTTTTTTCGGCCTTCTAATTATATATAGTATAACCGTATAACCCCTTAAGAGGTATCCGCATATTTTTTTGTACGAACTCGATCCTGTCGCTTCTATATGTAATTTTTTTGACAGAGAGTAGTACGATTTTTTTGAATCGAAGACAGCTAAGGTGAAAATTAGGAGTTTTTATGAAAATATTTGAGATTTTTTAGCAAAAATTGTCCATTTCCTCTATTGCACGTATGAAGTTCTACATATTTGCTATCAGGAAGAATAAAAACCATACTAATTAGCGAATTCCATTAGCTATCTCCGAAACAAATTGTTGGCCAAAGCGGTTTTTTTTTAACAAATTTTATGTATTTTAAAGTATTTTTTTTCAAAATTTAAATCTAAATTTTTAATTTCAATAATATTTTTAATAATTTCACTGTTCGTCAAACACGAGCACTGGCACGGCTGTCACCCGTGGCATATTGACGTTGAGTTATGTGCACGCATCATTGCCAAGTATGTGTGCGTAGGCGTGCCAAGGTGTGCGTGCAGACGCGGAGAATTTAACAACTGTTTGGATTAAGATGCGCAAGTGGTTGTCTATTTAGCTCAAATTGTGCCGTTTAAATTCGCGCAAAGATTTGCTTGTCTGTGTGTATGTATGGCTGTTTGTGGAAGTACACACTTAGCGCTGCCAAAATAGTTGACTGCCAAAATGTCAAAATTGCGTGCGACTTAATATTTTACTAATTTATAAGAATGCTTGTTGGTTTTGTTGTTAGGTTGGCGTCAACGTTTCGGTTTTCATTTTTCATTTTCGATTTTCAATTTTATTTTTACTTTCTTGCGGCCTACTTTTTGTTGTTACTACGTATATTTACTAAATAAACAACAAATAATTGTTGTTGTTGTTATTGTTGCGCATGTGTGCTTAGGTTTTTTATGTGAATATATGCACGTCGTTAAATCGGATTTAAATAAACAAAATTTTCACTGCCAGAAGACGAAGCAAAAAGTGCCAAATGTGATTTTCCCGTATGAAATGTGTGATAGGTGGTTGTATATATGTACATATGTATGTATGTATGTATGTATGTAGGACCGCGTGTGGTATACCACCTTGAAATTGAAGCTGGAATGAAAAATCCTACAAATAGATCACTGATCTGAGCCAACTATAGCTACTTTTGAGTAGTCCAGTGGGAAGCTTATATTATATATGTATGTAACGGGTGATTTTTTTGAGGTTAGGATTTTCATGCATTAGTATTTGACAGATCACGTGGGATTTCAGACATGGTGTCAAAGAGAAAGATGCTCAGTATGCTTTGACATTTCATCATGAATAGACTTACTAACGAGCTACGCTTGCAAATCATTGAATTTTATTACCAAAATCAGTGTTCGGTTCGAAATGTGTTTCGCGCGCGTGTTTTGTTCAGCGATGAGGCTCATTTCTGGTTGAATGGCTACGTAAATAAGCAAAATTGCCGCATTTGGGGTGAAGAGCAACCAGAAGCCGTTCAAGAACTGCCCATGCATCCCGAAAAATGCACTGTTTGGTGTGGTTTGTACGCTGGTGGAATCATTGGACCGTATTTTTTCAAAGATGCTGTTGGACGCAACGTTACGGTGAATGGCGATCGCTATCGTTCGATGCTAACAAACTTTTTGTTGCCAAAAATGGAAGAACTGAACTTGGTTGACATGTGGTTTCAACAAGATGGCGCTGCATGCCACACAGCTCGCGATTCTATGGCCATTTTGAGGGAAAACTTCGGACAACAATTCATCTCAAGAAATGGACCCGTAAGTTGGCCACCAAGATCATGCGATTTAACGCCTTTAGACTATTTTTTGTGGGGCTACGTCAAGTCTAAAGTCTACAGAAATAAGCCAGCAACTATTCCAGCTTTGGAAGACAACATTTCCGAAGAAATTCGGGCTATTCCGGCCGAAATGCTCGAAAAAGTTGCCCAAAATTGGACTTTCCGAATGGACCACCTAAGACGCAGCCGCGGTCAACATTTAAATGAAATTATCTTCAAAAAGTAAATGTCATGAACCAATCTAACGTTTCAAATAAAGAACCGATGAGATTTTGCAAATTTTATGCGTTTTTTTTTTTTAAAAAAGTTATCAAGCTCTTAAAAAATCACCCTTTATATACATACATATACATATATTGGATGTATTACGACTACTTTGAAGTTGGTATGACCCACAAGTCCGATTAGTCAACCTACTGTTTTTTCCTTACAAGAAAGTGTCAATTGCCAAATTTTGGTAAGAAATATGTAATTCTCACAATAGTTGAAAGCTGTTGCTAACTGCTTTGTATAACTTATTATTCCACATAAAATTTGTATTCCAAATTTGTTCAATTAATTCAGGTGCTTTGTTTTTAAATGCAAAATGGTCGAGGTAAATATGTTTTTTCTAGAAAATTTGCCTAAATTTGAGCCTATTCTCAAATGTGGTTGTCACATGACTTCGGTGAGGCATTCTTTAAGCCAATAAATTTAGATTAGATTTTTTTCTAGGCCTTCCAACTTGAAAAAGTTTAAAGGTTATTATAGTACTTATGTATTTAAATATATAAATAAATTACACTGAGATTTTTTATTGCTTATTTGCTGATAAATTTTAATTTATTTCGTTTTCAGATTTTTTGTAAATATTTTTTATTACTGTTCAAGGATCTGTTACAGAAGTGAAAGCAAATTATTTAACCGAAATCGTTTAATTTAATTTGCCGTTATACGCCGATAATTTTTTCACCGAAGTGAGTAAGAAACAGAAGTGCAGAGGTGAGTAAGTAAGTTAGTTTTTAGTATAATTGTTTTTTTAAGTATTTGCTTTACGCTATTCCTGAAAACCTACCCCAAGGTTTCTTTTAATTAAATATACCTCTGATTCACCATTGGGGTAACTTGCACACATCTGCGTGGATAAGTATTTCTAAAAAAAATTATATTTATATATGTATGTATATGCAGAAGTTTGCGTATATACATACTTACATTTATATAAAAATTATATAGCGATATAGCACGCACAGTATTTAGTTAGACAAACAAGTTCATCACGAATATCCCAAAAAAAGCTCTAAAAAATATTTATTTTTGAAAGCTGAAGGAATATTTTTTCATATTATTTAAGGATGAGCACGTGTAAAAGTGAACATACAAGCTAAATTCCCATGTTACCATTACCGCTATTCATGTCTGCATTTGCATACTCGCCGCTCTCAACTCGCTCTGAGTGTCGTACTTCGCCTTCATAAAGTGCTTGCAATACTCCTGTTGCATTTAACGCGAATTTCGGATGTTTGCAAATATTTATGTACGTGTGTGTATGTACATATGTGAATAAGTTGTTGCCCTTTTCTTGTTTTTGCCTCTATGCAAAATTTTTATTGTTTTGGACACGCATATGCAAACATGCGTGAATAAACATTACTAACATATAATGCATATAATACGTTTAGATATCTGTACGCATATATATAGGTAAGTGCATATACATACAAGTACATATGTACATATATGTCGCCATGTATTATATATTGCTGAGTTTTGTTTGGTTTAATTTGTCTGGCACTTGGCATTTTACTACTTGACTCAAAAAGTTTCTTTTTTGCCACTTGCGGTGTGCTTCTTGGCTGTTGCTAATGTTTTCTCACTAAGTGTTGTTGTTGTTTGTGTCTTTGTTGTATTAGTACATTTCGCTGTGCTGTATTTCAAGTAATTTTTAGCATTATATATGTATATATAATATGTGTGCCATATATTATATTATTTATTGGTGGGTGTGTGGCTGTGTGTTTTTGTGCTCTTGTCTTTAGTGGGATTTTCCCATTTGTTTTAAGTGATTTTTTTTTGAATTTGAAGAGCTGCTGATAATTTTATTTCTGTGCAAATCAAAAGTTCTGTTGTTCAATGAAAAAAAAATGCACGTATTGTATATATTTGTAAATACATATGTATGTATGTACTTATGTACATATATGAGTTGTTTAGGAAAAAAGTAAATCTAATGGGAGAAGCTAAATGCGGCAAATAAGTACAATAAATGAAACTAAATTAGGTGTGACTTGCTCGTAACATAACAAAATATCTTTGAATTATGTGAAAAAATAAAATTTTAAAATTTATACATTCTATTGTTGTTGCATGATTATTTTATAGAGTTTATTGCGTATTTTATTATTTGTTGCTTTAATTTTAGTTCACTTGAAATTTTGGGGAAAAGCACACTTTGACTTATAAAGGTGGCTACAGACTGAAACCCGTTAAAGATGTGCGGGTAAACTGAAAGGATAGATACATATGTATGTATGTATAAGGGACTTTATTTGAACTTATTGATATTGGAAAGTGGAATAGAACTCAAATTGAACATAATATTTTAAGACACCCTGTAATAATTTTTCCCCAGAAAAACCTTAAACATTTTTTTCCACAATAAATCTCTTGTTTTTTTAGGAATCAGCTCGTGCGACTGACGAACGTCAAGCAGAAAAAACAACCAAAAAAACATTTTTCGAGTTCTTGAGTTAAAAACTTTTCAAATAAACTCAACAAGAAAATCTTTTAACACAGATATGTAACAACATATGCCAAATCTCAGAATATATTGGGTAGTCGAAAAAGTATTTTCGTATTTTGCCTTTAATTAATAGATGTCGTTGTAGTCGTATAAATATAAAAAAATTAGTTGAAGTTTGATTAGAAATACGAAAATAGTTTTTCGACTACCATAATATCTAAAATAATATTTCTTAAAGCAGGGATATTAAGTTGAGTTTGGTCTTCATCGCACTATCTAAAATGATTTTATTTCTCTTTAATTTCACTACGATTGAACAAAAAACTTTATTAGTTATTTCGAATCGTTTTAAGGCGAGACGCACTATTTTGTAACTTCAAGCATGGCCTTTCATATAAATGTCATAAGTTATTTTTACTTACATCAATATGTGATGAAACACAAATTTGAAGGCAACATTTTTCTTAATTAACAACAACATTAGGCAAAAAAGTATTTTCTAAACATTCCATTTCACACATTTGTGGGCGAGTTCGGTGCGTCGTCGACATCATTTAACGAAGACCGATTGACATATTTTGACATACACATGGACGAACATCTATATGTACTATATGTTGATGTGTTTGTAGGCATATACATACATATGTACATAGGCAAAATATACTTTTTCTAAAACATACTTATTGACGATAATTTATTATTGTCAGTAATAATTTTTCAGTTGAGATTTGTCGTGGATATACATACATACATACATAAGGACGAGCCAAGCCAAAATTTAACCTACATACATATACACGAAAAAAAAATTTGTTTGTGTAGTTGGATTTTTTGCTTAATTTTAAAAGTTGTCGGTGACCTCTGAAACATAACATAACATGTAAAAATATTTTTTTTACTAAAATTTCTATAACTTTTGAAACTCTTAGGATAATATTTTTACATCAGGAAATCCTGTAGAGCAAAAAAATTTTTTTGCAAATTAAATTTTTTTTTTTAATAAAAATTTTTTATATATTTTTTCTTAGAATAATTTTTTACATGACGAACTCTTGTAAAGCAAAAAAAAAAACTCAAATTATTGTTTTTTAATAAAAAATTTGTGCATTTAAAAAATTTTTAACATTGAAAAAATCGAAAATTAATTTTATATTTATCATACAACATTTATCGTGATTTTCATTTATTAATATTTAGCAGCGTATTCTAAGGGTTAAGATGCCAACGCTCTCTGTCACTTTGTAGAACATCTTTTTGTTTAACAGGATTTTCGTTTTCGAAATTTATGCATATTTTTCGAAATATTTTGTATAATTTTTTTATGTAAAAATAAATAACAATAAATTTAATAAAGAAAATAATAAATTAGCAGGCTTTCGCAAGCGTTCACATACACAGCCCATCTTTGTGGCGTAGCGGCGCACACATACACATGCACACAATGCAATTGACAGCGCTAATGGGCTGTAGAAATGTTTTCAAATGCGTTACACAAATAGACGCTTTTCTCATAGATATTGTCATATAATACACACATATACCGTTACACACCTACATGCATATGCCATTATGCTTGTGTATTGGGGTTTATTGTCATTTTGGAATTCTTGACATTTTTCGCGACCAATACTGGCACAGCTTCGTGTACGTCGCAGAAGATATTTTGCTTTGGCATTTTTATTGTTGTTTAAAATATTAAGTATTTGAAAATATTTTGAAACTTGAGTGAAAGATATCACAGGAACAACAATGACATTGGCAAAAATATAAATTTGAAAAGTGTAACAGGGAGCTGGCAAAGTGACTATAGGGTTTTAACACATTTTTAAGCACTGCAAACTGTGCTGTTATTTATATATCTAATTAAAAATAGTATAATACATAAGGTCTAATATGTATTCGGGCCATGGTTGGACTTCAAAGACTTTTTGAAAACGAACCTGTGTGAGACCCTTCGTTTGTGGCATGTCGTTTTGAAATCTTGCACACGTTCTTTTCTCCCTAAAAATCTGCTTATTTATCAAAACCGTCGATATCGGACCACTGTAGCATATAGCTGTCATACAAACTGAATAGTCAAAATCAGGTTCTTGTATTGAAAACTTCTTCATTTGAATAAATATCTTTACGAAAATTGGTGTGAAGTATTATTCAAGTCGGTGCTATAATCTCCGAATAAATTTTTCAGATCGAACCACTATAGCATATAGCTGCCTTAGAAACTGAATGCTTAAAATCAGGTGCTTATATGGAAAACTTTTTTATTTGACAAGATGTATTCATGAAATCTGGCATAGAATATTATTCAAGGCAACGTTAAAACTTTCTAAATCTTTTTTTATAGATCCGAGCACTTTACTCATATATGTCATATACATACATATGTATGTATTAGGCAACATGGCACCCCTTGAAAAGTTTACAGTATTGTTATTGTTAAAAATTGTATATATGTACTAACTTAATAACAGTATTTGTGAAATCTAAAACCCCAACTTAACACCTAAATAGCAGTTAATTAAAATAATATGTGCATCAAAGCACAACTTAAAATCACAACTCAAGCGTCAAGCTCAAATGGTCACTCATACGCCCCGTGCAACACTCATACGACATGTAGCACCCATATTAAAAGCATAGTAGTTGTTTATTTTGAGTTTTGTCGTTTTGTAGGCATTTTCATTGTGTCAATTTCATTTATTTGTGTTTATTTGATTGTTAGTAATGTTTTTGGGTTTTTGGCTTTACTTTTGTTTCGCCTTATTCCCCATATCGCCTGCTGTCTTTAGCTGGCTGTGCTTTCGGTTTCACATATGCATTGTCAAACTGATCGCGCAAGTCTTAGCAACTAACACAGTCAGAGCAAGTAGGCAGCTTACAGCTCAAATGAATTATGCAACTGCGCTGTCAGCAGGGTAATATAATAACACAAATCGAGCACATTATAAATAATTAAACGTTGTATATCTTTTTTTAGTAGCTGACAGCTAAATATTACCTGCTGTGTTGTACATAAAATGCGACGTTCACAATTCAGCAACTAGCAGTAGGCTCGTAGGAGAAGCAAATTTATTTAGAAATTATTTTTGTAGGAAATTTTAAAATTTTTAGAATTTTTTTTTGAAATATTTTTTTTTTTTTATTTTTGTAATTATTTTATGTTTTATTTAGAAATATTTTTTAAATTTTTTAAAATTATTTCTAATTTTTTATATACATATTTTTCTTATTTATTATTACATTTTTATTTATTTGCAAAAAAATGGCACAAATATTTATTTTTCATGTTTTCATGTTTTTATTTTTTTATTTAATGTGTTTGGCATAAAATTTTCTGTATTTTTTTTTTTTTTAATTTTAATGCACTCTTAATTATTTCCACTTTCCCAATTAAATATTTTTCAAAAAACCACTTGCAGCTTTATATATCGATAAGTAGATTTTTCAATATAATTACACATCACGCACTTTCACACAATAAAATCACTAATTCATCAAAATTTTCGCCACTGTTTACTTTATTAGCACTTGAATTAGCTGAAAGTGTTTGGGTATCGCACTTTCCGGATACGAGGGGGCACCGCAAGCAACCCGCTCGCTTCTAACAACGACGACAAGAGTTCGTCCGATCGGTCAATCAGTCATTCGCACACTGATGCGACCGTTTTCCTGGTGACTGGCGAGTGCTCATATAGCTGCCTGGCTGCCTGGTTGCCTTTTTCGCCTACTTGCTGTGTTAGCAGCTCACTTCCACTTGCTCGATACACGCTCGTGTGTGTGTGTGTGTGTGTGCTGGCTGCCTGGCTGCGAGCTGATCTGAGTAGGCGACAAGTAATCATTCTTCATTATATTTCTGTTGTGCTAGTCTGTGCCGTCGCGGCACATTGTTTAGCTGTTGCTTCTTTGTTTGAGTGCGTACCACAAGCACTGAGCGAGTGTGGCCCAGGAGCGCCAGTGAAAAACATTGCATGCTCCCTTTTTGCACATCAGCAATGTAAATGAGTTGAGCGTACTTCGAAAAAAGTTGTTGAAGTGGCAGTGGTCGCTGAAGAAAGTAGCCAGGCTGAGCGCCGCGAGCTGCTGAACAATCAAATCCAACAAGTTTCTCTCAAATTTGCCATTGTATTTATGTTTTTCAGACACATATTATGCATATTTATGTATTATACACTATTCAAATATCAAGAGCAAGCCAGCAAGGCAACAAGGCAACTCATCTCGCACGCCTGCTCTACGAGCGTGCCAACAAACAACTAACCACGGACCGCAGTCAACGGGCGAACAAACAGTCAACAGTCAGGCAAATATGTTGCCGTTATTCATATGTTTTGCTTGCTCCACTCATGTGAGTGTTTCATTTCGGCGCTCTTTGTCATGTATAGCTTTTATAAACACATGCTTTACATAGAGTTTCTTTGGCAACTTCAGCGCCTGTTGATTTTTTACCAACCAACCACCCCGTAAATGCGCCCAGCCGCTCTACATGCTATTCTCATTACAACTGTAGACGAGCAACACCAACACACACATAAATAACAACAGCTTCCTTCCGTCATTGAGTGCCTGTATAAATGGCTCCGTTTGCTTTCGACGTCATCAATGAACGTACCCTCTTGTAGCCTCATCGAACATGTCAGTGGCCCGAACGCGCTGCTCACTTTCATGTAGAATTTGTACCCACAACGCCGCCGCTCTCACTTATACCAACACCGCCATTAAACATTTAAGCACTCAAGCAGTAACAACAGCGTGGCACGCATGCAACGTTATTCCGCTAAAAAATAAATATGAAAAGGAAGCATTAAGCTTCCAAACGCTGAAGTATCACAGCGTGTAGCAGTCAATGTACAGCAAATAAGTTTTTCCTTGTGCATTTGGCAATAATGTAAACAGCTCACGTTTTCCCCCAACGCGGCAATCAGCGAAAACGACGCAGTCATGGTCTGGCCCCTCGTTTTGCGCCTCGTATTGCCTGCGTGCTGGCAATCCACTTTTAGATGCTGTTAAATGAAATTGAAATTTCTATAAAAATATCATACGCAACAGGCGGATAAACAAATGCACATACATTTTGCTCACATACATCACTTCTATATACATGGTATGTATTCATTTAGCCTTTCTTGGTGCTCTTCATTGAGTACAAATTTTTTGAAATTTTTATACCTTGCAGAAAAAATTTCCATTCATGGGAATCCTATCCAATAATATATAGATCTTCGTCATAGAAAAGCACAGGACATGAGGTCCCGGTAAAGAAACCTCATCACAACCACAAGAGCAATACAATTTAAAAATCTCCTCGCGTAATGATTTCTCTTACTTTCGGCTCGTTATATAACCCAGGCTAGCTGCTATGGGCACATGGGTATATTCGATATCCATAGTTCTAGCGGTCTTCTGTGCTCTATTCAAAGTTTTCAGATTCAAAGTGCAGCTCGATAATCCCGTTTAAGAACACACCAAGTTTGAAGTTTTTAGCTTTAAGAATAACATAGAAATTTATTAAAAATGACATACTACAATTTGAAATCGATTTTTGAAATATTTTTTGTGTTATACATTAGCGCATTTTTCGAATTTGCTGAAGTAATTACTCGGAGGAAATGATCCGATCACTATCAATTTCTTCATATTCTGTATATATAAGTAAGTCGAAAAAGTCTTTTCGTATTTCTAATCAAACTTCAACTCATTTTTTTTTTTGTATTTATAATGAACTTTAATCAACCAAATATGTACCTCAGCCCTTCCTGTTGATCAGTTTTGGCCACCTTTTTTTCGATTGCTTGCTTCAATATCATCAGTTGTTGACAGTAAAATGTATAATCAATCGTTCGACAATGCTGGATCAGCTCATAGTATTTCTTTCCAATCCCACCAAACACTTGGCATAACCTTTCGAGACATTATTTCAGGTTTTGCGACCATTTGTTGAGCTTCAACAAAGAATCGCAGATGTTAATTTGTTCCATTAAATTTTTCACAGACAATTCATGTGGCACCCAAACATCGAGCTTCTTTTTGTAGCCAGTTTTTTTTATACCATCATATCCGTAAACTTCACAAATTTCCTTGGTGGTTGGTGGTTGCATGCCATTCTTCCCGTTTTTATACAAAAATTTCAAAATAAAGCGAATTTCTTCATTATTTTCACTCATTTTTGAACAGCTGTAACTTTTTTCAACTTCCCGAATTAAATTTGTTTGGTTATTATATATTTGGTTATATATAAGCTTAAAATTTCACCTTTCCAACACTATCTGATATGACACAATGTGATAGGTAAGAGATATACGACTGTAACGACATCTATTGACAAAATACGAAAGGACTTTTTCGACTACCAATATATCTCCTAGTAGTCCGAGACGCAGCCTGGCGTGTTCCTGATCTACTACCTGGGCTATAATAATGACATATGTATGTAAATACCGGCAAACTAACAACAAAATGTGCACTGAGCAGAATATGTCCAAAACAACAGGTTTCACAAACACATTCTGTTTAATAAATTGTTTGTTGTTGTAACACATTGTGGCATGACAAGCCGACAGTTCTGCTAATTTTATTAAATGACCTACAAATCTGGTGCAGCATAAATAAAGTACGCTGGCGATTTATTTTGTCAAAACTCACTCGTGAAAACAACATACATACTCACCTGTACCGTTACCTGTGCTATGCTATATGTATGAGTATATTATATATGCAATGGCATGGGTGGCACTAGGTGGCCTACATGTAGTAGGCGTTGGTGGTGACAAACATTTACATTTATATTACATTAGCGTACACACACATACATTTAATCATGCAAATATACATACAAGCATAGCATACATACATATATACATATATACGTTTATAGAGTGGAAAGTGTATCGAGCATTGGCGATACGTTGCAAGGCGGGAGGGTTTCATATTATTTATTTGCCAATTCGTATGAATGATTTCGGAAATTGGCTGCTAATCGAGAATCGTAGCACTTATTTACATTAATCGTACAACAACAAAAGTGAATTTTAATCAAAGCTATTGAAGTTGAGTGGCAGATTTAGTGATTCACTGCTGGAAGTAGTTAATCAACATTTTTTGGTAATTTATTTTTCATTCACAACAATTGGCACTAGCACGAGCTTTTTTTGGGAGCTATTATTTCGGATTGAAAAATCCGATAAATGTTTCTTCGTTACTAAAAAATCAATTTACATATGTATACATATTTGAAAAACTATATCATATGCAATATGCCACTGTGTCTGAATTTGGTATCCCCGTAAAAGTAATACTCCACAGTGATACTGACATTGAGCAATACCAAAAGTTCTGTCAGGATTTGGAAGGACCTCTCCGAACCGTTCGATACTAAACGACGTTTCAGACAAAGTGACTCCCTATCGTGCAACTCTGTAATCTACTCCTAGTGAACGAGGGCAAGACGAAATATCTCAAGTCATAAAACAAGCAGTCGTCGCACTCAAGACTTGGCACCCACGTCTGTGTTGTCATAACTTCGAAGTCGTAGATAATTTCGTCTATCTTGGAACCAGTATTATTACCAACAACAACAACGTCAGCCTCGAAATCCAACGCAGAATAATCCTTGCCAACAGGTGGTACTTCGGATTGACAAACTCTATAAATCAGGGATTATTCGAGTCAGGACTGCTATATGGTGCGAATGCATGAGCGATGAAAACATCTGATGAGTCGACTTTACGAGTTTTCGAGAAAAAGGTTCTGCGAAAGATTTATGGGTGCTTTGCGCTTTGGCCACGGCGAATATCGCATTCGATGGAAGAGGAAGACCTCCACTCCGTTGGAGATTAGGTGGAGAAGGATCTGGATTCGATTGGTATCTCGAATTGGGGCAAAAAAAAAAGAAGAAACGACTATCGCGTTGTTGTAAACTCGTTTTTTTTTCAAATTTTTCACAGGTGTGCTCTTAAAATCAATTCATATCGGGCCACATTCATAAATGCCAGGTAAAATATCAATCAATTCAATATGACATTTTATTAAAATATTATTTTCGCCCAATTCTTCTACCGATCGTTTGACAATAATAGTTCTGACAAATTGCGACATCAAAAAATATTTCTGCGACAGGTGTCCGCATCGAAACACCACAATGCTATAGTGAGCACCATTACCCTCACCACCACAAGCAGCAAGCACCAGCACCACCGTTATACATTATCATGGGGAAATTCCGAAAATCATTTTGATATTTTGTAGCTTTGCGACGCTGGTGGTTGCTTTGATTATATCGCTACATTATTTTAGCATATTTTATTATTTTGGCATCTGCCACGGACACAGGCGCTCTCGGCATACATACGTACATAAATACCGTCGTGTGAATTGTCAAGTCGTATACAAAAGTATATCGAATAGCTGGGTGCGCCAATTAAAGTTCATTAAACGGTATTCGAAAATGTTTCGCGTTTTTCAAAAATTATTTAAATTGATTGTGAAAATAAAGCAAAAGTGCAAGAAGAATTTCAAAATCACGGCCTGCTCTAGTATTTGTATGCCTTAAAGATTATTGCTGATTTCTTATGTTGCCGCATTGTTGTTGCGCTTACCGGCGTTTGTGCAAGCTGTTGTCATGTTTAAGCTCTGAATTACAAACTTATGTACATATTATGTATGTAGATATGTATAGTATGTTTGTAGATGGAAGTACTGAAACCCAGTAAGTTAAAATTAACTACCACAGTGAAGCAGTAGTTACAATACCACTTCTAAAGTGGATATATTTGGAGTAGTATGTAACTAGTTTGATATTATGGTATAAGAATTGTAAATAATAAAGTTATATATCGCCAGCTAAAATGCAAAAAAAAAGGTAACAACACTTTTCATAAGTTTACAAGTTCTTGAGATATGGATATGGAATTTTGCACACATCTTTTTCCACCAAAGAAGCTGCTCATTTGTCGGAATAGCCGATATTGGATCACTATAGCATATAGCTGCCATTCAAAATCAAGTTCTTGATGACCAACTCTTTTGTAAGATAAGCTTTCTCAATGAATTTCGGCAGATTTTATTGTTCAAGACAGAGCTACTATCTGCGAACATATTGTTCTAACCGGATTACTATAGCATTTAGCATCCATACAAACTGATTGCTCGAAATCAAGATAAATGCGTTTGGAATATAGGCAGGTCTATAAAAAAAATTTCAAAATGGGCCAACATTATTGATTTGAGTCTTACCCTTTCCTCCTTTTCTAGGTCAATTTATACACGTACTTACTACTAGTTAACTAACTGGTAAACATACTTGTATATATAGATTTGTGGATGTGTCTAATCTTTTGGTATTATGAATACTCTTATATATATTTGATAGTCATCTATTGTCTTTCTTCCTCTTTTGAGTAATTGCTGAGTAATTGTTTCATAATTCCGCTTCCAGAAGCTAATATGCTTTGACTTATCGCCACAATTATGTATGTATGTATGTGCTCACAGTAGGTAAACAATATTGTTGTAGTGTCTTTATGCCCAATCATAATCGTTTGCAATAAAGAATAATCCAGTCGAATTGTCTCAGCGTTGTTTATTTGTTTGGGGAAGCCCTATTTAATGAATAATATTTATAAACAATAAAATTTTTTCTGATGTAGACACGCGTGTGTGTGTATAAACATAAAAAATATGTAAATTGCACCAAGGGCAACAGGTGCTGGCTGTGAACTGAGTTCGAAATTGTTGCTTATCGCTTGGTGAGTGACAAAAATAAACTGTTATAACCCATAAAATTGAAACAACTCGAAATTTTGATTTGTGTCTGTCTAAGTCTTCTCGGCAAAGATGCATGCTAATCTCGTTTGGAAGCTTTGTTGTTTGCGTTGTTTTTGTTAATTAAAATTAATATTATTTAGGAGTATTTGAAATTATCTACAGTTAAAAAATTGATTTATGTGTGCTAAAAACTAAAATATATATGTATTTGTGTGTGCATTCTTATTCTAAAAACTCCTAAATGCTCCTATTGAAAATATATTTATGCAATTTTCAAACCGGTGGCAACTTTTTTTAAAATAATTATTTTTTAAGCCGCTTTATTTGTTTTTTTAACAATTATTTTATATTTTAAAATATATTTATATATAAAATTTATATTATATTCCGAATAAATGAATGGCTCGAAAAAGGACGATGAAGTTGGCGCGGGGATATACTGTCCAGAATTAGACATAAGGCAGCCTTTTAAGTTGCCAAACCACTGCAATATATTTCAAGCTGAGGTATTTGCTATTGCGAAAGCCACGGAGCTGGCTTTTAATACACTTGCAGTAATTCCAGAGTTTGCCTCTACGTACGCAGCCATGCAGCAATCAAAGTAGTAATCTCGTAGCGCATATCGGACAGAAGTTAAGAGAAGAAGAGACTGTAGGAACATGATCGGAATACTAACTGTTCACTGTGAGGCTGACAGATCGAGAATATTGCAGGAAATGTCTAGAGCAAGGCACCAGGGAAACACTGGAACATCTCTTGTGCACTTGTCCCACATTGGCAAGACTACGCCGTAAGCATCTGGGATCCTCACGGTTTGTTACACTAGAGGGGATAGCGATAGTTAGGCTACGGTGTCTGTTAAAACTCGCGTCAAGCGCAGTCATCCTAAAGGATGACTATTCCTCATGGACCTTCTGCTATCGCAAAAAACCAAAACTGGTATATGCGTTACTCATTGGCCTAACAGATTAACTCAACCTAATATATTTTATGTTAAGTGGCGCAACTAGTGTGAAACTTAAAAAATCGATTTTTTCAAATTCCCAATCTAGTTTATTTTTTGATTCTTTATAACATAACTTTATAAAGTATTATGCAAGAAAATTTTGGAAAATTCTTCCCCTCAGAAATAGGTTCGAAATAAAATTAAAATAAGACAGAGAAAAAAATTAAAAGAAAAATAATATAAAAAAGTGATAATATATATATTTATAGCATCCAAATGTAGTATAGTTTGTAGGTTTTGATGCCTCTTAATTTATAGCAGTCACTTTGAAAATATATGATATCTATATATTTTATGATGTCAAAATACTACCAAAATTGCCACGCCCACCAACTGCGTGCATAATTAATGTGTTCAATAAAAGAATAAAATCTGAAAAAAAACCTTTGATAAATATTTTACTTTGAGTGCTTTCAAAGCATATTCACAAGTGCACACACATATAAACATACATAACGTATGTACATAAATACATACATACAAGTATAACACACACACACTTATTTAACACAAAGCCACTTGTTAACAACAACGTCCGCTTGTTGGCGTTGAGTCAGTTGATTGGACCAGATGGTGACGACGGCGATTCGCCTCATTTATTAAAATCTTCAACAGAGCATAAGAAATTGCACAGTCACAGAATTTTGATTTTCCCAAATTATTTACAATTTTTCTATAATATATTTTTCGACAATTTCTAATTTTGATGATTTAATAGGTGAGCCAAGTGAAATTCGCACGAAATATTTGTGAGTGTGTATGTACACATCATACACACACGCCTTTAATTCATTATCGGACTCACTAATCATCATAACGGCGCATCTATCCTTTCATTGCTTTATTGAAACGCTTTATGATCGTTGAAACGGCGAGCAAATCTCAGAGGCAATTAATTAATTAAACCATTTATTTTTGTTGTTGGCGGTTTTCATAAAACATTTTTATTGTCATTGAAATGCTATAGTGGTTATCAAATTACTTGCTAAAAGTGCAAATAAGCAGTTATCTCGTCTCAACCGTGTTGCTGCCTGATCATTTATCAGCGACAAACACACCTGTTGCGATTACAGTAACCATCGTTTCCTCTCCCGAGCGTTATGCAATGTATTTTGCAGGCGTAGCTGTTGCAAGTGAAGCGCCTTTGCCGACTCAGTGCAAGAACGGGATTTTGCTTTCCTTCAGATAATTGTGATGTTAACGGTATTGTGTCGTCTGCTGGCACTTCCTCACTGCTGCAGGCGTAAATGCAGAAAAGGCAGAGTGAAAACGTGAAAAACACGATTTTTGTCATAGCGAATTGTTAACGCCGCGAAGTCAACTGAATTCTGTTGCTCTCAACTGCGGCGCATTTCTATTTTATATTGCACTTGAGCACTTTCGCTTCAAATTTGTTGGCGATAACGCGAAAATCGCGCTTGTGATTCCCAGCGTATTATGTTTACAGTGCAAACTTTACAACGACATATGTATGTATGTATGTATATGGATGTGTGCACATACATACATACATTAGGGTTCCTCTTATTTGATTTGAGTTGAGATCATGACAGCGGACGGTTTTTAGTAGACAATTTTTAATGGTTTTTTTAATGTAATCAAGAGTAGTTAATATCATTCAACATCTGACATTTTAAGAACTCCATTCTATCCATTGTATGGTAGCTATGTGGACAAACGGACAACGATCTGTGCCGAATTTTGTGGAGAAATATTGCCAAATAAAAAGTTTTCAATACAAGCAATTGCGTTTGATTGGCCAATTTGTATGTAAGCTAAGTATATGCTGTAGTAGGTCGATCTGAATAATTTTTCCAGAGATTATAGCGCTGCTTTGTATAATAATCTGTACCAAATTTCGTACCAGAACTTAGTTCTGATCGCTCAGTTTGTATGACAGCTATATGTTATTTTGGGCTAATATCGGGAATTCTAACAAAAGTGTCTTTAAAAGAAAAAGAGTATGCAAAATTGCAGATCATTATGTCTAAAACCATGGAACTAAATCGCGTATATACTGCATGCGTATGGGATTTTACCATGGCTACCGTTGTGGTTTTAGGCCTGAAACCCAACAATTGACCAGATATTCACCATGCGCCCTGTTGTTAAGTCGACTATAACCGTATAAGTGTAAGTACAAGTAAATAAGTTAGTCTGATTTTTGAAAAAATTCCTTAATTAAATTTATGACCGTATACACTACGTACATATTTATGTAAGTTGTTAGAATAACTGCGGGTTACCCAAATGATTATATAAAGTACGAGCCCTCCATGAAAATTTAGGGGATTTATGAGATGTATATAAAAGTATGGAATTGTGCATGTATTTGCGTAACAGTTATTTACACACATACCATATGCATATACATACATACATAAGTATATACATACAAGTATAATGAGGGAAATTCCGTTAAGTCTATCGCCACCATTTAGGTTTAGATAAGATTCAATTGCTACTACTAGAAATTAATTTCCGCTACTCAATTTGAGTACATAATGAACTAATTTAACAAACGAATAATTCTGTATAGTGTTGAGATGTTAACATATCATTTTCTTCTCGTACAGCTTCTGCAGTTGACATAGACGCCGATATAGCTTTGACCTGTTAGAACCCTCAGAACTAAAGAGAAGCTTGCTTTACTGAGGTCAAAAAGTTCTGTTGATCACCAAAGGTCGATTTTGGTGCGACAGCGCAAGAACCGATTGCAGCCCAGCTATCCAGTAGTAAAACGCACCAAGAGAGAAGAGCACCGAGTCATTCCGTTTCTACTTATAGCGGGGCAATGTTGCCTTTTCTTGCCAGTTCTCCAGCTTTGTAGTTACCTGTGATTTCACTGTTGCCCAGTACCCATACGAATCTTATTACTCAATTCCACCTGCACTTCATAGCAGTAATTTTACTGCTATCTTAATGGCGGCAAAAACGGCTTGAAAAACGCTACAGTAGTCAGTAAGCTAGAATAAAAAACTGCAGTTGATACTAGCTACCTGACAATATACTTCTCCACCCATAAGAACCCATAAAGAAGCTCCTTTCATCTGCTCTCCCCTACATCGGCTTCTACTCATCAAAAACTCCCCCGCAGGTATGTGGGCCAAGAAAACGCCGTCAGAGTTTGGTCTGGGGACTATTTAATAAAACGATATGAAGTCAAAGCGTGTAAGTATTGCTCAGATTTTCTAAGCCTGATAGCAAGTTTCGCGGCCATACACCTTCCGACTATAACAATGGGCACTAAATGCCGATTGATATTTATTCAGTATTGAAAATACTTTTTTCGTAGTAACTTAGGCTAGTTTTTGGCTAGTGCTAGACAAAGGCAAGAGAGCATCAATCGAGTCGTAGAAATCTCGGGTGAGTGTCCTTGATTGTCGTAGAAGGTTTATGGTTATGTGTTCGCCCACTTCAATTACCCATTTTCAACCTATCACCATTAAGAAAAAGTTCTATTTGAACTGCCAACTCTAATGGTATGTAGTATGAGTTATCTATAATGCTGTGGGCCAGACCTGATCCGGCTGACCATTTGGGAGCATCCTTTTCACTAATATTTATACACGCAACACTTTAAAGGAGTTAAACTGGCCTTAGTTATAGAATCCGCGAAATTCGTGTTTTTTCTTAAGTTTGGTCAATATACAGGAAACCAAATAGAATTTTCTACAATTTTTTTTATTAAATCATTATAGCGAAAAATCTTTACATTCTACAAATACAGACTTTTTGGCGGCTGCAATAACCACCACGACGGCCAAGCAGCAAGCAATGGAATATACAAGCCTCAGTGCTCTCCAGCACATCGCATGTAAAACGCTTCTGTCGTTTCAAGCTTCTCAAAGGTTCGACATTTTGCACAGTCAAAGGTGCTCCCGAGACACTTCCATCTTCTGGTTCCACGGCAGCTCCATCCACGGTGTCGGCCTGAGCGACAGTAAATAAGCAAAGCGCAAAGACGAGTCCAGCAAAAAGCACGAGTGTCTTCATATTGAGTAATTAGCTCAGATTGAATTATTGCTGTTGCTGCGAAGGTTGTTGTGTTCTGAGACTTTACTTCACTACTCATCTCTTTTATACTCAACAATTGCCATAAAACTGATAGTGTTGACTATTAGGATTTTCCGTTGCAGTTTGTTTGCGCAATTGGCTCAACGCTGAGGGGGTTCACTACGTTATTTCATACAAGGCATTCCCGAAGGTGAATGAATGCGTGACCCAAGACACAGCGCTTTGCGAATGATAAGCGCTGTAATGTTTGTTTACTTTACCTCTTTAGTATTTATATACAAGTATGTATGTAGGTGGGTGTGTATGCTCTTATTCAACGCTCTTGGTTTTTACCTCCTGCTGCCATAGCTTTTTTATAGTAATTTAGGTATTCTTCAAGTTGGTGTTAGACGATAGCAAGCTTATGTTGCTTGGAGTTTACCGATGGTTTCATTTCAATTAAAAAAAGAAAATTAATTCCTTCTTAACATACCACATAGGGGTATTGGAAAAAATGAAACAACGTCCGCTTTATACCAAAGTAACTAGATATTGAGCCGAACGAATGGAGAATCATTCGAATAGACAGTGAGCTTCTTTTATTTGGAGAAATTTTGGACCGATTTGTTTTGATAGTTATCTACTGTACCTATTCCTAATATTCGGAGAGCAAGAGCTCGGCTTTAAGTAAGAATATATTGAATAATATGGCCGATCTTTGCGACAGGAATCATAAAGGAGCCCACTTGTACAGTATCTCGAAAATCGACAAGGCGCCTTAAGGCTGATTGCGATCAATTCCTCTGATTCGCAATCCAGACGAGATCCGGCTGATCATTTTGTGAGCATTCTTTCTACTAAAATTTCATTATTAAGAAACATCTTAAGTAGTTACACGAGTTATAGTTTTATAATGAGGAATGATGATGTAAATGTTACGTTTAGTGCTTTAACTAAAACAACTTAAATAGTACTAATTAGCCGTTACGAAAATCAAACAAATGCAAATTCATTTAAGTTGCATGATAAAACTATATCGTGTCGGATAAAAAATGAGCTTATGAGGTAAAAAAAAAGTTGTTGAATAAGTGCATTATTAGGTAAGAAATACAAAAACAAATATAAGTATATCAGCGCTTATCATTCGAAAATGGCAGTGTCTAGACTCATTCATTCATTCAAATTGTGCAAAGAAACTGTGTCGGATAAGCCTAATTGTCAACACCATCAATTTTATGGCAAATTATTGTGTATAAAAGAGATGAATAACGAGTTCAAGCCTCACAACACAACAGCCTTCATAGCAAACCCAACAATTTATTCGATTTGCGAGCGAAACTAACTATTCAATATGAAGACACTCGTGCTCTTTGCTGGACTCGTCTGCGCGCTTTGTCTGTTTACTGTCGCTCAGGCCTATCCTAGCGAAGACGTTGCCGCAAAAGCAGTGCATGGATCTGTGGTTGAAGACTTAAATGTGGAAAATGACGCACCTCTCAGGACCTTGAATCGACAAAAGCGTTTCACTTGCGATTTTTTGGAGAACAATCCAGCTTGCGCAGTCCATTGCTGGCTTAAAGGCAAAAGTGGCGGTTATTGTAACAGCAAAAAAGTCTGTATTTGTCGTTAGTGATAACTATACTTTTGGGGAAAAAAGTTATTACAGCAATAATTGTGAAAATGTTTAAGAAGACGATAGAAAATGTTTTGTAAAGATTGTATCCATTTTCCTATTGTTGACTTCATTTAAGATAAAATACAAATATTTCTCATTATAAAGCTATAACTCGTGTAACTTGATCAATGCCAGTGAAATACCTTCAGGTGCATAAGGTTTGTTAGTTATGTATATGGGGCGATTTGAAAATATTATTAAACCAATAGTTACAATTATTTAAAAACTTTCAAAATAGGTTGGTTCTGCGTTGATGCGGCGCTGCCAGCGCGATTTCAAACCATTGAAGGCGTCACTGAAGGCATTCGCCGGAATAGCCTGGAAAGCCGAGGTGCATGTTGCTTGGATCTCCTCTGTCGTCTTAAAATGTTTGCCTTTCATCGGCTTATTCAGGCAAGGAACAAAAAAAAAAGTCCGGTGGGGTCACATCTGGGCTGTAGGGCGGCTGTGGAAGCATTGGGATGCCGGCCTTGATTAGGTAGCTATTCACAAGAAAGGCGGTGTGAGCCGGGGCGTTGTCGTGATATCCAATCGGCTGCGATGTCTAATCGGACCCGATTAACCCTTCGTTTGAGTCTCTTAAGGACTTCCACGTAAAACTTGGTGTTGACGGTTTGTCCAGGAGGAACAAATTCATGGTGGACGATGCCTTTGATGTCAAAAAATAAAAAATTAGCATCGTTTTCACATTGGATTTGTTCGGAGTCAACTGATCAGCCGCTCCTTCGTTAGCTAGGAATGCCCTCTACCGAATCCAGTCGGTGCGGGCACGCTCCGAAGTATAGTTGAGGCGGAAGAAAGTCAGTCCTATTACTTTCCGGTCAAACCCTGTAGGTTTCGATCGATTAGATCCTGAGATTTGGATTTTCACCGAAACCTGGCGGTACCCTGTCCATCCTCCAATTTTCACTTGTTAAAAATGTCTTAAAGAATAACATTTGTAATTAAAATTCAGATAACTTTTTAAGCAAACCAATTTAATGCTTTATTTTGATTAATTATATTTAATAATTACATAAGACATATATTTGTTTGATTAAAATGATTAACTCAAATAAATGTAAGTAATAGGTTTATAAAATATGTATTCGCTTCATTGACGACAGATACATGTTCCTCTACGACAGTAACCGCCTTTCCATCTTCCGAGGACCACGCAATGACTTGAGCAGGCCGCCTGACTCTTCAGCACATCGCAAGTAAAACGCTTCTGGCGATTTAAAGTCAATAAAGTTTCGGGATTTTCGGCTGCCAATTGTGCATTGAAAGCATTAACCGTTTCGCTATCTCCTTCAGTGGGTGCCGCTTTTGAGACGCTGAGTAAGCAGAAAGCGCAGATGAGTCCAGCTAAAAATGCGATTTTCATTTTGTACAGGTTGTTGTTGTGGGCACTAAATATTGTCTATTCGATAGCAGATAGCTTTGCTTTGAGTTGTGTTTGTTGCTGCGAAGACCGCTGTACACTGATGCTAGACCTGCATGCCCAATTGAGTTTTATACTCTTTAGCACTCTGTAGCGAAACTGATAAGACACGTAGTCCAATTTTTGCAAACAAATATTTCTTTCCAACTTTTCGGGGACTCACGCGACACATTTCTATATTCCAACAACAAAAAGCATTTATAAATAGGTGAATTTAATATTACTTATGTGAATCATGTCGGCCTCATCTGTTATTGATAAGCTGGGAAACATTTGTATTTCGGAAAATACGTTTCACTATTTTTAGCAATTCAATTTTTTAAATAAAATTTTATATAAACAAGTAAGAAGTTCGGGGCTGAGTTCGGGTGCAACCAAACATTTTATACTCTTGCTATCGTAATCGAAGCAAGGGAAATACTTTAAAGTGTAAAATCAATCATATAGAATAAAGTCAGCTGGATGTTCGAAAATCCTGTTATTTAGTTATGTGGGGGCTAGGTCAAGTTTTCATCCAATTTTATATTTTTAGGCACTAAGATACTCTGTATAAAACACACTCTCTGATTTTTATTGAGATAACTTACATATTGGCTGATATATCCACCATAAAGTCCCCCAAAAGTTCTTTATTGGGTATCTGGAGGGCTCAGAAATGCATTGATCCGATTCAACCCATTACTGATACACAGAGATATTATTGCCAAGAAAGGATTCGGTCAAAAGCCAATTATATTGGGAAGTCGAAAAAGTAGTTTCGTATTTCTAATCAAACTTCAACTTATTTTTTTTATATTTATACTAATAAATAAATAAACAAATATTGGTCGAGATATGTGATTTCACCAAAAAGTGGGCAGTGTCACGTCAATATCTAATTTTAGCACTGGCACCTATAAAACTTTCGCATACCATCTCGGAGGTATATCCTAAAGTCTCTCGCATTTTTAGTTATTGTTTTATCGCGCTTGTAGTAGCGGGGCTATCTTCCGATTTCATTCTTTTTCACACTAGATTTGGTTGTTGTAGCTTTAGTGGTGGAGATATATATATTAAACTTATTAGAGGACAGGGCCACGCCTAATCATTCAAAATCTTTTTCTACAGTAGCCCCTTGCTACTGCGGTCTCATGTACTAAATTACAGTTTTATATCTTAGTTTGGTGCTTAGTTATGGCCCTTTATATGTAATCGGGTAATGGCGTTTTGTGGGCTTGGCAGTGATCCAATTACGCCCATCTAGGAACCCGCTTACCAAGTTTCATAAAGATATCTCAATTTTTACTCAAGCTAAAGCTAGTATCGATGGACGGACAGACAGACAGTCAGCCGGATTTCAACTTTTATCGTTATCCTGATCATTTATATAACCCTCTATCTATCTTGCTTAGTTTTAGGTGATACGTACAACCGTTAGGATAACAAAACTATTATACTGTAACAACAGTTGAGCCACTAGATATTCTAGAAGGCAATTGCGATCAGTTGAAAAAAGCTTCCTAGGTTCGTTTGAATCTCAACATATTGTCTATTGTGCAGTCCTATACTCGTAGTCGTAAAATTGGGTTTTCAAAAAAGTTTTGTGGAACGTAGAACTCGTCTCTGGAAGAGGTTTTTCGGGCGAGAGTTATTATTAGTGTGAGGCAGAAACTTGGGAGTAACAAATTTGCTATTTGTAGTACATGCAATTTAGGTTATTTAACTGTTAAATTTTACTATATATAATATGTGGTATATGTATAATAATTATTTAGACTCTGCATTGACTGGCATGTCCACTAAATGTACGACCTGATCTGAAAACAAATTGAGAAGAATTCACTGTAAAAAAGAAGAGCCTTTCAAAGCAAACATTTTATATTCATATATGAAGTTTCCTTAGTTCTAGATTCTTCCCCTTGCCAGTTTTATATAGAGATCAGGGTGGGCCAGGTTCGTTATGTATAATTTATATTTTCAGTTGAAGATAGATTTCTTACTAATTTATATTTCACATATCATATTATAATTAAGAGATCTGCTTCCCGTTAGTTTTACTAATCTAAAGTTTAGGTCCTTGGATATCTCACAGAGATTTCAGAGATTCAGTAGTAGTGCATATTAGTAAACTGTTCAACATTCAATTGAAGCCAGTGTAAACGACATTTAGCGACCATGCTCTTCATACATACATATACAGGATCTTCACTCGCAAGCTTAAAGCGTTGACAAATCTGGTATAGATCTAATAATACAGAAGAAAACGAGATGATCCCAACAGGTTCAGTTTAGCTGATAGACTTATTTAGGTTGCCTTTATTGTTTGCTATTAAATATGATATATAATAGTTGGAATGATTTAATCAACCAGATAATGGATTCTTGGTCACGAAAGGAAGTGTACTCGTACCAAATCTCAGACCGATATCTTTAAAACTGAGAGACATGGCTAACGACTCAGCTCAGATCATTTACGTATATATTTTATTTGGTGAACAACGTTTCCCTTCTAAATTTCGTGGAAAACTTAATCTACCCTGTTCAGGATATAAAATATATTGTAAAAATATAAAAATCAATATGACACTAAGGAAGGAGTTCAGCCAGCGAAACTAACAAAGAATTAATAAATTTAATAAGTTCGAAAATTACTTTTTTTTTATTTTTTATTTTTATTTATTTCAACATAGCCTATTTATTTCTATATACAAATTCTTATGTTTTGACTAATTCAATTCTCAATATATGTAGATATAAATCTAAGGTCTTCTATTCAGTCGTACATCCTTAATTACGACATTCGCAAACTCCACGTCCATTGCAGTAACCGCCACGATTGCCACGGAGTAGACAATGAGCTGCACACGCACTGTGCTTGATGCCGAAACCGCTCAGTAGATCGCAAGTGGCGCGCTTTTGACGAATCAACTCCGAAAGCGGTTGCTCCCCAAAGCCGGGCAATTGTGTCTCCTCTGGTTCTCCAACATCTGCTCCAGCAGGTGCGGCACTGATCGCCTGTAACAGACAGAAGGCGCAGATGAGACCGGCAAAAAGTACGATTGTCTTCATGTTGTATATTTGAGAAGCTTTCTTGGTTTTAGAAAGTTTACTAAGCTGTGTATACTGTTGCACTGTTAAAGTCTGTTGCGCTCTGATATGCAATTCAGATGTTCGTCTCCATTATATATAGCTCGTCTTAGTTGGGCTGATAAGGCAGTGATCACGCATATGTAGGTGTGGTTTTCCCAATAATAACAAATATTGGTTCAGCGTTGTTTAGGGGACTCACTCAGATGGTTTTGTTGTAATTTATTATGAGTTATTGAATTGTGATCACAGTTGGGGACTTTGAAAATATTTCGGCATTCTGGGAAATCTACTTTAGTGCAATATTGGATTAGTCTCATCTTTTGTTAGTTTTGTACAGATATCCAAAAACATATATTGTGAGCTTTTGTTTAGCATTACGTCATGTATCTTTTATCTAGTCTTGATTTACGTAGCTCAAGCATTTGCTTTGCTTCCTTATCCAGTCTGAAGAAAGCAGAACTAACGACGCGGGTGTTGAGGCCAATGATATCAATATCATCGCCAGACGCCAGCAGCTTTACACTCTTATAGAAGATTGTACCTGTTCGATTAAGTTCTGCAGCTCGAACTATTTTCTCCAGCAGCAGATTGAAGAAGCTGCACGATAGAGAGTCGCTTTAGTATCGAACGGCTCGGAGTGGTCCTTCCCGATCCTGACGGAGCTTTTGGTATTGCTCAACGTCAGTTTTCACAGCCGTATTAGTCAGACATTGCGACATAAAAGCAGCTCCTTTTCGTGCTGTCAAAAGCAGTTTTGAAATCGACGAAGAGGTGGTGTGTGTCGATTCTTTTTTCACGGGTCTTTTCCAAGATTTGGCGCATGGTGAATATCTGGTTGGTTGATGGGTTTTCAGGCCTAAAGCCACACTGATAAGGTCCAATCAGTTTGTTGACGGTGGGCTTTAATCTTTCACACAATACACTCGATAGAACTTTATGTGCGATGTTTAGGAGACTTATCTCACGGTAGTTGGCACAGATTGTGGGGTCTCCCTTTTTGTAGGTGCGCCAGTGCACACTTAAATTCCAATCGTTGGGCATGCTTTCTTCCGACTATATTTTACAAAGAAGCTAACGCATGTTCCTTATCAGTTCTTCATCGCCGGGTTTGAATAGCTCGGCGAGCAATCCATCAGCCCTTTTGTCGCTTTGTTGTTCTTCAGACGGGTAATTGCTATTCGAACTTGTTCATGGTCGGGCAATGGAACGTCTGCTCCATCGTTATCGATTGGGGAAAAGGGGTCGTTCTGCTATTTTTTGTGATTGCAGCTTCTCGACGTCGAACCTTCCTTGTGTTTGTGACGCGCGTTTTTTGCTGCACAGAGGCGGGTGCGCAACAAGAAAGTGGTCCGAGTCGATGTTAGGACCTTGGAGCTTACGACGTCTAAAATACTGGAGACGTGTCTTCCGTTCATGATCATCTGGTTGGTGGCCAGGTAGATTGGTGAATTTTTCTAGGGTGGAATCTGGTACTACCGCTAATTATATTTCGAGCCCCAGTGAAGTCGATCAGCCTCAACCCAATTGGGGATGTTTCCTCGTAGAGGTTAAACTTACAGACTATTCTGCCAAAGATACCTTCCTTGCTCACCCTGGCGTTAAAGTCGCCATACACGATTTTGAAATCATGGCGAGGGCAGATCTCATAGGTGCGCTCCAAGCGCCTGTACAAAACATCTTTGGTCAAATGGTCCTTCTCTTCCGTAGGGGCGTGGAAGATGTTGAAGAACTTGAAGGCAACTATGTGAAATAAAAAAAAAAACGAACATTGCTTTTGCAAACACAGACAAATTCTTCATTACAGAAAAAATCATTCTTGCCATGAAAGAAACAAGTAATACTGCACGAAATGGCATAAAGTAAAAAAGGGTCTTTTACGAATCAGCTTCTTCAGTCCAGCCAATTGTGACTCCTCTGATTCTTCAAAATCTGCTCCATCAGGCGCTGCATTGATCGCCTGGAAGAGGCACAAAACACAAATGAGACCGGCGAAAAGTAGGAGTGTCTTCATGTTGAATATTTGAGGAACTTTTTTGATTTTAAAACGTTTACTGAGCCGTGTATAATGTTGCACTGCTAATGTCTGTTGCACTCTGACATGAAATTCAGGTCTTGATCTCTATTATATATGCCTCGGCTCAGTTGTGCTGAAAAGGTGGTGATCACATGTACATATATGATTTTCCTAATTATAGCAAATATGTGCATAACATTTTCGAGCGGACTCAATCAGGTAGTTTTGTAATAATTCATTGAGCTTTATTGAATTGAGATCGTCATATGGGAACTTAAAAAATATTTTCGGATACTGGGAAATCTACGCCAGCGCGATATTGAATTCGTCTCATTTTTTGTTAGTTACTCTTACGTATAAAGGAAAATAAGCACGAATCGCACATAAACTTAACAACTGAATATATCTTGTAGGTCTTGGAAGTGCTGCCATAAAAATTTCGACTTATTATACCCCTAACCACTATACCACTAAATATATATATCGACTCAGTTTGAATGCTCAGCCTACATGGCCCAGTAATATTTATTTTTTAGCATATTAATAATATCCATTTCAAGGTTCCATTTCGAGGTTCCCTACTTTTTAAACAAAAACCACAGAAATTTCTAATTCAACGGGTAATGTTTAGTTTCATTCGAAAGAACATTCTTTAGCATTTATGTTGTGAAGATTATCTCTTTCGAATGTTGGATGCGGTTACGTTGAGTCCTATTTTCGTTGACTTATCGAGCATTTCGACTGGTCAATGGACCGGCCCAAAACGTCAAACTATTTTCTCACCGAAGTGTTTCCTCAATAAAATTATTGATTGAAGCGATGTGTGAGAAGTGGCGCCGTCTTATTGAAACCTAATGTCGCCGAGATCGCTAGCTACAACTTCAAACATCTTGTAGTCCGTTATCATGGCGTTATAACGGTTGCGATTGACGGTTACGATCCCACCGTTGTTTTTTTGAATGAAATGGCTGCTCTTGAATTTTTTCAGGTTGCTCTTGGCCCAAATGCGGAATTTCGTGTGTGAAAAAATACAGTAGAAGCAAAAACTTGGTTTGATGACGAGTTTCCGGACACTGCCCCATAAAAACCAAACGTTAAGAATTGGTATGCTAAGTTTAGACATGGAGAAATTAGTACTGAAAATGGTAAACGCAATGGATGCCCAAAATACGTTATTACCGACGAAAATGTCAAAGAAGTTCACAAAATAATTTTGAATGACCGTAAAATAAAGTTGTTCGAGATAACAGGCGCTCTAAAGATATCAATGAAAGAAAGCTTTGTGCGCACTGGGTGCCGAGCGAGCGCATTTTTGACCAAAAACAACGACGAGTTGATGATTCAGACAGTGTTTGGAGATGTTCAAGCGTAATATAACTGAGTTTTTGCGTCGATGAAGCGTGGGAAAATATGCATACATAGCATTAATGGGTCGTTTGAAGGACGAAAACGCCGAAAACGCTCGCATTTGAAGAAGAAGAAAAAGTTGTTCTACCAAGACAATATACAAGGTGGGTTCCAAAGTAAACAGGACTTAAAAAAAAAAACAGAAAAAATGGTTTTTTCGGCAAAATCAATTTATTTTATTCAAAATAGTCTCCTTCTACTTCAATATGTACAACTTTTTGCACGGTCCAATAGCATGTTGAACGAGTGTTTTAGTTCATTGGCCGGTATGGCCGCCAGTATACCGGTGCAAGCCTTTTGAATGGCCTCTACGTCTGCATAACACTATCCTTTCATGGGAAAATGCATTTTTCCGATAAGGAAGAAGTTGCACGGTGCCATATCAGGTGAATACGGGGAGTGGTTAATGGTTAAAATGTGATAATTGATCAAATAATCGTCCTTCGAATGTTGAATTCTGAGCAGTTTTAGGTCGTCGGTCAATTTGTGTGGAAATGTTCAATTCCTTTTCCATGAATTTCAATGATGATTTCGGCTGATTTTTGATGAATTCACGGACAGTTTCGATGGCATTTCCGGTGATCACGAATTTTGATTGGCCCACATGTTGTTCGTCATTTATGTCCTCACGACCACTTTGAAAACGTTTAAACCACCCGTGCACTCTGCTACGGGATAGGTAATCATCGCCATAAACTTGTTTCATCAATTGAAACGTTTTCGGTGTGGAAGCAGAGGAAGAGAAAGACCTCCACTCCGTTGGAAGGACCAGGTGGAAAAGCACGACTGGTGCGCTGTTGTTAACTCGAATATAATCGCGTAAGCGGTGTCTACGCCAATAAAGAAGAAAATAAAACTTTGCACTTATAAATCCTATAAAATATGCCACCTTTGGCTCAAAAATTGTCCAAATCTAACCCAAAATGTTCAAGCCCTTAGAAATATGTGGACCCCTGTAACTATAAATGACTTTTGACAGAAAATATCGGTCAATGTGTTAAATATGCAATTGAAATTAAGGGAATGGCTGGGAAGAGGTCGTTGATAAAGATCTCGCCCAAAAAACAGGAAGAATGAGCAAATCCCAAGTGAAAACGATGCACACTGTCTTTTCCGAAATCAAAGGCATCGTCCACCATGAATTTGTTCCTCCTGGACAAACCGTCAACCCTAAGTTTTACGTGGAAGTTCTCAAGACTCAAACGAAGGGTTCATCGGGTCCGACAAGACATCGCAGCCGATTGGAAGTTGCACCACGACAACACCACGGCTCACTTTCAACGCTTCCGCAACCGACCTACAGCCCAGATCATTGGCCGCACCGGACTTTTTTTGGTTTCCTTGCCTGAAAAGGCCGATTGAAGGCCGATGCACCTCGGCTCTCATGGTTGTTCCGGAGAATGCCTTCCGTGACGCCTTCAATGCTTGGATATCACGCTGGTAGCGCTGCATCGACGCAGAAGGAGCCTATTTTGAAAGCTTTAAAGAATTGTAACGATTGGTTCAAAAAATTTTTTTTAATTGACCCAGTCCTATTACTTTCCGTACAAACCCTGTATATAAATTACTGGAATTTAATCCTTTGGTATGACGTTTTACATCTTAACTTAGCACTTCCTTACTTATTTATTTAAATTTTATTTATTTTCTTTTTAATTTTTTAGTATTTTTAATATTAACAATAGTTTTATATTTATATATAATTAGAATACATATTCTATTTCCGTATGCCTGTTCATTTTCGTATGCGCGTTCACATGTAGATATTCCTTAATTGGGGCAAACACAAATTAATTTTTCATTACAGTAACCTACAGGCTTGCTTGTGATTATACAAGCACTTGCGCACACAGCATGACAAATAGCTATATGTTTAAATATATTAAAAATGGAGCGCTTTTGACGAATCGAAAGAGTTTTCTCCTCCAATCCGGGCAAATGTGTCTCCTCTGATTCTTCAAAATATGCTCCATCAGGCGCTCCACTGATCGCCTGGAAGAGGCACAAAACACAAATGAGACCGGCGAAAAGTATGAGTGTCTTCATGTTGAATATTTGAGAAACTTTTTTGATTTTAAAACGTTTACTGAGCTGGTGTATAATGTTGCACTGTTAGAGTATATTGCACTCTGACATGAAATTCAGGTGTTGGTCTCCATTAAATATGCCTCGGCTCAGTTGTGCTGAAAAGGTGGTGATCACATGTATATGATTTTCCTAATAATAACAACTATGTGCATAACTTTGTCGAGCGGACTCAATCAGGTAATTTTGCAATAATTCATTGCGCTTTATTGAGTTGAGATCGTCATATGGGAACTTAAAAAATATTTTTCGGATACTGGGAAATCTACGCCAGCGCGATATTGAATTCGTCTCACTTTTTGTTAGTTACTCTTACGTATAAAGGAAAATAAGCACGAATCGCACATAAACTTAGCAACTGTACATACATATGTACATATGTATGTTGTAGGAAGTACTGCCATAAAGACTGCGATTTATTATACTTCCATAACATGTTGCAAGAGTTTAAAAAGTTATAACAAGATAGAAGATTGATAAGGCACTTTTTTTTGTTTTCGTAGGGTATGGGTTAAGTCATTAGTGTATGGTATGTGGATAAATCACTTCATGTTATGAGCGGAAGCGAAACTAATACAATTAAATTATTGTCCAAAAAATAATACAATTAAATTATTGTAAAAAATTAAAAAATACATTCTTAATATACATATCAGATTTGACCCGTACTGGTCCATGTCGCCAGACAAAGAGTTGGCGATCTCATATTCATTGACATATGGAGATAAAACTTCGTACAAAAAACGTCGTACCAACGTAAGGAAAAAATATTTATCGGATCAGTTTGCGTGCTCAGTTTATATGGACCGGAAATATTTGATGTTTAGTACATTGCATATTGGCTAGTCGAAAGAGTCTTTTCGTATTTCTAATCAAATTTCAACTTAATATAAAGCCACATATAAACGTTTAACCAAAAAAGTATAGTTTTTAATAATTTTATTTATATTTTTTTATTTGAAAATCGTTGTTTTAATATTAAAATACTTATATATGTATTCAAGCAAGCACACATGTCCCCCTCACTTGCGGCAAACGCAAACAGCACGGCTGTTGCAATATCCACCGCGGTTGCCACGAAGTAAGCAGTGAGCCGCACAAGCGCTGTGATTAACACCGGTCCCACTCAACAGATCACAAGTGGCGCGTTTTTGACGACTCAACTCCACCGCAGGCTCCTCCTTCCACACAGCCAATTCTGCGTCAACGGCTTCCAGAGCAGCTGCATCAGCAGGAGCTGCATTGATGCCTTGGAACAGGCAGAAAACGCAGAGGAAAGCAGCGAAAAGCACGATTGTCTTCATATTGACGGTTTTGAGTTTTAGTTGAATTGGTTTAACTGCAAGTAGTTACTGCTGCTGTAGGCACTAGAGATAGTTTGATGCTCAACTGAGCTGCTCAGCTCGGTTTTATACGCGATTTGAGCTCAGCTTGGTGTCATATTGCTGTTGCCGTATGCAGCTTGGCATCTCCACCCCAATGACAGGGGACTCACATAGTTGGTTTTGGTAGAATCTGCTGGCGGTTGATGGGATGTACATATGTTTATGCTTTATAGGTACGAGTATAAGTATGTTATTGATAAGTCGTGAATATTAAGTATTCTTGGGAAAATCCACGTCACTGCCTATATATGTATGTACATATATATGTATGTACATATGTATGTATGTAGCGACGTCGCATTGAAATCTTGAAAGTAATTGAATCGTTCTGATCTGATTATGTGCGAGCATGTCTGTCGTAAGACTTATTTGCTCGCACCTAAAGACATCGGCGGGCGTTTTGTGTCATTTTTTCTTTGTTCGTGAAAAGTTTAAATTAGCATTATCAATATTCTGTGTGTGCATAAGGTACTCTTGCTAAGGGGATGCACTTTTACGTACTTCAGTGGAAGTATGTACCTGAGTAGATAATTTCACGGCCCAATTTTTATATAATTTTACCTTTATTGATTTTTTTTTAATTTTTAGTTTTATTGATTAATTTCTGCATTGAAAGGCTATTTGTTTGTAGGTAAAATATATACTTTAATATAGACTTAGTATTACCTATGGGGTAAAAAAAATTAAGAAAAATTACCAAGGTGAGAACCGATATTGATAATTGATCGGTGATATATCTCAATTAATTTTATTGATGCTTCACTCAAACTTATAAGTGGTACGAAGATTATCATAAATATTTCTTATATAATATATTGTGTTAGGTGTAGACGTCTACTGATCTCATCCATTTTAGGTGATAAAGCACATTTCGTGAAGGTACCTTACCATATAAAAAAGTTTCCATAGTTTTCCATTTTGATCGAACAGTTTTTTTAAACTTTAACACACATGTGCAGCTTATCGTGTTTATATGTACGTCCCCGGGCCGCCCTGAAGATACCGAGAGGAATTGTCTCCTATCTTCTGCCCTCTCTTGGCCACTGATTACCATATAAATAGCTGGGTCAAAGTCAAACTTACCGACCCAAACGAGGTTAGTTCTCCGAAAGTACAGCCCTTGGCTGGATAATATCTGGGTCAATTCCGGTAACATAGAACCGGCTGTTGTGGGATTGTAACATAAACGGCTATCTCTCCGACCTTTCTCACTTCCTCGCTGCACGGAACCTAACACTCTCCCCCACCGAATACACAGCGACCGTATTCACTAACTGGATGAAGGAGTACCGACTTCATCTTAATATTGCAGTCGATGGCATTAAAATTCAGACTGTCAATAACCCTAAAATTTTGGATGTGACATTCGACAGCCTATGCTCCTTCACTAATCACACGACGAAGGTACAGAGCTGCAACCAAAATCTCAAATCGCTAGCCGGCAGCACTTGGGGAAAAGACAAAGCAACGTGGTTGCCAACATACCAGGTAATCGGCCGACCGGTCATTAACTACGCCCCACCAATATGGTCGCCTAGATGCAATTAAACGCAGCCGAGGAAGCTGCAGTCATGGCAGAACATTGCACTCCGGACTCCAACAGGATACCTTGATATCTCCCATCGAACACCTGCATAGTAAGGCCCATATGCTCCCAGTTAAGGAGTATAATGACAGTACTTGTCGGAAGTTAATTGCGTTGAGGAATTACCTCTTGATGCTCCTAGGAGGCGGTTCCGCTTCAAGCAGATGACTTCAGCGATGTTTTCTGCGAAAGCAGCCCAGCAAGAACTGTTCGATACGAGACATCAAGAGGCATCCTATCGTAGTTCGGACTGCCGTCTTCTGACAAGTCTGGAGCTTCCTTTTCTGCTTTTCACTGCATCCAGGCATATTAAGGTCAAGTCTGTACTCCTTCGTCCAGTTTGTGAATTTGGTCACTTTGGCTGTAGTGGAGGAGAGTGTTAAGTTCCGTGCAGCGAGGAAGCGAGAAAAGTCGGAGTGGTAGCCGTTTACCTTTCAACAAACGCGGTAGCAAACATCGCAAAGTCCAACTACCTTTTGACTTACCTCGTTTATCGTGTCTCTTGGAGGGCAGGGATGTAAGGTTGTGTTCCCAAGGACAGAGTCACCTTTCTTATCAAGAGTCTAAACGTTTTAGGTGTATATTATCATGTTAAAAACGTGGACCGTTAAAAGTTTGAAGTGGTGGCCATCTATTATAAAATTGGAGAATAAATTCAAGGCATCTCAGAACGAATACCCAGAATAAGAGCTATAACCCTTTGGATTTCGAATTTTACATTCCCAGCTTTATCCTTGATCGTACTTACTATATATCAGTTTTGAGTAATATCAGTATGTGGAGGGAGCATGATTATTATTTGTTTTTCATTTCACTTTATAAATATTTATGATCGATCGAACTAAGCGGATAAGCTTTAAAAGCTCTATTTCAAAAACTATTGCATAAATCGATAAAGGTGTAACCTACTTATAAAAAACTAGTTGTTCCCCTTAAAACCATCCCCTACCAACACCACATTATGTTTTCCAAGATAGTTATTTTTTAATCCTTTCGAAATTTTATTGAATTGGAAAAATACATTTTTGAAAAAAATATTCGTTAAATTTTTAAGCGAAATGCGGTGGTTTCTTTTATCACTGCTGTGAATCCCATTAGTTGCGGCAGACACAGACAGCGCTACCATTACAATAACCGCCACGGTTGCCACGGAGTATGCAGTGGGCTGCACAAGCGCTGTGATTAACACCGGTCCCGCTCAATAGATCACAAGTGGCGCGTTTTTGGCGACTCAACTCCACTGAAGGCTCTTCCTTTAGCACAGCTAATTGTGCGTCATCGGCCTCCAGAGCAGCTGCATCAGCGGGAGCTGCATTGGTGCCTTGGAGCAGGCAGAAAACGCAGAGGAAAGCAGCGAAAAGCACGATTGTCTTCATATTGACGGTTTTGAGTTTTAGTTGAATTGGTTTACTGCAAATAGTTACTGCTGTGGTAGGCGCTAGAGATAGTTTGATGTCAATTCAGTTGCTCAGCTCGGTTTTATACGCGATTTGAGCTCAGCTTGCTGAAGTCGCGTCCATATAATTTTGGGATCCCCAATTGATTGATAGGAAAACAGTCGGTCGTTTTGTAAGGCATCACGTAACTGTTAAATTTACTGATAATTTACCTATGTATTTTGCGGGGAATTACGTTCCAGAAAAATAGTTATACCTGTAAGACACTCTATCCTTCTTAAAAACACTTTTTCTATATGTGTGTGTGTTCCCTTGCACACACAGTAGTTGAATACTTTCTGCGATCAAAAGCACCTGTGAGTGTCTTATTCATTTTTACCGAATGCCAAACGCGGAAGTGTTGTGTCACGTTTTCATTGTCTGTGTTAAGTTCATAAATCTGTATTATCAATGCAGCGAAGCATATTTCAATGAAAGAATGTTCATACATAGATAACATACAATATTCACCCTAATTGAAAACCATTTTAATGATTTATTTATGTGTTTAGGAGTATTTTCTCTTTAGCAAAAACAATATTACTAATAATTTTGAATATTCATTTTTCTTTGTATATAAATCCTTATTAAAAGAAAAAACACTGTTAACTTCGTTTGGACCGAAGCTGTAATACTCTTCACAAATACAAAAATTTTCCGTGCAAAAACTTAATTTTGATCGTTTAATTTGTATGGCAGTTATATGCTATAGTTATATAGAAGATATCTCGTCCAATAAAAAAGTTTTCCATACAAGGATTGAATTTTGATCTGTTCAGGATATTATAACTTTAGACCGTAAAACGCATATCCAGTTTTTTACAAGTGAACAAATTCACCGACTCGGTTTAATGCGCAGAGCACCCATATCCAAGTTCAATTCGTCAATAATATCATTTTGTGCAGCGCCTTTATTCGTCATATTCGCTATCATTGCCTGAATCTCTGGACAGCCGTAACAAGCATTGCGAATTGCCAATATGCTCCACTCCTTCAGCACTAAAAAGATAACCAATACAATTAAAAACCAAAAAAAATTAAGAATATTAAAGAATTATAATACTAACGTGGATTTCGTGCATCCATATTGGTACATTCCAGCAAAGTGGGCAACAATTGTGTGTCTATGCAGTAGCCTTGATTAGCTGGATTTTTGTAAAGCAAATTCGCTATGCAACGCACCAATAAGGTTTTCAGCTCAAATGACAACTCTGTTTCGAAATCACGCGATATGTTCGATGTGAGCGCCACTTCTTCCAATTTATTCATGGGCGTAAAAATATTTTGGGACTCTTTACCCACTTGCGCCAGACAACGTAGCAGGCTACTCACATTCAAAAACAGTGACTGTTCGCTCACATATTTGTCTGCATAGAATTCACTTCCAGTCGCGCTGGCAATTACACGCAATAGCGCATAAGCTTCACGCGCGGGCATTGGATCAGAGGCAGGCAGCTGGGCGCTATCCGGTTTGCAGATTAATATACGATCAGATTTGATATTGAACTCTTTGGTTATGTATTTCAACAGGAATTGATGTATGTGACCATTTGGACTGTCTTGACGCAGATAATGCACTAAATATTCTAGAAAGGAAATGCGTTCTGCCGGCGTCAAGTGCGCATAATAGCGTACGGTATTGTGCCCACCATGTACAATGAAATGTTCAAAGAGAAAATGTAGAAATTCATAGCTATCCTCGCTGCGTTCATCCACAATTGCTTGCCATGTGCGAACTGCAGCACACAACGCCTGTTGTTCCATATTCGACACTGCAGAACCTTTCAACACATTGTATACTATCATAAGCAGTATATTAGTATGACGACCTAGTGGTGCCACCAATCCACACTCTACAATAGCAGCGCCATGACGTCGCCAAATGTTGCGTTGCGAATTTGGATTTTGCACAATTGCATTTGCGAGTAACTGCAGCGCCATAAGTTGTAGATTCTGTGGTGGTCTAGGCGTTATGCTGTTATCAAATAGTAGCTGATGCAACTGTTCATTGAAATGTTCATGTTCAGCAATTGTATTCTGATGTGCCGGATCTACGGCACAAAGATTTCGCAGCGCCTTCAATTGCTCTATATAATGTGGTGCATTTGTGTCATCCAATGGTGGTGACTGCAAGAATATTTCAATTCTTTTAAGGCTCTCCAGCGGTTCAGTGCTGGAAGATTTGTACGTTTTTATTAATATTTATGAAGAAAACAAAATACTCACTTTTTACTGCAGTTCATCGTTGTCTTTAATTTGTTTACGTTTTTAGCAAATACAGTTTGACAGCTGGTGGTTAAATGAACATGTGAGCTGCCACAGGGTGATTCGAATAATAAAGAAATGTGTTTGCACTGTGTTTTATTTTTTTAACATAAAATTTTATATATATAATTGAGTTAAAGTTCTTAATCTCATTATTAATAATAATTATTTGTTATTATTAATAATTATTTACTGATATAAAATTTAACATTTATTGTTGTTCCATTTTCAGTTAGTCATTATATCAAAATTGAATATTGAGCACGACAAGAGTAAATTATTGCACAATATTTAATTCTATTGTAGTGTTTGGCGTTCGCTTTTTTAAGTTTTTAAGTGAGTCAAGTCGTATAATAATAGTATTACATGAGTATATATAATTTAAAATAGCTTCCTTTAGATAGAGTTATTAGTCTAGGTAATGAGAAATTGGTTCCTGGTTTTAATTTTTTCCTTGTATGTTTAATTTCATCTAAACATAGTTGAGTGCTATAGAAATATACAGAGAGACAGAGAGAGACTTTTTTAAATCCTAATTGATTAATATTATTATTTTTTTTTTTGATTTAAGGTACACTTATCACGAACTAAATTCTCTGCACACTCTGTGCGAGTCTGACATAAATTTTATTAAATATTACGATTTCTCCAAAATTTTGTTAAAGTTTTATTAATAATGAAACAAATGATTTTTTTTGGTGTTTAATGCTTTTTATTATTTTTTGTTTTATTTTTTTTTTATTCTAATAACAACAAATACATTAATATGTATGCGAATTAAAACTAAATTGTGTCAACTACAAACCAGCAGGCAAATATTTATGTTTAATTAACGTTTTATTTTTTACAATTACAATGCAACGCGGCTACAGAATTATTAATATATATTTTTTTAATATAAGGCAACATGGATGGATGGTGGACACGAGAAAAGGCACATTCGGTTGGTGTTTTTTATGTATGTATGTAAAGGGTATATAAAAATAAAATTTGGTACAACACAAGTTTAGGTATGTCGGTTTGTTTTACTAAGCTGTGCAGTGACACTAATATCGGCTGAATATCTTTTTGAATATTAAATTTTATTTATTATTAATTTTTTTTTTCAAATTAAATATTTGTGATACAGTGAGATTTTTTTTTGTGATTTATTGCCCCTTTATTTAAGTTAATTTCGTACTGCTTGTGCAAATGTTTAATTAATCAATTAATAATGTTTTTTTTTTTTTGGAAATAGCTTTGACTAGTTTTATTAGTAAACCATTTGGTGGCTTGGAACGCGGCCGCACTTGTGCTGACTACACTTGTTGTTGTTGTTTTCACAAGCACCTCACTTTATGTTTTTTAGCAAATTAAATACAAATTATTATTTTCCAACGCTAACTTTGTGGTTAATAATATATAATACATATATGTATGTATGTATGTATGTATGTAATATATAGTTATATTCTTCAACATTAATATATGTAAATAAATATGTTTTTTTGTGTTTTTGTTTTAAGTTTAACCATTACACAAGTCTGCAAAATAAAATAATATATATGTATGTATGTATATAATAACAACAAAAATTAAATGTAATTTATATTAAGCGACTTTTACTATTGCAGCTGCTGGTATTTGTTTTTGTTTTTGTTACATTAATATTTAATTTCTTTGATTGCTTTTCATTAAATTTGTTCATTCAACTAAAGTGTTCATCTCTTTTTTATTTCTCTTTGTTTGTGATTGTGTGTGAGTGTGTTTAATAGAACGCATTGACCACAGTTCCACTGGCGGCATCCACGCACGGAGGCGCTCAGCGAACCCGTTCCACATAATTGCCGGGGAAGGTGCCGAAGCAGCCCGTACGCTGCGACGTACCCACGAACCAGCCGTCGTCGCATATCTCCAGCACGTGAACGATGTCGCCCTCCAGCAGCTCCATTTCGTCGGAGTTCTGCGGCCGGTACTTGTAGAGTGCGCGATAACTGCGACAATGTTTGGAGAAAAATTAGCGATATTTTAGTTAAATTTTGTTTTTTTGTTGCAACTTACACTAGAGGCTCTGAATGCGTGTCCACGTGCAGTGCATCAATTTTGTTGTTGTGATGTTTGGTTTCCTTGAGTATGCCATTGGGTGGCTGATGGCCATTTTTGGTTATTAAATTGAACTCGTTATTAATATTTGTGCGTAGTGTGTCGAGTGAGGGGCGTAAATTCGTGACGCTCGCCTGTTCGGTGATAACGGTGCGAGCGGCAATATCTTCGGCGCCAATATCAGTGAGTACCTGTTGGTTGATTAATATTTGAATAACGGTAATATTTATTTTTTAAATTAAACTCCGTTAATAAATATTTGAATAACGGTAATATTTATTTTTTAATTATGCTCGAGTAACTCACCTCAACATATGACACTGGGAAGATGCCCTTTCTATTGGCTATTTTGCCCTCAAACCAATTGTCATCCACACGTCGTGTGAGTGTGACCAGTTCGCCTTTGTTCAGCGACAATTCGATGCCGGATTGCGCTTGGAAGTTATATTTGGCACGCGCCTGTCCCTCTGATGGTTTCTTTGGTTGTTGACGAGCAGTTTCTTTGTTGACGACCTATGAGAAATAATATTAATCCAGATTATTGAATTTTTTTCGCCAAAATGTTAATTTTTTGAGGTTAGGGCCAAATTTAAGCAGTTCTGGCTGCAGTTTCATTAATATTCTCAAATGAGACTGTCTTCTGAGAGATATCATTGGAAAACTTAGTTAAAATTTTCTAAAATTAAAAAAAAAAAATTATAAAATTATTTGAAAGCACGATTTTAATAGGGTTGCCACCTATTTTTAAAATAGAAATCGTACAGTTTTCTACTTTCAAAATTTTTTTAGAAAAATTTCTTTAAATCTATTTTTAAAATAAAATCCTCCTAGGGTAGAACTTTTAACATTTTTTTTCAAAAATTCTTTAAATTACTTAAACGCCTTTTCTTCACTTACTATTATTTTCCAAAAATTGGCAACACTCACCTCCACATAGCTCACGGGCAGCAGACCAATCATGGCATTAAATTCGCCTTCGTACCAATTGCGATCAATCTGGCGTCGTATGTAAATGATGTCGCCCTTCTTGAATGTGAGCTCTCTGCCAAAAAAGAATAGAAAACAGATAATTTTCAGTTTAACAAAGTTTGTAGTAAGTATCTCCAATTTACCTTGGATTTTGTCCTTGGAAGTTGTATAGCGCACGCGCTGCCGTTCGTGTTGTTATCGCATTCGGCGATTTGGGCGCCAAGTCCGATTGGAAGTCATCATAACGATTTAACGGTATTGGTGATTTTTGTGTGGGTGTAAAGTTATCGGTGTGACGACGTGCATTCATATCCTGCAACTCCTGTAAGTACTTGCGACGCCGTTCCTCCTGATAAAGCTTTTGCATTTGTTCGGCTTGCCGTTGTGCTAAATCCTCGTCCGACATGGCCTGTTTGTATTCATGACGTATTGGGGTCTTGAAATGGATATTTACATCCGATTCAAGATAACGATTTGGAGATTCTATGGAGGAGAAATAAAGGCAGCGGAAAGGTTATTAACGGCTGGTTTTTGCTTTAGCAATAAAGTGCATGAGTATTTGGAGATTATATTCAAATTGGGAGCATTTTATGAAATAGTTTTAATTTTATTTCACAAATTTGAGCGAAAAATACGCTTTTTCAAAAATAGTAGCAGTGGCTAAATATCTGATGACCTCTGGATCAAATGCAATGATGTTTCCATGAGTCTAGAGTTGGCTGAGGAGAAAACAAAAGTCTTGTTCCAGAAAAATTGAAGAAAAGATATCGGATATCGCTCACCCCGAGAGAGTGTGAGATTCGCGCAAATATATATCTTATCAGAGACGTCTAACGCAGTAAAAAGAGAGGAAAGTATCAAAAACATCGTAATGTGGCAGCAATGGTGTCAAACTTCATGCAAAGGACGGTGGACCCACAGACTGATTTCGGACATATATTCGTGGTTAGATAAACAATAGGGGACCTGGATTTCCACCTTACCCAAATGCTTAGTGGGCAAGGGTGCTTAAGAAGCTATCTGTACAAATTTAGTCCATATTGTCCGACATGAATGCTGAAAACCACACTTGGAGGTAATCTCACGGTGGAAAGTTTTACTGTACTTACATATATGAGAGTCCTCTGTAAAATGGAAAGCTGTCAGCGGAGCGGCAATTTTAAATTATGGCAAGATTGAGACATTTAGAACAGAGTCAGTCCGCACTCCGGTTTTCGATGCTTACTCCTACTATAAAGAAAACCCTGTCATCCAAACCATATCCTGAACAACGTGTATTAAGTTTGCCTTATTATGTCCTTGTATGGAAAACTTTTTCCAATGACAATGTATCTTAATGAAATTTGGCACAGATCTTTCTCCGAAGAAGGCCTACAAACTCCAAACGAATTGTTCAGATTGGAACACTATAGCATATAGCTGTCATACAAACTGACCGATCAAAATCAATAAGCCATAAAGGACTTGTCAATCGCATTATAGTTTCTTTGAAATCAATGTCAATGATTAATGTTATGATATGTAAATCGATTGACTTTTATCTGCTTAGCGAATCGTCGGTTCAATGCTCATGAATTATTGCACAATCGTTTTGATAAACAACTTGTATATTTTATATCACAAACATTACAATGACATTACTAAGTATTTTTATTGTTGTTGTTTTATAGTATACGTAATACAAAATTCCACGAATAATTTATGAGTAGCTAGCTATTCATTAATTAACATTTTTATTGCCGCGCGGGGGACATTTCACTGGCATATTGACACGAAATCAACATATAAATGCCTCTGTGTTTATTCAAATAAAATTCTTCAATACAAGTAGAATAGGACTAGTTCAAAACTAGTGCCAGATTAATACAATCGGGAGATAGTAATATTTTCGAATTATTAATGATTTCCAGTGTAACTTTTCAATTAATGCCTTCGAAGTGGTGGGGATTACCGGCTCTGTAGGGCTTCAAATTTGTGTGTTAGTGCTTCTATCTTCTATCTTGCTCCTCTGAGAGTTAGTAAATTTTATTGTCGATTAATTTTTCAAATTGAAATTAACTTCTTGCGCATTGCACCAAATCTGAAATAGTCACGAAATCTGTGTTGCAGTACCAGCTTTATCTGTACGAGTACTATATGTCATCCATTTGCGCTGTTTGTATTTGTCCACATTTAATTAGATTTATGTTTAATTGCGCTAAAAACACAATTAGAAAATGTATAGCAATTGTCACGCGCCGCAAGCCAAACAGCGAACAATGCAACGCAAGTCTCAATGAATGGATAAATGAATGATGACGCTCTCTCTGCGACAGGTGCGAGCGCTAACCGTTTTTGTTGTGTTTTGTACTTGCTACTTATTTGGTCTAGTGAAATTCGAAACCATTGAAAGTGCAGCTTGTTTTTAAGCTTGGAAAAAGAGGCTTTCAATAGCATACACATACATATGTTATTACGGTATATATGTATATACGATGCATGTCTACATACCGCCATCAGCGCACGCGTCAAAAAAAAAAAATAAAATGAAAATATTTCTATATAATTAGCTACGAAAACCCAGCCTTAACAATGCGCCTAGAGAAAATAGACTGTCACTGATTGCTGTCATACAAATCATTGATCGTTCAATGGAAACTTGAACGACGCACGTTGATCTCCTCAATGTTTTTCAATTGTTTGTAGATACACTTTTGCCTTGACATAAAGAACTTAGTGATGGCCGACAAAGAAAAGCTGAAACGCGGGAAGCTACTGCGGCGCAGCGCTTAACGCACACACATACACACGCGAGTTTATATTTATTAAAAAAATTATGTACATAAAGTATTTGCGTCGCCGCAAATTTATTGAATGAAGCAATTGTCGACTAACAGCAAATAATAATTGTCAAATAACAATTAGTAGGTCGCCGCCGCAATGCGCGTGCTCGCTAGCGTGTTGTCGAAAGAGTAAGGCGGCAAGTGGATCGACGCAGCACTAGTTACTAGTAGGTAAGGGCCGTCGTATCTGCTGTAAGACCTTCATTGGGTGGTTCGAATGAACTCAATTCAAATGGGCGCAATATGATTACAAGCATGTGTGTGTGTGTGTGCATCAAAGCGGCGAGTGAACGTGCGTTTGGGTGGCTGGTGGCTGACACGACTGACGTCTCAAGCTGACTGCCTCGCCTTCAGTTACAAAAGTAAGGTAAACAAACAGCTAGATAAACGCAAATAAAGCAAGAAAACAAAAAGTATGTTTGTGTGTGGCAATTTGTTATTGAATATGAAAAACAACACATTTTTTATCTAATTTCCTGACTTTATCTGCAGATAAGCTTTTTTAAAGAAATTTCATTTGTACGGCTGGCGTGGCATTTTCCGCATGAGCAGCTGGAAATTGTTTAATTATTTTGATTGCCGTATGCATAACTTGCTTGGCTTGCTGTGATTGACGGTAAAAAGTAATAATTGCATGCACAGTTAGTAATTGCATGCATAAATACACACATACATAAATATGTATATGTATATGTACACATTTTCGAAGCGTAAATAATAATGAAAGATCGTATGGGGAAATAATGCAAATTAAAGCAGGAAATATGTTAAAGTGGGGATTTCGTTGTGTAATATTTTTTAGTCTGTTTTCTTGTAAGCGAGCAGAAAAAACAGTGCTAAAATACATCCGAAGTAACTACTTAGACACGATTATTTCTTCGAGTTCACAGAATTATTCAAAAAAAAAAAGGAAAACAGATTAATTTCGGCTGCTCAAAAAAATAAATATAATCAGCAAGTAAGAAATCTTCATCTTGAACAATATATTCAAAGATTATAGCTGCCTTGAAAATAATCTAGGCCAAATTTCGTGAAGCTATCTTGTCAAATAAAATAAGTTTATATTCAAGGACCTTGATTTTAATTGGTCAGTTTGTAGGACAGCTAAACCTATAGTATTCCGATCTGAAGAATTTGTTTGAAAATTGTTTCGTTGTTTTAGTTAATACTCTATGAAAAATTTCGTGAAGATATTGGAAGTCGAAAAAGTCTTTTCGTATTTTGTCAATAGATGTCGTTGCAGTCGTATATCTCCAGTGCTACCAATCACATTGTGTCATACCATATAGTGTTGGAAACATGAGATTTTAAGCTTCATCTGCGATTATTTGCTGAAACGTAATGAAATCGAACCATTTCTGATGCGAATGGTAACAGGGGATGAAAAGTGCATCAAATACGACAATAATATGCGAGAAAGATCATGATCCAAGCGAGGTGAAGCTCAACAAATGGTCGCAAAGCCAGTCTTGACGCCTCAAAAGGTTATGCTGAGTGTTTAAGGGGATTGGAAAGGAATCGCCCACCATGAGCTGCTGCAGCCTGGACGAACGATTGATTCTACATTCTTCGTTTCCATCAGGACTATGCTAGACCACACACATCTTTGATGACTCAGCAAAAATTGTCAGAGTTTGGCAGGGAAGTTTTGATGCATCCACCATATAGTCCTGACTTGGCACCATCGGATTACCATTTGTTTCGGTCAATGCAGAAATCTCTTTATGGAGTAAAGTTGGCTTCAAGAGAAGCCTGTAAAAATTATCAGAAAAGTTTTACACTGATGAAATAATGTCTCTAGCGCAAAAATGTCTAAAAGTGATCGACCAAAATGGTACATATACTTGCTACAGAGGTCCAATATCACAGTTTCCGACAAATGAGCAGGTTCTTGAAGAAAACGTATGTGTGAAATATTTCAGGTCAAAATATCAAAAATTGAGGCAAGATAAATTGAGTTCTGTTAAAACAGTAGGACTGTCACTGTTTCACAAGCAAATGTCAATAGTAATTAAGAAAGATACGAAAGTCTCCGATATATTCATATATAGCATCAGGAAAGAATATACTATGTAACGTTACAGGTTACTGTACCATGCCGATGGCAATCGGATCTAAATAACTATAATAGTTTTATATGTTAACTCGGCAACATTCCTCAAAACTATACATCAATATTATTAATTCTGTTGTTAGAAAGAAAATAAAAAGGTGGAAAACGAAATAATTTTATGATTCGAGAGACTATTGCGGATCTTACAGTGAATGATATAAGATCTGTCAACATTATATGGTATGTTGAATCACTTTCACTAAAACAAAATCTTAGCTGCAAACACAAGACACCCGAAATCGCTTAGAACAAAGGTATATAGAATCAAATCTCGAGAAGTAGAAAACCAACGCTTTTGAGATAAAAACGCTAATTTTATACACTCATACGTTCAATCTAAAGTTCTTCCGCATATGCAATAGAGAAAGAGAAAAGTAAGCGAGTAATAGCAGAAAATTGAGGAAAAGAAAAAATAAATTGGCTAAATGGAGCCAATCAAATGTAGAACAAACCAATTTCGTTTGACCCAGAAAGAGATTCGCTTTAACAGCATCAACTATTGCCTCGCCTCCCTCCAGAAAAGCACTACACTAAAGTGTTAAATAAAAAACATAAACACTAGAATAATAATAGACAAAACTTGCCAAAAACTGAAAAATAATTACAGACCAAAAGACAAAAGCAACAAAAATAAAAAACAACAAATTGCTACATTGATGCGGTAAATTGATTGCGCGCCAGTCGAACCAGCTTGTCACTTAGCGCTTGTCTGCGGTCTGTGCGCGCCGCAGCGGCAGCGCCAGCTGTCGGACGAGCTTTGTCTTGTGACGCCGGTTATTTTTGCGGCGCGTTTAATTTACACTTTCACTACTGCGCAAGCGGGCAACAACTTTTCCACAACACTTTTCCCACAACTTTTTTATTTTGTGCTTAACTTTTTCGTATCGTTTTGTTGCTGCTTTTTCATAGTGACTTTAACAAAAGCGCTGCTTGGCGGGTTAACTACCTAAGCATGTATAAAATTGCACATAAAATACCTCGCAAAACGTTGCACTGTCTAGCGCCCGGCATTTGACGGTGTGCGGTGGTGCGCGGCGCGGCGATCAACGACGTCGTCAGATAAGACAACTTGTAGACACTAAACTGTAAACTGAACTGAATTGAACTTTATGGCCGCATGTAAAATTAAGTGTTTTCCACTTTTTTCAACCTCTATTCAACGAACAATACAATCAGCGCGGCGTGTGGTGATTGCGGTCCGGCAAGCTGAGACGCGCGCTGTCTACGGGCAGGCGGCGCGCTTCGAATTACGCGCGTATCAATTGTTTGCTAATTAGAACAGTTCACAAATAACAACAACAATAATGCTAAACATGCAGTTCGTTGCCACAGTCGCTAATGTTATCTTTGCGTGCGGCGGCACGCCGCTGTCGCTCGTCTGTGCTAACACTTACTCGAATATAATTCTTTTTTATATCCAGTGAACGTGCTTAAAGCGCTTGATTCGTTGAAGTCGTTTTGTTCTTTCAATTTGGTTTTCTATTTGGCTCAGCTGCTGCGCCTTCGCGAAAGTCTACTTGAACCCACTTGAAATGAAAAATTCGACACAATTCAACCGTTAACCGTTAGCGTGTGCACATTACTGGCGGGCGCGCATCGTTCAACTGTTTGTGGCGCCGTTCGATTGGGGCACTCAGCCAGTTGCTCCATTGCCGGCTGCGCTACTCCCAGTTAGCGCGACCGTGCATGCTTCTGGCGCAGATTTCGCGATGAGTCTCAGTCGCCAAGTACTCGGTTGTGCTCACGTACTTTCATTTAGATTTGCAACGGTCTTTTATTAGAGTGACTGGTTTGTATGCACTGTGGCACATTTAGAACATTTGTGGGGGAAATTTTAACTCTGGAACTTATAATGGAGTGATTGTGGGAGTTAATATTTTCGAAGAACGATAATAATTGACCGTTTCGAAAAAAAGTCCGAAAATAATTTAGTTCTTCTAGTCAAGAAGATAGCAGAGGATCTCAACACTCATTATGGATGGGCTTAACTCATTTTGGTTAATGTTTAATGACGTCGAGTAGAGGTCGCAAAATAGGTGATTAACAACGTGAGTTATGAAGATTACGTCGAAACTTCTCCAACAATATAGGGAATGATCTTCCAAAAATGAGGCGAAACCGAAGAAAACTGCGCTGAAGGCACTTAACAATTGCCTTATAACAAATGTATTGAAAATTGAAATAATGGCTGGCTAGTATTGGCTCAAGAGCTTATTTTGAATACTTGTAGTAAAATACCTGTCTTCAGTCCGGGTCAATTTTGATCATCTCTTATGTATTAAATAAAGAATTTAAGTTCCCACGCTGAACTTAAAAATAATTTCTCCTGTTAATTTCTAACTAATGTTGTTTTATATCGCCGTTAAAGATACCTCTAGAGAGCTTCCTTGCAATTATTAATATTTCAAATTTAAAATATTTAAATTGTTGTTTTTTCGATTCCATTCATCTTGTGTCACTGTAATCATATGCTTTTTGACTTACTGACTTATGGAGCGCGCGCGAAATTGCTCGTTACTCTCATTTGACGCACTACCGTAACGACAGACTCTCCATTCATTCGGTTTTTTCATATTAATACTTGCACTGTGATTACGATTTTCATATGTGCCACGAGGGTAATTCGTAGTTAATTCACTTGTAGTTGTAATTAATATCTCAACAATGCGGTTAGATTGTTCACTCTTATACTCAGCGTTCGACGCTTCTCCGCAAATACCGAGTAACAATTTGTTTTGTTGATTTACAACAACTCTACGTGATAACTATTTTTGTTGTCATCTTGTGGTGTTTTAAAGTAGCGATATGTTTACCTTTTTGCCGTTTGTTTATTTTTCTTGAGAGGTCTGAGTAAGATAGTTCCATTTCTAGTATGTCTACTTCGTTTTTTCGCTATTCTTGTTAGGGCTCATTTTAGTATGTATTATATTATGTTAAGTTTAGGTATGTCCGTAAAAACTAAGTTTTGTGTGTAGTCAGTTTCCCCATCTATACGAGTATTTTGTATATGGAAGCTTTTAGATTGTGAAGGGTATTCTAGCTTGATGCAACCGAAGTTAACTTTTTTGCTTCTCTTTTGTTAAATCAGTCAAATTAGTGTGTTCAATTAAATGCTTAATTAAATTAGGGTTTTGCGTGAGTGTGGGAAAAGAGAAAGGAGAGTTATGTAGTGGATAAAGTTCAACCTCAACTTATTTTTTATTTGTTACAACATAATTGTAAGAGGTAATAAAATCACGTCAGAGAAGTAGTTTATGTGGCACCCGTAATTATAATTATAGAAGTAGTTTAAATTATAAAAAAATGTGTGAAAGGTTGCCAACTGCTTGAAATTATCAGCAAAGAGGCTAAAAAAAGTTTACATCAGAAAATTTCTTTCGAAAGGGTTACCAACTATTTAAAAAATTTTAATTGTATTTATCAAAGAAGTTGTATAGTTTTGAAGCTTAAAAAATTATGCAAAAGGGTTGCCACCTGTTTAAATAAAATTGGTAACAAAATAAATTTATTTTTAATTTAATTTACTAAAAGAGTTCGCATAGTTTCCAAGTTGAAAAAATTCTGGAAAAGTGTTGCCACTTCTTTACAATTTAATAATATGTTTAACGTATAAAAATATTATTTTTTATTCAATTTATCAAAGGAGTTTGCAAGTTTAAAAAATAAAAATTATGAAAAAGGGTTGCCACTTTTTTAAATTTTATGATTAATTAAATTAATATAATTAACTGAATAACAATCTGTAGGTATTAAACTGATTTAAAGTAAGAAACTAAAAGGTGTAAAAAAGTTTTGAGGTTGCCACCTGTTCAAAATAAAATTGCTTACATCATAGAATTATTTTTAATTTAATTTATCAAAAGAGTTCGCTTAGTTTTAAAGTAAAAAAAATTCTGCAAAAGGGTTGGCAGCTGCTTGAATTTTATGCTTATTTAAATTACTAAAATTAATGAAATAATACTATTTTGGTAATAAACGATTTTAAGGTAAGAAACTAAAAGTTGTACAAAAATTTTGTGGTTACCACCTTTTTCAAATACAATTGGTAATATAAATAAAACATAAAAAGAAGTGTCTAAGGAGTTTAGAAAGGTTTGAAGTTTAAGAAAATTTGGAAAAACGTTGCCACCTGTTTTAATTTTATGTTCCATTACAATAATGTAATTATTGAATTAATACTATGTGGTTAAAAAACTGAAAAGGTTTATAAAACTAAAAGCTGTAAATAATTTTTGATGTTGCCACCTGTTTATAACGTAGTAAAATATTTAAAGCTAAATTTTGCCAAAAATTGGGTAAGGTTTGCCGCCTAGTGCAATTTTTGTTTAATTAAATTATTGTAAATATTTTCTGTAGACCATATTTTTGAAAAGAGTTGCACTTGTTTGAAAAATTTACATTTAAATGTTTGTCAAATAAGCTCAGTATTCTCTTAATTGCCTTTTGTTACGCTTCAGTTGCAGCTAATTATATAGTTATAAAATTACCTATATACATACATATGTATATACCCATAAATATGTAGAATATATGTTTTTGTACTTGCAAACCTTATTCTACACAGTCCACTTCACTTCTGAGGGTCACTTTTATTTTATATACACACATATGCATATGTATTATATATTATATGTACATACGTGTGTTTTTTGCAGTCTCCCGCATTCAGTGCATTGTGACTCGTGTCATTTATTAGAACAACTTTTTCTAAGGAAATAACCTTCTATTCTTCCGTTTTTTGGCGGTTAAATTCTAGCCTTTGACTGAAGCAGTTCGCCACATGGCATTTATGCCAAGGCTTTGCGGTGTAAATTACTTTAAATTGCATTTAATAGCTAAAATTATTATTTCTCTAAGGCATAGGCATATTCGGAAGGATTTCAATTTCATATGCGCCAAATATAATTATATGCAAATTTCTGAAAATTGCCCTATTTTAGAGAAATGGCTTCGTAGTTTGAAGAAATAAAATATGTATAGATGTATGCTGTACACAATGACCTTAAAAGCAATTCTCTAAACTCGAGTCACAATTTATTTAAAGCTATGTGGTTTTCCGTTACAGTAGTGGAAATTAGTTCATAATGGACTGTGAAAAGAAGCTAATGAAGTGTGCAGATTTTTTTAGTCTGAAAAAGTATTTCTCCATTTTACCATTATTCGACGAAGACTTTCTGAAAATTAGTTCTCTATAGTATGTAATGACATTCTCAAAATTGCAATTAAATTATTGCACAAAAAATTATGCAGCTGTAATACCGCACAAAAAATTTTGTTCGATACATTTTAAGTTCTAGAAAAATATAATAAAAAAATATAATTAAAAAAGTGTAGATATGGTGCTTGAAAATCTTTAGGCAAGTGTTAGAGACATGGCAAGAGAGCTCAACATCTCTCGCGAGTCCGTTCGAATGATTTTGGTGGATATTTGGGTATGCGTTCTTGCTCGACTCGTCTCGATAAAGCTGATTTTTTTTCAAAAAGAGTATCGTAAATGGTCTCTTTGGACGAGTTTGATCGTGCGAATTCCGATCCCACGATGAACAGTATTATGACTGCCGATAAAAAAAGGGTTTATGAGTTTGACATGCAAACAAGTCAACATGCATCGGAAAAGCTGAAATCAACTAGACCACACAAAGCCGCATAATTGCATCATAAATTTGTTTCGGAGAGACAGAGTTCTATTTGGCCGTATTGAAGCATTTGCATGGAAACATCGGTCGAAAACGGCTGGAATTGTGGAAGAACAATTCATGGATTTTACACGATGATAAAGCACCATCGCATCGAGCCACAATTGTGACCGAATTTAAAGCCAAAAATGCAATGAATACCCTTGATCAACCACCGTATTCACCAGATTTGGCTCCGTCTGATTTTTCCTTGTTCTTCAACTGAAATTACAGATAGAGAGGCGGAAGTGTGTAGGTTTGCAAAATTTTCTGGATTTGAATCTGACCTAGTCTAATCTTAACAGTTTTTTGGACTATTTCCAAAATCATTAATTGAATCAATTCAAAGAGTAGTGATCCTACTACAGTAGGGCATACAAAGTGGTCAAAGATCCATCATCATATACTATAATTCCCATCCCCATTAATATAATATGAGCAAGGTTTATTAAGTTACTTAGGATTTGTTATACTCTGAATAGAGAATAATTAATTTGCGACGAAGTTTGTGGCATCTATATAGAAGGAGTTTTCGGAGACGCTGTAATTTCTATACATACATAAATGAGTTTGAGTAACGAGCTAAGTCAGTTTAGCTACGCTCGTCTGTTTGTTCGTCTATATATACGCGCACTAGTCTCTCAGAGTTTGAGATATCGATATGAAATTTTGCACACGTCCTCTTCTTACCAAGAAGCTATTTTATTTGCCCGAACTGCCGATATAGGACTACTGTAGTATTTCCATAGCTACCATAGAAAATAATTGATCTGGTTCATGCAAGAAAAATATTTTTATTTGACAACATATCTTTTTGAATTGGACATTTACTATTGGCTAAGACAACGTTAGACTCTATATAGCTTTTCACATTGGACCCTTACAAAACTTAGCTATCATTCAAACATACCGCCCAAAAACACTTCCTAGCTTCGGCGCATCCAAAGTTAATATTATTTTTTGTTAACTAATTTTAAACGACACTTTCTTTTACTTTAGTTTGCCCACTACTTTTTTGTAACTATTAATAAACTTCCATGTACGAGTATATATAGAAGGTCTAAAACCTTTTGGCCTACATTTTCAGCAAAGTAAATCTATTTTAGTCACTGCTGTAGCTATAAATTTGAGCCCGCCTTAGCTGCATTGACATACTTTTCACTTGAAAATATGCCACTATGCAAATTTCTCTTCTACCACATACATATGTTCACACATATAAATGCAAATAGGACATTAGGATACTAACTCGACTTGCGGCGCCTGTTGAACACCAACGGCACCACCGCCTCAATGGCGCGCTGGTTGGCGAGGAAGTCCTGTTTGCGCTCCGGCAACGGCGTATAAGGCAGCCCCTTGGCATTGGTGCGTATACGCACGTTCTGCTCGCGATCATAGTAATAACCTTTACTAGCGGCAAACGTGCGCGCTGCCTCATACTCATTGTCCACTGGCACGCCGACTGTCTCGCGACTCACCCACAGTATTTTACCGCAATTGGCAATATTGCAGGAGTCGCTGGAGCGTTGGCGCGACCAGCGGTGTGTTGCAAGCGTTGCGCTGCCATCAGTTGTTGCATTGTTGCTGGCGCCGACAGGTGTCTCAACGCGTTGAAATGCGGGCGCCATACCGGCTAACGCACGCGGCGCAGCAGTCAGCGGCTCTTGCAATGCACGTAAATCATGACAACTCTGATGCAAACGACTCGGCGTTGTTGAGGTTGGTATGGCGGGTGTGTTGTTGCTGCTGGTGGTGAAGTGGTTGGTCAAGTTGGTGGCGCGACCATAATGTTGCGGTTGTTCCGCATTCAAATGGTATCTGCGGTTTGTGGCCACCGTGCTGGGCGGCAAGGGGAAACCATTTTGCGTCGCTTGATAGGAAAATTTACCGATGCGCGTGTACTGCGTTAGCGGACGCGTAGTTTCGTTATGGCACTGCATGTGAGTTGGCGGACTGACGCACGCACTAATCCACTTCAATTCACTCACAATTCACTATTCACTTTCATTTTCGATTTTATTATTAGCTCACTATTTGCTGCTCACTTATTATCTACACACTCTATTTATAAGAAAATCGATTTGTTTTTCTTTCGCCGATTGGACACAGTGGTGCACGCGGAGCACGCGTCTAATTTCTGATAGACTTGCGGAAAAAGCGGCGGCTCAACGCCGACTGACCAACTTGTCTGCCTTGGTGGTGCAACGTGAGTGTCCAATGCGCCAGCTAAGCCTGTTTACTACTAGCCTCTTGGTCTGGTGGTCTGTTGCCGCTGGCTGGCTAACTTGATTGCCTTGTGGAAGGGCGCTCGATACTAACATTGAGCGCTGCATGATTGCTCTGCCCATTGTTGTTGTTGTAGTTGTTGTTTTGTTATGACTGTTGTTAGCGCTGGCCATGGCAACGCTTTGCACGTTTATATGAGCGCAACCCTCCGAAAACCACCACCGCCATCACTCTAATTACCAACGCCACCACACTGGCTTTGACGTTGCGAGGTTTTCTGCCACCAACTACGTACTAACTTGGCTAACTAACTAATAGTCTGCGTACTGCAGCGCACCACCGGCCAAGCTAAGGAGGTCACAAAGCACTATTGGTAGTATTGATTTTAAGTCTTGAGCAACAACAACCACACCAACGAACAGGTGTAACGGTGCGCAAGTGGAAAAAATAACATGAGAATGTTAAGAAAACTAAACGAAATGAAGGAAATGAGACTTTTGACGGTGCTGCACCTAGCAATGCGCTAACCTTCTCAGCCTGTACTTGCTAAGTAGTGCGCAGTTGTGGACCGGCGACGGAAACGGCTTTTAGCGTTAAGCGTCTTCGATTTGTTGTTTGTTTTGCTTGAGCTTCGCACTTGCCTTCGCCTTCGTGTGCGCGAATTATCTTTTTTGCGGTCAAAAGGAAATATTCCTTTTATTATTAGTTTTTGGTTTCATTTTCTTTTCACTTTGCTTTTCATAATCTTAATGACGACAGTGTGTTTCTTAAAGGTTACGCGCACTTCGTTGGGTGTGTCAATGGCCTATTGAGCTTGTAGTTTGTCTGCGGTAGAAAGAGCAGCGGACTTTGTAAGTGCCGTGTACGCGTAAGAAATGTAAACAAATGATTATTTGTTGTTATTATTTTTTTTTTGTAACGAAGAACTGCAATGGGAGGCGAAAGAGAATTAAAGCAAATGTTGTTTCTAATTTTATATTGGAATGGTGTTTGAAAAGCTTATCAGCAACTTTTGGAATCTTTTATGGTTATTGTGTCTGGTTGTATTTCCACCATGCACTAAATATTAGAAAGGACAAGTGAAAGGAAGATCAACACATACCACCTCTTCATCGATTTTGAAGCCGTATTTGACAGCAAGAAAGGAACTGTCTCTATGCTGCTATGTCTGAACTTGGTATCCCCGGAAAGCTAGTACGGCTTTGTAAGCTGACGATTAGCAACATAAATTGCTCCGTCAGGATCCGGAAGGACCTCTCCGAGCCGATCGATACCAAAAGAGAAATTAGGGGACTACCTATCGTGTGGCTTCTTCAATCTATTGCTGGAGAAAATAATACGAGCTGTAGAGCTAAATAAAGAAGGTACAATCTTCTATAAGAGTGTACAGCTATTGGCGAATGCCGATAATATTGATATAAATGGGCTCAACAACCGCGCTGTTAGTTCTGTTTTTTCCAGACTGGATGAGGAAGCGAAACGTATGGGTCTGGCAGTGTACGAAGACAAGACGAAATATCTCCTGTCTTCAAACGAACAGTCGTCGCACTCGCGACTTGACTCCCACGTCATTGTTGACTTCAAGATAGTGTGATATCACACCGTTACTTTTTCCTGTAGTGATATGTAAAGTCTAAAGTCTATTCGGACAATTCATCTTCGATTCAGGCCTTGGAACAAAGCACCACCGTGTCATTCACTAGTTATCAGTCGAATTGTTCGAACGAGTCATCGAAAATTGGGCTCAACGGATAGACCATCTGCGAAAAGATAATCTTCAAAAAATAAATTCCAAGGAATGTTCTTTCGAATGATAATAAACATTCCCCACTGAATTTGAAGTTTCTGTGTTTTTTTTAAGTAGGGAACCTTGAAAGTATACATTAAAATTTCTTCAACTGTTGCGATGTACTTGTCGACTAATATGAGAAAAGTTTTCGTTGACTTATGTCTTCGGCGTGGCACTCTACTCTTAGGTAACCTCTAAAACGGTCTCGCACCTTAAAAGCGCTTAAGATATTGGCATTCTTCACAAAATTTAGACTTACATCTATAGCAAAATCTTACATACATGCTTACAGACTACGGTGAGAGGGATAGAAATGATCAGCAGCTTTACAAGTATATGATATTCTTCTCTGGAATGAATAATCATTCGAACAAGACCTTGGGGTGACATTAATTTTTGATTTGTAGCATTAAATCCGCATATCCTTTCTACTTCTATATAATTCATCTAAATTTTTACCACCATCTATTCTCTTTGAAGTGTCGATTACAGTTCTATTTTAAACGACAATCTAGTCTAAGGGTAGGCTGTCAGGTTTTTAAAGAAATTTTGTACTTGAACCGTTCGATTCGTCCAACATTTAAGTTCTACTATCTTGTTGAGCATTTGATAGGCAAAAGCAATAATAAAAGTATCTAAGTAAATTCAAAATATAAGATTGTAGGAAAACTCGTGTTGTAAAGCATAAAACCCCTTACTATTTTATCTATATTTTATTAGAGTCTGGGTCTCCGATTTATACCAGTTGTTTGTTCGATTAGCCACACTTCAATGTTTAGTGAAATGAAGGCGGCCTAACATATAGTACATATTAAGTAGTATCCCATCATCCCTTAAATCGTCTATGAATATCAGTTATATGTAACAACTCACCTGCGCGATATCCACTGGGTTTTGGTGGTACTGGTGGATCGTTACCGTCATCTGCGATAACGTGTTTAGAACGTACCAAACGGACATGAAAAAGGACATTTAAAAGTTGAAGATGTTAATAGAGATATAGATAAGGAGAGGGCGTGAAAACTCGTAAGCTATTAAGCCAAAGCAGCAAAAAACGGTATAACCCAGCGAATCAGTCAACCATTATGTAATGACTCTTACACAAATACCAAAGCGTATACGAATTTTGTAAGTAAAAGATAAAGAGCAGCTAACTACTGAGAAAATGGATTTGTAATAATGGCACGAGGTATCGAGAAAATATGATCTTAAACACAAAAAATACTTATAGGCGACTTCTTTCTTATAAGTACACATGCAAGTCCTTAAGAAAATATGTAAATTGGTAGGGAGAACGGTATGAGCCCAAACCTGGGGGTTTCAGTATTAAAGACTATGAAAATAATATGCTTCTTCAGTTCATTGGGCGCTAGTAACCCAATCAGGACTATTAAAGAATTTTATAGGTCGATAGTTCTTTGTAAATCACCTTAATTATTGTGCGCTTTGTAAGAATCATCATAAATTTGTGCATATTCGGTAAATTTGTATTTTAAAAACCTTGAAATGATACCGCCATCGCACTCTTGAGTATCTCACAACTGCCGCCGCAACGTGGATGCGAAGAGGCGCGCTTCCGCTCACTTGCCTCGGCGCCGTCTGGCACATAGCGCGCTTTCGGCTGATGCTTCTTCGGATCGAATTGCTGATTTGCAAATATATCGCTACGGTGCATTCTCCGTAGCGAGGTGTCACGAGTATGTTGCTGGGCTTTCGGTGGTCTCGGCGGCGAAGCCGAACTCGACCGCGGCGGCAGCCTTCGTAAAATTTTCGCTATACGTACCGAAGTGCGTTCTCTATTTAACGGTTTTGCACTTCCATTTCCTCTAAATGCATTTTGTGTGGGACTTGGATACCTGTGTGCAGTCCAGTCCGCCGAAAGATGCGGTGAGATAGCTGCTTGTGGTATGTCTGGGCTTGAGCGCGATTTAAACACGTCTATTGGCGGTGATAAGCTACGTTCGTATTGACTGCGTATTTTCTCAACGACAAAGCCACGTTCAGGTGCCGCTTTTACTAGACGCTGCTGCGCAGTCACATGCTTGTTCTCTTTTAGAGCAGCTGTTTTGCTTATTATATCGATATGCGGCATAAGTCGATCTCTCACACCTATCGGCGAGATTACGCGTCGGTATGGTGTACGTCCACGACCACTTCCGGTGCGTAGGCGCATGCTTTGACTGCGTTGTTCGAATTTGTGCGCCAGCGCTTGTACATCACCATATTCTTCATTTGTGGTCTCCATCTTTAAGGCGTCTTTTGAAACTGCATTGAATTGCTTCAATTCAGGATCGCTGCGCACCTTTCTCAGCGTACTAACCCCAAAAAAATGACACCGACTATCATCGTGTGCACCAAAACTCTCGAAGCGCTCCTTCATTTTACGTACATCGCCAGTGTGCACGCGACATAGGTAAGAGGATGAGGCCTGTGAGACGGGCGAAATGCTACGCGAGCGATAGTGTCCATCCAACTGCTCGGCGCTACTGTTTGGCGTCAACTCGCCTAAATTATACCAAGCGTCTTCTGTCACGTCCACGCAATCACGCACTGGACTCATGGGCTGAGAGACGCTGCCGACGTCGGGTGGCCGCTCAGGTGGTGAATGCATGTGAAAATTTACACGTGCTGTGTGGCGTTCGCCAAAAATCTCCTTCAGATCGGTTAAAGAGTGACTAAGCTCCTTATGATGATGCAGTGCTGGTGTTGGAGATCCTCTGCGTGCGCGCGATTTCATATTTTCTTCAATTACTTTCATTACTTCGGCTTCGTCCGGGGAGGAGTCTTCGCGTGCATGATAAATTGTCTTTGGTGGTTCATCATATTGACGTTCTTCAAAATATTGTATCTTCTGCGTGATTTTTTCTTTCGGTTCCTTTCCACTCGGCGAAGGTTCACACTGCTTATGTTGCTCGCTTTCAATATCCTTCTCGGGTTGCTCATAGTGCACATGGCTCCTAAATGGTCTGGTTTCTTCAGTTGCCACTTTTGCATGTTCGCGATGTTCCGTGGTTTTCCTATCAAGTTTTATAGATTGCGGTTGTTCTGGTACTGGCGGTGGTTTGGGCATAAAAACTTCAGCGTTTTTTGCGGCAACGGCACCACGTGTTTCACGTGCCAGATATACTGGCGAGCTGCTACGTGCGCTTTTAACGGTGGGTTCCTTCGAAGTAGATTCGTTTGTGGCCTTACCTTTGCTGTAATCTTTGCTAATTGTAGTTTCCTTTGCCAACTTTTTGCTAATCGTTGGTTTTAAAAGTTCCTCTTTCGTCAATGTCGAGTTACATCGCACTTTGAGTGCACCCGGTAAAGCAGCCCGTCTCTTAGCATCCTCATCCACAGTGATCACATAATCTTCCGAAGAGGCAAGCGTGTTGTTCGAATATATTTCGTTTAATTGCTGCGTAATCTTCAATATCTGATCTTTGGAGAGCGTGCTTACGAGACGACTGCTTAACTGACATTTTGCGAGCTCTTCAGGCTCTGCTGTTACTGTCATGTGATCGACTACACTATGTGGCTGGATTTTGCCTTCCAAACTGGAAGCCAAATCTGCTACGGTGTTTCGACGCCAGTAAGGTCGCACAATATCACGTGATCCATCAAACTCTTGACGCATTTTTTGTTCATAATCTGCGAAAATATTCTTTTGTTCGAAAGTATATCGTAAGTCCTCCACAGATTTATCTTTTGAGTGCAAGCCAAAGTCTGTATCTTGACGCCATTTCACATCCTCCACGTCTTTTGGACGAAACACAAAATCCTTTGTACGTTGTTCGTGTTTTAGCTTACCTACCAAATAATTTAACTCCTTCTCGGCTCGTTCATGATGTCTTATCTTACGCCACTCATCAAAATCTAAGGGCTCGCCTTCTCGGCGTATCGGCTTAAATGATGATAACGAAGTAGCACGCTCTAGTTGACCGACCCGCTCTAGAGTGCTGTAGAATCGATTCAACTCCGTAAAACGTTCGGAATTATTACGATAGCGACATGTGGGACTGTGCCGCTCATAATGTTCGAGCGAAGTAGCGCTATGCGCCAACTCACCACATAGATAGAGACCCCGTTTATTGCGATCATCGGCACTGCTCAAACTGCTGGCTCTAATCACTTTACCACCATCGTATTTATCTGTAGGTTTTGTGGTGCTGGCACGATAAGTGTCTATGCGACGTCTCGAGGGTGAACGTACGCTGCGCGCACTCTGTTGTGGAGGTACGCGTATCTCTCGTGTGGGCGAAAACTTTCGCGAAGTGGAGTTCGCGTCTCTTGAAGGAGATTGTACGCGTACTGCGTGTGCCGAAGAAACTGGTGGCAATGGAGGTGGCAAACTTTGTGGAGGCTGTGGCACACGTACCTCGCGTGTGGGTGAGAATCGTCGTGTATTATCCGCAATAGCCGGTGACTCCGGTCGTGCGATATCACGCACTGTTCGTGCCGATTTCGAACGTGGAATTACGGGTTGCAAGCTCGGAGGCAAGTGTGGCATACGTACTTCACGTGTTGGAGAAAATCTACTCGTGCGTTTGACTGTTTGAGCCACATCTGGGTCCCCTCTCGGTGACTCGGTTTTGCTGTACGAAACTTGCAAACTTCTGAGCTCTTGTGGTACACGGACTTCACGAGTAGGAGAAAACTTTCTATGTTTCAAACTTGGTGTGGGGGATTCGGGACGTGCAATATCTCTTGCAGTTGGCTCAACTTGCAAAGCCTGTGGTGGATGGCGTTTGGCATTACTGCGTTCGTATTGCCAAAGCAAATCATCTACATAACTACGATCCACTACATCGTAATCGTCTAATCTGGCGTTATACTCTGCCAGGTGATAGTAACGCTTCGGACTGAGACTACGTGATTGATGTAGGGTTATTGATTGATAGCCGCTACGTGGTATGGTATGCGAGTCTTCCGCGCGCTTATAAGTGGAAGCTGTAGGCGAAGTTTGCGCCTTTAATGAGCTACGCGTTTTCACCGTCTTAGGTATTGTGTTTCCTTTCGCCGAAGCCGGAACTCGTTTACCATTTTGTTGGGTTACAGATTTTGTTTTAACGGACTTGCTTTCAGGCTTAGACTTGGGCGGTGCAACACGTTTCGTAACCACTAAATTAGTTCTACTCACGTTTTTAGGTGTTGTAGACTCTATAGAGAAGGTGGAGTCTGTGCGGGCAAGACTGACCGTAGAGACCGTTTTCGGGCGTGGACTCTTCGAACGTGTCAATGACTTACGCATTGCTTTGGCACAATCAAATATTTTGGCCTGTGGAAAACACATTGAATGACGTACCGTGGTGCTAACACTGGAGTTCTCCGTCTTCTTAACTTCTTCTCTAAGGCGTGGCAGTGACTTACTGCGCAGATGTGCCACACATGTGGCATATGAGCGCACGGCTTGTTTCACCTCTTGCGGTGATTTGAGTGATGGATCGCGTAAGATATTAGTACTGGCTTCAAAATTTGTCAACGCAGTAGGCAGAGTATTCTCCAAACGCTTCTTTTCTTCGGCAAATGTACGCTCTTTCGATATCGAACGTCCGAAAGCAACCGGACTGCGACTCGACTGTCTTAACGTCGCCACGCGACTTTGCGAACGTGTGGGACTAATCGAACGAAAGCGCATATGTTGTTGTACACGTTTGAGCTTCATGCCATCTGTACCGTTTGCATCATCGCGACAAATGCTAAGCGCTCTCGGTGCTGCTTGTGCATCACTGCTACTTTTCGTAGCCGCCAACAGCGTTGAAACCGCGCCAGCAGATTTTGAACGAGAAATCGCGCCATTAACGCGCCCGTGTTTGCGCAGTGTAATTGTTGCATACTTGTTGGCGCCCAATACAGTTTCTTCGGGGCTTTGAAAACATTGTTCATGACGTTTCGGTATGACCGGTGTCGGCTTCGGTGTACGCGCTGGGGACGTCTTTGCAGTCACTTTTTGACACGACGATTTACGATTCGGCGGTTGTGGTGGTGAAGCACCGCCCGTACTGGAGGCACGCTTACCGCCGAGCGGTATGAATGACGGCGTGAACATTTTCGCTTGGTGGTGAACTTTAATATGCGTCAGTTGGGGTGGAGTCGCTTGTTGGTGTGTGACTTGGCTAGATTTCAATTGGTTGCTGGCAGTATTATTGCACGCTGGTGCTGTCGAGATCACGCGAATTCGCGTCAATGTTGGCGAGATTTGTGTGTAGTCGAAGATTTCTTTTGACGTTTTCAAAAATGGAATAATTTAAATGTATATATTAGAAATTGTTGCGGTAGCCGTTAGTGTGGCAATACTTTGTGAATGTTGCTTTCCAAACGGTGCGGTGCGTTTCCGTGGTAAAGAAATAACTTTTTGTGCGCGAACTTTTTTCAACGCGCTTGTTGAGCGTTTGTATTTGTGAATTATTGCTAATTTACAGTTTAACTTAATGGTAGTTGTACTTAATAAAGGTTAATAGTTTTTCAGACTTTATTTGGGATCAGTTACACTTGAGACCACACCGGTTTTAACCTAAGAGTTAAGCCAACTGCTTTTCGTGTATTTTGTAGTGGTGTTTGGTATTGTGTGTTTATAGAACATTATGATAAAGTAATTCTAAACATTTAAAAACGGTTTTAGTATGCACGTAACCTTGTACTCGTACCCAGTGTTAGCATCAACAGTTATACAATATTAATACTTTGAAAAACAAAATCTACAAAAATACTATATGCTTTCGATAACAAAATCTTTGTGCTTTTACGTAGGCAAAATTATTATTTTCGGTGCTCACCTTTTGGTCTTTCCGGTGCTGGTTTCCTAAACCCGAATAAAGGTGGTTCGCCGCCGGCTTGCACGCTCTTGTAAGCCTGCTTTTGTTCGACCGGGCTAAGTGGGCTGGCTTGTGGCACGTCACGCTTGCGGAATACCAAATTTGAATCACTCGCGTAACCAGACTCTTTGGCTAAGGCTCTACAAAAGTATTGTGAAAAGTGAGATCAATTTAAATATACTTTATATGGATGCTAGCGAGGTTTACCTGGAAAGATTTCCTTCAGTATAGTGCGGCGAGAGCTTTGTTTGTTCCAAGTGCTGTTAGTTAACGGAGTGTGTTAAAAAGTGAGAAGAGAATACACATGTTATCATATTGTCGAGGTGAAGATGAGAAATGCGTCGATTGCATTAAAAAAAGGTATTTTTAATAACAAGATTATGAGTATAAATATGTTTATAAAAAAATATATGTTCAAGCTTTTTAAGTTTGAGTGATGGAGTGGCAGCATCAAAATTTGAAAAAATTCACGCGGCTGGGTTGGACTAACGGTCTTACATTCCGGCTGTAGACTTTGTTCGTTAAAGAAAAAGTGTCCAAACCTAACCCCATTTTTCTTACGCGTCATTGCTTTTTGAGTGTGCTCTTTAAAGAATTTTATTGAGCATAATTTATTCAAACATCACTCCACAAACTTAAAAAGCTTTTCTTCGTAATATAATAATTCAAACTCATAACTTAAAAATAATAATAAATAAAAACAAATAATAAAAATCGAAAATAAACTAAAGCGAAACTAAAAAATTGCTTAAAATCATAATAAAATAAATAGTGGTGTTGATTATTTCTCTCGTAAAATTCGTTTCAAGAAGTCATTAAAATATAGTATGCAGTTTCAATGCGATAAATTGCAGGTGCCTTGTCCACTACGCGAAAAAATATCATGGTGAGATTCCATTAATATATTTGATCTATCCAAATTTTTATTAAACACCTATAAAGTGTGCATTCTGTGCAGTGCTTTCTACGCTAAGTAGTTATTACGAGTATCTGTGTGCTCCATATACAATATAATACACACGTGATTCACTTTCTAAGTTATACTCGTATAAGTGCTCATGAAATTGTTGTGAACTTACGTTTACATCATCGGCGAATTCGATGAATATACGCGGAATTACACGATGCTCCCTTAACCACTTAACAAGTTAGTGAATTCCAGATATAGAATTGTTTCGAAACAGAAAATATTAGTGAAGCAAGATTTATTGTGAATGGATGATTTCAGTAGAAAGAAATATATTTATATTGCGCTTGATTACTAACAAGTATTTTTTCAGAATCTTGAGAAAGTTCTAACTATATTCTAAATATAAAAGTGAACTTTAGTGGGTAAGAGGTTGTCACTTATATTATAAATCCAGCCAACATTCATGCTGTTTTAAGAAAACATTTTCTATTTTGATCTCAAACAGACTTTAATAGTTCTATTATTCTAAAAACATCTAGAGCTCGGGTAAACTTCTTCCAAGAGAAAGTAATTGTCTAAATAATTAATAATATTAGATTTAGTAAAAAGAAATCCATGGGTTTTCCAATATATGGCTTTAGAAATCCATACCTCGCCTTGTTAATGTGGGAATGGACTACACAATATGGCTTTAGAAAGATAAGATTTCGAACTAAAGCATCCTATCAGACAATTGTGATTGGACGCCAGCAAAGACAAGCCATAATTTATAGCTTTTCTTCGATAAAATCGAATCCACAAGCGAGTCGGCAGAAACTCTGTTTGTGGTGTTAACAAAGTATGAGTCAATCACGTGCAGACTTTGAGTGTAACCGTCATGTAATTATTGTTTCGATTACTGAGAAGCTAAAGATTAGCTAAAAAAAAACAATTTGGTTTATGTATTTAAGTAAGGCTGGGTATAACAAGAAGCTGGATTTGTGGGTACTACTTGCACATAGGTATTAAATCTCATGGACAGAATTTTCAACAAAATCGAGCCATTTTTGTTACAAAATTGATCTATTTCTAAAACCGATGGTTACTGGCGATGAAAAGTTAATCACTTACGACAACCTCAAGTGAAAAGGTTCTTTGTCGAAACGCGATGAGCCGGTGCAAGAGGTCACCAAGCCAAGATTGACAGCTAGGATGGGTTTGTTTTGTGATTCGAGGGATTTAATTCTACTATGAATTGCTCTCCTACGGCCAAATTCTTAATTCAGACTTGAACTGTCAATAATTAAACAATCTGAAGCAACCAATCGCCCAGAAGCGGCCGTATTTGGGCAAATGGAGAGGAAATGATTTCTATCAGGACAACGCTAGGCCACACACATCGAAAGTGACTCGCCAGCAGCTCTGGAAGCTTGGTTGGGATGTGCTTATGCATCTACTTTATAGTTTGGACCTGTTTTCGACCGATTTCTAACTGCTACTAACCTGTTCCTGTCTAATGCGAATGATTTTTCTGAAGAAAAAATTGGCCTAAAGAGGAGCTTGTGAGAATCGACTCTCACGGGTTTTTGACGAGCTTTTCTATTAGAGTGGGATTAAGAAATAACCTTTACTCTAATTCTGGAATAAAAAGGTGCACATTTCAGCTAAATCTGTTAACTATAATGGATTTCTCTTCACAGGACCTTATACATGCAGTACCATTACTAAAATTCAAACATATTTGTAGGTTTTATAACCAAATATAATAAACCACCCTGTGTTCAGCCTTCAATGGCTTCATAACCAATTGAAATGTATTCCCACAACCATATTAACACTAAACTATACTTTATTCAAATTAATTTATGGCTTTTCAATCATATCATCATAATTCATATTTATCAATCTTTATACTCGTATCAAATAATAGTTAAAGTTTAATCAAAAAGGTGATGCATACCCCATTAAAGATGTCCATCACTTCGTCCCACCACTAGAAAACGTGGAATAAAATAGATTCAGTTAAATGAAATAATAAATAAAAAATCAAAAACACAAAAATAGCTGCATAAGAATACAAAAGTTTATATGCTATATAAGACTATGTATGTAGATTTGTTGTGGCTGTTTTCGACTGCAGAAACCTTGACGATAATCAGCTGGAAACGTGATAAGCACTGTTGTACACGTACGAGTATTGTACGGCGACGTAATCGAAATTCACGGACAAGGTAAATAATATTAACATTATAAATAACTGTTATGCAAATAGAAACACGTTTAATGGTATGAGTGTATGTATGTGGTTCAAAGAGTTAATAACTGAGCGTAGGTGTTGGTGGGAATGAGTATGTGTAATCGTGTGATAATCGCATAAGTATTCGAGTGCTAACGGCAAGTGAAAGTGAATAGCGTAGAATGCAAATGTAAGTACGTAGTGTACTGTGTGTGTGTGACTTTAAAGTGGAACGTATGATTACTCGCAGCAATTAGATTGCATTACTTTGCATTAACCTGGCTGAATTGATAATTGCTGTTGAATATGCTTTTTTATTTATTTTTTTTGAATTTCAATGAGTTTGGATTTTTTTCTTTGCAACTATGCATTCGAGTTGTTAGCTTTTTATATTTATACCTCTTTGCGTTCCTTCTCTGAGACCGATGAACGTCCTGTTACGTAGTCTTCAATGCGTCCAGGTTGATTTTTGTACTGGTTTTGTTCCGATTTAATCGGATTTGGCATAGTACCATATAATCTGAAAATGTTAAAACATTTGAAATGTTTATGAAATGGATGCTGAAGAATTGCAAAATTTGATATTTATAGTTTGGAAATGAAAACCAGGAAAAACACTAATTTTGGGAGCATCAAAGCTGTAATACCCTTCTCAGCTAAGTTTGTCATAGGATATTTGTCTTGATTTTGATGGGTCAGTTTGCATGATAGCTACATGATATACATATGTAGTGATCCGATCTTAAAATTTTGTCCGAGGACTGTAGCGTCCGGAGGCATAAATGTCGTATACGTAGCGGTGTGGGGCAGAGTGCGTGCACTAACATAGAAAAGGTCAACAAATAAACCCTGCGTGATGGGATTCTGTTTGCTTTACCCTGAGCTTGACTTAAAAGATGCGGCTGTAATGTGATAGCTAACGCAGATGATGCTGCTCTCAAAGGTTTAATGAAAATTTCTAGATACCGTTTATAAATTAGCCAAAGGGTACCTCAAGTTGTAGCCAATTGGACGGAAAGAAGCGGCTTAGTTGTCACTCCAAATAAAACTGGGCTGCTTTTAGTTACCAAGAGATATAAACTCATAGATGTATCCCTTTCTTCATTAGGGAGCTCTCGACTTCGCTCTGTCGAAAACGTGAGGTATTGGGGCATTCTTGATAGAATACTATCATTCAAGCCCAATTTAGGGGAGAGGACAGTAAATAATTGCTTGTCTTATATTATTGTAAAAGCTCACTACTTCCAAGTCTTAGACCAAGTATCCTCTGTGTAGCCAAAAAAACATATGTTTCTAACATATGAGATGGCGAAACATTCGGTCCCCAAGGTTGTGCGCTGGGTTTGGTTTGTCTAAAAGAAGAAAACAGCCTCGGATGAGAGACCCCCTTTTCGTTATGTCGTCCGAATGGTTGAAAACGCTACAGTTCTGAAAATAAGAGGAAGACCTCCACTACGTTGGAAGGACCAGGAATAGAAGGACTTGGACTCTCTAATTGGCGCCAAACAGCGAAGAGGAAGTACGATTGGCGCGGCTATAACCGCGTAAGCGTTGTCTACGTCATTAAAGAAGAATAAGAAGAAAGGATTCATTGATTTGCCACTTCTAAGCAAGGTTCACAGCGCCGCAAGTCTTAACTGAACGTTTTCCTGTTGACTACAAGGTATAAGATGAGATGGAAACAGCTAGACACTTTCTTCTTCACTGTCCAGCTTTCGTCAGACTAAAATTGAAGTATCTGGGTTGTCATACTTTGTAAAAACCCTGCCAATCGGCTGGAATGAATATTAGCCGCCTCAATAAATTGATGGCAAGGTCTTACTGATTCATAACTAAGACTAACCTTACCTTGTACTGCCATTTTTAATAATTTAAGCCAAATTTCGTGAAGACATCTTGTCAAATGACAAATTTTTTCATACAAGAGCTTGACTTTGATCGGTTATCTTGTTAGGCAAGTATAAGCTATGGTATATTAGTCCTATTCGAACAATATTTTTGGAGAAGCCTTGTCTTAGACTAAAATATATCCCGAATTTCATGAAGAAGGAACAAAAAAAAAACTTTTTCTATACGAGAACTTGATTTTGATCGGACAGGTTTTATGGTAGCTATTGGCTATAGTGCTCCTAAATCGACGATTTTGACAAATCAACAGCTTTTGGTGATAAAAGGACATGTCAAAGATTTAGATCGATGCTCTAAAAACTAAGGGGCTAGTTATGCGAAGTCAACTTCAACGAGAATACAAGTAGATAAGTCACAAAAGCCGTTCAGTAGGAAGCGCGGAATCAGAGAAAACTTATTCTATTATCTACCTATCCTATCATCTATAAATTTTCTATTATGCAATTATGCAATTATGTATTATCTTAATTCTACATTACTCACTTATCGTCCTGGTATGTATTCGTGTGGCGATTCGCAACGTTCGTGGCCGATGAGACCGATTGCAAACGTCGGCGATCTAATGTTCGATACTTTACTGTGGAGTAGTCGGAATCGTAATTGGGCTCGGGCTCTGATTGGTAGCCAGTCGCTTTCAATTGTGGACGAGCTGTTGCGAAATGCGTAAAATATTATTTAATAAAATGTGGAATCAAATTGTGATAGATATTATGATTATTAACTACATTTATTTTTTTTTGTTGTATTATTCGTTTAATTTTCTGTTATTTTTCGTATAGCGAGTTTTTAGTAAAATTTTGGTGCATTAGCGGCGTAACAAATACCAGTGAGAACCCAAGACCACCACTTAGTAAAGGGTCATTTAGTGCGGTGTTATACTTATAATATAAAGTGTTTGTTGTTAGAATTGTTATTGTTGTTAATTGGTATCTTATATGCAGTGCTGATGCTTATTGCTAGGTGTGGCAAATATGTTTTTAAATAATACCCCCAGAACATTTCCCAAGGGGTCAGGCATGCAAGTATTTATTCTAGATTTTTATTTTAGTTTAGGAGTTCATGGGTAATAATGTTAACCCTCTTAATATGGTTATGACTCTCATATATACACACAATAAGACAATGAGGCATAACAAATGTGCTCAGGTTCTAATAACGCATTTCAAGCATTCCAAGGCACGCGTTCTATTAATGTACGTCTAAGGCTTTATAAATATCTAATGAAGCATATAGTCCAATGGACGCGTTTGCAATTTCTACAACTATTTCTACATTCAACTATTTTTTCTTGTTGTTTTAATTTTCTTGTTAAAAAGTAAACGTAAAAATCATCACCTCTTTGACATTTGTAGCGAATCACGTAATCATCTGTGAGTGTTGTAGTTGTAGGGGCGAGTAGAGGCGCGTTGCAGTTGCGTTGCGTTGCGTTGCGGAGCGGCATTGCCGACGTAGTGTGGCGTGAGCATTAAAACGGGGAATGGTATAAACGCCGGAAAGCATTTTGAAAGCCGAAAAGCGTAACGCGTATAATGAGCGAGTCGGAATTCGATAAAAAAGGGATAGTAAATATTATAACTTATATAGTAGTGGTTAAAAGGGTGAAATGATTCTTTCATATATCTTAAGTACTTATATAACTTATTTATTATTTATGTTGCCAATTATTCAAGAGCTTAAGTTAAAAAATTAAAAAAATAAAATAAGTAAATAAATTTGCTACTTTTTATTTTATTTTGTCAAAAAAAAACATTCCGTTGATTTTCTTCTATGACAATTAAGATTTCTCTAATTTCTATCACTGATTGCCTTACTTATGTGGCTATTGTCAGTTCTGCCACGCGCTCCACTAAATCTTTTCTTTGCACAAACATACGTTTTCATATGGTATGTGCTCATAGTTATTTTAATTTCCGTTTAACGAGCGGAAATGCTACTAAATATGGCGCGGCAATAAATTTTTTGCACAATTTCTACATTCACTATAAATTAGTGCCGCTCGATTAATTAAAAAAATTGGGTTTGTGACAGCACAACATGAAATTCGTCACATAGAGCTCAATAACTGAATAAATGTTGGAGGAAAATAAAAGTGTGGGAGGGTGATGACCATTTTGAATCGAAATCAATTTTTCGGTTGCTTTTACCAAATAAAACAAACAATCTTTATTTAAGTATTGTACAAAATAGTTTTTGATAGTTTTGGTGATGCTCGTCTGAAATAGATTCCCAACATTTATGTCATGTAATGGTATATTTAAGGTTTGACATCATTGTGTGTTTTTCATATTTTGTTACTGTTTTGATTCTGTTATGGTCACAACTACTAATAGCTTGTAAAATACCGAATAATCACTACATAATGTTTTTATATGCATTACTTGAACCACCCTGATATTCCTTGTTGAAATATGGCAAGGAAACGAGAGTACGACTGTAATTACAACTGTTCTCAAAACCATTATCTATCGGAAATGCCTTCCTCTGAAACTGTTGGTTGCTATGAGATAGATTCTGATGAACTGAGACAAGATTTGTTTGTATTATTAGGAGCGTTTAACTAGCTTGTAAGTATTAGATCCCATAGATCATTCACAAGATCTCATTATAGATAAATCTAGATAATTTTGAACGTAGGCTCCAGTCTTTTTTCCAAAAACCAAAAACAAATATGTATACATGTGCATACTACAGGTACATACATATGTTTATTGGGGATATGTCTTCAGATCTGTACCTTTTGCAGTTTTTACAATCTTTATTTTGAAATTCCCTTTCTCTTTTTCCAAAAATTGTAAGAGTGTATTTTGAACTTATTTTAGTCGCGATTCTCGCTGTATATCGACCCAAGGGGACTACCGGAGATGATTGTAGTGAATTTTTGGATAAAAACATCTGTGAAACATTGTTGACTAGAGTGAAATTGTCTTCGATTAATCTCCTCTCTTCACTTCTCTACATACACCTAACTGACAAAGACACAAAACTCATCATTTTTAAGGGGTTCAATGGGCTTACGGGTTTCAAAAATTCGAAGATTTATTTGCTTAATAAATTCTACAGCATCTCTAGAATATTGCCCTAATTGTTGATACGAGTAAAAGTTTCGGAGAAACAGCCTTGAGAACTTGTGCTCTCGAGATAAGCTAGGCTAAGTGCGCCGTCTTTAAACACGTTTTTCTCAAAACTGAGGTTTTGAAATCGATTGGCAAGATTTCTCGAGAGCTATTCAACCGATCTTCATGATATTTTACACAGGTCTTTGAGATATAATTCTTGGACGAAGGATTATCTTTTTGACAACGATTTAAAAAAAATTAAAAGAATCGAAATTTTCACAGAAATCTTAATTTAAATACAATTTTCAGTTCTTTGTTTTTTAATAAAATATTTCATTTTTTGTATGAGAAAAATATTTTGAAAATGGTTGTTTTTACCCGAGGAAACCCATGTAACCCCTTAATTTTACGTAGTCTTTTTCTATACAAACTATACCTCACCTAATAAAACCTCATTTAAGTAATAAGACTAATTCTACTAAGAGTAAAATTTTATATCTTGGAATCATTAAACAATTTGTATTCATTACCGCCGCTCTTCTGCTTGTGTATCGTCTGATAGAGTCGTTTATACCATTCATGCTGATGTGGCTCCTTCACTTCCTGCGACGCGTGACCGAAGAACAACACATCATTAACGCCGTTAGACATCGAAAAAGCACGAACGTTTCGTTTCGGATCGTTTCGTGTTTGCAGTGAAGTGTTAAAATATGAAATTTTTCAATACGATAAATCTCGAATTGTCTTAAATTAAATTTCTTTGTAATGTGTATATGATTTTGCGCTTTTTACCGATCTCAATATGATGGGCATTCCATCGTTGGTAACCGGTCCGATGCCGTCGACCTGCCGTCGACCCAATTGTGCCATTTTTCTAGGATGATCGTGCTCCGTTTCCGGTTCGCTCATGTACTCATGTTTAACTTTAAAAACTGCAATTCAGTATTATAGAGTGAGGAGTTGTTGTTGTAGTTACTATTTGTTCATATTTTAGTGGTTTTGTATGTATTTTGGTTCACAACAAAAATTTCTCAAAAAACATATAAGATTTGGTAAGTTTACTAGGCAACATGTATATTGAAAAAAGTTACCACATTAAAATTACAATAACAAAAGGAAGTAGTTTACATGCAAAAACACAACGTACACACCCTAATTATTTTTAAAGAATTTTTTGATATTTAAAAAAAAAATAAAATATTCTTACACTTCGAAATTTACGCTCTTACGCACTATTTCTCAACAAGCGATAATACTTCGTAACTTATTTAAAAAAATCTCTCTTAAGTATTAAAAAAGGTGCCACCGACGCTTTTCAAGTCCCATAAGTTCCCACAAAAAAATTAAAGAAATCATAAAAATATAAACACAAAGTTGCTTTGCCACCGGAAAGTGTGCAAGTGTCGTCGTGAAAGTGGTCGTTAGTATAAAATACGTACACAGTCGAACACCATAAGCACGTAACGGAGTTCGCCGTGTCTTTGGACCTTCATGGACCTTCATACTATGGCTATACTTACTGACTTCATTGGGTTTGTAAAATGGCTGAGCGGTGTCGTGTCGGCGTCGCGCCGCCGGCGAGTATAATGCCGATGTGGAGGCTGATCTTTCGAACGCTGTAGAGGGTGTGAGAAAATGTTATGTGGTTAGAGATGAGAGAACTTATTATAATGTGCCCGAGACAATATTTGCAACAAATACAAATTAACCAAAACAACTTTGGACGAGACGTTACCCAGCCTCCTCAAAGAGTTGAGCAAATGTATGTATGTATATTGTTTATGCAAATTGTCTAAACTTCACAGTTTCGCACATGCAGCCGAAAACAAAAAAAAAAAAACAACACTATTGTGCGTATGATCTGTTCGTGATTGAGACGATTTCGTAGGCACAATTCACTGTTTATGCACAAAATATGAAATGAAATCACACAAAAACAGCACAACAACGACAAAAACATTTAATGTAACCGTTAAGTGATAGCGATACATTTTAACCACCCATACTTTTGATTTTGTCCGCCACACTGTGACTGGGTCCGGTGCCCACGTGATTCAGCAATGACGATTCAGACGGTATGGAGTCGCAGTAGTTCGTGCTGCCAGCCGAGCCGATCGTAGTTGTTGGCGTACTGAGATTCGTATAACTGTAGGCGGAACGTGGTGAGGGCGCTGCATAGGAGCTATCACCGTCCGTGGTTGTGGTGCTTTGACGCCACGGTGGCGGTATTTGAGCTGTACCGTCGTTCGATTGCGGCGTAACGACGTAGCGACGTGGCAGTGTTGGCGATTCGAAACGCACAGGACGAAATTCTTTACGACCGCTAGTTGGCGATGGCTGTGGCGTCCAAACGGTTTGTCCGCCGGCTTGTGCTGGAAGTGGTGGTGGCGGTGGTGTGGGTGTGCTGACCTTCGGGTGTATGTCGTTCAAATTGGTGAAGGATGTGTTGGGTGTTTGCGTGCCGGGTGTCCAGATGCCTAAATGTGCATATAGTCCAAACAAACACATATGCACGAACATTCGTATGTCCATAAGCAGTATGAGGAAAGTGAAGAGAAAACGTTTGATTGAAATCGCATGTAATTCGAATTTGAACTAAATGTGTGTGACACTGATAAAGATGAGGCTGATGAGTTTGATAGCGGCGATCACGGAAACGACTCGTAAAGTACTTACGAATAACAAAGACGTCGTTGACAGTGGCTATTAAAGGTTTCTAAAAAATGTATGTCGGAACGACCGGAAAATAACGAGGTTACAAATATAAAGGGCGTGTGAAAAGCGAAACGACACTAGTTTTATGAGGAAACCTTAATATTGTTGCCATTTTTGGAGAAGTTTTGGCAATTACTTTTTGCATATTTGCAGGTACAGTATTTTCTTAATGGACTCTCAATATGATTTTAGGATTTCCTAATACCCACGATGTAAAAAAGTTCGCAATAGTCGTAAGACCGAAGGGCTAGAGTTTCGAAAGTCCATTCAGTCTTAATAACGCTAAACTCATATGTGTCTAGAATCGACCCCGATGTACTAAATATGTGGTGTATGTGCCATGTACTTTGAGCTTTGCGGAACTTCATCGTAGATAATGTTAAACTCTTAGCTATCTAGAATCTACCCTGACATATGAAATATATGGTTCATGTGCCATGAATCCCCGCACGTCCAACGAATCTCACTCCTCTAACACTCATTTCGCAATAGACGGACCGCGTCGAAACGTCACGTTTCCTGGACTTCTCGTTGGATCACTATCGTCTTGTCATCTACACAGAGTTTTGATTACCACATCAACAACAAGATTCTAGAAATCTTATCTATCAGCATTGAACTTTATCAACAGGCAATACTTTAAAGACAATCAACATAGTAGACTCCCAAATGTGACTTTTATGCTCGAAAACATCAAAAACACTGGATCGTTTGAGATTGCAGAAGTGAATATATAGACAATTTTTTTTATCAAAACAATGCTTCCTGTCAAGAATCACAGAAAAAATTTGCATAAATTTATCTTAGAGTTGTGTTCGCATGTTCCACATTATCCGACAAACGTTTCCGCCGACTTTTTCGTGACTTTAGATCTCAAGAGAATGTACACTGGAAAGAAATTGTGCGAAGGTTGTTCGCGAAGTGCTGCAGTTGAGAAGATGACAACCAATAGAGACGAAAACAGGTTTTCAGAGCGCAAAGTGCGTGACATCATGAGAAGTGAAATATTATAGAAAGGATATTTTCAAACAATAATTGCACCTCGTCAGGTCTCTCAAACCTCATAGTGTATTCTGCTCGGTTATAATTTAATATTATTATTTTTTAAAGTTTCCCGTTGTGAAATACTGCCATGTCAAGATTTTTTATGATTCATGGTCCAGAATAAACTTATTGAAACATCCATAGAGGCAAGTAAATATAATATTTTTACATGCTTAGGTCACTGCTATTATTTTTATCAATTTCAATTTCAGTTCAAGTTCGCTGAAGTAATGCAAAGCTTACTTTTTTTCCTTGAAATACAGCATCAACTTTAATGAATTATTTTTATAAACAGTGTGAAGCTAAATTTAACGCAAAACGCAAACGTGGAGTCTATTTTTAGCAGAATATACCTATATAGATATATGTATGTAATATAGTATATATTTATATAGAGCTAAGAATGAATTTTTCCATAGCAGCAGCGAAATAGACGGATGCGTGACGTTTGCAGACTGGAATTCTTACTTTGCCCTCACTTAAGTGATTATAAAAACACTTAATTACATACGTAAACCGTTAAGGTATGCTGCTAAATTGAAATCACCCGCAGATGGGAACAGAAATTTTCGCAAAGCGAAATTCTTTCATGTTATTTATGTATGTCCGAAAAGAAAACACACGCTAGAAATGATGATTAACAACCAAATATCGAAAAAAAGATTTCAATATCATGGGATTTCGAACGGAAATAAAGTAAATTGATTAAAAAAAAGAACAAAAAATTAAAAAAAAAAAATGTTTTTGGCATTTCTTCTTTGCATTCGACACGCTTTTGTTTACAGGGTAATTCAGTATTTGCGTGCAACACTGAGGTAATCATTGAACAACAACATGTATGCAACGCGCAAGCATCACATTTGGCAGGCAGTCAAGAAATGGATGGCCAATAGTAGTGGCCAACGGCGTTGGATGAATCATCCGTTTTGGCGCACGTCGCTACTAGGGGCAGCTACCAAAGAACCGGGCAAAATAACGGCAAAAAGAACACGAATGTAGACAGTGAAGTGTACAACATCATTTGCAGTCTCAAAGCCAACACTGAACGCAATATAGTTTCGGTTGCTTTTTAATTATTTTTTGCCTGAAAACTACGCACAAAGCTTTAAAATCACAGCGTTCTCGCCGATATTTATATACAGGCATTTGATGGTGTGCGTACATGTCCATTTAACGGCAGTGAATCTAATAAAATTTCGACGCCTTCATAAATGTATTTTGTTTTTGGTTTTTGCTTTCCTCAATTTATCGGCCACCTGTAAGTGAACGAACGCGGTGAAGGTGGCTGCCACCAGAGGCATCAGCAGCACCGCGGGTTTCTTGGCTACAAGCATAAAAAAGAAACTGTCTCAAGGGAAGTGGCGACACTTCATTTCTCATCAGCATCACATCAACGTTGACTCAGCACAGTTGCTTTGCTTTTGATGCGATATGGTACATTTTATTTGTGCTTTATGTTTCTTTTTTTTTATATTTTTGTCAATCAATAAAAGTGGTCTTTCTTTATTTTTAGGAAATACAAAAACATTGTAGTAATAAACAACAGTGGTATATGCATATTCCGTTGATATTTTGAATACAATTAATTTTGACGTGTGAGTTGATTAAATCTATAGACAGGAAGGTGAATATTTGAAATTAGCATGTAGACTACTAATATTTGTTTCAATAAATTTCGATTTGTCTTTGGCTTTTTATAAGTAGGAAAGTAAAGAAGAACAAACTGGTAACATAGCGTAGTTTCACAAAAACTAACTGATTAAAATTTATTACATTATCTGGTATATTATTGAATAAAGCGTGTGTATTTTTCGTAATATTTACACCCAGAAGGAAATTACCAAGAAGCTTCAATATATAACGGTTTCTTCAATAGGGATGCTACAAAAGTAGGTTGATAGGGATAGCAAAAAACGCCATTTTTTCCTACTCTATCGACATTTCTCTTCAGTAAAGTTTACCATTTTATTGTGAAACGATACACGACCAAACAACGAGTCGTAATTATTAAAAATAACTACCGAAATTCTGATTCAGTGGCCTCAACTTTAATCGTCCTGATCAACAATTGAGTGCATAGTGGGAAAAATTTGCATCCACAGACACGCCGTTCCCGAACAGTGGGTATCTCTGCGACATCGTTGTGGCGAATTTTTCGAAAAAATCTTGACTTCTATCCTTACAAGTTCAAATTGACGCAAAAACAGAAGCCGCTTGACCATCAGAATCGTTGCATGTTCGTATTGGCCTGAGCAACATCTTGAAAATTATCCGGATTTTCATCGAAATATCTTCCTCAGCGACGAGGCTCATTTCTGACTGAATGGTTTTGTCAGTAAGCAAAATATTGGTGACGCGGCAATCCAAAAGTACTTCATAAGTTGCCATTGCATCCCGAAAAAATTACGGTTCAGTGCGGTTTATGTGCCGCCAGCGTCATTGGGCCGTACTTCTTCCGTGATAATCCAGACCGGCGCCACAGGCCACACAGGGAATGTCACAATCGATTTATTGAAAGAAAAGATGCCGTTCTAAAAAATATTTTCAGACAGTGTTGTGACTGCTTGACTCAGTATTATCTGAATATGGCTCAAATGTGGACACCAGCAAACCTACACCAAATTTTACAGTTTTTTTTTAATAAATGTTAGTAGTATTTATGATCCTGGTATTGTAGAAGTCAATCATGTGTAATTTAGATTTTGTTAACACCGTTCCGATAATTTTTATGGCAATGATCCACCACGCGCTGGAAGGCCAATCGAAAATATCGATAAAATAATGGAACATGGCATAGCACAAAAAATCGTTTAGCACCATTAAAATAAGGCTGAATATAAAAAGAAGTTCGATGTATGCGTGCCACACGAGCGCTGAGTGTTTGGTGGAACCGGCAGGGAATCATCTCTTCTCCTACGATCAAACTCAATTCGGATCTGTGCTGTGGAGGCACGGTGTGGAGACACCGCCATCGCGGCTATATGGAGGATGGAGACATGAGTAGAAGTGGCCAAAAACGCATCTTCGAATATGGTTCAAGCAGTTCACGACTTCCGGTCTTAGACCAAATAAAAATCTTTCATATTCTACGATAACATTTTTTTATTATTGATTGACTCCTTCTAGTTTCTTTGTCATGGTGGCATTGTATTAGATCCTATTAAACCCAGTTTCAAACATACTTACATACGAAGAAATTCAGACTATTTGTTGTCAGCACTGTTCTTCGTATTGAAGAACTTTTTTTACTAAGTTGTAAGATGATAATGATTTCCATTCGAAAAAAATTTATAAATAAAAGTTTTAGGAAAACAAATTGTATTGAATAAATAATAAACTATTAGTTTTAGCTTATATATGTATACATATGTATATATATGTACTTTGACATATTTCTTGCAAAATTTACATAACGAAATATTATTATTATTATTTTTAATTCACAGTCCCTTGATCGCCACTATTTACACACATACAACTACTTCAACACCTGAAAGTCACCTACAACTTCATAAAGAATTAAAAGTATAGTAAACACAAAACTTGTTTTGAAAAAATTAGTCAGCCCTTCATGTAGTTTATGCACACTTTCAAATCACTTTTGCGCTTTCAAATCACTCTTAATGACAACAAAAACACTTGCAAACACCAAACACTAAATCATGACTTAACACACTTTCGAACATACTTGAAATAGCGAACTTCAATTACACCGCTAACGCAGCGGCAATATCCTTTTGCTGTATGCGCACAGGACCTTTGTGAAAAGGAAGCGTTTTTTGTGATTTCGTTTTCACTTGCAAAATGTCGCTTTTTTATACATTTAACTCAGAGATTTGCTCGACGATTCGCGTTTTTGCTGGCTGACTCCGCGCGCGTTTGGAGTCGACTGAATGTTGCGTGACATCGCATAAGTAAACACTCCAAAAAGCTGACTGCTGACTGCTTCGAAGCGAAGGCAAAAACACCAGCGCTACTGTTGTTGTTGCGACTGCGACGGCTGCTGCTGCTGCTTCTGTTGTTGCTGTAGTGTTGTGCTGAGGCAGCTAAATGCCCACCGCAGGCGGAATAAGTGCACTGCAAAAATCACTACCTTGTTGAATAGACTATGGCTTGATGGTCGCACGGACGGATGGACGGATGGACGGGTGGCTGAAGGCAGAACGGACGCGCAGACAGACGGTTGGACGGGCGTAGGTCAGGCTAGGCTGTCGCGGTAGATTCCAATGCGACGCAAGCACACACCCAGTTCGAGTGGCGTTAAATGAGTGCAGCAACAACAACAGCAATAACAACGACAACAATAATAATAACAGCAATGACAACAACTCTTACATGTACCAGTTGAGGAACAAGGCGATCAATTACAAAAGCGAAATGGCAATGCGACAACCGGTGACTGACTGACTAAGCGGCTGAGTGAATTAGCGCGTCAGGGGCGAACAATGCAAATCAAGCGTACTTTTTATTCTCAATATTACTTTTGATATTGTTGTTGTTGTTGTTTTGCGGGAATTTATTTCAATCCATTTCTTTTTTAATTCGCCATTTAAATAAAAAATGGAAAACAATAAAAAAGCAATACCTGATCAGTCAAGCATCAGTCAATCGTGCGCGTCCACGTCCGTCCGTCCGTCCATCCGCGCTATATGCGTACACAAATACAATTTGAGTATTGAAGCATTTTTGTGACTCCCTGACGCACCCTACAGTGGCGGCGTAAACCACCGCACATACGCGCCTGCATGCATACACGTAATAATGAACTGCCAACAATTAAGCTAATAGCAACAACAATAACAAAGCACATTATTGTCGATTTGTAGACCATATTCGCATATTGTCTAATTATTGGTTCTTTAAAATATTCGCTTCGGTGGTGTGCGCTTATGCGCTTTATATAGTCTAGCGGTGGTTGTTTGAACGTTGCGCGCCACCGCCGCGGGCCATGAAGCAATCGAACGCGCTTCCGGTATGTGCGGGCGCGTACATAGTAAGACTTACATATACACACACAAACGTGTATAAAAGCAAGTAGTTCACAATGATAGCGACCGCTCCAAGGCACTCAACCGCGCCGCACCGCCGTTGATACCATTTGTAAGGCCGCGCGCCCGTTCAGGCGCTGAGCGCCGAGCTCTTGGTAGTAAAGTGGAAGGCAGCAAGCGGCGCACGGCAGTCGCAGTCAGTCAATCAAATCAAATCAATCGGAAACAAGCTTTTATTCAGCTCTTTTTGCATTACTCGCTTTTTCATCTAGTAAAAGTATTTTTTTAAATAAAGAACATACGAATAAACTATGTATAGAACAGTAAAAATAAGGAACAAAACCAAAACAAAAAATGTGAAAATTTCAGCGCGCAACAACAAAACTAGGCGCGTACAAGGAGCGCCGTTGGTGCATTGAATTTAACGAGACCCAATCTGCCTTGAATACAACTCCAGTCGCCACCTCAATCGCGCTGCGCCACATTTTTACGCTTTACCGCACACATACATGCGCACATTTGTGTGCGATTGTTGACGCGTTCAATGCCCGCCTGTCTACCAAGTTGTGGCATGGTGCGCTTTGTGGGCTACAGTTAGGCGCTCATCGTAAAAAATCACTAAAACTATTATTGATTTTCTGCAAGCGCCGACGGACACTATTAAGCGTAAAGCGTAAAGTGAGACATAGTGAAACGCCTAGCTAAATAACAAAAAAGTTACAAAAACCCTATGGTAATAAAAGTAAATAGATATTTATTGGGAAATAAAGCGGCCGTTAGGATTAGTCGCTTCATCCGCTTAGCCTTAGTTGACGCGCGCGCCGGGTGGCAGGCATTCTATCTACACTGTGTACACTTTTGCGGCTTTTTATGCGAATCTCATGTTATTTATGCTACTAATGCCTTTGTTCTCTTGCTTTTGGCCCTTAATAAGGTGCGGCGATTTAAATCGATTTTTCGTAGCATAGATTCGTGCAAATAGAAATTTTCTAACGCTTTCCGAGATTTGTTTGCGATGACCCAATTCGCGGCAGATAAGCAAGTGGAGAATGGAGAATAAAAGACATGATTGATGGGAGTGATCAAGGTTCGTGCGTTGTAATTATATAATGAAATCATTAATTTGGACATAAAAAAGAAAAGTTCTTGTAATTATAGGTGTTGTTCTAGTAATGGAGTTGTAAGCGAAAAATCAATTAATTTCGGACAGAGAGAAAGAGAGAAGAGGACAAAAAATATGCTTATAATAATAATGTTATGCTTTAAAAATAGCTTGATAGCTTGATATTACCATTATCATGTTATTCTCATGGATCTCATAAAATAATGTGTGGCAGAAAGTAAGGGAACATAGGTGGTCGTAATTATAATTGCTTTTATTGCTTCTTTATGGCTCTCTATTCTATTTTAATAGATGATATTTTGTTGGTGTGTTCGTTGAGTGTTTATAAACGCTCTCTAAATAATGAAATTCGACTATTTTTGCGGAGTTCAGCGGGTTCGGGATATAATAAAATACCCTATTTTCGTGAAAAGAAAATACGGGTCCAAAATGAACTGTGCAACAGGGATCGACGTATACTCTAAAGATCTATATATATATATATATATCTTCGTCTACCAAACTCAGCTAGCATGTTCATGAATAAAGAAGACGGGTCCAAAACTGAATACGCAACAGGAACGGAGGTTTACTCCGAGGATCTGGAAATCTCTCTCTTTCTCTCTATTCGTCTGCCAAACTCACCTAGGATCTTGCTAGTCAAAGTAATAGACATAGAAAAAGCTTGTGAAGTTCTACTGTACGATTAGGGAAGAATTCATGAAGCTGTCATATACACAGATAGTCCAGCGGTTGTGTTAACCTTGTCATCGCCAGTGATTACTGCCATCGTAGTTAGCTAAAGGTAAAGCTTCTAGCTCACAGGCCAACTCCACTGCCAGGTCCACAATCAAGGTCCCCGGTCACAGGAACATTTTCAGCAACGAAAAAGTAGATGAGTTTGTGAAATCAGAAGTCTATTCAGAATGTGAGACAAATATTATAACGTGAACATATAGTTCACGACGAACAAAAGCCGAAGTCTATAAGTCACTCATAATTCCCGTCCTGCTCCATGGTACAGAGGCTTGGACGATGTCAACAACGGATGAGTCGACGTTGCGAATTTTCGAGAGAAAAGTTCTGCGAAGGATTTATGGTCCTTTGCGCGTTGGCCACGGCGAATATCGCTTTTGATGGAACGATGGCTGTATGAGATATACGACGACATTAACATAGTTTAGCGAATTAAAAGACAGCGATTACGCTGGCTAGCTCATGTCGTCCGAATGGATGAAAACGCTCCAGCTCTGAAAGTATTGGACGCAATACCCGTCGGAGGAGCAGATGAAGAGGAAGACCAACACGCCGTTGGAAAGACCAGATGGAGAAGGACCTGGCTTCGCTTGGAATACCCAATTGGCGTCACGTAGCGAAAAGAAGAAACTACTGGCGCGCGGTTGTTAACTCGGCTATAATCGTGTAAGCTGTGTCTACGCCAATTAAGAAGAAGAAGAACATAAAGTTCAGAACAGATGAAAATCTATAAATAAATGCAAGATAGCGAAGCCTATCTGACCAAAATATGACAAGACAAGCTCTAAGAACCTATTAAACAATCCAGGAACAATATATAGAGCCTTCAGTTACTATAACGTGGCATTTGCCATTCGAAGAACATGCATTAACAAATATTAAAATATTGGCCGGAGTTGCAAACTCGAGGAGAATAAGAAAACTGCTTTACATTTTCTCTGTGAATTCCCAACTCTATCACAAGCCCGACATAGACATCTTAGAATCCATTAGGTACTAAACCTTGAATGTCTATCTACAAAAAGTATAACGGATATAGGTTGTTTCAACCAAATGGTTTGAACGCAACGGTAAAACGATTACGATAATATTGACACACTATCAATGACGTACATAGCTTTAATTGAGCTCAAAGGGGCGGCACTCTGACCTACCTACATATGTATGTACCTCAAACAGTCCTTAAGAATACTTCTTTCACATTCCAGGACTCAGATGTATAGTTCTGCAGTAAATATCTTCAAAGAAGGTGGAGAATATATTTCGAGAGCTCAAAGCACTCACTAATTAATTGAAAATATTCAGATTGCTTAGAAGTGATTCAAATTTGATCTCTCCGACGAAACTGTCAGCTTCTATATAAAACACATATGTACATATTTAAGGATGTTTAGCTACGTGAACTTGAGTGAAAATTATTGTCAAAAATTTAATTAACGACACTGCTAAGATTTCGCCCACACATTTCGACCTGACAATGGCCCTGGACCGAAGATGTTTGAATGTGATATATGTAAGAAGGGCGCCAAAAGTGCTCACCCCGCGCGTGTTACTCGTAAAATATATATACACACATTCGGCGCGATATTGACTCATAAATAAATCATTTACATGTGTTCATAAATTAGTGACTATATAATTAGATGTTATTGTTGCACGCACTCTTGCCGTAGAAAAAGGATGCATATACAATAGACGCACATGTGTATGTGTGGGTGTATGGAATAAACAACCCACACACCATTCGTTCAACATGCAGGCGTTGCCAATAAAAACACGATTACCAGCGACAACACGCATTCGCAAGCTTAGCGGTGGCAGCAGTAAAACTGCCAGAAAATCTTTAATACGTTGACGCCAATGCAAACAAAAACAATACAAAAAATGGAAAAAGAATCGAAAAACATGATAGATTTAGTCGACTACCAAAATTATGCGCTGATGGATTGGTTGAAAGATTTAAAAGGGGCATAAAAGAGCGCGGCAAACAACGAGATGCTGACAGTTCATTTCCAGCGGGTGGCAGTTTCGAAAAAAGTGAAAAAAATAAAAAAATGGTGAAAAAACGAAATAAAAAGTAAAAAATAAAAACGTGAAAAAGTGTTGAAAATACAAAAATTAAAAGCAAAGAAAATGGTGAAAAAAGAAAAGTGTGCGCTTAACTGTATGTTGGCCGACAGCACCAAAACCACAAATGCTGGACAATATGTAGCGTTGGAAATGGTGACAGGATGACGCACAGTGGGTCTTAATTATGAAAATATGGCATAATTAATGAAGATTAAATAAAAGTAATATAAAATGCAAAATAAATATTGACGCAAACAACCTTGATGTGATTGCGGTTAGCTTCATAATAAAGATTTTTCTCGTGCGGTGTGGTTGCGATGCTTTCTGTCTATTATTTGCTTAAAGGGTTCCATGTGCTTACGGGTTTCAAAAAATCAATTTTTTATTATGTTCTTAAATTTTACAACACCTTTGAATTATAATCTAAAATTTTCAAGTTGATCCGAGTAATAGTTTCGGAGATACAGCCTTGAGAACTTGTGCGCTCGAGGCTAGCTAGGCTAAGTGCGTCGTCTTTAAACGCGTTTTTCTCGAAACTGTGTTTTTGAAGTCGGTTGGCAAAATTTCTCGAGAACTACTCAACCGATCTTCATGAAATTTTACACAGGTCTTTGAGATACAATTCTTAAAGACTTGAACCAATGATTTGTTTGATTACACCTATTCGAAAACTAAATGACGCGAAATTTTCATTGAAAATTTAATTTTTTTTGTAAAAATGTCTGCCTAAAATTAAAATTTCAGGTTTTTTTACCTTCGTCCCTGATCTAAGTTAAGGCTTTAACTAAAACACGTATTTTTTGACTTTAGATAATCCTGTAAGTGATCCTGCAAACATGGGCGCATCTTTTTTCCGAGGGGTCACCGGAAATGCCTTCGCAATGGCCGTGTTTAAAATATTTTTTTCCCAAAAATTTCAGAATTTCTTTATTAATACTGTATGTTTGTAATTTACCCGAGGAAACCCATGGAACTGCTCAAATCATCATGATGCTTTGTCGAAGTGACTATATATGTAATTTGCTCTTCCAATTTTCAGAATATTGGCCAAGCTTCTTCTCCTCTTTGTTGGAGTGCGTAAATATTATCCAACAAAAGAAGAATCTGCAAATTGTAAACCAACTTCGAACAGCTATTGGGAAAAAATTAGTCGTGACTGAAATATAATCGGGTCTGCCGAGGGCTAATTCTGATACCCTTCACTGGTTCGAACAGATTTCGACAGAGCGGACTTATAACCACTAAACTTCACCGATTGAATTAGTTTCTTAAAATGGCGATATATGCTCACCGATGCATAATTCAACGGTTTTTCATGTTTCAACATTATAGTTTCTTTTGGTTCCAGATAAATGTGTAAGCAGAAAATTCGTCTTCCGATTAGAATAAAATAGAAAAGAACTGCATTGAGGATTGCTTTGCGAACTAAAGTCTAGTGCGCCTTCTCTTTCACTATTACACATACTCAATAAGACCCAGCGCTCTGATGAATTCCAGAAATCTGCTGTGCGATATGTAGTGGCGGTGTAATCCCTTACGGATATATAGGTCCCTCGGCAAGTTCTCACGTCAGATGGAACGGACTCGAATATTTTATCCGGCCAAGGGCTGTCAACTCAAGAATGCAGCCACTACAACAACATCCAAGAGCATTTAACTTGCAGTCTATTTTGCAATTTAGAATCATGTCGCTGAAACGGCGTTTCTATTGGAACCTATAACCATATCGTACAGGTGTTTCTTGAGCCTCAATCTTTATTCCGCATTGATGAGTGACAAGACCTTATTGATTGGGTTCCAAATATTTTTTCATAAGTCTTTGAGGAAGTGGTACAACAAACAAAATTAAGCCGATTACGTTATTTTTGTTTTTGTAAAAATACACACTGTATCAGCTCGCGCTACACACGCCCACGGCAAAGCCAACAGCGCGTCATACAATAAATTTAGAATTTGTTTATATTTAATAAACGTAGCGGATGGCAGCATAGCTACTGCGGCACAAACAAAAAATGCAGGAACTTCAAAAAACATATTTCTTTCGAACACATTTTTGTAACGGAATATTTGCTAATCGCTAATAATGGAAAATCGTAAACTTGAAATGAACTCGTGACTCTTTCGCCATTTGCCCGCCGAACTGGATAATTTTCGTAAAATACATAATAATTTTTCAAAACAAAAATGACCACTTAAAATTCGAGAAAGTGAATTGTGATGGAAACCATAGCAGAGGCAACAAGAACAACACACGTAAAAGCCACAAAAGCGCACAAAACGCTTACAAATGCGATTAATTAGAAAAACGCTAAAAATAAACGGTAATAAATTTCCAACAAATAGACATTCGACTGCTGAAGTGCACAATAAAACAAAAAAAACTGAAAATTATTTGAGACACAACAAAGGGAGTACTTATGGAGCGAACTAGCCGAGTATAGTGGGTGTGGAGCAGGTGGCGGAAGGCACATCAACTTCGTTGGCAGCGTGTGAATGCTTAGACTAACCGAAACACTAATATGAGCCACTTCTAGTAACAACAATAAAAAAAAATTAAGCAATCAGTGAAAAATAACGAGCATGATGACTCAACCGAGCGGTCAGCAAAGAGCAATTGTTTGCAAAGACGGCTCGGCCACTTGAAGCGCGCAAAGGAATGCGTGTGAAAGCGCAAAAGATCGCGGTTTGGAGATATGCGCGCTGTCTAATGGTGACACAAGTCGGAACTGGGGCAGTTGAATCCATAAAACACACGCAGACTTTCAATTATGCGAGACAAGGTTCTAAGCACGAAAGACTTTCGAGTCGCTGATGCGTCTGATGAGATGTGCGGTTGTGATGATGGTGATGTTGATGATGGTGAGACGAAAGTAGATGAGCTGATAATGGCTATGCGTGGCCACTTTTCTGCGCGCTTTGATTACCTGAGCCACTTGGTGCGGTCGCTTTGAATTTCGGTGCGAACATGCTGCCTTTCGATGCTGGCTCTGCAATTTAACGGAAAAGATGTAGCGGGAGGCTTACTCAGAGCTTTTATGAGCACTTGACAGCTATTTAACTAGCTGCTTGTGTGTGAGATATGTGACACTTTAATTGGACTTTTTAATTTTTGCTAGCGTTTAATTGCACTTGACTGACAAAAATTACCGTTACATCACTAATCATTTTTTCATGGCTTTTTTATTGCACTCACTAAGTTGAGGCTCACACAAATTTGGAGAAAATCACAAATTTAATTTTTTTCATTTGGCACACTTAAAAAACACACTAAATTTCATTTAATTTTTTTCTAAAACCAACTAACCCTGTCCCATTTCGCTGACGCGTCTTTACAAAAAACAGAACAGAAATTGAAATTATCTCCAACAAAAAATTTGAAAACCGTAAAAATACAAAACGAACGCGCCTTTTGGTGGGTTGTGTGTACGCCTTTGCGTCCGCCGCTCAACTTGCACGAAATTTTCAAATTATTTTGATTTTATTTTTTACTTTCGAAAAGCATATTCGAATCGTGCAGATCGGCTAGTTGGACGAGTGAGTGTTCTGAAAAACGAATGGATCACATATTGGCGGATCGGCTGTGGGCTCGCATTGCTTCTTACAGTTATAACGAAGTGTGTATTGTTGTTCATGCGCGTTATTTATTTTGTATTTTCGAAAAAGCGGCAGAAAAGTTGATGATATAGCATAGAAAAGTTTTTTACGAATAAAATGAGCTCTAGAAAAAAGTATTGGAAAACTTTCGTAAACAATAAGCATATGGCGAGCGCGCTACAGTGGATGGACAGCAGTCAGTTTAACGCAGGGGTGTATTTGGGGTACAGTGGGGTGATGGCAAAAATAACTAGTGAATTTTGGAAATGCAAAAAATGTATATCTTAATTTGAAAGCTCCTCAATTAAAAAAAATTAGTCGATAAGCCAATGTCCCTTTGAATATATCTTCAATTGGCTACTCACTTTCATAAAAAAAAACCTATGAACACCAAAATGCGACGAAAAACACGAAATAAATTGAAACAAGTGAAACTCAGAGAAAAAGACATACAAGCTGCTCTTTTGAAAGGTATATACCAAGAATGACAGATTTCAAAAATTGTGACGCGCTACGTCAAAGGACAAAGTATGAGAAAAGTCGAGAGTTAAAACGGACAATTTTTCTGGGTTTCAACCTCGTTGAAAATTAGGAGCAAACTTGGCTGTTAGGCTTCCCTTGCAAAATTTCATTTCATTTCTTTAATCGAGGTCGGGTCCCACTTCACTGTTAAAAGTCACAACTTTGAAGTCGTAGATAATTTGTTCTATCTTGGTCCTACGAGTTTTTGAGAGAAAGGTTCTGCGAAAGATTTATGGTCCTTTGCACATTAGCCACGGCGAATACCGCATTCGATGGAACGATGAGCTGTATGAGATAAACGACGACACTGACATAGTTCAGCGAATTAAAAGACAGCGGCTACGATGGCTAGGTTATGTCGTCCTAATGGATGAAAACGCTCCAGCTCTGAAATTTTTGGACGCAGTACCCGCCGATGGAAGCAGAGGAGGAGGAAGACCTCCACTCCATTGGAAAGACCAGGTGGAGATGGACCTGGCTTCGCTTGGCGCTATAATCTCTGAATAAATTATGGAGCGCGGACTACCTTAGCATATAGCTGCCATACAAACTGACCGATCGAAACCAATATAAAACCATTTTATACCCTTTTATGTACTAAGAAATACACCGCTTATGGATTTTTTAGTTTTACTTGTTTTTTAAGTATTTTCTTCAAAGAAATGTCAAATTTAATTCTCCATTTCTTGGTCACCAAAGCACAGTGCAAATTCATGAAGACTAAAGCATTATTAAAAGCTTTTTCATTTCATATACATATGTATATACAATATAATCGATTATATATTTATTCGAATATTCCAAAAATTATATATTAAAGTATGTATGTATATGGTAAGATCGTATGTGCAAGAAAGCTTTTAAATTTTTTTGAATCATTAACTATATATACTTATAGTGTTTAAAAAGAAACTCAAAATGTACTCAAAATTCTATACCAAAATTTTTCAAAGTTTCAGACCTACTCAAATTGTTTGTTTGTAACTGTGTGATATAACCAGTACATACTACATTATACATACTATATATATATAATTATTATTTACTTCTTCACAAATGCCACTTTTAGACACCTGCTCAGCTCATTTCGATTTATGAGTGAATAGAAAGCGTTGAATTTCACTCAAATAACGAGCAAGAATCATCAGGTGTGAACGTCGCTCGACTTTTTCAAATTTTCAAATGGATTATGCGCAGAATCTCTTAATATTCTTTGCTTGGGAGAGATGGAAATTTACAGAGCAGCGGTTGGCGCAAACTCTCGGCTGCGACACTGAGTCAACGTCAACTGCGAGCGAAGCAGCAGCAGCTGTCACCGCTGCAAAGGACGGAACATTAGGTGAGGTAAGGCAACTGCTTTCCTAACCCAGAGACACACTTTGTGCCGACATAAATAGTCCACACGCACTCATTAAATGTTTTTAGTTTTCATTCACCCAACGCCTCGCCACACACCCTGCGCATCTTCAGCTCAAATGCCGCCTATCGATCATATTTAGCGAGGCGTTCGGAAAATTTCAACACAACATCCGTTCTCACTTTCATTAGTTGGCTGTCGCATTGTCGCCTTCGCGCGTTGTGTCATGTCACGACTGATAGATATGTAAATTTACTTAAAGATCCACTCACTTAACATCTGTGTGTCAGCATGTCTGTATTTATACTAAGTTGTTTACAATTTGTGTGCTTCGAGTGTTTCTATTTGACATTTTCTTAGTTCAAATAGATAATTCCAACAAGTTGTTCACTGCATTGTGTTGTCTAAAAATGTGCGCTAATGGCGCAAATATCAAGTTAACAAGCTGTCGCATAAAAATAGTTTCCATTTCGAAATACAGACATCTGGATAATGGACGACTTAATTACGTGTGAAACATGTTCGCAGTCATTAAAACCCATGTTCACTATAAATATGAAAATAAGTGTATAATAATCATCAGATGCAGCGTGTTTCTTAGAATTCGAGCAACCATTAGTGAAGCACTGAGCACAGCGTGGATATAGAATGTCTGGATAAGTATGCTTCTGTAGAACACTGACTTGCTTGAGAGAGAAACTTATTCAACGCATACTTGTATATTGGAATTGTGTTCGCTCTCCCTGCCTGGTGATCTTTAAGCCAAGTGAGCAAAGTTTTTACTTTCGAGTTTCTCGAACTATCTACCAAAACTTTATAGAATCGTGTGCTCCTGCTCTACTATTTCTTCATGATTGAGGCATATAATAAGTAAAGTTTATGCAAATGAGAAACAGTCCACAGTTTGACGAGTTCATCGCGGTATATTTCAATGTTGATATTAGTAAATGACAGGAGTAGGTTTAAAAGTCTCTCTTCGCGTTTAGTAAGCACATCTCAAGAAAAATAAAAATCAAACATCCGAAAAACATACTTTTACTTGTATCTATAATTCCGCTTCTGGTTTTATGAATATAGTTTAACAGAGGCCGAATAATTTCAAGATTATTGACGACTATACCTCTTTCACAGAAGTTTCTAAGATATTTTGGAAAATCAAAAAGTGCTTGATAAATATTTAGTATTTCCATGTTCCATATATTTACTGGAAGCATAGAACGTCTAACTCCGAAACACATTACCTCACCAACTAACGCCAGACAAGTCAAGGGGATCTGTCACCACAGCGGATAATCTTTGTCAGCTTATCCAGAAGGATCTACTTATCGGAAGCCAATGGAAATACATAGTTCAGAAACTGGCTGCTCTGTGCATAGCCTGAGCTTTAAGAACAACTTCAAAGGCGGCTCTTGAACTGGTACTAAACCTGCCACCTACAGACCTCTTGGCTGAAAACTGCGCAGCAAAGTAAGCATAGAAAAAGATGCCTGGCGTAATGATAGGTTAGTTATGCGCAACACTCTAAACATCTGTACGGATGGCTCGAAAATGGACGATGGAGTTGGTGCGGGAATATTCTATCCAGAGTTAGGCCGAAGACAGCCTTTTAAATTGCCGGACATCTGCAGTATATTTCAAGTTGAGGTCTTTGCTGTTTTTGCAGGCAATTCCAGAGTCAACATCTACATAGACAGCCAATCAGCAATCAAGGAATCGAAGGCAATGAAATAGTAGACAAGATTGCCGAGAATGGTGAATGGAAACCAACGCATTGTCTATACGACGCTCCCTTGTGCACTTGCCTCGTATTGGAAAGACTATGCTGTAAGCATCTGGGGTCCCCACGGTATGATACACTGGAGGTGATATCGATAGTGAGGCCGACGAGTCTGTTAAAATAGGCGTTAAGCGCAAACATCCGAAAGGATGACTACTCCTCTTGAACCTAGCAAATGAACTCCATCTGGTATCGCAAAGGACCAAAACTGATCTATACGTGGCCAACCAGATTAAACTAACCTAAACTAAAGTTCGAGATTTGGGTTAGATAATTTCAAGAAAAACGAGGTTTTTTTCATTTCGCACAAGATCTGCTCCATAATCAGTTCCATAAATATAGTAGGAATACATAAAAACTTAGGGATTCAATTATTACGACTACATACTCGAAGAACATACATACTTTTGAATCTAATTCTAATTTGAAAATAGTTCATGCGAAAATTGGGAATATAATAAATTTGGAAAAATCGATTTACAAAAACATGTTTGTGAGTGCAATACTTAATGGAATTTCTGAATAATTTGAAAAAAATTTCGTGTTTCAAATCCAATATTATTTACATATATAGAGGGAATGACATCAATATATTTTTAAACGCATGCATCGACTTCGAATGCAATTCAATAACAATTAGCAGGAATATGTGAAACCATTGTTAGGAATAACTATATAATCACATATGCAATGCATATACTCTCCAAAATGCTAAAGGGGTGAGGGTGGCATGCACACATTCGCTAAATTGCATACACACACACAATCACAGACCGAATGACTGACTCACCCACCATTTGCATAGAGGAAGCCCTTCGCCAGCTTCAGTTCGCTGTCGATCTCCTTGAGTAGATCGCTTTCGGACCAACTGCGGCGATTCGGCTCCAGCAGGAAGCGCGTCTTCTTGCAGGTGCGCACGTGCGGCGCTGGCGGCCGGCTGCCGCTGCTCGCTTTGTGGCTGTGACTGTGCTGGTGATGGTGGTGATGCTGATGTTGTTGCTGCTGGTTTTGGTGCTTTAGGTGTGAGTGCGGCTGCTGTTGGGGGTTAGCACCACCCATAGCACCACCAGCAGCTCCACCTGTTCTCGAAATGCTGCTCTGCTGCAGTTTGGCGTGTGTTTCGTAGCTGCTGCGCGTGCTTGAAGTGGCAGTGGAAATGTGGCTGCGACGCGTAACGACTAAAGTGGTTTTTTGGTTGAAGAAACAATGAAGGAGAAAAGTAATAAAAAGAGAGAGAGAGAGAAGAGGGTAAAGCTCATCAGAAACTTGACCATTGACAAGAACAACTGATAGCCACAAAACATATGTTTGTATGTATGTTTCAATTTCGAACGGGCAACAGAAGGATGTGCGGAATTTTGTGCCAATCATCGGTGAAGGGTTGGAAATTTTGATTTTGCCAGATTTCTTGAAAGTGTGCAACAGCAGCTTGGGAGTCTTTATGGAGTGAATGGCAAGCATTATTGTTGCGCGTTTAATTTTTATGAGCAGTAACTTTTGATTTTTTGTTATTTGTCATCGTTAATTGACCTACATACTAAAATATATCCCTTTTCCATATTTTATTTTTTTAATTTTGCGTCGATTTCGCTTAAAAATTTATATAAGTTTGTGTGAGCGTGTTGAATTTTGAAAACGTGTTCATTTATTTTCCATGCCGCTTATAAATAATTATTGAATTTGTGGTTCAACGCTCTGACCGCTAGTCCGCCCATCAAACCAATTAGCGTGCCAGAAGTGCCACAAAAGTCGCTGATCTGTTGGCCGACCTAATTGAAACTTCCTTTTCATGCGCGCTTCTATCTTATCTTTTGTATTTATTCTTCATTTCAGTTTCTTCTTTCATTCTCAACTTTTGCTCTTTGCAATTCTTGAGTTGATCTACAATTTAAGTGGCTTGTTTGCTGGTTGAGCTGTTCGCGTGCTTTGAGCGTCGGGTCGCGCTTTAACGGTAATTGCATGCCAGCGCGGCTCGTCGCCCAAGTTGTAACGAATTGATTCTTATTTTTCATATTTTTTTACCGCTGAATCGCGTTGCTACTTTTCTTATATGTGTGAGACTTTTTATTTGCTCTTTATCTGTCGAATGTTAAGTAGCGGATCCGCTAATTGTTCGCCTCACTTCGCGGCAATTTCCGTTTCTTGTTATTATATTTTTTGTTCGGATATATTACATGTGACTTTCGAAATTTATGAGGTATGCATGCATGTTAGGGTGGGTGATATTTTATATGAATATAGAAAATATATATAATAGAAATTTGGCTTTTGAAATTTTTCATATAGTTCAATTTCCAAATTACGAAATTTTCTTGAAATAAAAAAGCATTACAATGAGAGAATTTGTTACACCAAAGAATACTATGAAAAACAAATTTCAAAACTTTTGCCTAATTTACAAAGTTTGAAATATGTTAATTTTTATTTTTAAAGTAAATATAGATCCTCCCTATTGCATCTTTAAATTTTGGTATTGAACAGAACACAATAATTCGCAGAACAGGTTAGCTAACTGTGTCCATACAAAAGTAAGTGTACAAAAATACTCAAAGCGGGTTCATTTCAATATGTTAATTATGCCGTCATAATTTGAAAATATTTTTTTTCACACTTCTCTAGAAGAGAATAAAAAACCAGAAGATTTTATGGTGATTTTTATCAATTTTTTTTAATGACTCATTCTTAAAGGGTTACATGGGTTTACGGGTTTAAATAAATATCTCATTAAATATTTTTATTATCTAATTAAATTCTAGAATACCTCTAAAATATTTTTTAAATTTTTCCTAAATTTACAAGTTGATCCGATTAATAGTTTCGGAAATGCAGCTTTGAGAACTTGTACACTCGAGGCTAGCTAGGCTCAGTGCGCCGTCTTTAAACGCGTTTTTCTCGAAACTGTGTTTTCGAAGTCGGTTGGCAAGTTTTCTCGAGAACTACTCCACCGATCTTCATGGAAATTTACACAGGTCTTTGGGATGATACAACTCTTAAAAACTTGGACAAAGGATTTTTTTCGATTAAAACTATTTGAGAAAAAATGTCGGAAATTTAATTTTCACTGAAAGTTTAATTTTTTGTAAAAAATGTCTGCCAAAAATCCAATTTCCTTTTTTTCCATCGTAAAAGTTCTAAGTTAAAGTTTCAACTAAAATATGTATTTTTTCACTTCAAATGATCTGGTAAGGAGTTATCCTACCAACTGCATATTTTTTCCGCCGGAAATGAATGTCGTGACAATGGCTTAGTTTAAAATATTTTTCCAAAAGTTTCAGAATTTCTTTGCTAATAATGTATATTATAACAATAAAAAATTCTAATAAAATATATCATTTTTTATATGATAAAAAATTTTTGAAAATAGGCTGTTTTTTACCCAAGGAAACTCTTGTAATCCCTTAAGGAAAGTAATGTTAGTTTCGGGTAAATTAGTTACTTTATGAAGGGATAAGGACCGATTGTAAGAACGCAGGAGAATTATAATACAGAAAAGTTACTACAGTCTTCGTAGATATATCGGAAAATGTACTGTTTCGAAGAAGTAGATCCGTAAGTGAGTTCAATTAGTATTCTTGAGAGACTTACAAAGAAGTAGTTACTGTCATGTACATGTCCGTATCACATGCAATCCATATTTTTCATGAAATTTGGATATTATCCAAATTATTATTATGCGAGTATTACCTTGTTTTCACGATAGTGTTTAGTAATTAATTACTTAGATAAGACTTTAAAACAGAAGAAAATACAACCATATTTTTTTGAAAATTAAACATTGAACAGTAAATAGAGAACAATTTATAAACATTTTTGAATTCCCAAAAATATATATATTAGAAAACACCAATAAAAAAGTCGAAACAATTTGACTTAGCTGATCGAAATTCTCTTTATCAAATAAACCAATAACTTAGACAGATTAATATTTCATGTTTGATAATGTACCTAGGAGGAAGGGTAAGCGACGGGTAGGGTAAACACAAGTAAAAAAAATCATTTAACAGGCTTAAATTATACATATTATTACCAATCAAGAGTTTGATTCAGTTTTTTTATCCAATGGATTAATTTTTAACTCGACTCAATTCATTTACCAGCAACTTTAGCTTTTTATTGCATTTTTATTAAAGTACTGTCACTTAGCTAAACCTTGAAGAACGCCAAATCGAACAAAAAGACAGGCCGTTGTAGAAATGAAAAAGCGATATAAAATAAGCCCTTATACCTCTTGAACGAACTTTCCGAAGGCGCTATGATCATGAATTTAAACAAATAACTTAAACGTTGCTGTCACATGTAAACTCTATAACAGAGCGCGGAGCTCTAACATAACGAGTAGTGAAGTGGTGAATCGAAGAAAATAATCATTATATTAAGCGCACACATGTAGGCAACATTTTATACAATATCCTAAAGTTGACTACATCTCGAAGTCGAGAAAATTTTTTTTTATGAGATTGAGAGAATATTATAACCCTAATTTAGAAAAATTTTAGCATACTTAACATATGCATACACATATTGTACATTTAGAAAATATACATATCTATGTTATGGGATTTGTAAAAGTAATTTTGAAAAAATTATCAATTATTTCAAAAATCATTTTAAATAAGTACTTAATAAATAATTTGGAAAAAATATATATTTTTTTTTTAATTCCATCATTGCCGAAAGAGTGGCGCTAAAGAAGAATATAAATAAAGAAACGGGGATTTTCGCGCTAGATAAACATGCAAAGCGGAGCAGCCAGCGAAGAGAAAATCAAAAATTAATATATATAATAAGTATATAGTACAGCAAATAATACATACATACGTAAAATGTGGTAAACATATCAATCGAAAGACGAAAAACAAACAGCATTATTATTTTTTCATTTTTTTGGTTGGTTAAAACAACGAATATGTATTTTTTATTCAACAAAGAACTGCATTAATATTTATTACATACATATTATATTATTAATTATTAAATTAAGAGCATACAGACATAATTTTCAACTACTAATTTTACAAGCGGGTTGGTTTTGTAACAGTAGTTTTTGTTGTTGTTTTTTTTTTTTTTATAAATATATGCATAACGTTTAATTTCATTAGTATTTTTGTTTCTTTTTACAAATACATTTTTTTATTTTTAATTTTTTTTTTTATAATTTCGTTAATATCGTTTTCGAGTATATCGCATAGAAGTAATTGAAAGAAATAATAATCCAAATAAATTTTAGTAATATTTCATAAAAAATAAGAATAGTTTAATAAAATTTTTGTTTTTGTAATTTGTAGTAGTAGTAGTGGTAGTAGGTGTATATAAGACGTAAGTAGTTAAGGCTACACAATACGGGGTTTCATTCACAGGGTTCGGGAATACTCGGCTTGCTAGTGGCAAATCACACGAAATGTTGTTGCAACATCACATGACACATTGCTGCGGTTTGCATTTTTTTATTTGTTGTTGCAATGTACATAGGTGTGTAGATAGCTGCTTGGCTATGTAGTTATGTGGTATGGTCAAAGCTACGCCAAAATCTTTCGAATTCGTCATAAATTCGGCTCTTGAACGGTGACGTGGCGAACATCTCGTCAAAGGAGGGCGATACTGGTAGCTTGCTAAAGAATGGTGAATGGGTTGGTGGTGATGGTGGTGTTGTTGTAAAGGGCGCTGTTTCAGCAGCGTCGACTAAAGCGAGCAATTGAAGAGAAACATTAACGATTTATAGTGAACAAATTAACTAATTTGTGAATTGTGTAGACAAAACTACATATGTACGAGTATGTATACATAGGTACAATATTCCCAGATGGTTGATGGTCGAAGTGGATTTTGAAGTACAAATTTTGAAGCACAATTATTTACAATGCACCACAGATGTAGTTATAATTCAGTTTATCGATGAGCTATTGATGCGTGGAGTAGTTACAGTGGTGGCTAGATAGGAAAGTAGGTTGCTGGAATATTTTACATACACATATGTATATGTGGTGAGTATGTAGTTACATAAAGCAGATAGTTCACAGTTCTTTTTTTTTGTTTTTGAGGGAAGTAGAGATGTTTATGAAACATTTAAGTACTCGAAAGTATGAGTTAACCTAATTACCAATTATATTGTATATATGTACATATTAGCCTCTTTGTGATTTTTTATGTTTTTGGTATGTCTGGATGAAAACGTGGTGAAAATGAGGGCGATACAGCTGCGGATCGTATGTTGGCTTGGCGCGCGTTAAAGTTGTGTGTATTTTTTCAAAGTAGTTTTGGTTTATTTGACACAAAAAGTAGCACAGTATAACAGCAAAGTTTCTTAAAAGGACCCAGCTTAACAAAAAAATGTTTTGAAATTACAATCTTGAAAAATTTCTGAAGTTTTTTTTAAATGTTATGATTTTAAAATTCTTTTCTAGAGCTTAACAAGAAAGTGTTTCAAAATTACAATTTTTGAAAATTACGAAAGTTATTTATATTGATTTTGAAATCCTTTTCACGTAATATATTGTCCATATTATTTTATTTTGTTTTTTTTTTTGTACTTTTGACAATTTTTATCATATTTTTTATGGAATAAAAACAAAACAAAATTTTATTATTTATCTAATTATTTTGGTAAAATTTGTTTTTTATTTTTTTTTTTTAATATTTTTGTTTTTTGAATCTAAGCATTATTATTTATTATTTCTTAATTTTGTTTTTTTTTTTTTATTGTTATTTTTCTACTTTTCGAGCTATTTTTTATTAAAGACATTTTTTAAATTTATCGCTCAGATGATCGCCGCCGAAAGTTTTTTTAAGTTAATGATTTTAAAATTCTATTGACATAACTATCTATATACATAAAAACAAACAAAAATATTTTTAATAATTTTTCTAATTATTTTTTTTAGCTTTTTTAAATTTTTTTTTTAATATTTTTTTTTTAATTTTTTCTTTATCTAAGTTTCATATTTTTTATTTTTATTTTTGTTTATTTTTTTTTTAATTTTTCGACATTGTTTTTATCAGAGATATTTTTTATATTTATCGCTCGGACGACCGCTGCCGATTAGAAGTAGTTTACTGGGTTGGCTATCGTTGGTTTTTGAAATTTAATTCGTAAATTATTATTTCAGCCAAATAGTAATGAAAAGTTAGTTTGAAAATAAGATAAATCTATTTTTGAGGTAAAACTACCATTTATGCTATAATAATAAGTAAGAACAGTACTCTTATCATTATTCAATTTCAAAAACTAGAAATTTTGACATTGTTTTTTATTATTTTTTTTTGTTATTATTATAAAATAGTGTTGCTATTAATCCGCTTTCTCATTATTCCAATTTCTCTAAATGCTTAAATTGCCAAAAAATATCTGCTGATATAAAAAAAATATATATATACATATTTCAATGCCTTTCTTGCCGTTTGGCACCTCTACCAATGCTATAAAGTATTAAAAAAATGTTTCAATCGTTTTTCTTTGAATATTATATCCCTCTCAAATTTAAGGCGCCATAACAAAAATTTATGACTTATACGAAGCATCAAAGCTCATGCGACATTTCTCAAGGTCACTGTTGTTTTGCCGTTATACTGTGCTACTAATGTTTTTCTCATTTTCTTTGCAATTTAATTTCTTCGAAATTTTTATTTACTCTACAAAACCAAAAACACACACACATTACGCTTGCTAATTTGCTGTTCGTATTAATATTTAATTCCAAGCGCTCCAAATCGACAAGCCAACAACGATCGCAGTACCCAAAAAGCTACCAGCACCAATTAAAGCGGGTAAGGTTGGAGTGGAATCATTTGAGTCGATTGAATTACCGTTTGCAACAACATTGTCGCTTGTTGTAGTAGCAGTAGTATCGATTGTATCGGTAGCGTTCGAGGAATTTGAGTTGGACTTGGTTATGGTGGAGGAGTTGGTAGTAGTAGTACTAGAAGCTGAAGCAAATGTTTTACGAATAGTTTGTAATGTAGGAGCGTTCACACTGTGCATGCACTCACCCGTTTCACCGCCGCTTACTGGACGGCTATGCCCTTGTTGTTGCGGTTGTTGTCGCGATTGTTGCTGTTGTTGCGCGCTTACTGGCGGTGGCGCCACACGTTGGCTAGTGTTTGTAACGATTTCCGGTCTTGCAATTTTCACAGTTTTCACCACAGACGATTTCTTTAATGCACTACTCATTGAATTACCATTCGCCTCTTGGCGACGCTCCTCCTCCTGATGCACCACCCGATGACCTCCGTCGATTTTCTCTTCATTGTGATTTGAGAAGCGCGCGAATTCGCGCAGGTGACGCGGTAATTGACGCAAATCCGCCTCCGATTTGCCCTCGATCACTTTCACAGGCGGCACTTCGGCATCACTCTCGCTCGCGTGTCCTGCTCTGGCCGGTTGTGACTCGGCGCCACTCTCCCAATCGCTGTCAGCTGGCATAGCCAGTTTCGTGCGCCGCTCCTGCACGCGCTTGAGGAACTCATCGCTAATATCGGTTTTGGGATGTGGCGGCACAGGCGGTTGTTGTCCCTGCTGTGTCTCATTGACCTTGGAGATTTTGATGATTTTCTGTAGGCGACGCTCTTCGCGTTCCGCCACTTTGCTCAGCCACTCTTCAGCCATTTGCTGGCGGAACACCTCATCTTCAGTGAGTGTGGGCAACTTTGGCACTGGTCGGTATATGTCACGCATTGGATGTTGTGGCATTTGCAGCGTTGCAGCCGGTGGCGTATTTAGTTCTTCCATCAGACGGCGTCGCTCATTTTGCAAACGCTCGAATTCCATGCGCAGCTCTTCTTCTTTGCTACTGATATATTTCAGTTGCTGCTCTTGTATCTCACGTGGTAGTGAGGCGCGACGCTGCCGCTCAGGCGCATGTGGACTGTAGAGCGGTTCCTGTGCTGCCGCTTGTGCCGCAGGTGAAACTGGTGCTGGCGATACACCGCGTCGCGTTGTTGTGCTAATATAAGTGGGGTTGGGATCACGCTCGAGCACTGAGTAGCAACTGCCGTGATGTGGTCGTTGTTGTTGTGCCACTGGTTGCAACATAGGCGCATGCGAGCGGCGCGCATTGTAAGCGTTATAGTTGTCATAGCTGTGCGTGTAGGACGAGAGATCGTTGGTGGAGGCGCTAAGGCGTGGTGCGCGTATGGTGCGTGGTCGCTGGCGCTGATAGCAGATCTCCACTTCACGTGCGAAAGGACGTGTGATATTTTCCGAAGAACCAAAGTCACTTGCATAACGCGCCCAATCATCGGCAGCGGCGGATTTAGGCCGCTCGTAGGTGGCATATGTTTGCGGTGTTTGGGGTTGCGCGTGTCTCGTGTTCTCGGAGATATTAAACATTGACTCGGCACGTCTGAAACGCGACGCATCATCCACCGTATCATAGTCCGCAGGTGGTGGAGGTGGCACTGGTGCGTCACCATTTTCCATTACAATTGGTATATTGTAGGCGCGCGGCTGTGTTAGCTCTCTGGGCGCTGAACTTCTATCACTTTTGCGCGCAAAACCATTTGAATGTGCGCTGTCGTAGGCACCGTTATTTTGTTCAATTTGTATTGGTATTTCATAAGTACGACCAGCAGCTGGTGCATTCGTGGTGTTCTGTGCACCGCCATTCGCCCACCCCTTCAATTGACGCGAACGCATCGAACGCTCGATTTCACGCTCCAACTCTTGCATGTGCTGATGCCGTTGTTGCTTCAGCTCATCGAAATGGTCCTTGAAATTCCACTGCGAACGATTGAGATCGAAAAGTGATGCAGACTTCTCGCGTTGCTGCCGTTGCGCCTTGCCCTCTTCGAGCTCCATGTGTAATTGTTGCGACAACGCATCAAAGTCCTTGAACAGTTTGTCATGTTGAAAATTGAAAGCGGAATGCTTGCTATTGCCTTGGCCAAGCGGTGGCGCGGTGGCTGGCGTCTGACCACCGAAAGCACCGAGCGCGCCGCCATCCGCCGCTGCTTTGGCACGTTGCCTAAATTCTTCATAAGCACTGCCGCTATCGCCACCGCCACTTGAGGCTTGTGGTCGTGCCGTGCTACTACCAAACTCTTGACTATTTTTAATATGTTCTTCTTTTATTGTGGTCTCCGTTGTTGTAGCCGTTGTGCCAAACGTGCGATCGGTGGGGTTTTGCTGTGTCGTAGCTGTGGTAGAAGTGGCGGTGGTGTTTGAAGTGGCGACAGGGTGTGCGAAATTTGTCATGTTTATGCCGTTGGTTTGTTCTTTTGTTTCTACGTTAGTTTCCTGCGTAGTTGTTTTTGCACTTTCTGTTGCGTTTAATTTTATTGCTGACATAATTTCACTGTTTCCGCTTCTACTTGACACGCCATCGCCAGCCACCGGGTATTGCAGATATTCTTTGGATGGCTCTCTGACGGGGAATTGCAACAAAGAGGGCGTGGATGCGCTCTCCAAGGACTTGTCACCATCCGACTGACGCTCGTGGCGTGAATCACTATAGTCATAGACCACCTGACCATTTTCCATGCGCTTCTTCGCCTCGTAGGAGTGCGTCTCGATATTGGAGTACCGTTTGGGTAGCGTGCTCTGCAGTTGAGCGCAATAAGCGCCATCCTTCGTTGTAGTCGAGGATTCAATGTTGGAGAAGCGTTTACGGTTGCTGTCGAAAATATCGCTGGAGCCCATGGTTGGGAACATTTTGGCCAATTCACTCTCGACACCCTGCATATTGACTGAGGACGTTGATGTTGTTGCTGTTGTTGGGAAATTGTTCTTTGTGTAATTATTAGCAGCGTACAAGTCGGACACTCTACTAATGCTGGTTGATGCGGACGCGTTTGCGTTTGAATACTGGCGTGTATCGGCGCTGGCTGTTGGCTGTTTTCCTGCGAATGCTGGCGCGCCACCCTGTGCAGCAGCTGTGGCGGCAGCGGCGTCAGCGGCACTCGTTTGCCTTGAGTTATTTTCAAGTGATGATGTCTGTTGGTGTGCCGAAGATGTTGTTGATGATGAGCCATCTACCGAAACAGCAACAGCATCAGCTGGCGCGTCAGCGTTCTGTATTAGCTTTAGCAAGCGCTTTTGTTCTGACTGGTTCGCTTGTATCTGCTGGCGCTGCGGTTCTCCATTCGCAAAAGTGCCTGCTATTTGCTCATTAGCATTTCTATCTTGTATTACGTCATAAACGCGTTGGCTGTGGTCGCTGCTCAGATGCGAAGACGACGCGGCTATTCTTACTTGATTTTGTGCCTTCGCCGCAGTTTCGGCATTCTTCGCTGGCACTGGTGGTGGCGGCACGGGCGGCGGTGGTGGTGTCAGGCTTTTACGTAATTTCTTCATGTACGCCGCCGTCTTCAAGATTTGTTGCTCCTCCGGCTGCAATTCAGCATTGAGCGATTTCACCTGTTCCTCGGTGTACTCGTGATAGCCACGTCGCTCCAGAAACTTTTGATGCGCATCCAAAAGTTGATCGGGTTGTGGCGTTTGTTGGGCGCCAGCCTGTTGTGAGGATTGCGTGCCGGTTGTCAATTGCTGTTGTTGCGCGGGCGATAGACAGACCAACACATTGGGATCGGCTGCTGTTGGCACGCCCAGCCAAGGGGCATCGCTGTAGCGCGCAGGTGGCGCGGGCACTGGTGGTGGTGGTGGCGAATGCAATAATTTTGCAGAGGCGGCGGTGAGATCACGCGATGCGCCTACTGGATCACTGCGCTGTGTGATCGCCACATTGTGGGTAGTCGTCGTATGTGTGGAGGAGGCGCTGTGTGACGGCTGTGCGCGCTTCGGTTCACTGGTTGTTGTGGGCGTACGATCGTCAGCAGCGATCGACAATTGCAATTCGCTTATGTGCGGTAATTGGGGTAACGGGTATGGCATGTTCGTTGCGTGTGTTGTTCCTTGTGGCAGCGCAGACCTCTGTCCCGTTGGCGTTTGTGTTGGCGCCTTCGCTTGCAATTCACCTATATTCTGTGCTACTGTGGCCAGTTCTACCAGTACCTGCTCGCCATATGGCATGGAAGCCAATGTTTCGGTGCATAAGAGACGTAACTTTTTAATTGCGGCATCCTTTTGTTCGGCGCTCGGCAATTCTAAATCGTTTTGCGGACCGCGTGAGTTGGCGTCGCTTTCAATATTTTCTCCATATTTCCATACGGTGTGCTGACGTTGCTGTTGCGCATCTGAAATGGGTGAGATTGCAGTCAGTGGTGGCGTTAACTCATGATCGGTGGAGGGGCGCGAGCCAACATTGATGGCTGTACACTGACTGTGTTGTGTGCTGTCGGAGCAATGGGACTCGGCGGACTCTTGACGCGACAGCAAGGATAGTGTGGTCAAAGCGTTATGGGTGTTGGGGGAGAGTGTATTTGTTGTTTGCATTTGTGGACTCTTCTGTTCTGTTGTAAGTGTCGTTGCAGAGTTGAAGGTGTTGTCTTGTGGGGCGCGCGCGGGTATTGGTGGTGGTGGTTGTGGTGCTGACTGTGTTTGAAAACCTGTAAAATCACTATGAAAATCACTAGCACTAGCACTGGTGGGTGGTGGTGGTATGGGTGGTGGTGAGGGCGAAACATTCTTAGCACTATTAAATTTATCAATATTTTTCAATTCACACGAAGTACGCGTATCGGAGACATGCTGATTCCCGCACGTTGTCGCCGTTGTCTCGACTGTATGCGAGTTTAATATATCGCGCACGCTATTCATTTCCAATTCAATATTTTCAAGCAGCACTGCTGGGTCAACGTTTAAACTATCACTAGTCGCAATTATGGCTGGCGGATACTTAGCATCAATACTGCTAGTGAGACTGCTGCTGCCGCTGCCGTTGCCGCTGCTGCTCGAGCTGCGCAAATATTCACACCTCTCCGTTGTTGTCTCTGAACTCGTCTCCGTCTCCGTTTCCGACTCGTTATGTGTGGTTATTGTGCGCTTACTTATGCTTGTTGTTATTGTGCTTGTTTTTGTTTCGCCACTGCCACTGCCGTTGGAGAGTGTGCGCTCTCCACTTGGCTCCGCCAGCAATTGCAAACTTTTCAAATTCTCAAATATTCTGTGCTCAATGGGATTAGTGATCTTGGCTGTGTCAATATTTGTGCCATTAACAGCGGCTGCCGCTGGCGTTGCTTGTTCTACCCAACCACTCGAATTGTTATTGTTATTTGTGTGAATTTTTTGCGTTTCATTATTTTCTGACAGTCTTGTTGATGCCTGATTAACAGGTGTACTCTCGCGACTATCACTTGCTGTCGCCGCACACTCCTCGCTGCCCGGTCGTGTTATGATTTCCCTTGCGTCCGTGTCGAGATCGATTGTTGAGCGACTGCTGTTGCCGCACTCATCATCGCCGTCACCCTCCGCGTCGAGCTCCATCAGATCGGACAGGCTGCTCGATGCCGAACTACTCAAATATATCACTTCAGCTGCTTCCGATTCGGGCGTGTGCTCGCTGGACAAGCGCGTACAACATTCCTGTGCGGGCGTTATTGCGTTATCGATCAATTTGGCCGCAACCACCATGGCAACAGGCTCTTCGCGTATGGGTAATGGTTTCTTTGGCAGTGCGCCAAGCTGTTTTTTCGCATGTCGTCGCGTGAAATCCAAATTGCTGCGCGGGAATACTTCATTGGCTTTACGCACTTTCGACGCGGATGCATCATGCAAATCGTCGCCGGAGTGCGTGGTCATCAGTGGGTTTTCGGAGCAATCGCTGCGCGCATCGCTCATATCGCTGTTCTCCTCCATAATGCTGTCCAAATAACGTGGACTCAATAATTGTGGCAGGAAATGTGTTTCGAGCGCCACGCGCTTTTGTGCGCGCCGCTGTTTCAGGTCTTGTTGCTCCTGACTTGGTATGGCTGGGGGTTTGCGCGAAACCTCGTAGCCATCCTCGCTGTCAGGAGAGAGTGTGCGCACAGCTTGTGCATAGTCTAAAGCGCAAGCGCCGGCCGTAGACTCGGTCTCAGACTCGGCTTCGCTTATCACAGGCGGATTGTCGTTATATTCGCTGGAGCTTTCGTCGCTCAGCTCTTGTATTTGCACAATACTTTTATTGAGCAATTGTGCCGGTTTGCTGCGGTACAACTGCGCTGTGGGGCTGTCAGTGTCCGGCGAGTCAACGCGATAGTTAATGGGTGATGTGGATTCGAGTTGTATGTGATGTATAATGACTTTGGAGTCATCAATTTGATCGGGCCTACCTTTGGGGCTAACGCAAGCCGCATTGGTTGGAGTCACTCTTGAATTATCGACTTCATCGCGCTGTATTTGGCTGGCACCTGCGTTATCGTTCGATGTCTGTGCGATCTTATGCACGATCACCTTTGCGCCGGCATTCGATTGTGGCGTCTGGCTAGTTGTTTGTGTCGCAAATATTTCTGTTTGCGGTTTAACCGTTAGATCGTCTGCTTCATGCTGTATTGCATGCACTATCACTTTCGGCTCATCACTCGTGTGCTTTGCTTCCTGCACTTCTACCGGCTTCTGCTCGATCTTGTGCACAATCACTTTAGGTTGTTGTATCTCACTTATTGTCTCGACCTCCTTTGCTGTACTTTGCACTTGCGTTTGCAGTGCAAACCCTTCAATTTGTCCATCAGTCGCCGTCACTTGTGCGTTTTGCTCATCCATTACTTCCACTTTAAGCTCACCCGTCTTCCCACTTGTCAATTGCTCACCAACACTCGCCACTTGTTCGACCTTGTCAATGTCTCCAATGCGCTGCTCATTCTCGCCCCCCTCACTTGACGTCTCGCGCACTATTCTATGCACAATCACCTTTGCCATTTGCGTTTTCGGCGCTGCCGTGTGCAGCTCGTCCAACTCTCTGGCACCGGCTATGGTGCGATCTGGTCTACTCATGCCGCACAAATCAGTCGAAGCTGTCACTGTTTCGGTCGTCGCTGTTGTTGCAGCGTCATCATCGTTTGTGATGTCTGATTTCGAATCTTTATTGCCCATCGTGGATTCCTGCACTGCACTGTCGCACTCGGCACCCACTATCTCCGCAATGCGCGCTATGTCACTGTGTGTCGCTTCCTTATTATCTAATTTCGAAAGTTGTGCGTCTGCATCTTCCACACGATTGCACTCTTCACGTTCAACTGCAGTTGTGAACGTTTGGTGACTGGTTGTGGGTTCGTTCGAATTTAAATTATGACACTGATTGAGCGCAGCAGCAGGGACGTCAGAGTCCACTTCTCGCGCATCTTCTGAGCTCGCCGGCTGCTGCTGTGGTGAAGTAGCTGCTCGCGGTTCGTCTTCCGAAGCAGCCGGTGTGGTTTGGGTGGCAGTTGGTGTGGGGGATTTTGGTGTTTGCGGCGATGTTGTGGGTTGTTGTTGTTGCTGTTGATTAGATTGTTCACGTCTGCTTTGACCCTGACTTTGATTGTCTTGATTATTGCTTGGCTGCCGGTTTTGATCGGTTTGTTGAATTTCTGGTTGTTGTGGGTTTTGGTTTTGGTTTTGGTTTTCGTTTTTGTTTTTATTTTGTTGTTGTTGTTGCTGCTGTTGCTGTTGTTGATTTTTCTGTCGATTCTTATTCTTATTTCGCTTATTTTTCTGGCGATAATTTGGCATGTTATTTCCAATTCAATTAGATAGTTTTTATTGCACTTGTTGTCCCTTGCTCAACACGATCGCTCATCGATCACTTTTGATTGTCTACTTTCAGTTCTAGGCGGTCCGTGACTCAAGTGTATGCCTTGTGCTTACAAATGTCTCCGTACTCTACCACTACTATGTTAATTAGGTTCTCGTTTCTTTTTGTTTTAGTTTTTTACTTTGCGGTGATTTTCAGCGCTTTTTGTGGTGACTAAGGTCGCGTAACCAGGAAAGACAAAAACAAAAAATGTATCTATACAGTTATGTATATTTGTTCAGTTTAAAGGAAAGTTGTTCGTTGCGTATGAAAAAGTTTGCTCAATCAATTGAAATTCGTATTGCGTATTTCAAAATTTCCGCTAATTCGTTTGTTGTTGCTGTTTTTGCTGCTATTGCTGCTGAATGTGCTGCTTGTTTTCTTCTTTTTGCTATTCGTTTCGGTTGTCGAAAATCGTCGACTCATTCTGTTCGACTGTAGGTCTATGAAAATACTGAGTGATCCCCACTAAATGTTCAACAAAGTAGCACCGACCGGCGAGCGCTGAGCACAGCGTCAACGGTTATTCGCCGTGGTGGACGGTGGTGGCCCAAGAGACATTGGGCACGCGCACTGTTTCCCTAAATGTCACACAGCAGCAGCGTCTGTATGTTGGCGCGCTGCCTTTTAGGTTTCGAAAAACAGAATTTTGGATATGCCTGCAGAAAACTTTTACAATTTGTTTTTGGTATTCGGCACACACATACACATAGATAGATAGCAGAAGATTTCATAACAGCACGAGCAACAGTGCTTCGCTGCCGCAACTGAAAATTCACATAACGCGTAGAGAAATTACAAAATTTTTCACTCGATTTGTTTTCGAAAACCACCGAGTAGGCGCAGTGAAAAAAAATCGGATTTTTGAAAACTTTTCGCGCTTCGTTTGCTCTTGTGCGGCAACAGCGCGCGTTCGTTAGCTCACCCGTGCACGCTCGCACGTCACGGAGAGTCGTTGTATCAAACTGAATTCTATGTGCGCGCAATGTTTCCGAGGCGCTCTCAACATTAATAATATTTATTGCTGTTTTTTTTTGTGTGTGTTTTGCTTTCTAACATTATTTGCTGGCTTTTGTTTGTAGCTAAATAGTGCATATTTTGGTATGCTTGTTGGGCATTCGCTTAGTTTGGTGTGCTAAAATGAGCGGAAAGGCAGCAAAAGTTCGAAGTGGAAGAATATGGCGCGCTGTGAGTACGCTGCCGCTGTGAGCAGCCCGCCACGGAAATAGAAGTGCGAGTGAAATTTGAATGGTTTTTTGAGCGTCGGTTTCCCATACACACACACATGATTACAATTTTAGGGAGGTGAGGGGTTGGTGGAGCGGTGCACGAGCTGTGCGGCAAAATTAATGGTTCTAGTTTTGTGTGTTGTTTGGCTGTGTGTGTGTGTGCGTGCGAGTAAAATTCTATAAAAATATACTAAACAGGCATTTTCGGTTTGGCAATATCGCATACAGGGTGAGTAGCCGGATAGTGGCAGCGGTACGGGCATTGAATGGAAAGTGTTGAGGTTTATGGCGTTTTTGGGTAAAAAGAGAGGGCTTTGGTGGTTTGTATGATGGAATGCCGATTGAAGTGTTATCAATTAACCAAAGTAAGCACATTAACGGAATATTCTTTAAAATTCAATGCACTTTCGGAAAATACCACACATCGTTTTTTATTTAAAAACTGAACATCAACATAAATTGATTTCAATGTGGCATAGCTCAAGTTTGGGTAAGGGCTTTAGGAAACAAAAAATAATTAAATCATATAACGCGTTTAACACATTTCTATAATATGCAATTTTGAAGCGAAAAATATTTATAATAACTACAAAATTGGTCGATTGCAACGAAATTGTGTTACGCAACGAAATTTCGTCACACCCATATTATTACATAACGTCAGCATTATAAAGACGGTAGCGGTTTGTATAAATTTTTTGAATTGTTTGAGGTAGTACTCCTTTTTCTTAAACAAAAAATTAGTAAGTTGCCACCTGTTTAATATTTTCAATTACAAAATTTATTTAAAATAAAGAAAACTAAAGAGCGTTTATTCAATTTTTTTGTTGTAATATTATGTTTTTTTAAGAAAAAAATGTTGCCACCTGTTCAAATTTTGAACTATAAAATTATTATAAAATAAAGACTTTTCAATTGCGGTTATTTAAATGGTTTATTGTGTTGTTATATTCTTTTTAAGGCAAAAATGTTGCCACCTGTTTAAATTTTGAATTACGAAATAATTATAAAATCAAATATTACACACAGGTTGGAGAAGAGAGAACCAACGCCAGAGATTTGAGCAAGTTGCGGGTCGCAAATACTTCTGAGCAGTGTTGCCACCAGATTAAAAAATTATTCAAATTAAATTTTTGAAGATTTTGGCTTTTTTGGCATTATTATTGTTGTTTTTTTTTTAATCTAAAATTTTTCCTGGCGAATTCTCTCAACTAAACAGTTGTTGATAACAACAAAATTGATCGACAGCAACGAAATTTTGTTGTGCAACGAAATTTCCTCACACCCATATTATCAAGACGTCGTAATAAAAGCGGAACCGGTTTGAGTAATTTTTCTTGAATTGCTCAAATAATAGATTTTTTTAAACAAAAAATTACAACGTTGCCACTTGTTCGCAATTTTTAATTATAAAATATTTCCAAAAACATACCGCAGGTTGGATATCCAAAGTAAGTGATTTAAGCACGCTTCTGGTCGAAAATATTGCTGAGCAGTGTCGCCACTTAATTAAAAAAATTACATTAAATTAAAATTATTTTTTTGTTTTTTTCAAAAATTTCATTATATACAAATTTAAAAATTTTTTTAAACAATTTAAATTTTAATCTTTTTTGAAGAATTGGCAAAAATTTCGATTATTTTAAAATTTAAATTTTTTTCAACTTATGAGCATTGTTATTGTGGTTTTTTTTTAGAAAATTTTAAAGTTTTTTTCGAACAGAATTTTTTTTGTAATAATTTAAATTTTAATTTTTTTTAACAATTGCCAAAAATTTCATTAAATTTAAATTTTTTTAATTTTTTCAACTTATGACCATTATTACTGTAATTTTTTGATGAGAATTTTATAGTTTTTTCCAAAAAATCACTAAAAGATATCAACTAAACAAACGTCAAGCCCACTAAAGAATTGTTACGTCCCTATTTGCTTACGTCGAAGCATTATCTAAGCACTTAGTTGTATTTTTAGTTGACTGACAACCAAACTAAAATCGTGCTTTTACGTATACATGGGTTTGTATGTAAATATGTACGCAGTATATGTATCTATGAAGACCAGCAAACACACTTTAAATAATTAACTAAATTTAAGCTTAGGTAAATAAACATTCTAAAAACCGGCTGATTAGTCAGCGCTGCTTTTAAGCTTTTTGTTCTAAATGTTTTCGCTATTATTTTTTATTTGCTTTGCTATTTCGTTTGCACGACACTCGGTTATGGAGATTACTTTTAAAATTGATTGCTGTGAAAACCAACTGCACTCTTCAGTCATATCTATTGTTTGTTCTCATTATTTTTTTTAATTTTCGCTCTTTTTAATTTCGCATTTTTCAATTATCATCAATCTGAGCGCAGCTTCGGCTTTTGCTCTACTTTTACAGCACTAATTAATGCGAATGCGCTGGAAATAATTAGTTTCTATTCAAACCATTCGCTGCGCGCACGCACACACAACGGCAGGCGCGCACGGCTTTTGTCTAAGCGCTCGATCTCACACCCCCAACAGCCGCCACACCGCACTTGGCGCGCCGCGATCGCTGCATTGCATGCGTGTAGTTGCTGTTGTTGTGCGCGTATTTCCTTTCGCCTAACTTAGTTTGTGGGTCGGTCGTCGGTCGTCGGTGGTCGCTTGGTCAGCGCGTCGACAGTTCACTGAATGTGACCGCTTTGTTTATTGTGATTTGCGTTTCGTGTGGCTTTTCGTTGGCGCTCTTGGTTTTGGTGGACTCGTATGTTTACTATTGGTGATGATGTCACCTGTGTGTAGCGTTACCGGCTAGCGGCTGAATAGCGACGACTTCGCTGACGATCGCTGTCGCGATAAACAAGTTGGCACACAAAAGTTAATGCATTCACAAATACTTGTGTGTGAGTGTGTGTGCGTTCACATCCGAGATATATATATGTGTGTGAGCGTGTGAATGCGCTCATTCAATAATTAACAAATATAAGCGGGTTTCATCAACATCGCGTGTGTGTATTTGTGTATCTCTGGTGCATGTGTGTGCGGGTGTTTAATTTTTGTTTGCAATCAAACTGCACATTGCAAATATTTTTTTAATAATTATCATATGGCTATTTTTGCGCATGTACCTAGCAAGTGTTTCTTATTATTGTTGTTGTGGCGCACGAACAAAATCCACTGTTTATTGCAGTTTATTTCACTGCCCCGCACACACATATACACGAACGCGCGGCATTTACTTAGCCAATTTAATTAGGGATCACCAGTTATCCACTTGCACTCATGTATTTACATATGTATGTATGTATTTCTTATTAGTGGCTGGTGCGTCCCTTTAGAAACTTGCCCTATTGCCGGCGCGACGGTCAAGCAAATACTGTCAGTTGCCGGCAACAGACAGCGCCAGCGGCGAGTGAATGTCCACCAGCGCGCACCAAGCTGCAAATTGCGTCACACACATACATAAGTGCATAAACATACATCTATACATATATATAAGCATAAGTATATATACATATAAACATCAGTATATGTAAATAAAGTAAAAATGCAAGAAACTGCAAAGCGCATTAGCTGTTGCAAGCGGTATTGCGGCAGCCGCACAATTTTGTGGCCAGACGTTTTTTGCGAATTAGCGAATTTACAAGCCGCAAGTGCCACAAATAGAGCGCTGCCGCGTCGGCGAACCACACGTGAGCGTCGCACACACATCACTCTGTTGTAAGCGACGGCGCGCAGGGTGCCGAGCATCATTTTCAGCAGTGCGAAGGCAGGTGAGCAGTGGCGTGGTCTGCTAACTGCTGACACCTTTATCGCCTATGTGCTGGGGTGGTAGTTTTTCATGTTTTCACTTCCGGAAAAGGTGTAATCAATTTATGTTTTGTAGCATTTATAAAAACGACGAGGTGTTGACTTTTTCCTTTTTTCTTTCATATATTTTATTATCAGAACAAAAATCGTCACGGTAATAAATAACAATGGAATTGTGAGTCAATGCTTTAAGGGGTTACATAGGTTCACAAGTTTAAAAAAATCAATTTTTTTAATATCTTATAAAATTTTACAACACTTCTGGAATATTGTCTTCAATTTTTAAGTTGATACGAGTGATAGTTTTGGATATGCAGACTATACATAGCAGAATTTAGATTTGTAGACTTGACTATTAGACCTGCCTATTATAGTAAATAATTTCACAAAGTTTATAAAATGCTTGAAAAAACACACAAAACTCTTATAGCCAATGAAAAGTGCAAGTTTCTAATAAAATACTATACTACATAGTTGCCAGTTGAAATAATTCATTTGACTCATAATTGTTGCCAATTTACCATACAATGAAACTATTAACCAATTGTTCAATTAGCATTTAATTTGAAATAAATAGATTTGAAAGTCTGGTGGAGTGATGAGTGGGTTCAATGAAGGGAAGGAATGTATGTTTTCTGAGAAAAGAAAACGTCATCAAAAGAAATGACAAAAAGCGTTTTGCTACATGTTTGAACTATTAGCAGGTAATTTTACACTTCTCCACCATAGTGCCATCTAACAACGTAAAACTCGACTTTATTAAAGGATGAATCATTAAATATTTTATTAGTCTTTATTATTTATAGTTAGTTGTAGAACGTGAATTGTGAGTTTTTCATCAATAATATCGGAATGTTAGTGCTAAAGCTAAACTGAGTATGTTTTAACACCAACGCCCATGAGTTACATAATTAACCTCTTAATGATCTCAGCTAATTGACCCGTGTAAATAAGGTGCGAAAGCTTGTAAAGAGAGGTGCAAAGTCATCGAAGAAGGAAAAGCGTTTTCCAGCAATGCGGTTTCAACATTATTAATTTAAGATGAATCGTTAAAAATAATTTTATTTTTCGAATAATTGATTACAGCAAGATGAAATAAATGAGTTTATGATATAATTGGTGAAATCAGCTGTTTTGCTGTGACTATTCCTTTTCCATAAAATTAAATCGAAAATTTGGAATAAGTGTTTCCAAATCGAATGATTCTTTTAGATAAATCTATAAAATTAGTTTATCCATTTATCCTGTCCTGCTATACAGTGAAGATGCATGGACGATGGCAACATCTGATGAATCGATGTTTTTGCAAGATGTTTGATCTTTTGAGTATTGACCACGTTATCTTTATCGCTGCTTTTTTATAGAATGAACAAAAGCTCAAAACAAAAAGAAGTCTGTGATATCTAAAAGTACGAAATTTTGGATTGCAAGGTCATGTACTTCCCATATAAGACAGGTATTTTAAAGCGCTTGCTGTGTCACAAATCGTTACAATTCGAAAACCTCAATAATATTTTCACCATTCGATAGGGCATACCTTTAAAAATTGTATACTAGAATTTTAAATTGATATCTGGAATAGTTTTTGAGTTACAGGCTTCTTAAGTGTAAAATTTAACTTCTTTTGATGTGCCATTGTACGGACATTATATTATCGTAGTTTAATTTTTAAATAGGTTTCACCCACGATATTCTTACAGCAGTGGACCTTTTTTAGCGGCGTCGGAGATCACATCTAACTCGAAAAATATTTAAGTTTTTCTTCAAAAATGTTATACCATGTCAATAAAATAACAGCCAAAAATCTTACTGATATCGTTCGAATATCGGAAGTGAAAACCATTTTAAAAGATAATTAGAGCCTAAGAAAAGTGAAAGCACGATTGATTGCAAAATCACTAAATTCTCTCGAAAAACAGCGTCGCGTTAACGTCTGTGAAACAATGCTTCCGACTACCAGGATGTCATGAAACGAATTATTATAATCGGCCGAATATCGTAACAAAAGCGAGCAGAAACCGAAAAAATCTTCAAAGCAGGTCAAAAATTGGTTTAAAAAAGGTTTTAAAAATTATGAATAAAGTCTTACTATTTTCTGCTCAAAGTAGTACAGTAGTTTTTTTTAATTTCCAAAAATCGATTTTTCAAGGCTGTCACACTAGGTGTGCTCCTTGATAGGATCCACTATATGAATATAAACATTTAAATAGATAAAAAAAAAACAAATTATATGCAATCACTACTGATCACGATATTTATTGCAGTAAACCGCGTTTCACGAAATGCTTAAAAAATTCCATGCGTCATATTATTATACTACAAGATAACGATCTTTGGAAAAAAAAGCAAAAAAATAAAAAAAATCATGACGTATAACGCTTCTAAAAGAGAATATCAATTTGCGCAAACAATAACTGCCATGTTATTATTATCATTATTAAATCAAATTGAATGTACTTTTGAGCATATTCGAACGTAATTTATTTAATTTCTCAACTATGTGTATGTATGTGTGTAACGTGAAGCATTTTCAGAGATTAAGCGTATATAGCCATAGGCCACTGTAGTTGGCTTGTACAAAGCGTGTGTGGCGGATTAATTGAGCAAACTTTTTCATAATAATTTTCAGAATTGATCAATGTTTTGGTTTTAAATAAAGCTGTATGACGACATACATAAGTATGTTTGTATGCAGGTGTGTCGAACAATTATAACATTTATGGCTTTTAGTCGCTCAAAGCGTTTTTATGACATTCAACGCTTGCCAAGAGCTTTATTTAATTAAAATGTTAATTAACGACTTCAATGTGCTTTTCGTTATTAAATGGTGAATATAAACTTGATTTTTGCGCGCAGAGAATTTTTTCAGTTTTTTTACAATTTTTTAGATATTTGAAAATTTTAAATTCTTAAAAAAAATTTGTGGTGCACTTGACTTTTTTATATGTTTTTTAGATATTTTAAAATTTTATAAAATGTTTTCCGCAGCAAATTTAACTTTTAATTCTTTTTTTTTTAATTTTTTTTTTAATTTTTGTTTTTGTGCGCTTATTTTGGAATTACATTTCTTATTTTTTTTAGTACACTTAATTTTTAATTAATGCAGCACTTAGTTTGTCACTGTTAATTCACTCCCCGAGCACTTTTTTGAGAACTTTTTAAAGCAAATGTCAGCAAAAAATAGTAAAAATGTTTGAATTTTATTTTTGTCGAATATTTTTACTTCAAACATTAGCTTGTCATTGCTTCCTTATTGTCTTGATAGTACTTTCAACAACACCAAGCCAAATTTCTATGCAGAACAATGACTCTTTACTTGGTTTATGACTGAGCTCAAGCACTAAAAAAAATTATACTTGAAAATAAAACGATCACTGATCATATAGTTAAGCTTGATTTTATTAAAAGCACAAAACACAGTACTAAACTCGCGCTTAAGCACACTACCGCGCTCAAAATAATTAAAACATACTTTTGCCTTCGAGTGTTCTTTCGAATTCCGCGATCACTTCACTTCAGTAACACTGCATTTTTAATATTAATTGCAATTCATTACACCTTTTGCAAAATGCACTGCCCGTTTTATGCAAATTAAGCAAATTAATTAAGCACTTTGCGCAGTCCTTAACAGCTGACGGCTGGAGATGATCGGCGCGTTCATTACGACTATTAACCGCATGCGCCTGTGTTCAAGTGTAAACAAAACTGACTTCACATTCTTGTAGCTACATGTGTAGACTCCGCTTTCTTGTTTACAGTTATTGACTTGATTTTATTGGCTTTGTTGATTTTTTGTTGGTTTTTTTATTGTTGTCTATGGCTATTTTTGGCAAGAGCCGCGTGCGCAACTTCCCACGCACACAACTCCCGAGATTTTTCGTAAGCAAATGCAAATAAATAATTAAGTCGGCATGTGCGTACGGGTGTGTGTGTGTGTTGGTACTTGATCTCCACAACACTTAGCTAAACAATACCGCACCGAAAGACTAGCAATTGCTGCGAACAATACTCTAAGAGGGCTCTTAACACCACACTTCAGGCACACACAGCAGAGCAGCCAGTAGAATTAGACGCGGCAACGTGCTAGTGGGTCCTAACAACAATAAAACAAAGAAGAAAAACAGGCGAAAAATCACTACCGCTACAAACGAATGAACGAACGAACGAACTGTAGTATAATACTTGTACGCCAGGAACGGAGTTCTGTTACTCACTGACTGACACAATGCTGTGCCTTGTCGGCCTGCGCGCACAGATAGCCCGGTGCCGCGCTGCCTGCCGCCTGCCGCCGGGAGCACCGACTTGAGTGATCAATTAACGAGCGGTCGCGCAGCCAACCGTCGTACACAACCACTCAACGCCACAACGCCACAGAAACAAAAAAATCAAATTCAAAAAAATAAAACAAAACAACAACAAGGTACGTGGAATACAAAAAAATTGTAAAATAAAATAAAAATAGCAACAACAATGCACAAAAGGCACCGTAACACACGGCCAAACAACGTGTGCGCGGTATATCAACGCCAAAAGCCAAACGCCACACCGGCAGCCAGAGGGCGCTTGCGACGCGCAGTGGGCCGAAGGGTGTGGCGTCATTGCGGCCGATTTGCAATTAAAGTACTCGAAGCACTTATATTCGTACAGCACTTGGTTGCTTCGCTAAGTTGGCTCGGTGCTGTGTGAGTGCGCGCCGTTGTCGCGCAGGTGAGTCTTCGCAGCGCTGCGACGCAACGTGACCGCGCGGCGGAGTGACAACAATCGGCCGCTCCAAAATGACAATGAAATCGTGGTGGCATTGTATTGTTGTGATTTTGTGATGTGCCAAAAATGAAGTGTGTAAGTGGCGAAGCTGAAGAACGGCTGTGCGGAAGCGCGCTTTATCGGCAGATGTTTGTATGTATGTAAATATATATACATATGTGCATGTGTGTGTTTATACAAAAGGTAATGTGCTGATATATTTCGCAGAAAAAGCACAAAGAATATGTATGTACATGCGTATTTATACTGTTATTCATACATACAAATGTATATTGAATATATGTATGTATGTATTTGTATACAAACACTTACTGCCATTGCTTATCAATACGTTTATTTGTCATGCTCGCACTGATAAGCGTAGAAAATTGCACGTCAATTACCTGAACGTGCATAAAATATACATACTATATAATTGTATAATTGTATACTTGTATATATGTGTATGTGTATACTCAATATAGATTGAAATTTTATTATAGAAATTATACTATTTATTGTCTGCAATATTTTCTAATTCATACAAATGTAATAAATTATCCATTAACAGCAAAGTAATTGCTCTAAAGCAAAACCACAGTTGTCACTAGATAATAGCATTTGTTGAATATTTATGAATATAAAAGAAGGAAAAAACTATAATACCCTTCACACTCGTATTTTTATAGCAACAATATGTATAAATAATTCTGAAAATGGGATCGGTTAAGGGTTTGCATCAAATTGACCTAAGGATACCTAATAAGACAAAAAATCATCTTGATTTTGGTTGGTCAGTTTGAATGGTAACTATAATGGTTCGATCTGAACAATTACTTCAGAGATTACAGCGTTGCCATGGACAATAATCGAAGTCAAATATCTTGAAAATATCGAGACAAAAAAGAGTTTCCTTACAAGAACTTGATTTTGATCGGTAAATTTGAATGGCATATAAACTAATAGTCCGATCCGAGCAATTTCTTCGTTTCTAGTGTGGTCTTGATTTCAAATTTCGTTAAGTCGTCGCTGTATGCTTTATTGTTCCGATATCGACGTTACAACAAATGAGCTGCTTCTTGGGTGAAAAATGTTTCATATCGATAACTCATACACTGAGGAACCAGATCGTGTATATTATATACAGACAGATGAAAGAACAAACAGAGAGAGAAAGTTGTCACGACAGTCAGGTCTACGTTAACGGAACCGTATTGCTATCCAGCCAAATATTGTCAAACCAGCAGCATTCTTCTAAATTACTTCAAAAATATTATCTGCCGCTGCAAGAACATCAGAGCGAGATAGTGCGCTTGAAAGTATGCAAAATATTTTGACTATAAATAAAAATTATTGCCTACATTTGGAGCGTTTGTATAATCGATGTTAAGAAAACTTCTCCAGTTTAATACTACACTAAAAATTAGAAGTGGTCTTCGTAGCAGAAAAAATGCATAACTCCTCAATAAGCAAATAAAGCTATGACCGGGTTTGTAGAGCCAATTTTAGCATATTTGAAGATTTCAACCAAAGTTGGCTGCAGTGGCCTGAATATACTCGAAATAACCTCACAAATTTTAAGGAAAATTACTTCAATAAACGCGAAAAAGACTGCTGGGTTTTGTGTTGTTTTCAAGGAACGAAAAGAATAGTTCTATAACAAGAATAGGCGAGATGGCTACTCTTCTTTGATATCAATTTTAGTTAATATTAGATGTGTTGAATTCATTTACCATTAATATATTAAGTTGTAAAAATAACTATTACCTTCACTCTCTCTAATGTTGCTGTAGTGTCTATTCATAACCTAAAAGTTTCTAGTAACTAATATATTATATAAGTATTTCACGTATGTATGTACATATGTGTTTTGTGAAAGTAGGCATATTTGTGCCATTTCCGTTTAACGTTAAAAAAACAATAATAGTTTGTTTGGAATCAAGCGGCGAGCAATTTTGTATTATTTTTACTCACTATGCGGTGAATGTGTATGAATGATTATGCAATGGGCCTTTTAATTATTTTTAATTTAACATAAAGTTTATATGTGTGTCATGTGTGAAACGTGAATGCAATATTGCATTTATAAATTGAGCAGAAAATTAGTTTTTAACTTTCCTTTCCACAATATACTATTATTATTATTAGGGTGGTTCTTATATTAAAGGGTGCTATTGTGAGACTAGTCGAGGCCTCTAATGCTAATGAATGCTTATAATAATACAATTTCTGCTAAAAGTGCAAATAATAGGTCAACCCGCTGCACAGACGGTTCAAACAAGTATTCAAGATTGAAGCTGACATTGTAAACACAATCCGAAAGTTACCATATCGTAACCCTAAGTCATTCTTTTAATTACCTTTCTCTTTTTCCGGCATTCTCCATTGATATATTACCATCGCTCTATCTTGTTTAGTTCGCCTGCTGCGTCAAGTTGAGTAGACTTGCGTTTGTAGAGCTCGTCACGAAAATGGAAAAACGAAATCAAGAGCATTGGATGAAGCAGCTTCGGAAACGTATGCTAAAATTGTAAGGATGTATGGTGATAGTGCTCTTAGTCGTGCCCAGGTGCTTCGATGTTGTCTCCGCGCGCCCCCCGCCCGAAAAAAACTCGCATGAGCAAGTCGATGGTGAAAACGATGATTATTGCCTTTTCTGATAGCGGTGGAATCGTCCACAAAGAATTCGTTCCACCGGGGAAAACTGTGAATCAAGTCTACTATTGCAAAGTACTCGAAAGATTGCGAAAACGAGTCAAAAGGGTGCGCCCAGACATCGTTCGTAACTGGATCCTTCATCACGACAACGCGCCGTGCCACACCGCCCTCAGCGTGTCCCAGTATTTGGCCAGGGATCGCCGTGTTGCAACAGCCGCCTTATTCGCGCGCCATGCCACCCTGTGACTTTTTTTTGTTTCCTAAAATAAAATCAGTGGTCATAGGAACCCATTTTGAGTCGATTGCGGACATTCAGGTGGCCGTGACGAGGGTACTCGCGGACATCCCAGTCGAAGCGTTCCAGAAATGTTACGAAGCATGGAAAACGCGCTGGAATCGCTGTATAGCTGCCCAAGGGGACTACTTTGAAGGGAATGGTAGAGTTGTAGAATAATTTTCAAATATACGGTTTTTATGGAATCAGTCTCATTACTTAATTGCCATACCTCGTATAATATTGGATAGTCGAAAAAGTCTTTTCGTACTTCTAATCAAATCACTCAAAGTACCAACAAAAAATTAAGCAGATTTTTTAGAACTGAGATCTCTTCAGTCTTATTCCTCTTATGGGAAGTTTTAGCTGATATGAGTGTTCTTTTGCAACTCGCTTACCAAAATCCCTTAAATTACCAATAAAATAGTTAAGCATATGTTTAACCAGTTTAGTTAAATACCTTCAGTAAAATTTTATACGGGTTGGGTGTTCTTTTGCAGCTCGCTTAAGAAAAACCGGCCTCTAGCTTATTGGATATTTCACTATCCTCTACAGTAAAAAGTATATGTAGGTATTGTATGCTGAAATCCCTAAGTCTACAACTTCACGTACATACATATAACTGTTTCCATGTGCAATATTTGCGTTTAATGGTCAATAATGAACTTCACACAGCACTTGAGGGCATTCGCTACATTAAAGCCATATGGCACACATACTACATACACCAACACATGTGTACATACACCCACATATATTTATGTGGAAAATATAAAAAATAAATTTTTGCCATATTTTTTATATTTGTAAATGTATTGGTGCATTAATGTATGTATGTATGCAAGCTATAAGCTGCAGAGTACAGATAAGTAATTGTTATCTAAAAGCCACAACAATATGTACATAATTTAAGCGTCTAATTGATGGAAAACAGATGCAACGGCAAAGTCAATGTATCTGCATAATTATATATACAATTTTGAGCCCTGTAGGAAAGTTTACATAGAGATATAGAATTTTTAAAATTAAAAAAAATTTAAAAATTAATTAAATTTTGAAAAAATAAATTAAATTCGAAAAATAAAATTAAAAAAAAAAATTAATAAAATTTTATAATAATTATTTCCACTAAATAAATTATTTTAATGTTTTAAATACTGTTTTGAAGCGTGTAAAATTGTTGTTGTTGTTGTATGTTAAAGTTTCTTAATGAGATTTCGTTAATCACTGCCGTCGGGCCGTAGTAAGTACCAATCGACACGTTTAAACTAGTGAAAGCGCCTTGAAAATGAAAGCTCTCCTCTCTAGAATTTCCTCGCGCTCACAATTACCAAACGGTAATATATTTATGCATATATCCGCCTGTAGTTAAACATACATATGTATGTACTTACATAGCCAGCTACTCAAACGAGACGCCCCATATTTTTAGAGGCGCACATACCAAAATAAAAATAATAAATATAGAACAAAAAAAAAATTACACTGACGAGTATACATTTGTGTGTAAATAAAATATGGCATTTGTATGAGTGTTTCTGATCCGCTAGACAATGAAAAATATTATGCACGCATGCACCTATCTATCAGCTCAATAACTTAATTGGGCTTCCTTCACGGCAAATGCACTATATGACATGGACATATGTATGTATGTTGGTATGTGTGTATGGATGCATGTCTGACATTTATGAACATGTAGCCGCTAATGTATTCTAATTTTTAATATTTATTTTTATTTTTAGATTTTTATGGCTCAGCCAATGTTGCATTGCACGTTTATGGATCAATGAATAAAGGGTCACCAAGTATGGTGCATGTCTTTAAAGATCAGATTTCATATCATTTCCTCTTCTGAATATTAAATATAAGAAATATGGAATTTTGAGAAATTATTTTCTATGAAGTTTTGGGATTCCAAGAATTCCATGAACTCTTAAAACTTCATAATAAATAATTAAAAAAATTAGCATATCTTTTTATATTTAATATTGAAAAGAGGAAATTATATGAAAGCTGATCTTAGTAGACAACTTCATTAGCGAAAGTAAGCCCAAAATTTTCCTATAAGCTAATAAATTTTAGTATAATTTTCCCTAGCCTCAGCACCACATCATACATCCGTTGATTTGCATGTACATATCGATGTATTTATACATACATATGTATACAGTACGAACATGCCTATAGTACAAATGTAGTTCAAATGTAGATCAAGACCATTGTCAGTCATCTGGTGATTTTCGATATTTCATAAATTTGCAAAAATCCGCTCCGCACATAAATTTTCCGAGCAAGCGCTAACTGGCCGGCATTCGAATCATGCGAGGCAGCAAATAGTTTCGGTGTTTACAATATTTATTATATTTATTTTAGTTTTCGCTGTGACGTGAAATTGTGTGCTTAAAAAATTCGAAAAAGTTTTTCGTTTACATTTCACTGTTATCAGTCAGCTGTGGCCATTGGAAATTTATGGCTGGCAACAAGCCAAATGGTGACTGTAGGAGTATTTGGCAAATATTCAAACGAAACAATAAACAGAAAGGAAATTATAAAAATAAAATACTTAGATTTATGACAAAGCTTGTTTGTTGCAAATTCGTATTCAGTGCAAATGGGGTTTTGAAGAAAGAAGAAAGCATTGTAATATATTTTCTTAGTGAATCAATGAATGAGTTCAATGCCATTTTAAGTACTTAGTATCGAGGTTAATCTTTTGTTTTTGCACGTCTGTTTACTTTTGAAGTAAATTATTCCGAAATCGGTAAATATAAAGTTAGAAGGCTAATCATGCCTACTCAGGGTTGTGCGCTGAGTTTGGGAGTGAGACTACGTCGTCGAGTCCTGGCATTCACCCCGGACGATGATCGTCTAGCCACAATTCGCATCAATGCGAAGTTCTTCAACATATCGCTGTTTTCGCCGACTCCCCGACGGATGTCTTTTATGAGTGCTTGGAGCGCACCTATCTGCTTTGCCTATTTATTACAAGAGAAACATAATTTATGAATGATAAGATTTTAGAAAAGATTAGTCCTCCAAAATAAAATTTGCAGATGCCGGTTTCATCTATCTTTATAACTTTAAAAAGAGTTTAAATAAGGTTCTGGCCCAACAAAAGAACATGCGATAATTTGCTTCCGCCTAAATGTAGGCCTTAAAATTGAGAGAATTTCATGTAGCTTAATCCCGATAGAAAAGATAGTGCGACGTTATTTAAATGAAAAGTGGATTACTAAGTCTGTAGAAGGATACACAAAGAGGGGCAAGGATATCAATCTTTATGGTTTGACAACTGGTATAAATCAATTAAACTGGTATAATCAAAAAGTGGATTTATATGTCTGTAGAATAATACACAAGGGGAGCGGTATCAATATTTACGGTTTGACGAATAAAAAACAACTGGTATAAATAAATGAAACTGGTATAATTAAACAGTGGATTTCTAATTCTGTAGAATAATATACATGAGAAGCGATACCAATTTCTACCGTTTGAAGAATCGAATGAACAACTGGTATAAATCAAAGAAACTGGTATAATTAAAAAATGGATTTCTAAGTACGTAGAGTAATATAAATGAGGAGCAATACCAATTTCTACAGTTTTACGAAACGAAAAAACAACTGGTATAAATCGGCGAAACTGGTATAATAAACTAGAAATTAAACAAAAGTCGTTTATAACATTTTGATGACATCTTTTGTTGTTTTGAATCAACTAGCAACAACAAAGTGAATTTTCCGTACAAATATTTTGCCAAGTGGCAATGCGAGCAGGGTAACGTGGAAACACAAAATACAGATACAATTTTCACCATTCAATATAATGCAATATTTTTCACATTAAGATAAAGAAATTCCGGGATCCCGTAAACCCAAAAACGTTAACCTAATATTTCCTGGCGCAATTCAAATCAAAATTGTGCATTTTCTCGCACCAAATTGCACAAATTGCGCGCCATAAAAATTCAATGCCAAATCAAGGTGCATACCTAAATACAACCATACTTACGTATGTACATATAACGTTTGTTATAAAAATGTTTCAATTTGGAAATAGAATAAATTACGCGTTGCGAAATGTAAATGCTGTCCTACATTTGCGCAGCAACCGTTTGAAATTTCGCAAAATCGCATGACTTTTTTCATCAAGCGCACGGCAATTTACATAGCCATACATACAGACAGACATGCATATAAATAAATGCCACAAATTTGTTTTTAAGTGAAAAATTAGCATACGCTTGAAAATCAGAAAAAGTTCGCATGCCCCCAGAAGTCGGCGCTTGTTTATCTCTTGGAAAAAGTATTATAAATTTTTCTTACATACATACATACATATATGTGTGCTTATATGTATGTGTGTATGCATGTTTGTATGTGTGTATGTATGTAGCGACTATTCAGCTACCATGTGAGCGCTGGCACATCACCACTAATCATAAACAAAGGATGCTCTAGAAGTCTATGCTAACACATACCGATAGTCGCCTACATATCTACACCGCTATTGTATCTGAGCAAGCTTTTAAGTAGCAACATCTAACTATTATCTCATTTGTATATTCAAATGTCCATTTATTAGAAGAAATTAAATTCTAAATTAATGCTTGACGTGCACGTCGCAATGAATTGAATGGAATTCCGAAACTAGTTTATACTACATTCATATAAATAAGGAAATTCTAATATAATTATTTAAATTCTATTTTTGTGTTTTTTTCGTATTTTTTTTTTTTTTGTATTTTATTTACTTTTTTTTTGGTATTTTTTTTTTTTTGTATTTTTGTTATGTCATGTTGGCTACCGTTTTTGGCTGCTCCGGCAAATGCATATAATTATACACACACACAAACAGCTGTAGGAAACCGTTTATTGTCGGTTTCGTCATCGCTTATTACATTATTATTCTATATTTGCATATATATACACATTGTTGTTGTTGTTTTGATTACGCTCCAATATTCTCGCGTACGCTGGCACAATCACTTTGGTATGCATATTAAGCAGCAAGCGATCGAGCGACGACAGATCACACTCCAGCAAACCGGACAAGTGGCATACAAGTCTAGTTACAGGCGAATATCTAGCTACGCGCACATAAACACACATACATACACAGAAGCTTATGTACGAGCTTGTAATAGTCCAAACAGTGAACCACCGATCGCCCAGCGCCAAGGTAATCACCATTAAAATTAGCTCGCACACAGAAAGAATAACAAATACAATTACATGCAAACATACATACAAATGATCATGCAGTATGTCATATGCAGATTATATGTTATTGCCGTTACTGTTGTTGTTATTACTATTGGTTTTAATTCAACTACTGCCGCTGCTTTTCATTACATACTCTTTAAATTTATTTATTTTTTATAGTTTTGTTATTGTTTTCCATGAAAAGTTGTCATAATTGCAACCAGTCAACCGCATCGCACTGTTTCCACCGCGCTGTCAGTATGCTGTCTGTCAAGTACTCATTGCTATTTAAATAACTGCATATTCGGCTCGTCGTTTGGGCCGTGCACCTGGGCGCGGTGACAGCATGCGCGCAATGCTTGTTTTTGTTATTGTTGCATTGGCAAAACCTTAAATTTTGAAGGTGTGTGCTGATTTTATGTCATTTATTTTGAGAAATCAATGGGTTGCAAATATAAATACAGTATGCGAGCGCAATAATAGCAGCAGTACCCATGTTTTATATGACCAAAAATAAGTATTTGATACTTTTTGGTCTATAACAACCGAAAAAAGTGGCCTAAACTGGGTTGAAAATATCTTCTGGTTTCGCTCAACCCTCTTGAGCACTGATCTAATCGGTGTGAGAAATGAAATTTATGTAATGTGCTCGACAGCTTTTTGTTCACAGATGAGTCTCTGTAGTTTAACCGTGAAAATTGCAAAAAAAAGTATTGGTAACGTGCTTTTTAACCACCACATCCAGTACGACCATCAACATCTACTGATAATCAACACGTCAATAGAATAAATGAATTGATGCTTGAGAATCGACGATTAACAGTCAGAAATCTTACTGGCATCATTCGAATATCAGAAGCAACAGTGAAAACCATTTTGAAAGATCGTTTGAGCCTAAGAAAAATGAAACGACGATTGGTTCCAAAATCACTTAATTTTTGGAAAACAATGTAGCGTTAACGTCTGTGAAGCAAACTACCAGGATATCATGTATTATTACTGGATATGAGTCTTGGATCTCTGCTTGTGGCCAGGAAACATACGATCAATTGGCCGAATATCGTGGCAAAGGTGAACCGAAACCGGAAACCACGTCAAAGCAAGTGGAGAATCAAAATATGTTTACAGTTTTCTTCGATTATCGAGGTGTGGTGCACCCCAAACTCCTTCCGACCGGTCAAACTGTCAAAAAGGAGTGTTATTCCTCGTTTGCGGGAAGCTGCTCGTAAAAAGATCCCGAAATTATAGGCCGACAAGTCTTGGTTTTTATACTAGACAATGCATCGTCGCATCTGCATTGATTCTTCTTTTTCGTCAAATTTTCAACCAATTTCAAGCCGCAACCACCGTATTCGCCTGATTTAGCTCCGCGTGACTTCTGGCTCTTCAGCAAACTGAAACTACTGCTCCGGAGAAACCTTTTTGATTCAACATTAAACGTGAATCACTATTATGAGGCTATTCCCTAAATTAACTTTAACAATTGTTTCGAGGATTGGAAAAAACGTTGGCACAAGTGTATTGTGGCCAAGGGGGATTTCTTTGATGAGAACGATCTAGACTTTGAAGAATAAATTTAGTATTTTAAAACAATAATAAATTTTTAATTGTCGATTATTCCATAACTACAGAAAGATCTTAGACCAAACTTGAAGAATATATGATATTCTTGGAATATAGACTGGATATTCAACTGTCCAGATTGATAATAATTCAAATTTAAGCTATGTTGTCAAATTTCTCTTGATCCAGAAACAGATGAAAATTGATATAAAAATGCCATTGAAATAAAAAACCCCTCGCTTAAGTACCGAACCAACTTAAATAACCAACATTTTTGGGCTTAGTTCTCGCGTCGAAGGAACATGAAGTACCCATGAAGTACGCAACCTACCTAAGTACCTCAAAAAGCTGTAATTTTTCGTGACTCATTTAAGCGGGTTCCAATGTATTTGAAATCACAAAACTTCGGTGCATTACGAATGCACTGGATGCTGATCGCCAGAAATAATCATCAATTCTACCTGCACTAACTGAAGTGTGTCCATTTTTATGCCACACACTGTAGTAATTTTTATAATCTACATGCTTGCGTACAAATAACTAGGCAAATGCGTTTTCTTCCACGTTAGTTCGTAAATACAAACATATACATATGTATGTATTGTATGTGGGTACATATGTACATATGTATGTATGTGAACTCGAGTTTTTAAGTCTGCGCGCGTTGCGCTTGTTATGGGTGATAATCCATTTGATTAGCGCTTAGTGTACTATCTGCTCCCTAGCGCTTTTGATTTTTATGTTTTCTATTTATTATTGTTGTTGTCAATGTTGCTACTACTATTACTGCATATGTTGTTGTTATTGTTGTTGTTGTTATGGGTGCGTAAATAGTTGCAACATCGCTGATCGTTTGAATTGCGTGAATAAATGCTGAAAGTCAATCGAGCGCGTGCCCTGTAGGGTGGCGCCGTTGGGCGGTGTAGATTTCACTTTTTGACTTTGCTTTGCTTCCAAACTAAGTAAATACCTGTTGCGCTTATCAACGCTGTACTTGACACTTTGTTGTCGACTGGACAAAAACAAAATAAAACACACACAAACAACACACAGCGCAAGTTCAGTTGAGCGCTCAAACAGAAATGCTAATCAATTCGCACACAAACACACACACAAACATAGCGAAATAGCAGCAAACGTTCACACAAATACACAAACATACGAATCGAGCGCGCTCATTCACAAACCTAACAACCAACACATTCACACATTTCTTCGACCGTTTTCAGCATTTTCTCACTTATCTCACTAATTAATATTTTGTGTTTTAATTTTTCGCAATTATTCTAACCCTGTCTGTGTCTAATTATTGTTAAATAACAGCGTAAAAACACGAAAGAGGCAAAGTATAATGATAAAAGCTAAAAGTATTTTTAATCACTTACGTCGAGAACCTTTGCTGGTTACAGTACAAACTTGTTGTTGTTGCGGTCGACAGCTGATTTCTTACTATAATTATTTTTTCTTGTTTTTGTTTTTGTTTTTTTTTTTGTTTTTATTTGCTTTTATTTATTTCTAATTTAATTTTATTTTGTTTTTGCAAATTTCGCATTACAACACACACGTACGTTCGTAAACGAGATGCGTTCATCGGCAGAGACAGCGACAGCGACGCATAACAAAACAACAACAGAGACCCTCTCGTAATCAACGCGACTTGACTTGACGAAACTTATAATATAACTGAAAAAGCATTTGCTGCGGTCGCTGAAGTTCAGAGGGGCTCGAAACAGCCAAACATCCAACCAAGCAACCAACCAAACAGCCGACCAACGAGCCAACCCAACAGCCACTCAGTCAGCGTCAGCCGTTTGGTTAGCAAGCAGGCGAACAGGCAGTGCCGCTCGCTTAGTCAGAAAACAGTGCTACCACCACCACCATCACTCAACAGACCGCTGTAGTCTGTAGTCGTCGGTGACGTCGGCAGATGAAACGAACGACGACAGTATCATATCAGTGTTCACGAACTAAGGCGCGCTGCTGGGCTAAGCGAATCTCCAGAACCACCACCGACCACCATACTTTCAGTGCGTTGGCTGATCAAAGTGTGGATTTGAACTTAGAATCAACAGGCCATACAGTGGGTGGAAAAGTGTAATTTCATATAATAACGGATTTTTTTATCGGTAAGGCGCTGCATAGACTTTAAGGGGTTCTCAAGTGTACATAAAAATGACAAGTAAGTTAAAATTACGTTCCTACTGGATATGAAATTTTTCGACGGCTTTTGATCGCTCAGTTACTGTATAAGGTCAGGCATAACATAAAAAGATCATTCACGTACATTCTTGTGTTTGGAGACCTCATAAAGTCCTCGGATGGTACTGTAACATTTTGAAGATCTTTGAATAGACGTTTAGCTTATTATCGGGAGCACTATTAAGTATGAAATTTTGTCGGAAATTAGAGCTCAATTACTCCTTAAAAGAAGACTGAATATATAATGAAAGCACGGTTCCTACAAGTATTGTATCTAGCGAGCTAATAGAGTCCTTAGATAGTTTGTTCGAGATCTTTGAAGAGACTTTTAGCTTTGGCTGTATTGTCTGGCAGCTCTACTAAATATGAACTTCTCCGAAGGATCAAAAATGGGTTCTTTTTGACTCCATTGGGCTAAAAAGAGAATCCTTTATAGAAAGCAAGTTAATCGCTCACTTATTGCCCGAAACCGGAAGCCGGAAAAGTTTCTAAGAAACTACAACATTTTTTATGATAACCTGGCGCGATCTTTATTATAGAACATCCGTCAATAAAGTCGAATTTGCAAAGCGAAGAGACAATGTCTGATATTCAGCGTGTGTTTTGCTCAATTCAGCACCACTGTAGGAACTATCCGAGTATTTTTGTGCTTCCAACAATAAAAATAATAACAAACACTAACTCACAACTGATCGGAGCGAGAACGCTTTGGCGCTGATTCACTAACCGGCTGGTCGGTCGGTTGTATATGAATGGGTATATCTGTCTGGTCGGATAGATAGATGGATGAACGGTTGGCTGGCTTGTTGACTGGGAGGCTGGCGAATTTAGGGTTTCGACTAAGCACTGACGCAAAACAACAACAAAGTGTTCGCATTGACTGCTCAGCCGCGCTGCTAGACAATATTTTACGTTGTTGTTGTGTTTGCGGGTATGTAGGGTAAAAAAATCGTTTGCGACAAAAGCAGAGGGCAAAATAAAATTAATTCTTTGCTCATATGCTTGTAAGTATGTATGTATGTGTATTTATGTAGCAATAGTAAGCTTTGGTTCGAGCGCTACATATGGCAGCTTACTGTAAAGAGCGGCTTCGGCTTTGATCTCAATTTTTTAAATGAAACAAATGACGTTACAGCGAAGTATGGGTCAGTGGTGAAATGTTGGCAGGTAAAACAACAAGTGCGCGGGTTAAATGAAGTTCAGAAAATCTAATAAAATTAATGAATACATGATTGGTATTTATGGTAATTATAAATTGACAATGAATTGTATTTAAATGGAAGCTTAACTTGAGTTGTGTTTGGCAAATAAGTTAAGTAAGTGAATCCAAGTTCGGTCGGAATGAAGTGCGACATTCAGACGATTTTTGGGTAGTTTCGCACCGATTTGATAAATTTGTTTATCTGTTGTTCAAACGGACGGACAGACAACGTTACAATCGATATTTGAGAGCTAGGTGGAGCTATGAAAAAAAAGCAAGGAGAAGCGTTAACTTCGGTTGCACCGGAACTATTATGCCCTTCTCAAATAAAAAAGTTTCCATAGCACCTTTGGTTTTTGCCAAATTTCGTGAATACATATATTTCCAAATAAAAAATTATACCTTGCAGGAACTTGGTCTTGTTTGATAGATTTAAATAACAGCTGAATACATGTTATAGTGTTTTGTTATCGGCGGTTTCGATAAATAAGCAGCTATTTCTAAGAGAAAGGGAAAATTTTAGTTATGCAAAATTTTATATCAATATCTTAAAAACTGAGAGACTACTTCGATGGAGGGTGGAAGAGACAGAAAGCCAGATATGCTAAATTCGGCTCCAGTCGTCACTCTGATTATTTACCATATATATTTTATAAGGACTACGTCGTTTCCTCATGGTTGTTCCAAATTTCGTGGAAAACATAATTCTGTTGAGATTATACATTTTTAATTTTCTAACAGATTTTACACTTATCTTCGAAGATAAAAGAATCTACTAAATAAAATTACTTTATTTATTACGCAGAAAAAAATTTGAGCTTTTTGTTCGAACTGTATTGTTTTCATGTTACTTTGTGCTATATTCTGTATACATTTCTTCATATAGTCCACTTTATTCTTAGTATACTGCTACTTATCATTCTACTGCCTTATCGATCTGGTAAACGCCTAAGAGTAGGAGTAGGATTACTGGAAGACTGCAGTTATCTACCATAATATTCTTCTCATTACAGACATAATCGTTTCTCAGAAGAGTTGCCTTAATGTTTTAGTGTTCTAATTAATTTGTAATAAAATTGTGTTCCTAAAAAGAAAAATAAAAAATCGGAGCAGAATAGTTTCATCTTTGGATAATATAAAAATAACAATAAAAGTATTCAGCTGACTTTTTAAAATTAAAAATGGGACGAAAGAGTAAGGCAAGGACGAAAGGCAAACAAGTCGTATCTGCCAGGGAAAGACAGATTATCCAAAGGTCAAGGGTACTTATGCAAGGCCATTTTTCGGACGACTGTTCTATCAGACTCCAGAAGCTGGATTTAATTTCGGATGGCCCGTCAACAAGTCGCGCTAGCCGAAAACCTAATCGTAAGTGAGCACAAATATTTAATTTATTGTGTATTTAGATATTTACTGCAATTTATTAATACGGAATATGAGTAAAAATTTGTGACTTTTGATTTATATACCAATACTGAATACCCGCACACTACTCTCAATCTACTATCGACGTATTAATTTATGTTTTAGCTGTTGAGATGGGATTGTTTTATCTAGACCTTAAAGACGCATTCGCAGACGCCTTTCATAGCAATAACACACTGAATGTCCCGAAGTTAAGGAGTATTTTCAAGGCGGAGAATTTTGAAGCAAACGAAGAACCCATTCTGAAAATTGGCAACAACACCAAAACTGATATAGAGGATACGCTAATTGTTCTGAAAGTCTGCCAATTGCGTGCAATAATTGTAAAAATAGAAGAAGAAACGAAAATTAGTTTAGCTGGAAATGCTGTAAGCCCACACTCACGCGCTAAGCTTTCAAAATTAGAGTATATACTGGAAGGCATACAAAGAGGTAAGTTAATTAATATGGATACTAATCAAATATTCGTTTATAAAGGGCTTGTCCGGAAAGTAATAGGACTGAGTCGATTTAAAAAAAATTGTTGATCCAATCGTTACAATTCTTTAAAAACTTTCAAAATAAGCTCTTTATGTATTGATGCAGCGCTACCGGCGCGATTTCCAAGCATTGAAGTCGTCGCGGAAGGCATTCTTCGGAATAACCTTGAGAGTTGAGCCGCATGCTGCTTGGATCCCCTCTGTCGTCTCAAAAAGCTTGCCTTTCATCGGACTTTGCAGACAAAGAAACAAAAAAGAGTCCGTGGGCCACATCTGAGCTGTAGGGCGGTTGCGGAAGCATTGCTGCCTTGGTTAAGTAGCTGTTCACAGGAAAGACGGTGTGAGCCGGGACGTTGTCGTGATGCAACTTCCAATCGGTTGTGCTCTCTTATCGGACCCGATTGGCCATTCGTTTGAGTCTCTCGAGGACTTCCACGTAAAACTTGGCATTGACAGTTTTTCCAGGAGGAACAAATACATGGTGGACGATGCCTTTGATGTCAAAAAAGACAATCAGCATCGTTTTCACTTTGGGTTTGTTCATTCTTCCTTTTTGGCGAGTTATTTTTGCTTTTCGGAATTCACTTCGGTTCGAGCGGTTTTCACGGAATCACGGAAACAGATTTTAGCTTCGGATTCAGTTTGACTTATTTTTTAAATTCATAACCTTGAAACACATGTTACAAAAACGATCCACACGCAATCGCCCAGCTGTCAGATATTTTTTGGCTTCACTACCCCTAATATTGGATAATCGAAAAAGTCCTTTTGTGTTTATTTTTTTATTATTTATAATAATAAATACATAAATAAGTACGTACCATTTTGGTCGATCACTTATAAAAAAATTTCAAAAATAGCGAATAACGTCATTATTTTCACTCATTTTTGAACAGCTGTAACTTTTTCCAACTTCCCCGAATTTAACTTTTTTTGGTTAAATGAAGCTTAAAATCTCACTTTTCCAACACTATATGACATGACACAGTATGATTCGTAGCACTGGAGATATACGACTGCAACGATATCTATTGACAAAATACGAAAAGGCTTTTTCGACTACCCAATATTTGGATAATAAAACCTATGTAAGATCCTAGAAAGGCGTTAGATCTTACAAAGGTTTTATTATCCAAATATTAGATTAGGTATTTATGTACATATATACGATTTTAGATTTATTTACACAATTTATATTTAATATCTGTTAAACAGACATCCGTACAATGAGAGCGCAACTCAGGAGTATTCGTCAAACAGACATAGAACAACTAAGTGGCAACGAAGAGAATTCGGACTGCTTCGTAATTGTAGATGAACATGGTGAAAAAATATCCGAAGGTAAAATTTGAATTTATGCTAAAATCAACTAAAATAAATTGGCGAACAACTAATATGCTCGTTGCAAAGTATTACTGTATATTTGTGTTAGACCAATAACCCAAACTGTCGTGCAGTGATACGCACTGTCTTTATAAAATAAATTTTTAATTTGATAATAATTTCAGAAGGAGCAGCTGTGAAAGTCAGAGAGCCCAACGAAATGCACGAACTAATTAAAAGGGAGTTTAGAGCAGCTTTTTATGAGAACATGGCTGCCCAACTGGAGGGTGTTTACCCATGGCAAGGCGTGGGTGCGCAAATGCTAAATTGTTCGTCGTCACAACGTGTGATTGAGGACCATGCTGATATATTGGCAAGAGCTATAAAAGTAATAGAGTCGCGTATATTGGATTGTGACAACGGCAAAACGGCCAACTTGGAAGATGAAAAGGAAAATTATTACCCAGAATTGGATGGTCTTTACCCAAGTGAGAAAACCAAAGTGTGCAAATATATATTTCAGAATTTTATTAATTTAAATATTTTTTCAGCTTCCTCTACCAGACGCGGGATTATAGAAGATTTGGAAGAACGTCTTTTATTAGACCCTCCAACTTCTTTAGAAGATAGTTGCATTATCATAAATTCAGACGGTGAACTGATGTGCAAAGAGGATTTTGAGAAATTCTTTACAAGTGCCAAGGCCTATGATGACTCTAGCCCACACTGAGTGTGCAATTTGTTGTTGCCATCCGCTATGTGAAGTCAACATAAAATACTGATTAATTTAACTAATAACAATATTGATTAAAAAATTATGAATGACACAAATGTGAAAATTATATTATATTTGAATGTCCTTTGCTTAAAAATAGAAAATACGATATTGCCAATTTTTAAATAAACGAGAGATTTATGTGTGATTTTAAGGGTGTTTACGCGTACTTGTCTCTTAGTTTTTGAGATATCGATGTCAAATTTTGCACATGTTCCTTTGTTTCTTTCTTTCCGGGAAGCTGCTCATTTGTCGGAACCAATAATTTTGAACCGATCTATCAAAATCAAGTTTTTGTATGGAAAACATCCTCACGAAACTTGGCCTAGACAAGGCTAAGATAAAATCTACGAGTAAATTGCTGAGATCGGACTACCAGTTGTCAGTGTTGTCAACATATTTCTGTTGTCATTAAGTTGCTCATCTGACAGTTAAGTCCCGTGATTGAAATTATAGTTTACAGTTGGCCAGTTGGGCAAATAATTAGCTGCACATACTCACATAACTATTTAAGTTTATAGATACGCATATACTTGTATGTATGTATATGGGCCTTATTTCTTATATGTCCGTTTGAAATTGGAGCAAATAGAAAGCATGCAACAACAACAACAGCAGTAAAAAATTCTTCCATTAAGCTAAGCTTAACAATAAACCCATTCTGCTGCGTTTAGCTTCTGCTAATAATTACAAAGCGCTTTATTAATAAAAGATCACACATTAATGTATACGTATGTATGTAGAAATATGTGTATGTATGAGTAAATAAAACTAATAACTATTAAGTAGTAGCCGCTGGTGATAGTTGATGAATGTTCGCATTTCCAAAGAATTTTGTAAAAGCATTTAATATAGAGTGAGAAGTGACTGAAGGAAGAATAATAAGAAAATGTGAGACAGAAATCGACATAAACTTATATGCCTGCATGTACATTTGTATATTCACACCAAAAATGGACTCACATAAAATTTTTCAACTAGTATGTCAAAGAAGAAACAGCTCATTGTTAGGCCGCATCAAATATAGAGTTTTGATATTTCAACGATTCCCGCTAAAAATGTTTCAAAGAGGCAAATTTTCAAATATTTAAAAAAGTTAGTGTCTAAAATAGCAGGGTTTATAAGCAACATGCAGTTTTTCTCTCTAGTTTTGAGGCTCTGAAGCTGAACTCCATGGTCAAGACGTGCACCACCTGATACTGACAGTGGTGAATTCAAAGACGAGGCAACCTACGATATTGCAATATGTGAATGGCTGAAAAGCAATATTCCTGCTTTCATGACAGCAGATGATAGGCTATTTGGAAGTCTAGAATTGAATTCATTGGGCTACAGTTTGAGCTCAGCGATAGAGAACATGCCCTGTTAGATGCTCTACAGAAATTTAGAGAAAATTCTTTGGTTTGAACAGCACCGTTGAATCGTTTAATGCTTATTTCAAAGCAAAAGGTTACTATTTCGAATAAAAGATTGTACATCGCTCATTTAATGCATGCATTATTAAATAAAACTGACTTTATTAATAAATATATTATAGTATAATTTTTGTAATGGCATGAACTTGTAACAGAATTTATGGCAGGACCTTAGAATGGAGAATTTTTACCAAATGAGCTTGCCATTTGCACTTTCAAGAAATCTTATCGCAATAAATAAATTTCCAACGCTTTCTAAATATATTATTTGGTGTAATTAATTGTTGGTAGCTTACCGCTGTTGCTGCGTAACACTGCTGTGTTTGTTGCTTTTGTTTTCTTGGTTGTAATTTTTTCATTAAAACTGCCGCACTTGCTGCAACGCTCAGCTGGCTGATTGCTACGAGGGGCGTGAGTTTAATTACAAATCAGAAAATATTAAATGAAAATAAATGAACGTAAAATAAATTGCATAATTTTAGAGTTTTAAAGTAAAAAAAAAAGATATCTTAAAAAATCAAATAATGTTAAATATTTTGTAAAACTAAAAGGTATAAATTCACACGAGGGTTAAGCAGAATTTTTTATGATTTTTTTTATAAATATTGAATTGAGGGCAGTACTACGAAATATTTTATTTTTTTTTTATTTAAAATTGAAATTTGTTCCACAAAAATTCCACCAAAAAATTTTTCTTATCCTCAACTTTACCAGCTGAGCGCCAAAATGAGCGAACTGCGCGCGGGTGTTGCACGTATGAGTTGCACCAATTGTTTATCGTCAAGCTGCGTTTTTTCATCCTGCAAGCGTTTATAATACATCCATATTAATATTATTTTTTATTTTTGATTTTTTTTACAAATTTCACCTTAAGACTCTCCGCTTTAGCCGACTTTGAGGTGCGAAATTTCAGCATTACACTTTATTTTTACAGTTATTATAGTTCACTAAACTAAACACGTTGTGTTTCAAAAAAGAACTGATCGCATTTAACGCGCTCTTTCTATTTCCCTTTTTTGGTGGGCGTAAACTCAATTTGAAATCATCGCAAGTTCTCTTTACAACCGTCTAAACAAAATCGCACATCGGGTGTCATTCACTTACGCACAAATTTAGCCGAATGCGATAAGATTGAAAAATTATCAGCTAAAACCAATAAAAACTATACCAGTGGCGTAACAAGGGGGGATCAATTTGTTTTTGCAATTTGAGTGATATAAACTTTTAATGTGAAAACCAATCATTGAACATTTATAAAACATGAAAATTTTGAATGTACTAGGACGATCTTCATACGTTAGTGGAATAAGAGCTCCGGGTATTCCCGAACAAAATTCTAACATTAGAATTAGCTCGAACGAAGAACATAGCAACATTTTTTTAAACCAAAGAGGGCGGTGAATATACTTTTCTCGATCGACCTTCTTCGTAGAACAAAAGTAAATTTTCTAAAACTTTAGTTCGAAAAAGGAAATCATAAAACGATCGATGATCGAATATCTTTTTTTATTTCTATATATTTTTCTACTATTTAATACATAAATATTTCTTTATACACTATTATCCTTAACTCCTAATATTTGTATATAAAACTGACTAAAATATACGAACTTAATTGATCTACTCACTTAGAGCTAAGAACACTAAATTTTGTAAAGTCTTCCATTTGTTTGTGTTGGCATGTACATTTAAACTGCCTACTTCGGACATAAGCCACTTTCGGTAAACACTTGGCCGCAAGTCTCGTCCACGCGATCCCAAATCAACGAACCGAACCGACGTGCCGTATAATCGACCATCAGTGGAGCCTTGCAATTGATGCACTGATCGCGATAGTGGAAAAGTAGGCCCACACTTAGAGGCATTGTCGTCTCTGTGTAACCGGGCACATTGCGCCACACAAAATGATTACCCATTTCGATAATGGACTGTGTATTCACAATGCATTTGCTGCGCTGATGCGTCGGCATCACCTCCAAAGTGCGACGCACTTTCATTTGCGAGTAAAGGAAACGATTATGCGTGTGAGCCGGCAGACTGAAGCTGTCGTTACTGTCGAGATTATAGAAGAACACATTACGAAAGACGTACGCCGAGGTACGTCCCTCATCGCATTGCCGTAGAAAAATAGCCAGCGAATTGTGTTTCAACGGTATGAGTATCTCGTCCAGATCAACAATAGCCGCATATCGATAGTTGTCCACAATCATGGCGCGATAGACACAGTCGTTGATTTGCGCCATGATGCCCGCGTAATGCACCTGTGTTAGTAGCTCGGCGGGCACATTCCATTGCAGCACATCGACAACGCCTTCACTTTGGTAGTGTCGTAAAAGACGCATCACTTCCTCGCTAGCGGAGAGATGATAGAAGTAAAAGTGTCGAGCGCCGAGTATGCGATACATTTCGACGAATTCAGCAATGCGCAGCACATCCGAGTAGTTTTGTTGCAGCGGCCCGACGCACACCGAGACCACAGGACGTGACATGGCGAACAATTGGTCCACATCGCGTGGATAGCTGGAAGTAAGGTAATATTATTTATATGAAATAGCGATTACAAGTACTTCACCTACTTGATCGGTACAAATGACGGACTCAGTTGGCTCAGCCTGTTGGAGGGATACGAAATCGCGACCGATTGCGGCAGATGAATTGTAGTGCTGTTCCGATTTACATAGAGTGGGCACATGATGGAGTAAGCCGCGTACTTGTAGTCATGATGTTCCTTCAATGATTGTACTTTTCCAATTGGGATGCTTTTATCAATGAAGTCCTCGAATCTGTGGAAACATTGAACATTTTTTTTGAATGGTTTCGCTATTTTAAAATTTTAGAAAATGTAAATACCTGATGGTGCAAGTTATGGCCTCCTTGCATTCTCGTGGTAAAATGGCGATAATACGTAAAGAGCCTATTGGTACCTTCGTGTTGTGGTCGTTTATTGTTTCTGAAATATTTATTAGGTCAGTTACTGACATGTGATTATTGCTAATGTAATGTAGTTCTTAATATATATATATAACCTACAACCATCCTTAAGTTATAGTCGTCTAAGGAACCCAGAATCATTTAAAACGACTGAACCTTTAAGATAGTTCTGCGTTTCTTATCTCCATATATAGTGCAGGAGCATAAACTATTCGATCTAACTGCTTTTTTAGTATTAGAATATGTTTATTTAAGACACCCGAACAGATTTCTTATATTTCTCAGAAAATCAATTAGTTTTAATTGCTCAGTGGTTTCCATTCTTACTATTGAGCTATAATCTAGATTTTGTATTTATATGAACAGGGGCTCTCCCCTTAAATATGACCAAAATCCAAATATGTTTTCCACGAATTAAGTTTAACAATATAACTTTAACAATCGTTCACCAAGCCACACTCAGATATCGATAGAATATTATCGGTGAAGCAGATAGCCTATACTTTCATAAAGAACTTCTGGTTCAAGACTCAATAGAAATTCTCTTCGCATAGAATTCATGGCAAACCATTTCTAATTTAGCCCATATTTTCGATGCACTTTCCTTTATTGGAGTTAATATGTAAAGAATACAAAAGTTACTCACCGAGCACATCCAATCGATCATCAAAGTATGCTGAATAAATCAGGTGGTTTGCTTTGCTGCCTATTTGCCGCCAAGAGTTGTTGTATCCCCATGATGGTTTTATATAAATGTAGGACTGTTGTAGCGAACTCAGATCTTCACGCAATTTGGAGTCCTGAGAGTACAATGAAAGGAGACAAATATTGTATATCAGGATAACATTAGATAAAGCAATGTGAAACAATATTTCATAATTGAGTAATTATTTTATGACTTTTTATACCCTGAAGAGAGTAAATTAAGTTTGCTACGAAGTAAAAATTATATATATAAAAGATCAGCATAACGAGTTGATGAGATGTGGCGACTAAGTCGATTTCGGCGTGTTTACCTGTATATAAATAAACTAATTCCTCAGTTTTAGAGATATAAAAAGTTATCCATTTCGAGCTTCCTCCTTTTTTTTAAAGGAAAAACACAGAGACTTCAAATTTAATGGGGAATGTTTACTATCATTCGAAAGAATATTCTTTGGCATTTATTTTTTGAAGATTATCTCTTTCAAATGTTGGCCGTGGTGACGTCTCAGATTTCATCCGTTCATTATAGTTTTCGATGACTTGTTCGAACACTTCAACTGGATTTTCTGCTCCAAGGCCTGAATCGAAGCGGGATTGTCCGCATAGACTTTAGACTACATCATATCCCTACTGGAAAAATTTATACGGTATGATATCACACGAAGGCCAATCGACCGGCTCAAAACGTGAAATTGTCTGTTCACCAAAGTGTTCTTTCAATAAATCCATTGATTGATCTGGTCTGTCGGATGTGGCCTCGTCTTGTTGAAACCAAATGGCACCGTGATCACGAGCTTCAATTTCAGGCATCAAATAGTCGGTTATTATGGCGATATAAAGGTCGTTACGGACGATTACGTTCTCATTTCTGAAGAAATGTGGACCGCGGCCCACAAACTACACTAAACCGTTGTTCTTTCTGGATGGAATTTCAGCTGTTGAATTTCTTCAGGTTGCTCTTCGTCCTAAATGCGGAAATTTTGTTTGTTTACATATCCATTGAGCCAGAAATGGGCCTCATCGATAAACAAAATTTGGCTCGAAAACTTCAGATCTTCTTGGAACTGTTCAAGAGCCCGTAGAGTGAAGCGATGTGGTTTCGGAAAGTCGTAAGGCTTCAGTTCTTGCATGACATAAAATTTTCCGGTTCAATTTAAGATCTCGACGTAAAATGCGCCAAGTCGTATGGAAGTCAGTCCGTGTTGCTGTGAACGCTCTCCACGGTTTTCGAGTACACTCTCAGCTTCGGTTGCCATATTTTGAATGCTTGGTCTCAAGATGGGTAATGGTGTTGCGAATAGTATAATCAGTAGGCCGATTACGTTGACTATAATTTGAGCGAAGCACGCGAGACATATTCTTTACAGCACGTAAATTTTCGTAATAAAGTTTAACGATTGTAAATATTGTTCAGTCGTTAGTCTTTCCATAGTGCAAGGCCAAACAATACTTAACCAAAAACAAGTTGACAGCTTCACTCGACTCACGAGGGATCTGTCAAAAACACTCTATTGAAAAAAATACCTCTGGATCACCCATTAAATCTGAAATTGTGTGCATGTTCTTTTCTCTATGAGAAGCAGCTCCTTTGTCGGAATCGCTGTTAGCAGCTCACTATATCATATAGTTGTCATACAAACTATTTGATCAAAATCAAGTCTTTGTAGAACTTTTTATAGGACTTTCATTTGACAAGATTTCTTCATGCATTTTGGCTTAGAATGTTTTCCAAGATAATGCCACTATTTCCAAATACAACTTGTTTATTGTTCAGGTCGGACTACCATAGGATGTAGCGGCCATACAAACGGACCGATCAAAATTAAGAAAAATATCATACCTTTTTTTTATAAGGAATGCACCTGTGTGAGATATTATAACTTCGATGCTGCCGAAGTTAACCTTCCATCTTGTTTCTTATTAATTACAAAAGCATTACTAATTAAGCATTGTTAGTTGTATTTAATTCATATTTAATTGCTTGCAAGGGTTAGCTGTTTTTTTCTCTCTTTCTTTTGCCAATGTAATGTGCACATGCATTAGTATATATATACATATATCTGTGCTCTATATTCTTGCTTACGAGTGTTGTGCGCACTGACACATAGGCGAGTATAATGATGGTCAATGCCACTGCGCCCGACAGCAGAAAGTACGCATACTGCGCTTGATTGCCATTGCCCGACAGCATTTCTTCACCGATTAACTTATTTCACTAGCACACATTAATAATTATGATTTTTTCAAAAGTTCTTCACAAAAAAATTATATTATTTGGCAACACTTCACTCAACCGATTGCTTAGTGCGCCTTTGATTTTTGTGGCACAAGCACCTGTGCATATGCTACGTATCGCGTGCGCCGTTGCTGCTTAACTGGTCGAACGCACGCTTGTTAAGCTTTCTTTTTTCAACTGTCTGCTTGTCACTTGTGGTTCTTAAGCAACTTTGTTCATTGCAACAAAAGCAAAGCTGACAGTTTTCTCACGGACATTACTATTTAATTATCGCTGGCTTTCTTGGTTCAATGCGTTTGTGTTTGTTGTGTGTTTAGGCTCGTTGTCTTTTGCTTTTGTTGTGATTACTCGTGTTGGTGCTTCAGACAATGTTTTTTTAATAATTCATGTGTGTGCTTTTTTTGCTATCTCTGCGACTAATTTATTGATTATTATTGTCGTTATAACCAATATAAGTATATTGGTTTATGTGGTAGGGTGGTTCTTATCACTACGGATACAAACTATTGTATTCGGTGGTTTTTTACAAGCTATAAAATCAAAATTTTAATAAATCCTTTATTTTTGTATAAAAAAATCTGCGCAGACCCAACACGATACTGAAAATATATTTATTTCTCTTTTAGATCGAAAAATTTCACTCTATTCAATGACGTCACATTAGCAACCCTTTAAAACCAAAATGTTTTCAAAATATTTCAGTCTCTAAATACTAATTATTGGACAGTTAACAGGTAGCTTCCACACACGAATTTATAGACATTTGGAAAACAAAATTTCTTTATCGATTCGTTTTGCGCGAGTAGTTTAAGGGGTTTACGAGTTTCAAATCTTATAAAATTCTACAACATCTCTAGAATGTTGTCCTAAATTTTCATTGCTCCGAGTAAAAGTTTTGAAGATACAGCCTCAAGAACTTGTGCGCTCGAGGCTAGCTGGGCTGAGAGCGCCGTCTTTAAACGCGATTTTCTCGGAACTGTGTTTTTGAAGTCGTTGAAGAAAACGCGGGTGCATCTGGGATAAAAGAAAAGGTCACCGGAAATGGCGTCGCAATGTTCGAATTTAAAAAGTTTGTTTTCGAAAATTTCAGAATTTATGTTTTAAAATATCTTTTTCCGAAAATTTCAGAATTTCTAGTATAGGAATAGAATATTAAATTTTTTATATGAGAAAAATATTTTTTTAAAAAGCTTGTAACCCTTAATTTCACCTGTCCGGATCAAATTTGATCTTGAGTGTATTTCACTTTATTTCCTCTTCTAGTAACTTGAGCGAAACGTAACACACAATATTTACCACGAATTCGCGTTTGGCACTTATACAAACATAAATATCATACAAAAACTGAACACACCCTAATGCTCAGATTACTTTTATTGTTATCGATTCACACTTGTGAAACAAAACGTCACGTCGTCACGCCTACTCTCACAAACCGTTTTGTTTCCACACTAGAACTACCCACACACAAACAGTGTAAGTCACTTTAAGAACATTTTCGAAAGAACACCTGTTGATATCATTGCACTACTTGCGAAATCTTCACACGATTATCGGTACATATGTACGCGGGTATTTGTAAATATTTGCTATTTATCCACCAAAGTTGTTCAGCGCGCAGCCTTTGTAACCCATTCAGTTTAGACGCGCAAAAGCGAGAGTACTAAACCGACAAGCGGCGCAGCTCTTCTGAGGACTTTCATTCGGACGCCTCTTGCACGAAAGTAGAAACGCGAGCGCGTTCGACTTGTAAATGTAGCACATGCTTTATATTAATTCGAATTTTGATGAGATGTTCCGCGCTATTTTTAGTTCGACAAATGTGTCGGAGAAGTGAAAAATAAAACATGAACAACACTAAACCACAAAATTAATCGGAATATATAGAAAAGTATAGGCCAAACCAATATGTCAGCGCGAGCGCTGAGGTTGCGGCATTTTGTATATTAATGGCGCGTGGATTATTTGCTTGGTAAATACTTTGGTACACACACCCATACACTTAAAAAAAAAACAAGCAAAAATTTCACTTTACTGCACGTTTCGTTTTCAATTTCTGAATTTTCTCAAGCGCATTCACTTTTCCATAAAATGTGCGCGCGCGGCAAGCAACACGACATGGTCGACGTGTGGGTGCCTCACGTCATTGCTACCAAAAATTCCGTGGCGTCGCGCCCACAAGCGTCGGAAGCTCACAATGCATACTTCCAAACAAATGCAGAATCGTTGAAAGCGAATTGCGCGCACATGAGCTTCTCCTATGCGACTTTTTTATAGTCAACTCAGTGGATATCAATATGTTTTCGAAGTTTTTTTTTTATTAATTCGTATTACTTACAGAAGGAAACACGTAGAGATTCCAGTATAAATAATAAAATACAACAAGTATGCCGATAACACCGAGTGTTGAACGTTGATATGGACACGCCAACATCGCACCGCGCTTCCCAACTTGTAAATGACGCGCAAGCAATCATAAGCACTCGTTATAACCTATCCAAACGTTATCGGTTTCTTATGCTCCTTATCAGCAGGTAGTGAACATGGTGATAAAGCATTTTTGACATTCGAAAAGGTATTTGGAAAACTAATAAAAGCGAAGCGTCATTTTATGAGTTTAAAAATGTTCACAGAGCACATGGCCGTTAACGGAAATGTGTTGTTGCTACTGGTAATATTTCCTACTTGGGTTTGCGCTTATCTATTGCTGTAGCATTTATACCAATTGTTTGTTCTATTTGCCGTCAAAGTAAATGCCATGTAAGATAAAATAAAACCGAGTGATGGATTGATTTGCAAAATACACGAGCAATACTTCTTTATGCCAAACAAACTTATAAATTGGTGTAAATATTTTAATGTGCTCAGAAAACTTGCTACCCACGAACTTAGCCTGCAGTAGTGGCAATACTAGTATTAAACTAAATACCACTCTTTTTTATAAGATAATATTCTCCTCTCCAACACTTCATCACTCCACCTTTGCATATTGCGAAGGTTCGCCTAGCGACACTGGATTCGTCCGATAACATTCAGTCCGTAACTTCGTTACAACTTATCGTTGCAGCTGACACCCTATTGAATGAATATGCAATCAATAATAATAGAGTATTAATCACATAATTTATTATTACGCTTACGTGCCTCGTTCTCTCCGGGTGTATCACAGCACTTTTATTACATGTGATTGCTTTATGACCAAGCTTATATTTTTACATTCAAATTTTAAAAGGTGTTACGCAGAAAATCCATTCTAACCGGAACAGCAGCTCTTCAGAGCGCGGCTTCACTTCCTTTAAAAATAACTTACTATTTCTCTTTTCTGTATATAAATGAGAAAATCGAAAACTCTTTCGAACTCTTTATAAAATTATTTCTCTTAATCCCTCATTATCAATGCCGCTAATATTAGGGTGGCTCTCTAATAGATTTGATTTTTTAAATATTGTGATATTTTAATGTGACAAATAAACCGGTGCCTTAGTAAATCCTACTATAGAGCAGTGGGAATGAGAAAAAGAAAGGTGAGTTTCTTCTTCTCTATGGGTAGATACGCGATTATAGCCAGTCGTTCTTCCTTTGGGCTGTTTAACGCCAATTGGAGATTCCAAGTATAGCCAAGTCCTTCTCCACCTGGTCTTTCCAACGGAGTAGAGGTCTTACTCTTTTTCCGCTTCCTCCACGTCGAAAACTCTCAGAGCCGTAGTGTTTTCATCCATTCAAACGACATGACCTAGCCTAACCTTAATTCTCTGAACTATGTCAATGTCGTCGTATCTCTCGTACAGCTCATCGGTCCATCGACTGCGGTATTCGCCAATACCAATTCGCAAAGGATCATCAGATGTTGTCACCGTCCATGCCTCTGCATCACATAGCAGGACGGGGATGTTGAGTGACTTGTAGAGTTTGGTCTTTGTTCGTCGAGAGAGGTCTGTACTTCTCAATTGTCTACTCAGTCCGAAGAACCACCTGCTAGCAAGTGTTGTTTGCGTTGGATTTCGAGGCTGTCGTTATAGTTGATGTTAATACTGGTTCCAAGATAGATGAAATTATCTACGACTTCGAAGTTATGACTGTCAACAGTGACGTGGGAGCCAAGTCACGAGCGCGACGACTGTTTGTTTGATGACATATTTCGTTTTGCACTCGTTCATTAACAGAACCCAATGCTTCGCTGTCTTATCCAGTTTGGAGAAAGCAGAACTAACGGTGCGGTTGTTGAGGCCAAAGACATCAATATCATCGACGTTCGCCAGCAGCTGTACACTTTTATAGAAGATTGTACCTTCTCTATATAGCTGTGCAGCTCGAGTTATTTTCTTCAGCAGTAGATTGAAGAAGTCGCACGATTGAAAGTCGCCTTGTTTGAAAACTCATTTGGTATCGAACGGCTCGGAGAGGCCTTTCCTGATCCTGACGGAGATTTGGTATAGCTCAACGTCAGTCTACACAGTAGCAGTTTACGGGAATACCAAATTCAGACTACAGCGGCATAAAGGCTTTTTTTCGTGCAGTCAAAAGCAGCCTTGAAATCGACAAAGAAGTGGTGTGTGTTGATCCTCTTTTCACGGATATTTTCCAAGATTTGGCACATGATGAATATCTGATTAGTTTCCAGGCCTAAAGCCACACTGATAAAGTCGTTTTGATGTTCTTTAGATGGGCAATTGCTATTTGAACTTCTTCATGGTCGGGCATCCGGACATCCACTCCATCGTCATCGATTGGGGAATCGGGTTCACCATCTCCTGGTGTTATGTTTTCACTGCCATTCAGCAGGCTGGAGAAGTGTTCCCTTCATAATTTTAGTATGCTCTGGGCATCAGTCACTAGATCACCTCTGGGGGTTCTACAAGAGTATGCTCCGGTCTTGAAACTTTCTGTTAGTCGCCGCATCATTTCGTATAGTTTTCGAACATTAACCTTGCGGCCAGCTTGTCAAACTCTTCGTACTCACTCAATTCGGCCTCTCGTATCGCTTCCCTCTTCAATTCTCGGTATCTATCCCAATACTAATAAAGTAATAACATATTTACACAAAAAAAAAGGTAGAAAAAGTACTGCATACAATTACCTCCCATTATCGATACTCTCGGTAGAGTATGATTGATGTTTTGTGTGTTAGACATGGTATATATCTCAAGCATCACATATGTTTATCTTATCTTTAAATTTTATTAAACTAAAAGTAAATTGTTGCTTTTACATACTCACATGTATAGGAATACTACATACATGCTTTTTTCATATAACGGTTGTTTGCACTGTATCAGAGAAGTCCGAAATGCGATGCGAATAGGTTGGGCGATGTCTCGCGATCCGTATGATCGTTATCCGGCGGTAAAGACTTCTTAAGATGATTCTGGTTTTGTAAATGAATGCTGATGAAAACAGCTTATGACCTATGCATTGCGATCATGAAGATTACTCTGTCGCCGGTTGCCTCCAGAATTAAAAAAAATATTACTTAATCATAAAAACAACAAATTATTTTTATACAAATTTTGTTGTAAATGGTCTTACATTTACAAAACGCTTTATTGGAGATTGAAATTTTTCTTTTGCTTCACACATTGCATACATACATATATTTTCCGTTCTGTGATTAGATTTTACAAAATATTTGTTTTTAGGAATAGATTACATTAAATAATGTCATGCTCTTATTCTTATTTTTATATGTTTTTTATCATTTTTGATTTTAATCATTGCTTATCCCTGACATTCGTTTGCATTGAATTGGCCATGCCGCCATCACTACCTCCACGACCGCCATCGCCGCCATTATTCATATCACGATTTTGTTCGACAACCATTGATGATGACGAGATATTGCTGACGCCATCGGCATTGCCACCACTGGTATCCTTATCTGCTGCATTGTCCGCCGTCTTCTCATCCCCTACCGTATTCGAGTCACGGTCGAAGAGGTAGCTGCCACCTAATGGACGTGGCGGTCGGCTACCGTAGGAAGAGCTGTAAGAGGTGAGAGGAGTAGAAGCCTTCTTTTAATTATTTTACCCATTCACTGTAGGATTACATGTGGGTGGTAATGAAATTGTCTTATATTCGTATGAGTTTATGTTTTTTATACATATATTCGAAGGGAAAAATAAGTGATGTTTAAGTGGACACAGTGGATATGAAAAAAAAAATGTTTTGAAGAGTGCAATATAAATTTGGTTTTGTAATTTTGGTTCTAAAGTTTACTTTTATCGCTTCTCAGCGCCTTTTCAGTTTTTTCACTTAAAAGGATAGGTCGACCATTTTGTAAGTTTTCCTTCTATATGAACCTGTGTAAACAACTTAGTACTCAGAATCATGGTGATTCAAATAATATGCGGAGTTAAAAACAACTCATAATAAGAATGGAAATACTAGCGAATCAATCATATGATGTAGTCATCAATGCCGCCTTTGATTTGCCAAGCCTTGAGAGTAGCGAATCGAACAAACTATACCAGCTTTGCAATCGAACTGACAGCATTTGCGGTGTAATAGAGAAGTTCTTCTTTCCGCTATAAGAAACATTCTAGTAACGTCTTCGTTTCGAGCCTGACGATTTCTATATACTATTCTAATTTATATCAAGCCTTAATTCCATTAACAATGGGCTAAAATTTGTAAAACAAAGCATACCTTTTACTTAAAGATTTTTCACAACAGGGCAGAGAAATAGCGAATCAAAGCAACTAATGAAAACCCAACACCTTGCCAACCACCAACCACTACAACTTACCTCTGCGGATCCCTGTCACGCTCACGCTCCCGCTCGCGTCCTCTATTCTCATCCCTGCCGCTCCCCCGCGCACTCGACGCCTTATCGCGCTCATCTACATAGTTCCAACCTTGACTACTACTAGAATTACTGCTATTATTTGCACTTGAGTTGCGTGTTGCAGCGCCTGCGCCGCTTCCGCTACTGCCACTGCCAGCGCTACCACTACTTCCCGCACCATAACTGTAACCGTAATCATAGCCATGTTGGCTAGTTATGGGCCGCGAGGTCACTTGTGTTGTACCACCAGCGCTAGCGCCTCTGGAAGCGTAGGGACAATCAGTGACGCGCACGCCACAGGGTGAAGAGTAAGCGCGCTGATCGTAGCCAGACTTGCTGCTCGGGTAACGTTGACGATCAGTATCTTCACTCGCGAAGTAATAACCGCGTCCGGAACTATCGAATCCCGATTGGCCTCTGCAGTTGCGTTGTGAGTGGAGCAACGGGGCAGCGCGGCGGCGTAGATAATGGAAGAGTAGTTGTAAGTAGTAGTTGTGTGTTTGCGTGCGCGTGTTTGGAAGCAGTGATGTTGTTGTTACCACACACACATATATTTATATATATTTGTTTAGTTTAGAGAAATTCAAGTGCAACAAAGTGGAGAATCAGCGGGCAGAGAGTTTTGGTGTTGTTGTTTTACACAAACATATGTACATATTAAGTAATTTAGTGTTGTTGTTGTTATGCAGTATTTTTTACAGTGACGGTAGTAAAGACAATATGCAATGAGAATAAGAAAAGAGAAATTGCATATATAAAATAAAGGCAAAAAGTGGTTAAAGGCGAAACAAATACATACATACATATATAGTACATATGTACATATATACAAAAGTTACAAACATTTACTACAACATACAGACAAGCAAAAATAACAAAAATTATATACTACAATAAACTGCGCCACATTACCTGTAGGTTTCATCATAAGGACGGTAATTGCGGTAGTCATAGCGCGATGAGGTGGAGCGATCGTAGTAGTCACGATCGTAAGCGCTGCCGCGTGGACGCTCATAGTAACGATCTACCAGAGATTTAATTAATATTAAATTAAAATGTTTATTTAAATCGAAATTTTTGTCAACTTACCGCGAGAATAATCGCCATAACGATCCTGTTCGTATCCACCACGACGATCATAGCGATCATATCCACGTGTGTCATAGCGATCGTAGGTGCGTGAACCCAAGCGGTCATCTCTGCATGAAAAGTAATAAAGTTTAGCACATTTCAGCTACCGAAGAAGATAAAAACTCGCAAGCTATGTGGTATGAACACTACCACACATGTAGATACATATAAATATATATAATTTCTAAGCACTAAGCGGAACTACACTGCAGGCATCAGACAAGCGTTCGGCAATAAATCACTATAGATGACGTAATACTCATCATTTAAGCTTCAATTTAATTGTTTCAAAGTCAAAGCTAAAATAAATCTAAAAAAATATGAAAAACACAAAGAAAATAACGGGGGTTTGAATAGGGACGCTACAAAAGTCAATCGATAGAGACAGCAAACCACGCCATATGTATTCCATCCCGCTCTTTTCACATTTTCCATTAAGGTTTGCCATTTCATCATGGAAAGACATGCGATCCAACGAATCGAATCTAATAAAATTTACTACCTGATTCGGAGGTAGTGACCTCAACTTTAAGAATGCTACGTTCATTTTATGGTCGACATATTCGTCCTGTCAGATCAACAATTGACCGCCTAGTGGAAAAATTTGAATCCCCAGCCACACTATAACATGTTGCCATGCCAGTGAGACAAAGCAGTGCCCGTAGTACCCGATTGAGGAAGACATAATGCAGTCTCTCACACGTCGTTCTCAAGCGTTGAGCAGATCTGAGACTTCTTTGTAGCGAAGTTTACGAAAAGATCTTGGACTACATCCTTAGAAGATCAAATTGACGCAAGAACTGAAGCCACTTGACCACCGAAAATCATCCGGATTTCCACCGGCACGTTACAAGCCACACAGCGAATATTACAATCAATTTATTGAAAACCAATTATGGTGAACGTGTTATTTCAGGATATAGCCCAGTCAATTGGCCGCTCCCTGTGGCATTGTCTTGGATAATATTCTATGTAATAATTCGTGAAGATATCTCATCAAATAAAAAAAAGTTTTCCATACTAAGACTACATTTTGATCGATCGGTTTGTATGGCAGCTATATCATATAGTGGCCTGATATCGACAGTTCCGGCTAATGAGTAGCTTCTTTTAAAGAAAAGGACTTATGAACGATAATCAAAAACCAAGGAACTATTTCGCTTGTAAACAAACGAGCATGGCTAAAGAGGCTCGTCACGCTGATCACCACTCATATATTTTTAGCATCTCCGATGCTTTCTTATGAGTTTTGAACACCACCAACAACAATAATTTTCATTTAATGCAACTACCTGATCTATACGACTGTATAGCCTTCAACTAAATTGAAAATACTTCAATTTTCTTATAAAAAAGTAAGGGTTCTTGTAGCTCTACTCACCTATCACGATAATATGAAGACGCCAAGGAGGAAGACGACGAATAACGATCATAATCCGGTCGATAGCGATCCTCCGAGCGATAGCGGTCTTCGGAACGATAACGATCATCGTAACGATCGTAAGGGTAATACCTAAAAAAATATAAAAGAAAATCATTCATTCGAACATTAGTGACAGGGTGTTAAACAAATAATATTTTCCTATAATATGGCTATCGCGGCTATTTGTGGTCTCCCCTTTCAACCAACCTACCACCCAGCTATCTCTAGCAAATAACAATGCTACATACCAGTTGTCCGATGAACGACTAGAATAACCGCCACTTCCATAGTAACGACTGCGATCATCGCCGTAACTAAAATTTAAAACGACAATTATTTTCGGTTTTCATAATTTCTTTCTCAGCTTTTCCATGTATACGCACCGGTCTTCGTAGCAACGCACACATCTCGATTGTCTGCTCTTGCGGTATATTGATCCTAAAACACTTTCCGATTGTGGCGCCGCCGCATTATCGCCACGATTCGAATCGTACAATTGCACTACCGAAGACTGTGCGTTGGAGGAAGTTTGTTGCTGTTGCGCTGCAGAGGTTAGCGTCAGCCATTCTTGGTGCAGCAGTAAAGCTAACCATATTACCTAAAATGGGTGAAAAGAGAATCGATTATAGTTATGGGTCTAAGAAGTTTTGGATAATCGAATATTTTCGTTGGACAGCTATTCGTCAGCTTCTTGATTATACCTATAAGAAGCTTATCAGAGCTGTGAAAACGTGGTTCTAATCTAGGATGAGTTAAGTGGTTCGAAACAAATGTATTCTCAGAAGTTTTTAAAACTTCTTATTCTAAAACCTGTTGATCCATGGGGTGAATATTGCTACAAAGAACTAAACGTTGCTCATTCCCTCATGGACAGAACAGGGTGAAGAAAATCACACAATTTGTGCAATTCCGGAACTTTTTTTAGAACATTTCTGGTGTCGAAACGTTCAGAATGCTTGAAAAGTCCTTCAGTGATAACTGGTTGTCGCGAGTAAGTGTTTTTGATTGGCCCAAATTATTCAAAGGGGTCGAAAACGCGATGACTACGAACCATGTCCAGGACGGAGATGAACCGATGATCAACACGTCAATTAAACAAACGAATTGGAGCTTGAGATCTTACTGGAACCGTTGGAATGGCGGAAGCAGCTGTGAAAAACATTTTGAAAGCTCATTTGAGCTTAAGAAAAGCGAAAGCACAATTGGTTACAAAATTTCTAAATTTTTTCGAAAAACAGCGTCCGTCTATGTAACAATGCTTTCGGACAACCAGGATGTCATGAAACGTATTATTATTGGCGACGAGTCTTGAATCTATGCTTACGACCCGGAAACAGACGATCAATCGGTCGAATATCGTGGCAAAGGTGAGCGGAAGCTGAAAAAAACACGTCAAATCAGGTCTAAAATCAAAGTTATGTTGATAGTTGTCTTCGATTATCGAGATGTGGTGTGCTCCGAATTCCTACTGACCGGCCAAACTGTCAACAACTATTTTAGTGTCATTTGCGCGAAGCTATTGGAAAAAAGATACTTGAATTATGGGCTGTCAACTCTTGGGTTTTGCACCACGATAATGCACCGTCGCATCTGCATTGATTCTTTGTGAGTTTTTCGCCTAATTTTCAACGAATATCGTATATGACATAGATTTTGAAGAACAAATTAAGAAGTTGAAAATTATGAACCAAGTCTTACTATTTGTTGCCTATAGCAGCAGAGGAAAAGGAAATGAAAACCGATGCTTTGGTACAGGGTAAGAGGATGTATAATTCTATTCAAGGAGGCGTTCACTATGAGTTAAGCTAAAAACCAAAACAGATCGAATTTTATATTGTTTTCCTCTAATCCATTTGACCTCAATAACTTCATTTTGAATATCAAATGTTCATAGGAAAATATGTATGTTATGTACTATTTGTAGTAATCGATGGAAAACTCACAAAATAATATGAACATGTATAGAATTGCATACATATAATTTCTCGAAAATGGGGGCAATAATCTCGTTATCGATCGATCTTCATGCCAGTGAACTCGTCGATCTTCAAACGGTGCTTTCATCGAACGCGCAGGCATTTGTTCAATTTAATTTCACAATTCAACAGTTATTTGGAGCAAATGCGGCAGCGATTACCAGAATGTGCCACGATATGGAATAACTGCAATTATGAAAATAAATATTGGCCAGCAAGGCAACGAACGCTACCGAGCAAGCTCGTGTCCCAAAGTGGCGAAAAGCTGCAAACAACGCGCGGCAGAATGTCAATCAGCACAGATCAAATTGAAGCACGCCGGCCATAATTGTGTAACAATATTGTAGCGCTAATTATGCATACATGTGTAGGTGTGTGTGTGTGTGTGGGTGGATATGTGGCGTATCAATAGTTAAGCGAGTGAGTGCGTTTGACACTTTGCTGGCTGGGCAGCGTTGTCAACGCCACGACCACAAGCGGCGGTCACAAAACTGTCTATGTCAGCGCTATTACCATTAACCACTCACCGGATCTAATTAATGCAAGTAAAGTAAATATGTAGCACATACACACATACGCACATCTGCATATGTGGTCATTCTGCTACAATTATTTGCTTATGCCATAAATTTGGCTTATATAAATACTAAAGTTATTGTTTAAACTTTTGACGCCATTTTTTGGGCCTTATTGTTTTTGTTGTCGCTCGCATTTTTATGAAATTATGATAAATAACATTGACATCATTCTCGGCGCGCAGCGGCAACAGCCCTGAGGGGCGCTTAGGCAGTTCCAATGGAAAATATAGTACATTCCTATGTAGTGGCAACAGCAAATGCAACAATAACAACAACAACAAGACATAAAGTCAAATCGAGTAGTCAGGCAATTGGTCAAAATGTTGAAATGGTGCGCGCGCGCACGCTCTCCACGCATTGCTAGTCAAGCATCAGGAGCCACTTCCGCTTATGTTGTGGTATAGAAAATATTCACGAATATGTAAAAGATATACAAACATATGTGCACATATATGTATATTATATACCTGTACATACATGTACATATGTATACAATCATAATAGGTATAAATATGTAAATATTCATGTGGTCCGTGGTGGTAATTTGCGCGTGAGCCAAAAAATGTACTTTGGCTTTTAATAACTTTCGTTTATTCTATACTTCATACTATTTCTATGATCTATGATATGTCTATGATGTCTATCACAGCCAATTCAAATGTTTGTAGGGGGAGGGTAGTATGATAATTGTTTTACTGCCTGTTTTCATTCATTTGATTATTGAAAATAAAAGTGCTTCTCGACACCGAGGCAAATACGAGCTACCGTACATTTCATGAAATGCTTAAGCACAATAAATATATTCAGTTGATATGGTAGTGCTCAAATAGCCTCAAACAGATTTCAGCAGCAGGATATTTATGACAGGGTTGCCAATTTTCCCTCAATCAACTGGACAATTGAAAACTCCCCGGTCTACCATGGTAAAGCACTTTTTTCTGGCAAAAATCGTTTTTTTTTTCAAAATAGTTCACTTCAAGGGTTGTACATTGATTATAGCGACCCTCGTTACCATTTTTGTAACACGACTTGTTCTTTGCTTCAAAATAGGCCTCAGTTTCAGCTATCACTTCGTCATTCGACGAAATTTTTCTCTCAGCAAGCTTTCTTTTGAGAACTAAATACAATAAAAAGTCACTAGGGGGCATTATTTTGACTTCTGTGAACAGGAAGTAATCGCTAGGAGCATGATCTGGAGAATAAAGTGGATGAGTAAGCCATTTGAAGTCCAATTCATGAATCTTTGCGATCATTTTCACTGACTTGTGACACACTGCATTGTCTTGAAATTCGGACGATTTCGTCCTTCAAATGGTCCAATAACGCTATGTAATAGTCGCTGTTGACGGTTCTTCCTTTTGCAAGGTAGTCAATAAAATTTTTTCAAAATACAGACGTAATAACCCTGCCAGCCAACTGTTATATCTTTTCAAGCTTTCGAGAATTTCCATTAGTTGCAGCCCACTAGGATGACTGTCGATTGAACTGCGGAGTGAAATGATAGAGCCATGTTTTTTCTGTTGTCACATATTGAAGCAAAAACCCGGTTTGATTACGCTCTACACAATGCTATGAATCATCAACTCGTCGTTGCTTTTGGTCAAAAGTAAGCTCGCGTGGCACCCACTTTGCACAGAGCTTTCCCATGCCCAAATATTCGCGAATGTATTGATGTACACGTTCAGTTAATTTCTTTAGAGTGTCTGTTATCTCGAACAATTTTACTTTACGGCCATCCAAATTTATTTTGTGAACTTTTTTGATGTTTTTTTAGGTAACAACGCCTTTTGGGTGTCCACTGCGTCCACCGTCTTCGGTAATCATTTCAACTCGTCTAAACTTAGTATCACAATCCTTGGTGGTTATTTTCTCAGAGCAATGTCCGCTAACTCGTCATCCAGCCAAGTTTTTCTTCTATTGGTTTAACCCTTCAAAAAGTAATCTTTTATCAGCGCACCATTAGAGTGGCGTCGAAACTGTTTGTTTACGACACGAGTGATTTGACTGGTAATTTTGCCAGGAAAAAAATTTAATAACAAATTGCCTTGAAATGTTTTGTTTTCAATGGAATTACGGCTCCATAGTTGTTGAAGATGTTGCAGAAGTATTTTGGGGAGACGAATTTATCACGAACTCAAGTATTCGAGTGATACAAATGCATTAAGTGAAGGTAGTGAAATTTGTCTCATGTGGGTTGTCCATCCCTCTCTCTGTTACTAACGATAGCATCGAAAAATGAAACTCGTCGTGTGAGCATCAGAGAGATAGTAGAGGATCTTAACGTCTTTTATAGGTCGACTTAACACATTTTGGTTAATGTTTTGGAAATGAATTGGGCCAATGCTAGAATTTGTTGCAAAAACGACGTCAAGCGAAGGTCGGGATGTTTGAACGTAGCTGAGGGCTACATTCCTATTTTGAACAGGGATTTGTATTAATACCGTAAAATTGATTTTTTGTCAGTTCGTGTCAAATCAGATGGTATATCATAGTTCAAAATCTAAAAATCTCCTCGGGGAATTTAAGAGTTATTTATTATAGTCACAAAAAGTAAAGGAACTAGATGCAGGGAACCTACAGGTCCAAAAATTTGTTAAGTATAAGTATGTAAACTAAGTCAAATTTTCGTAGTTTTGGCATTAAAATAATTTAGATGTAGGAATGGGGTTACTAGCCTGAATGAAATTTAAAAAAATAGCTAAAATATTATCGATACTCATACAAAATAAATTTAAATGAAAATCCCAAACTTTGCAAAATTTCCATCCAATATAAAATTGAAAAACATCTTAAAAGCTTGGAATTTTAAATAAATGATCCAAAAAGCAAACAGTTCTCGAATATATTTGTCTTGGACACAAAGCTATAATTTATGGAGTTTGTTGAAGAATGTGGTAAAAGTTCTGGTGATTCAACATAGAAAATATTAACTTTTGAAAAACAATTTGGTACTCACTGTGAAGTTAGGTAATACTTAGATGTTCGAAAAATTATTTTGGCAAATCATATATTTTGTATAAATTGACCATAAAGAGGAGATCTTACAGTCAAATACTAAGTGAATGGATTATTTTTTAAAACACTACATTGTATTAAGTTTAACTCAAAAGCTTTTGGAATTATGCCTATTCTTTATGCCAAGCCTTTGACACTGATTCTCTACAAAATCGCTAGAAATGGACTTGGCCGGATTTTCATAATTTTTCAAGTACAATTTTGTAGGTATTTTTCCAATCTATCCACAGTGTCTACATACCACATTTAGTTGTTTCATCCTTAATCCTTAAAGCAACGACGATCACTTTACAGAATTCACAATTTTTAATTCAAACAACACAAATTCAACTTTTCTTCTTGCTTCACTTTAACACCACATTTGTCCAACACTTTGCAAATTCACGGCGAATTGTCTTTAGTTGTCTTAAATTAGAATATTCTAAGCAGTACTCATACAAAAAAACCTCAGGTGATGTGGATTGGCTGAGTTAGAATTTTAGAGTTAATTAGTCTGCGTGCGAACCGCTGACTTTCTTGTTTTGTAAACACACTGCGAATGCGCGCATCCCGGCTCTTGGTCTGGTATTTATTTAATATTTTCCACTTTGCCATCCATCAGTTAGCCGCTTAATAGCATTGTAATCATTTTTGGTTGCTTAGTTTGGCTCAAATCATTTTGGCATAGCATTAATTGTGTTGCGTTGTTGTTGTTAACGACGAACCGAAGAGAAGCCGTGCGCAGCTACCTGAGTGGATCAGAGACCGAATTAGCGGCGCAGGGCGGCTGGGTCTGTCTCTCCGCCATCAGCGAGAGCACATAATCTCCACTCTACCAATTATTTAATTCAAAGTTTTAGCCAGAACAAAAACAAAATAATAATAATAAAAGTGTAGAAAAAGCGCCAAAGTGCCAACTGAGCGTGGAAAAGTCGTTAGTTAAAATTCATAAAAATCATATGCAATAATTAGAGTAAAACTGGGGAGAACATAAAAACTAAATAAGCCCAAACAAGCACAATAAAAATGTGGAAATTTTAAATGAGAAAAGCTGCGGCTGCTACATGGGTGTCCGCTTAAAAGCAGGTGACTACGAAGGGCTTCGGTTCATGTAAGTATGTATGTGTGTGCTTGTGTGCGTATGTTATGCGATTATATAAACATATGCAAATTTCCACCTAAATTACGTTGAAAGTTGGTCTAAAAATCGTTTATTTCAATGTCAACGACTTCATCACACTTTGGCTGAGATGAGTTGGACTTTTCATGAAAAGCGGATATCGCGGATTTTCTGCGTTCTGCTGTGCGGTAAAAAAAACAAAAATTGAGTATGAGTAATAGGAATTAAGTGATTTCTTTTGAAAAGCAAAAATCGTGGAAAAATTATGCTAAGCACATCAACTCCTTAGATCCAAGACATTAGTAAAGCTCGGCGTTAATCGGATTTTCTACATTTAGGTAATAGTGGAAACAGGGAAGGCGTTTACCTTCTAACATCACTCTTTAAATTCAAAGTTTATAAATTTAAATTTGTGTAACTTTGGACTGGTCAGACAGTTGGGATTGAATCCTGCCTCTATACTCTGATACTCTAAACATAACTCGAAAATGGACGATGGAGTTGGTGCGGGAATATACTATCTATAGTTAGGCATAAGACAGCCTTTTAAGGTGTCGGGCCACTGCATTATACTTCAAGCAGAGTAGCAGTGGGAGTGTTGCCGTAAGCAGGAACTTCACTTCCGCGCGTCAGGCCTCTAATGCACCTGTAGGTAATAACAGGGTCATCATTTACGTAGACAGCCAAGCATCAATCAGGGCAGTAACCTCGTATCGCATATCGGCCAGAAACATGGTGAAAACTGACTGGTGGCGACACATGCTCGCAGAATAGGGCTGACAGATCAAGAAGACTGTGGGGAATTTTTAGATCAAGGCACCAGGAAAACAGGAGCAATAATCTTAAAGTATGTCCGGTCGTGAATTTGGAAAGCTGTAAGCAATCAGATGGGTTGTTCGACGCCATTCAATAATAAAGAGCTCCGAATGAGCCAACGATAGAGGCCAACAACTTCGAGGTAAACTACTACTATTGTTTAGTCGTCAAAGGACGATAGTTCTATCAAGCTCCTGCTTCCTCTATCACCCTGAAGAGTTAATTTCAACATAGATCAAAACGTCACGATTGGAAAGTCTCCAAGAGGTAACCTTTTGTCAAGAAATCCTCTACTCCCTTAGCTTACACAATGGATTCATGTAACGTTAACAGGTGTTCTATAGCAGAAACCACTAAACACCGAGGCGTATACTTCATGGCAAAATACTGGAAATGATAATGACCAAAATTAAATAGCATTGGTTATTAGACTTGATGATTACAAGAATCGATTCTTGGAATGCTCGCGATAAATATTTTTCGGCCTGGTATACATATATCGCATGGGATGGAATGATGAGTTGTAACTTCCTAAGATTATCAATATACCTCAACGAAACTTTGTACTGACTGACTAACTAAAATGTGGCCTTAAAATGAATGCAGGCCTCCGGTTCTGAAGGTATTTGATGATGTTTGCAAAAGAGGAAAGACTTCAATGCGATGCAAGGACCAAGAAGAACAGATCTTAACTTGGCTTGCTGCTTAGAATTGGGCCAACTGGTTATACAAAAAATGTCATGTTTCCCGCTGTGAACTTAAAACTGTTCAGCGGTTATGGAGCCAATTGAGAGAAAGAAAATATCAATCATTTAAATCAAAGTTTTTTTCTGCAGTAAATAGGCGGATTATTTTAAAATGTGTCGGAGTTCAACACTCAAGTGGGAGTGTGGAAACACTAAAAGTTCCAAAACACATCGGAAAAGCATGGGATGACATCGTGTTCGACGACACATGCAGTCTTTCACTTGGTGCAAAAGTAGGTGCCACATAATTTTCGTAAAATTTCTAAAGTATAAGGCGTTTTGGGAAAGATTGTCAGCTCCTGAAGAAAAATTAATACATTTTAATCTTGGTGGAAATCATGTTAAACTAATTAAATGGAGCTTAAAATTTGATTTACATGCAATCATAGAACTTAATTTTTCTACATGTGTTCTAAATTTCTAAGAACAAGATACCCATAAGAATGATTAAAGATATTAACAACGTCTAATTATTTGTTAGCAAACCATCTTTATTCTCAAACTCAGTGACTAAAATAATATTTGTTTCTGTTCCCTTCCCAGAAGACTCTTGTCTTTCCACTTCAAATAAACATAATTGTATGCCAAAATACAAAACAATTTGCTAGTAAACACTTCTATTCGCAAATTTCGTTTTGTCCAATTTTCGTGGGTGTTGAACTCGTTACCATTTTCCAATTTTCTGACCGTGACCATGAGTTCGGCGACGCAAGGCATCTCATTGCGAAACAAATATGGACGCCTCTTTATTACGCGCTCGAATTCTAAGGAATTTATTTATGACATAACGAACTTTACGGTACACTGCGGAAAATTGTCCAACTTAGGCGTGAAGTAAAGCAAACACAACATATGTACACATTGGCATGTGCTTAGCTGAGCAATGTAAGGTGCATTCACGTACTATTTGTTAGAATTCGCAGTGAGTAATTAATTTGTATACTTGCTTGCCAGATAAATATATATATCCGCACATACATATGTATTTGTCTACATATGTAATTTTGTATGTGAGTTTGTAAGTAGACGTTTACTTAGTTGCCGCACTCAAATTAATAAAGATTATGGCTGCCACATGTTGGTTTATGGCGTTGGTGATACTTGTACGTTTGTACATAAGTATGTTACACACACATGTATGTAATTGCTTGCGATACCATCGTATGATCAACGGACCTTAAAGAAGGTCATCGCATAGGCAAGTTCATCTATCAATTTTTGGCGACATTTCTAAGTACATATTAATTATACATACACACACACACGTGGCTACATAAAATAATCAAGTTCGAATTGTTGGGGAGCTAAATCCACAGAGAATCATAAAGAAGTGAAGAGACCTTTGACTTCAAGGTCATTGTTTTAACTTATTTTGTTATATGATCTGTTAAGCCTTTAATGTCCTTCGTCGTTTCGGTAAGTGGATCTTCCATAGGCTGTTATAAGTGAGATTCGCTAGTGAGCATCAAATATAATGCAATTTGACGGCTTAAATACTAGTTTGCTAAGCTTTTTCTGTCTTAAGGACGTAATTGCAGAACAACATCTTTAATGGGTGGCTAGGCAATTGTCGCCAAGCCCAACACTCATTAACAAGTGCAGGTGCACTGAACTGTAAAGCTGAGTTCCCTGACTTTTCAAGTAATTTGAATTAACTTTTAAACATTAATGTCTCGGTGCAGAAAGAAAAGTCGATTTTTGCCAATTTTGTAAAGATATTTTTCATAAGGTAATTAAAATATTAAATATATTACTGTAATTGATAATACAATATAAAGTGACCCAAAAATAATTTTAAAATATTTATTTAAGATATTAAGATTTTTTCGTTCACTTCCACCAGAAACAAAAATTATAGTTTTCTTAAATACAATCCATACACCTATACCTACATATATATATATACAAATTATTTAAAATTACAAAATTCTTTTTGCAAACTGTAAACTGAAAATTTATCAATATCTGGTAATATGAATTAAATATTTTGAATTGTTGTGAGCGCCTTGTATTTCTGCGGAATATACATTCTTTTGTTGCACCCTGTGTTACCATCCGCAGTGTTGTATCTATCAAATTTTTACCGCACCTCAACACAACAATATTAAATAAAATAGAAAAATATTAATAGCTATAACTATATTCGTTATTTAATATTTATATTCAATTTATTAAGATAAACTTTTAACTTAGTTATGCAAGACAGATAATTTGCCAGCAAGTAATTTTCTCCACGGCTTTTGTTACGGAAAAAACTGCTATGCCGACACAAGCCTCCTACACAATTCGCATACAACAGCAACCCTTGTCCATTCATTTCGCTTGAACATTCATTCATCATCCAACAAAGCGGCGAATAGCAGACAAAAACGCCGAGCAGTTAGTTCATTTTTCACGATCCTTTCTGAATTTACCTTGTTTCTCACCTAAAAGAAATAGCAAAGGTTGTGTTTTTAGCTGCTGCGATAAATAAAATACGCACAAAAGGAAAACAATACACAGTGTTGTGATTTAAAATATAATATAAAGGTAAGTTCAAGTGTTTTGAAGCTCAATTAAAACTGTGCAACAAGTCGCTAAGTGAAACAAGAAAAATATATACATTTTATTGTGGTGATTCATCCGGTTTTGCGTGACGACTTGGCTACTAGCACAGTTCTTTTGTGAGAGCTAGAGCGCTTAATTACGATTTGTTTTATTATTTGCCATTCGCTTTGTTCCAGCAATTGACGCACAAATTTCGGAAGAACAACAAAATTTGAAAAATGGAGAACCCAAATGAATTTCCGGCACCATCTGGTTCAACAACTGAGTAAGAATACAGATTTATTTATTTTATTGTGTGATAATTCATTAAAGTTATAATCATTACATGTCAGTGTGTTATCAGTCCGCTAGACCTTAGTGCTAGTATTGCAATTAGCACATATTCGCCATCTTGGCCAGTGCAATAGAATTGGTAACGTACATATGTTTGTACCTACACTAAATACATATGTACGTAGTCGTATTTACCTAATGTTTGGTTATCTTTAATACGTGGGTTGGTTTATTGCTGCAGACAATTTACATACAAACATTAAACTACGTGGATTGAAATAACGTTTTATTAAAATTCCATTAGTGACTTCAGACTGCAGAAATAGACTTAGTTAATATATATATATGTGTACATACATTAATATCTATGTGACCGTCTGTGGCTTAACTTCTTCGCTATTGCCGGTATGACCTCAATGGCCTTAAAAAGTTAGCTGACATTTGTATTACAATTGATATGACTACATTGCAAATACAATAAGGGCACGAAGGGGGAAATACTTCACAGCTGGTGCTGCATGCAATCATTAGTTGCTTAAAAAAGAATTATATCGTGTACTTGTCAGCCTATTAGTTGCTTACATGCAATGAATACTTAATAGTTCTGGTAAAGAACATAGTCTAGCCAACTGTATATGTGTTGTCTGTGTGTGTTATACAAATGTTTATACAGGGTGTTTTATAGGTGGGTTAGCTGTTGTCTGACACGCTTCTCACCAAAAATTTCTACATACGAAATGAAATGGACACCCTGTTATATTTTGTAATCTAACCCGTATATAATTGTATAGTTTTCCTGTTTTACCCCCGCCTCCGAACTCTGCCAGTCCCAGCAATAATAATCAAGCGCAGAAGCGACTCCAGCAAACCCAAGCCAAGGTCGATGAGGTGGTCGGTATTATGCGCGTGAATGTGGAAAAGGTTCTGGAGCGCGATCAGAAACTATCGGAACTGGGTGAGCGTGCTGATGCGCTGGAAGCCGGTGCCTCGCAGTTCGAACAACAAGCTGGCAAATTGAAGCGCAAACAATGGTGGGCTAACATGAAAATGATGATCATTATGGGTGTGATCGGTGTGGTTCTCTTAATTATCATAATCGGTGAGTACGGATCTAGAAATGTAATAAAAATTAATTAAATGTACAGTCATATAAATTTCTTTAACTGTGTCAATTATAAATAATTATAAATGGCTTTTGACATTTGGACTGCGTTGCAATTTAATAAGGGTTTCAGAGTATATTAATCGGTATTTTTAGTTATTAAAGTTCTTGACAACATTTTCTTTTTTAATTCATTAATTATGTTAAAGGGATTCACATTGCATTGTATGCACAACTAATCTTGTTCTTTTATTATTATTTTTGGTTTATTTTGTTTGTTTATTTTATTGTTTTTATTTGTTTTTTTTTTTTATATTTCTTTTTTTAATTTTTATTTGTTATTTTTTATATTTTTTTATTTTATTATTTATTTGCTTTGTACTTATTTTTGTATTGCTGCAATTTATTAAAAGGTTTCAGGATATATTAATCAATATATTATATTTATAAGTACATGATTTAAATTTTAAAATATTCTTCTTCAATTTATTAAAAAAGTTAATGTATTTTTTATTAAGAGGATTCTCATAAAACAAATATATTAAATGTATTATTTTATATTTTTATAAAATTTTATTTTAATTTTTTGTAGAAAATTTTTGATTTTGTTACTAATTTCATTTATTTATTTTTATTTACGAGTATTGGCTTTTTGGTTTGTTTAGTTTTTTAATCATTAGTATTAATTTAAATTTTTTGAATTATGTGATAATTTTTCATGTTATTATATTAACCTACATAGTAATTAATGATACTAAATTGATTATTTTATGTTTTGCAATATTATTTTGATTTTATTTTCATTTCATTCTTTCAAATTTTAAAATAACATGTCTGCAAATATGAAATATTTATTAACTTGTTTTCTCAACGGGTTCTTTTGACCTTAACTTATCAGCTAATCGCCGTTATCACTTTAAATTCTCCTTTGTTTTCGCATTTTCATTTGGTGTTCGTTAACCTTATGGGTTTTTATAAGAGAAACAAAATTTTTTATTTTGAATTCAAAATTATACCAAGCGATTTTCGCCACTTTTTTTTACTTTTTTATTTTCAGTTATGCTCTTTTATTAACCGGTACCAATTAGCAGTTGAAGATCAACCTTTTAAATATATACATGTTCTCTATAAGTGTGTGTTTTTGTCCATATATATGTATGTGTCTAGTGTTTTCAGTTTCTTTAATTAAGCATTTTTGAAATAAAAAGCGGTAAATAATTGTTTAAGTAGGAAAAGTAGAAGTTTGTACCGTCGCAATACGTCTGAAAGCCATTTTATTTAAAGTGTAAGTAAACCATTACGAATAATGTGTCGATTGTAAGACAATTGTTTCGTTTTTGCTTTTGCTACAAAACAATAATTAAATTTTCTTCTTTCTACCGTTTACAGTATCCTTCCTGCCATCCGGCAGTAGCAGCTCTGATTCACATAACCAAATTCAAAACACGACATCACCTTAAAAAGCTCAGACCGCAGTGGCCTTATGATGATTCCTTGTTGTTTTGATTGAAAGCATTAGACGTGATTTTTAAAAAATGCACAAAATGCCAGCGCACAATCAATATGCATTGGATCGTTTCTTTAATACAGCTCTAACTGAATGTCTTTAAACAGTATACAAAAAAATATATATACATAAATCATTATACATATATACAAGTAATATACAAAATGTATGCCTTACATATACAACGGATATCTGAATGAAATTGTAATTGGAAATGTAAAACATAAAAAAGCAAAGTATTTGTTTAATTTTGTGTTTGTTTAATTGTTTTTTGTAATATAAAAACGTTTGTCATACTCTTAATTATTAAAAAAAAAACTGAAATCCATTTGACATTTTTACATATACAATATTAAAACGATTTGTAAAACTATATTGCTGTTATATACATATACAGAGTACACATACATATATATAAAACTATATACATGTATATTTACATAAACAAAAAATACTTTAGTGTTGATTTTAGCGTTTTCGAAGTATTTACACACAATATGCATATTCTAACGGTGTATGAGTGGAAACAAACAACTATTTACAAAATGTAAACTATACACATACAAAAAATAAATTAAGCAACATTTTGGAAAACATTAAACGCATTTATTACTCCACTAAGCAATAGTAAATGGCATGACAAAATACAATATGTAAAAAATATATATACACACATACATATAAACATGAGGAACATACATATTTATTTATGGAACAGCAGTAGTTTGACTTTTGTGCAAATTTTAACGTAATTTTCTTGTATACAATTGCAAGAAGGCAAAAAAAGAAGTGAACGTAAAGATAATCATAAACTGGAAGCTGGATCGGTGAACTTTATACACTATTTCTTTTCCGTTTTGTACTTGGCTATTGGTGCTGACGTTTCATTGCTGCATCGAGTTCCTCAAAGAGTAAGACGCTCATCGAAAAGAGCGTCATGTAATTGATATAGAACAACGTGCCATACATATGCGGCCCATATGTGTCCATCCAAATGAACTCGGCACTGCTTATAGCCTTCGCGCACATCAAGATGTACTGCAAAGAGTTTGTATAAAAAAATTCATGAAATATTGAAAGTTAATTGCATATTGTGTAACGGTTAATTTTTTTTAGATATTTTAATTAAGATAAACAATTTATATACAAAATCTAGCACTTTATCATTAATAGACCAACCGACCATTCATACAAATGCCTTATAAATTTTGCGTTGCTCATACGACATGGTGTACTGTATGAATGCTCAGTTCGTTTGTTAAACTATAATGTGAAAGTGTGTTTGTGCGTGCACGTGTGTTCTAAAATACTTACAAGCGACATGAAAAATGTCATTGTTAATGTCATAACCACATCGAAGTAAGGACTTTGCAGTGAAATCCCCACTATAATACCCATTGAGGCGACTAAAAAACAACGACATGTCCAAGCGAATATAAATGCCGGCTTATATACATAATAATCCTGCAGGGATGTGGGTAAAAAACAAAATATTATTGTTGATGCTGTTTTTCATGCTCTGGTCTCAATATGAGTACTTACTTTTTTCGCATGAGCGATCAAGATGCCTGCCACTATGACAACTGTTGATATGAAACCCGAACACATCAGTTGCGTCAAAGTATACGAGGACAGTGGCATTGCTACTGGCACGCTGGAAAGTTCAAGCTTTGGAAAATTTAAAGTTAGAGCGTATACTTTAATTTGGGCATATTTGTATGTATGTAAGCATATTTTTATTTGCATAGCGATGCTTGTACGATGCTTTAGTTATATCCAGTGTAGCATACTTTTGGGCAGTTAATCAACGTACCATTATAACTGTATAGCAATAAAACACCGCCATGTGTCGGCCCTTCGTTATGTCATCATAGAAGAATACCAAGGTGATCAGCATTGTGAAGCTCAAGACGAACGGCAGCAATGAGAGACAGTAGTGTGCTTTCACATAATTGGTAATTGCGGCGCTGCAGCAAAAGCAAAAACGATAAAAACGCGAAAAATCAAAACATAATAATAGTAACGGTTCAATGCTCTGCGTAAGCACAACAAACACATACATACATTTTATATATTAATATCCACTGACTGATGCTCACAACCAAGTAGCCAAGCGCGTGCAGATGCACCTCAACGATGAAGTCTGTGTGTATTTTACGCACGGCAAGTATAGCCTCCGGCGTGTCGTCCTGCCACAGTGGAACTTTACCAAAGTACTGAAATTCTTCTTCTTCCTCGACTTTCACCACTGGTAATTTGTATTTCCTTGGCGCCTCAGCCGGAATATCATCCGGTTGCTGTCTGTTAAAAGCGGCGGCTTCGATCGCTACTGCGGCCGCCGTCGCGATGGTTGGCTGTGCGCCGACTACTTTTACCAACGGCATTGCACTTCAGATTTCCCAAATCTCTATTATTTATATACAAAGCAAATTGTAAAAGCAAACGCTTTTACACTTTGTTGACGTTCGATGTCAATGCTCGACTTGATGTAATAAAATTTGAATTTGTTTTGGTTTTTTATTGATTTTTTTTTTAATTTTTTGTATTTTTTTGTGTTTTGGTGTGGCCACATATATGCACATATATTTGTAATAATTTACACCGAGAATAAACTCATTGATAATATAATATCTATAGGCGCATCGTCGACAGTGACTGCGTGAGAGGCGGGATCGGGAAGTCTGAAGTCCTCACGGCGGCGCCTTGCAACTGTTAATGGGTCAGGAGCCCTTAACTTTTATTCTCTTCGAGCCCCAGTTTCTTCTCTCGTCGATCTTCTGATGATCGAATACAAATCTGATCGTCATAGTTATTATTTCAAGGGTAGAAAATGTCGAGGCGACGGTCCCCGGTCTAAGAAAAATTCGGTTCCATTACGTACGACGCCATACGCGGTTACATCGACCCCTTTTCGTAGACTTTTAAGGATGAGACTTTCTATATATCTTTTTCAGATAAAGACCGTTTTGAGGGTGATCGAGGTTCCCTATTTTTTTTTAAAGAAAATACACAGAAACTCCAAATTTAATGGAGAATGTTTATAATCATTCGAAGGAACATTATTTGGCATTTATTTTTTGAAGATTATCTCTTTATCTGTTGGCCGCGGCTACGTCTCAGATGGGGGCATCCGTTGAGTTCAATTTTCGTTGACGCGTTCGAGCATTTCGAGTGGTAACTGGCGAATGACATGCGTGATGTTTTGCTCCAAGGCCCGAGAAGCGGGATTGTCCGCATAGACTTTAGACTTTATATATCACCACAGGAAAAAGTCTAACGGTGGGATATCACACGATCTTGGAGGCGGCCTAAAACGTGCAATTATTCTTGCCATGCCATAGCTATGTGTGAGAGGTGGCGCCGTCTTGTTGAAACCGAATTCCGCCGAGATCATGAGCTTCATTCAGGCATCAAATAGTCAGTTATCGTGGCACAATAATGGTCATCCTTGACCGTTACGTTCTCACCGTCATAATTATTGAAGAAATATGGACCGATGTTGCCACTGGCCCACAAACCATACCAAACCGTTGCTTTTTCTGAATGAAATGGTAGCTCTTGAATATCTTTAGGCTACTTATCGTTCCAAATGCAGCAATTTTGCTTGATTTCAAACCCATTGACCTAAAAATGGGCCTCATCGCTGAACAAAATTTGGCTAGAAAACGTCGGGTCTTCTTGGTACTTTCTAAGAGCCAATAATGATAGTGACAACTTTAAACTATTCCGATCGTACATTTTGAGAGTTGATAACCACCAGTCTAATAAAGTTGGGGGAGATGATCCTGTTCTTCAGTAAATATTCTCAGTTCTCTCCTTCTCCATTCAATAATTACTAATAAATATTGTGAATACTCCCACTTTATTTTATTTAATCAGTGCTTCTTTTTCGTTTTTGATTATTGAAGTATTCCAATATATATATATGTTTACGTTTTGTGTGGAAGAAGAAAATTTCATTGTTTTGAAAATTACAAGTTTATTTAGTGTAAATAAAAATCGGAAAAAATAAATTCAAACAAAATTACGAAACGTTAAAAATACTCAACATTTAGTAATACTTTACTAAATTCGTTAACCAAATTAGGGTGTGTATTTGGTGTGCCAAATGGCAGCATGGCGGATGATGATAGCAGAACACCGCGCATGTACCAGTATCGACAAGATCGCTCCCGATTCGCTTGCATTGCCTACAGTTTAACAGTGATCTTCTTTTGCATCTCAATCGTGCAATGGATCCTAATGATTACGCTGTGAGTGCTTATTTCCCTCTAACATTCTCATTGACCTCAACGCCTCTCTCGTTTGTTCGCGTTTTAGTGATGGATTACGCAACTTTATCTTGGACTTTTCTTATATCTCAATAATTGCGCTGCTTGTCGGCATGTTGTTGGTGACGTCCTTCGTATTCTTCGAAAATCTGCGCTTTGCGAAGCCCATCAATTGGGTGATAACAATTATAATAGTATGTGTATAACGGTGTACTATGCAATATTAATTATAATATAAATAATTTGCAGGTATTTATGACAACTTGGGGCATTTCACGCGCTATCGTCGAACCAACTCTGGCGCTTTTCGGCATAACCCTGCTGTTCGTGTCTATTTTGGGCATTGTCTTCATAATCATTGGTGTACACATTCGTGTAAGTTGCGCGTTACTTCCAGAGATTAGTTATACATATATTTACATTTAGGAGAGGGGTAGTTGATAACCTTTGCATAGACATGAAGTTCATTCCACAATTCGAAGAGCCGAAGTCGTGCTCTTCTTTTCCTCCTAGTTTCCTTCATATATTGAGAACTTTAGCGATTACGACAATTACTTCCAGTGACAGATAAAATCATTAGTTCATGAGAAAATTTGACAGCTCGTTTCGTTTATCACGTATCATGACACTATTGATTGTACGGACATAATTTTTTTCTTTAATTTTATCTTATATGAGGAGTCAAACCTCGCTAGAACGAGCTATTTGGGAGCAAAACTGCAAAAGTTGTGTGCGAAACGGTAGAACGGAAGTACATAAAATTCCTATTGGCACCCGATAGAAGATACTTTAGGAACATGGTGGGAATACTAACTGGCGACACATGACCACAGGATGAGCAGACAGATACATAAGATTGCAGAAACTATCTAGAGCGGGGCACCAGTGAAACAATGGATCAGCTCTTGTAAACTTGTCCCGCATTGGCAAGACTACGCTATATGCATCTGGGGTCCCCACGGTATGATACGCTGGAGGAGGTATCGATAGTGAGACCACAGAGTCTGTTAAAATTCTAGTCAAGCGCAGGCATCCCAAAGGATGACTACTTCTCAAGGACCTAGCAATTGAACACTATCTAGTATCGCAAAGGATTAAAACTGGTCTATGTGCGGCTTATTGGCCTACCAGATAACCTAACCTTATATGAGTAGTCGGAGTCCGGCGCTCCCTTTCCTTCTAGTTAGTGCCGAATATATTCATATGTGAGACAATTAGTGTTATTGTCAAAAAATTCATTAGTTCGTGATATCTTCAACGCAAGAAGAGCTTCGCTATGAAAATTTGACAGTTCGTATCGTTTATAAAGTAGTGTGTCTACTATCGCTATCACTCCTGGAATACCCAAATTTAAGCCATTAATCCCTTAGTTAAAAGCTTTCTTTAAGATTTCACCATGTCTCCTGTCTTATCGCTTTCAGCACGATTTAACACTGGACGTTGTGATATTATTTGTGGCAGCTGTAATATTTTTTATCACCTCGGTATTCTTCGTAATGCTGCAGCTCTTGGCAGGTCTTAAAATAGCATTTTTCATATATTCGACGATCATAATAATAACGGTGCTGATGGTCAGTTTCATATCATTCTTTCACGATATAACATTACAATTGTTATTTTTTTGTTTCCCTGCAGTTCGTCATGTACCATGCACAAACCATAAATGGTTACCGTTACGCGGAAATGCGTCTAAATGACTATCTGCTGGCCGCGCTCATACTCTACCACGATCTAACAATACTATTGATCATGTCTTTCCTACTGATTGCCAAAATATATGAGTTGGCAGGCGGCCACGGTCTATCGCTCTATGGTGATTCATGGTGGGTATCAGTGTTGTTCTGTATGATTAAAGTTGTATACAAATTTCTAATGAAAAATTTTCTTATTTTTTCAAATCAGTTGTGGCAACTATACTGGCGCATCGAACAGATCGCTTTCTGACGATGTCTCGCCATACGACAGCGGCAGTGACAATGTGGCGCCGATTTATCTGTAAATTGGTAAAAATTGGAAGTATCGTCGGCAGTTTTGAAAATATTGCGTTAATTGCTTTGTTTAGTAAACGTTTAGATATTATGTAACATTAAATGTATGGTGTAATTGTGTGTGGTGAATAAAAGATCCTCGAAAAATTTTCATTTAAACAGTGTTGTGTAACACTGGCACATTTATTTTCGTTTAATTTAGTTGAAATCTTGTATTTAGACAGACATTGTATTATAATTTAAGTAACTCCATTTAAAAACACAGTTGTTACTATATTTTCTTTTAAGATTTGCAGTGTTGTAAACTGTTACAAATTAGTAATTAGCACAGAGAGTACTTTAACATGTTCGAAATTTAACTTTTAATATTTTTATTTTTTTTTTTTAATTTTTTTTTTTCTGTTTTTATTTTGTGTTTTAAATCTTTAAGCATGCATGAAATATTTTATTAAGCGCTCTGTTCATCTTCGCCTTAAGCTGCCTTGAACTATGTACCTGTAAGCTTAACTACCGAGTTTTCCATCCACAATTCCATTTTCATTACATTTTTGGATTTTTTTGTTAATTTATAAGCTTATGTGCTCGTATGTGAATATATGTATGTATATATAACTTTTACGATCTACAATTCTGCCGAGCGTACAAATGTATGCAGCATGCAGACTATTCTTATGTATTTTTTAGATTTTTTGATATATAATTTTATGTTTTTATTTGTATGAATATATAATTATTAGTTTTTGACATATATAATAATTTATTATAATCGAAGGAATCATAAACATTTTGATTAATACGTATAATATATATTTTTCCTTAATTCTATACTTATTCTCAGTAATCGCATTTGGCTAAGTTGTTGGTTGCCAGAAAAATTGTTCATTATAAGTCAGTGATTTTCATAAATGTTAATAACTTTTGGGGGGGACACACCCCAACGATAGAGTAATATATATTTGATATAGATATTGATATATTGGTTATATTTGGTTATATTTTCGGTTATAATATATAGCATCTTCAACAAAATGGTAGCATATTTGGTTATAGTAAGATATAGTAAGTGAGCAAGCTTGCATTTCGCCTTCAGTAGTAAGTCCTACGCACGTATATTTCATAAGCGGCATTCTTTAAATATTTGTATACACAATTTTGTTTATCTTTTTAATTTCCTCAACATATCAATGTATTTTTGGAGTGTGTTAGATATGCTTATATAATAAAGCTGCTTTATAACGCTTGAATATATTTGTATATGTAAGTATATAGTTAATAATTAGATAAGTTTATATATATTTTTTTTGGATTTTTGCTACGTTTTTAGTAGAGTTTTATGCACTATTTATTGCTAGCACAGCAGAAGAATGCTACTTTTTAGGAAATAATTAATTTTTATGAATGTAAAATTTTTTAATAATTTTTTTTTTTAATTGAAATATGAATTAAAAAATAATAAAAAATATTTATAAATAACAAGAAAAATATTTAAAAAAAATATATATAAATTTAAAAATTATATAAATATTTATAAATAATAAAAAATATGAAAAAATTAAAATACAAAACTACAAAACTACAAATTTAAAAAAAATAATAACATTTTGAAAACATTCTTTCAAGTTAAGCTGAAAATTTAATATAAATAATAAAAAAAAAAAATTAAAAACAAATTTGGACGCAAGATATTATAATTAATTTTTAAAATATATTTTATTAATTTAAACAAATATTTTTGTAGAAGCTACAAAATAAAAAAAAAATCTAAAATATAAACAAAAAACGCAAGGCTTTACTAATGATTTAACATTTTATATTATTTTTTTATTTAAATATTTTTTTTTCATAACTCTTTAATTAGTAAATCTTGAATATAGTATGTTTGTAGATATTTGCGAATTTTATATAATCCTTTAGCTTTAGTGTCTCGTTTTCCAAATTCATTTCATGCCATTACAAGTTCCGTTATATGTACATTTCCTTCTTTTTCTATATTTTTCTATATTTTCAACTCAAACGAAAACACAACTCAACATAAACTAAAGTCCCATCACCAAATATATATACTCACTTCAACTCTCCACATTAGTTCACTTTCATCCAAAATCAAACCAGATCTAATGACGAAGAACGCGATTGTGCACCCGATGAAGTTATCGAGTAATCCTCCGAACTGCCGCAACGCGCCACCTGCCAGGCATCCGCGTCCGTCTCATCCTCGGAGAGTGTCATGGCGTTTAACGAAAATGACGCCAACGTGCTTGGCATTGTTGCTGACGGCGCAGCCGGACGCGCGCTTGGCGCGCTGTAAAAGCGCGTTACATTGTGTCGGTTCGACAACAGCTGCGCAGGCATACTGAATGTGTCTGCCGGTGTGGACGTCGATGAGATGGACATGCATTCGGAAGCGCTTTCGTCAATACTCGGCAGCGTTGAAGTGGAGCGCGCCGAAACGCTATCCATATTGAGTAGACGACCGCTCAAGTAGCTCACACCGCGCACGGTGGGCGCCGGCGCGGTATCGAAACTGTGAAATAGCGCGCTCCATTGCGATTCAGCGTCCGGTGTTTCGGCGCTCGGTGTAGTCGGTGTGGTGCCGCCGCTCGGCGTGTTCGCATTGATTATGGTGTTGGAGAAGTAATTGTTGGCTGGACCCACAGCCACACCTGTGTCGAGGTAACGCTTACCATGATAGACCTCTTGCATGGTGTTGGCGCGCATGATGGTGCGCGTTGAAGCGCTTGCCGCATTACTGATCGCTTGCATTTGTTGTGTGAAATTATTATTATTGCCTGCGCGCTGCTGTTGCGGCACTGGCAGAGGCGGTGATGGCGTTGTGCGCAGCGAGGCAGGCGCCGTGGAGGAGGTTGCGGCAAGAGTTGGTTGTGTGTTTGCTAGAAGTAGCTTGCAACTAGCGGCCACTAGCTGCGCATTCGCGGTGTCCATTACACTTTTCTCCGAGAGCAAGTCCTCGGACGTCTCATCGGAGACTTCATCTAAGGTGGCATGCAAGGGTTTGTAGTGATGTTGCGGTGTTTGCGTGGCGGTGCTTTTGCGACGTGGCGATGCGAGGTTCGTTGTAGCGGATATCGAGTTTTGGCTCAGATATTCAGCCGCTATCTTCATGGTTGAATAGTTTGGCGACGTTGCGGTACGTTTAACCGTTGGATAATCTATTTGAGCAAGGTGCGTTGGTAAAACTAAATACTTCACGAATACAGTGTACAAGTGATCGGTAAAGGATGCGCACAGAGTGAGGTTATGATATAAATGATGAAAGAATATACTTAAATTAATATATATCGTCTGGAATCTAGCATACTTTTATGTTAAGAAAAATCTGGTATTTATTGTTTAGCTCGAAGTTTTCGCTTTTGGGCCCACAGAAACTTCCTACAGGAGCACCCTTACCGACATTGAATTAAAATAATTATATATTCATGTATTTATCAAGCCAAACTTTCACTACACGCCGTTGCAGGTAAAGCTTTAAGGAATATACAAACAATAACAACAACAAATACAAATACAATAGATCATTTAGCATTTGCGGAAGCGATCAGCTGACTACTCTACCTTGACGGCATACCTTCGGCGGACTCTTCACTATCTTCGCATATCGAGCTTGGATTTTTATTCTTTTTCACTGGTGTTGTGCTGCCATTTGCCTCGGTGCTCGAATTATTCGTGCCCGAATCGAACGAGCTCTGCACGACCACATCCATATGGGAGTCTAATGAAAACTGTTTGCCTGTTAATAGTGTGAGAGAAAAACCGTTATTTCAATATTACAGTTGATAAACCATATATGTAAATATAAAACACAAGGCCACTTATTTTTTACCAGACATGAGTATACCGCGCACACGTCGCCGCATCGATGGCGATTCTTGGTGCTATGCAAATTGAAGCAGTGGTGAATTAAAAAATATTAACATTTGTGTGGGTAAACTATAAATTCATTGAAACTTACAGCAATACGTACACCAGCATAGGTTTTGGCCAAAAATTCGTCGGCATCAAATATGGCCGCAAAAGAACCGTTGACGATTTTCGGAGAGAGTGGTGAGTTTGAGAGCAAAAGACTGGAACCAAATGCTTCGCTTTTATCTTTCGTATCTGTGGATTTACAAAGGTTATGTGAGATGTCTTAAGACATTTGTCTACAGTTTTAAAAGATTCTTATATAAATCTGATAATATAACAGTAAATTAATCTTACACTGATATTTCTTAGAATTAATGTTGCAATTATAGAAACTTATTGCATAAGTATAATCATGGGAGTTTTATGTACTTCTTCTGGCTCCATTGCCATTTATAATTTTAAATATAACTCAGAAAACCTCTTATAAAGATCAATAAATGCTTCTTCGCAGACAAAAAGCTCTATGTTATTGAATAGCTCCATTAGCATCTTATCACTCTAACTCGTCTTCGTTGTTTCGCACATTCCCATGGATATATAAATCTCCAACTTCTCACTTTTTCTCTTTTCAACGTCGTCAAAACTTAAGCCTCTTGTGAAATCGTGGAACATTGAAGGACTTTATATTATCATTTCTAAGGAGCTAGTTTAGGTTAGTCCGGTAGGTCATTTGGCCGCACTTAGACCAATAGACCGCTTCGTAGTTCATAACAAGTAGTCATCCGTTAGTATGCCTGCGGTTGAGGTGAATTTCAACAGGCTTTGGCCTCACTAACGATATCTCTTCCAATGTCTCATACTATGAGGTCCTCAAGAGCTTGAGTTGTTAGCTTGCTAATATGGATCAAGTGCAAAAGTGTTTCTCTGTTATCTTTCGTTTGACTTTGCCTGCAGTTTTTTCGGCCTGTCAGCCCCAGATAGTGAAGAGTGAGACTTTAATCGAGTACCATAGTAACTTTGTGTATTTCTGATCTACCGCCTTACACATGACTTGGAGTTTTGCACCCAGGTAGATTGATCTTCCATTTCTATGCTTCGTTTCAGATCGATCGTCGTATAGACAGTGCATGAGGTTACTAATATAGATGGTGTTTTCGAGTGGCAGTCGTACACAAATCTATGCCATCTTGTCGGCCAGTAGAAGTGAAGTCCCGGTCGATATTATCCACTGCTACCTTGCTTCCCTAGACTCTTATGACCGATATGCGAAACGAGATGTTATCTTTGCAGTCTCCTCCTAATGTAATAGAGGCTCGCCCCGCGGCTTTCCCAATAGCAATAATCTCTGTTTGAATTCTCTTGCAGTGATCCGTCAGCTTAATAGGCTGTCCCATGTCTAACTTTGGGCATCAATTCCGTAGTCCATCTTCGAACCATCTGTATAACAACACATTAGCGCGGAGCTACCAAACCTTCTTTTCCAACTGAAAAATGGGATCTTGTAGTCTTTGCTTGCCAAACCACCATTACCCACCGTGCTGTGCCCGAAGGTTCTATATGAAAATTCTGCTGCAGCGACGTAGTCCTTCCGGCTGATTTCACTGCGCAGTTTTCAGCAAAGAGGTCTATGGGTAGCACTAGTTCAGCACTAGTTCAAGAGTCGCTGTCGGAATGGTTCTTAGGTACATACATAGGTAGTGAAAATAAGCAGATCCGTCTTCTGCAGATTCAACCACAAGCCCGCTTGGCCATAATATTGCTAATGGTGTGTATACGCCTTCCCTTATTAAAATGGCAATGCCGCCTGCATATACCACTAGCTTGGGAGTTGTGCCGTTCAAGTTCCTTAAGGGAATAATACAACTTCTCCGTACTCCAGATAGTGAAGAGTCTTAGGTTTGACTTTTCCATATGCGTGTTGCACTTTGGACCATATTACAGGAGACATATTGCCTTTTATAAAAAAAAACCTAACTTCTTCTATTCGAGCACAGCACAGTGGATGCCACTTTATAAGCTCGCCCTTCTTATAGTATTTCTTAATTGCATAATTTTAGGCGCTTATCTAAAGAATCTTCGCAAAACGTCACTAGAATTGCTATAAGTTCTTCACATGTTCCCATACATGTCGGCTTTTTTACTTAAGTCACAGAATTCTTCAGATTATGCTACCAGCTACTATAGATAAAAAAAATATATATAAATAAGATGTCAAACTTACCTTTTAGATAAACCTTATTTCTATTCGATATCGTAATATTCATTTCGTCCAGTATCATGGACGCAACGCGCCTTATCTCGTTCCAATCCTTCACAATATCGTCGACAGTTGTATTTGTAGAAGTCACCGTGAATCGTATGACATACTTGCCTTTCAAAGAGGATGGTATGCAATGCAGATTGCCGCGATGATTGAGACGCTTCAACAGACGTTCAGTGATCTCATTTTCACCTTTGATGCGAAACACCACCATGCCTAAGGATTTTAAGAAGTCACATCATTATTACCGTTACTTTAGTTTCAATTTCCTCGCCTTACCCAAGTGTCGTTTAGCTGGTATCTCGAAACGGTGGTCGGCCAACACGAGCGCTTCGAACTTTTGCGCCAAACGTACACCTTCGCGTATGTGCTTTTGCAGACCCTTAATGCCGAACGAACGCAATACAAAGAAAACTTTCAAAGCGCGAAAGCGCCTACTTAACGGTATCTGCCAATGCATGTAATCAATGGAGACGCCAGAGTTTTCATGCTGCAAGTAAAGTGGTTCCACATTGAAGGTGCGATGTACGGCGGTGCTGTCCTTAATCCTTAAATGGTTGTTGGATTGTAAAGGAAGGATTGCCTTTATATAGAGGTTTTATATCGAAATATCGCTTACCATAATGCTGTGGCGTCAAAATGTACCATCAGCCACTTAGATGGATTGAAGGCAATCGAATCTGCTTTCTCAATGCCCCGCAGCCAGGTGCGGAATTCGGGGCAAATAAAAGCGCTGCCCGCGTAAGCGCAATCGACATGGAGCCAAATATTGAAATCGCGACAAACTATACCAATCTGCATGCAGTAAAAATATAGTAAATACTTGTAGTGACTTTAAAATTATGAGAAATATATCGGTGTGTACCTCTTCCAAATTGTCAAAGGAACATGAGCCCGTAGTACCCAACGTGGCGCAAACCTGAAAAAATTAGTTTCAAGGAAAGATGCAAGATATAAGTAATTTGAGGCAGAGGAAAATGAAATATCATCGAGATCTCATTAAAAAATAATAGTGCGATTCTTCGTAAATTTTAGGAATTTGAGAGACAGCTCAAGGCCTGGAACATGTAGAGTCGTCCTGATCAATAAAAACTCTCAAGCGATCATTCTGGAATACACATAAAACACATAGCTGTGTTGCGCAGCTACCTTAGTAATAGAAAACTGTTGTACTAGAGAGAGGATAGCGGCTATATTGGGAGCATCAAAAGACCTATCGAGCCTTCAGTTATGACGATATAGTTACTAGAACTTCAGATGCTGAATGAATCGACTACTCGGACGACATCGTAGCAGTAAAAACAGTCCGAGATGTAGAAAATGTCTGGAGAAAGCTAAATCAGGTCCAAACATGGCCTGACTTGTACAATCTTCAGCTCACAACGAAAAAAACTGCTAACTGATAAGCATACGAGTATACCTCTCGATGCAAGTCGACGTTCATGTACAATACGGGCTTTCCAAGGACACAAAAATATTAAACTATCTACTAGACTAGACTAGATCCAGCACGCCACATGCAGCGAAAATTATCTTAACGGACCATTATCAGCGCTTTATTATACGAAGCACAGTTTTGGGCTGATATCTTAAAATGGGAAAACCGGGGCGAAATATTGGCCAGAATGCACAGCACAGTAGCCCTCAGTGTCGCAACTTTCCTAACAATGACAGGTGATCTAGGATTCGAAAGAAAAAGATGTGGGTACTAAAGAAATTACTTGAAAGTGAAAGTAAATAAAGAGGTGGAGCCATGTGACCAAACATATTTCTTTTATATAAGTATATGGCTCATGCAGCTCACAACTTCCGGTCTTAGACCAAGTACCTCTGGCTACCTACACCTACCTCTGAGTAGCGTTTGAAGGCGAGCAAATATGAGAAAGCGAAACATCCCCTCCCCAGGGTTGTGCGCTGGGTTTGGGATCCGCCACGTAATAAACCCTACCAATGTAAAGGAAACAACAGTGAACGAGGGCAAGACGAAATATCTCCTGTCATCAAACAAACGCTTGTCTCAAAAAGTATCTCCGGAAAGGAGGAATTATCCAGAAACATGTGTACGTTGCAAGTTTGTCACGTAACAAAAGGTAGCACATGAACGCAGGTGCGCAGATATAAGTCTCTCAATGACAAAAATGAAATACTACACTGAAATAATGCAAACCTGGTTCCAGATTGGGTGTCTGTTCCTTAGATGGAGATGTTCAGTATTCTGGAAGTGGCCATACAATTGCTTTACTGATAGCATTGATGATACAGAAGGCGTATTCAAACCTCTCACCCGAAAAAATATGTATGTAAACATATCTATATATTATATATATATATATATATATACATGTATATGTTTCATTTCTCATTTAAGAGAACATAAATATTACGTTGCTCAATTAGTTCAAATATGAAAACAGGCCGCACATTTCACTTTCGACTGAATGATGAAGGCATTACTTCTCTCAAAAACACCAGTTGCTTCTTTATTGTTTGCCATTTTCCTTTCACCAACGCTCATGCCAACAATTCTGCGGCGAAATGCGCAAAACACAGTGATTACTTTGCTGGCAGCAAATGTAAGATTTAATCCTCTTTGGAGTCATTGTAACAAAATACCAAGCAATTTGTATGGCACATGACATGTGCCGCCTGCCGACAAGTGACTTAGCGGTGAAACGCATCTACTTCGCGTCGACTTTAATATTAATTGGTCCCAATGGGATCCGATGCAAAGGGGTAACAGGCAATCAGCTAAGAGCAGGCACGTCTACTTTTATGGACATCGGCGAAGAGTAATAGTCACCGCATTTACTGGACGAAGTGACGGAATTTAATTGCTAAGCTCTTTTGCTCAACCAATTTTAATAGGATATAAATTAGTTATTTATTTTTTGTTGCAGACTTACCCAAAACGGCACGAGTCCTTGCTTAATGTCATCCTCGATGGCCTCGCGCAACGCCTTGCCACGCATCGCCAAGCTGTCGTCGGCCTCAATGAAACGCATACGCACGAGCCCTGTGAATTAATTAAAAAGAGATAGTAAGAGAGAGACCGTAAGCGTGTGTTTAGCTCGTAAGCTGATTAAAACTTCAGCTGAGCGGCACACTTACCTATCAGTGCTGCCTTCTCCACGCTTGAGTGTGCCTGATCAGAGCAATAGGCAACTAGTCGCGCATTGATTTCCGCATCCTGAAAACCGGGGTGACGTTCGTGGAAACGTTGTATGGCTCGCGTGCGCCCTGCTAGCAGACACACTAGCGTAGCTTCACTTGCCGTCGTCTGTATGACGCCACCGCCTGGACTTTTATTATGCAAATGCAAGAAATCATCTGGCAAGCCAATCATTTTGCCCAACCAATTCATAACAATCACTTCGAGTTCCGTACAAGCAGGTGAACTGGCCCAAGTGAATCCTAAACAGTTAATCGCATCGGCTAACATATCGCCGAGTAGTGAAGGAAACGAATTCAGCGCTGGAAAGTAGGCATGCATGTGAGGACTTTGCCAATGTGTTATGCCTGGCATAATGACACGCTCCACATCGGCGAATATGGCATCCCAATTTTCACCTTCGATCGGCGCAAACTCGGGTAACAGGCCGCGCATGTAACCGGGTTTGACATCGGGAAATACGCGACGATCACGAATGTTTTCCAAATAATCGGCGATATAGTCCACCATCTCTTTGCCTGACAAAAAAATAATAAATTTGTACTCGTATTTGGTTTTATGAAAATTATATCGATATTATAACTTTTGGATATTTTTCGACTCGGCTTTTTACTGTCAAAATTTTAACAATATTTTAATTAAAGACGACTTATTGGCAGATCGTCAGAGATGTGCTTACGAACTCTTGCTTTTGGGTATATTTCGTTAATGTTTTCGAGCCAATCTCAACCTAATGGGATTTAAGGATTTATTAAGCTTAGTTAGAATGATCCGGTTCAGATGAAATATGCACTGTTTCTTCGATAATTTGTCAATATTTTGGTAATTTCATAACGTCGCTCTAAAATAAACCCTTTTTTGACAAAAAAAATTCTCCCGAAGAGAATATTTCACCAGCAAACTAACTTGTCATTGGCAGAAACAGGTAATAATTATTAAGTTCCAGGTCCGCAATATAAACTGGATGCATAAAAATCTTCTAACCAATCTCCCAGAGCTTTAGACCAGTCACTATCGATGTGAGTATCCTGGCGTTGTCCCGATGGAACACAATTTCTATCCTACGGTCAAAACTGGGCAGTTGATATCAATGGCTTCCTTCAGATGGCCCTATTGTTGACCAAATAAGTCCGAATTAAGAGTTCGGAAGAAAGGGGGCAGTAAAAGCTCATAGTAGATATAGTAGTAATTTTCCTGCCCAACCAACCAAACACTTAACAAAACCTTCTTGTCCGTCTAAGCTTGGTCATCGTTTGCGTCGACTCATCACCAGTAACCATCAGCTTCAGAACTGAATCAATTTCACTTCAGCAGCGAAATTCAGAAGAAAATTTGGACCATGAAATTTTTCTTTGCTAAACTCGTGTGATACCCGTACATCGAGCTTCTTTTTGTATCCAGCCTTATTTATACGCTTCCAAACGCTTTTATTTTGCAATGTTTAATTTCTGGACAAACGAAGATGTGACTCGACGATTTCGATTATTTTGGAAATGGTCTTCCAGAGCGTGTGTATCAAAATGAAATCACTGAAACCTAAATTTGAATTTTCAGCTCCCACTTATACAGCTGAGTACGCCGGTACATTGTGATACCTAGCTGCTTCCAAATATTGATAGAAAATACTCTCAAAAATCGACAAAGCGCTATGAGTCTACCACAATTTTTTGGAATATTTAAGTTTGTAGCTTAAAGGGAATTACAGTGGAGACTCGATGCATTCTCTTCAAATATATATATTTTTTATATGCTAAAATCTTAAATATATTTTTTATAATACAAATATTACAACTCGGTCCTTAAGAGTGACACTCCAAAAAACATTAATTGGGTGCGCTTAAAACCCGTATTTCACATCAACAATGAAACAATTCAAAAACGAGCTTGCACTGCAAAGTAATGCGCAGTCAGCAAATCAAAAAATAAAATTAAGATTAAATATACAAAAGAGATACTTTCACTTTATTTCATTAGTCACATGACGTTTGTAACGAGTCAGCTTATTTGCATTAAGTTAAAATTTCGAAATGATTCATGTGGCTCCGTGTGTATTTCAAAATAAATGTTGGACTTGGCGAATTTGTGCGAAAGGGATAAACGCGGAAGAAATCAAAAATGATGAAACGTACTTTTAGCTAAACTGGCTAACGAGACAGAATGCAAAGCGAAGCCAAATCAAACGACAAGGGATGGGTGAAAGTGGAAAAGTGGAGAAGGCAAACCGAATGTCAGAAGAAATTCTGAAAATCTGATTATGTGCCAGCGAAACGAAAAGTTTAGACTATAGAATGCAAATGTCGAAATGATTTTACATGAGACACGAAGTCGACACACATCCACACACATACATACATACACATATGTATGACCATTTACGATTCCGTTGGTTCACACTGTGCTGTGTGCTGTGTGTTATTGTTATTTTTATTGCATTTTTCAAAGGATTGGCAAATTAAATTAAGTTGAAATTTATATGCGAATAAAATTGGAATAACGGGATCTGCTGCTGCGCTTGCTGAGCGTTGACGCAGCAAATGCAATTTTTATATGTGGACACCCACAGAGCAGACTTAGTTAATAGAGGTTTGGTTGCAAATTCTTTTCCTGGCTGCTCCTAAGCAATTTTCCGTTCACACCATTTATTGTAACTGTTTCTAGTTTCATTTAGATTGGCTTAAAAATATATAAATTTCGTTTTATTACTCACCCCGTCGTCGGTATTCGTTCACATCCATGGTTTTTTTTTAAAGGCTGCTGCTGTCGTTTCAAATTAATCAATGCTTGTTCTAGGCTGTGGTTTCAGTTGTATGCTCAAGGTGACTGCACTTTAAGTTGAGTCTGAGAAATTCCTTGAAGTCACTTTTTTGCCAGCGTAAAATGAGAAGAAAAAACCCAAATTTATTTGAATTAAACCTTTGGAGCTCGCATTAGAAACCACAAATCGCGATTTTGAATATTTGCGCTGGGCAAAAGTTGAGAATGACGATTTGTGGTTTCTAATGCAGCTCCGCAATGTCCAATAAAAATTCCGAATGAGTGAAAAACCAATTTACGTGGGCGAATGCACGAAGTGCGCTTTGTCTTACGTTTTGGCCCTTTACTTGCACCTGCTGCAGCGCAACACTCGCTTTCTTCGGTTGAAGCGTTAATTTCGTTGCGGAAAAATAAATTCGCCCACGATTCTAGCGAACGTCTACACGCACAGCTGACTCGAGCGCCTCACGCAAAAAGGTTTCAAAGCCCATGCACACACATACCAGTGTGTTTGCAATGACCTTTTGTAAGGCTTCTTTATTTCGTTGAGGAGAATGCGTGGAAATGAGAATAGACAATGTTCGCTTACCGAAAACACGTAACAGCTGCGAAAATATTTTCAAAAGCGTGTACCGTTAATGTTCATGCAGTTTGGGTTGTTGGGTGGGCGGTTGGCGGTGTTGTTGTTATTGGCGTTTGAATTGGTTATTGTAAAGTGACAATTAGTTGACATTTGGACTCGGAAAAATGCACCACGATACACGATGGCGTTACTGTAAATTGTGAATAGAAATATTTATATTTACTCAATATATTTATGCAGGTACGTACATACATATATATATTTACATATTAAAGAAAAGTATGTAGACTAAATAAGTAAGTCCGAAGTATACGTTAAAACATGTGATGAAATATACATTGTAATAAAAAAGCACCCGAAAATTGTTATTTAATTCTCCGGGTAAATGATATTTCAAAAAAAATATTTATTTTGCTAAGTTGGTAGGTTAATTTCTATGCCAAATATGAGCGCGATTTTCCAATCAGTTTGTTTACAGCAGCTGCTTAAGATGGTACTGAGGTAAGTGCGTTGCGGTTTTTACAATGGATAAAAATATCGAACAAAGAATTTGTCTCAAATTTTGTATCCCCAACAAATTAAATACATTTGTACTTTGTTCTGGACAACGTTCGACCTCTTCAACTGGTAAAAATATTAAAAAAACTGAAAGATGTGGTGCTTGAAAATCGTCTGACAAGTGTTAGAGAGATGGCAAGAGAGCTCTCGCGAGGCCGTTCAAATGATTTTTGTGGATATTTTGGATATGAAACGCGTTTCTTAAAACATAATTATCAATAAAAATAAAAGTATATGGTGACTTTGTTTCATAATATATACGAAATTTATGTAAAATTGATTTAGTTTTCATCTTTTCGTGTTTGAGTTGCTTACAAAATATAAAGAAACGACAATCGATTAATATCTATGATGATCTCTATTCAGTATATTCAAAATGGCAAACAAGAGGTGAGACTAGAGACAGAATCCCGCTATTACTCGACTCAGCACGATAAAGCTGAATTTTTTCGCATTGAGCCACAATTTGACCGAATTTAAAGCCAAAAATGCAATGAATATCATCGATCAAGCACCGTATTCACCAGATTTGACTCCGTGAGATTTTTTATTGTTCTTCAAACTGAAACTGTCGCTCCTTGGAACCCGTTTCCAGTCGATCAAAGAGATAAAACAAAATTCCATGAAGGACATCCCAAAAAGTGCTTATGAAAAGTGATTCGAGAACTGGAAAAATCGTTAGCTTAAGTATATTACATCTGGTGGGGATTACTTTGAAGGCGACAAAATTATTATTGATGAATAGTTAAATATTTTGCGATTTATTTACAATTTCCGGGAACTTTTTTGTCACAATATGTGAAATATAGTACAAGCAAATACCCTGATTTATAGAAGCACTCTTAAAAAAACAATATAGAATTCAGTGGTACCCAATCAGTAGCTCTCTCGGTTAAAATTGGCTAATGAAAAATACCTGCAACACAGCTTGGCTAAAGTATAATACAACAGACATCACACTTTCGAAAAAAATATACACGCAAATGCACAACTGGAGCCACATGGCTTGCATTTGTTTAGTGGTAATAAATTGAAAAGATTTAGCCCTTCGATGGGGTACTTGTTTTAAGACTTTGGACTTTGAGCCAAGCTGTCTGACGGGGCTTAAGCAATTCTGTTATAATTGTCTTTGATGACAAATGATAAAATTTTTTTGTTTGCAGACAGCTGATGTTAATAAACACTTTACGAATAAATAAAATATTTAGTTTAGGTTAAGAGGTCGATCCTAACAGAGATCTCACTTGGATAGCTAAGAACGCCGTTCTGTTGTGGTACCTAAATAATCCTATATACTGTAACATATGTAAGTATTTTACAAAATGACGAAGCGCTTTGAGTCTCCATATAATTGTTGATGTGGCTAATGTCAGTTTCGGCTATGTGTTCTGGTCTTCCAAAGCAAATCTACCGAGATGTTTCAGTTTTAGTCGAGCAAAGGCTGGAAAATGAGGGAGAAAGTGTCTTCATGTATCCACCTGTGATATGAGCATCAAACGCGTTTATCTCGAAACACTATTTTCAGAGTCGGTAAAGAAAATTTCTCCGAAACAGCTAGACCGATCGTCTTAAGATTTTCAAACAACTTCCTTAGATAAACATGTCAGGTAATGATCGAAAAAAAAAAAGATTTTTGAAGATAATTTCGATTTTTAAGTCATTAGGCAGTGTATTTTTCTCACAAAAAACAGTTTTTTTGGAAGCCACGATTTTGCAAAACCCAAAATTTAGACTAGTTCTTCAATCATTACCAGTATACATCAATAGTAATAGTAAATTTTGTTGTATTTTGCGCATGAGATAATTTTAAGTAGAAAAATCCTTATCGTCAGACACATATTTTTTTCGAAGGTTCCCCTGGAGTTCGACCTATTTTTAAAATGAATCGCCAATTTTAAAGTACTTTAAATTTGCTGTAAATGTAAATTCTTTATTGAATAAAATAATGCTTTAATTAAAATTTACAAAAACGTCTTTTTACTGACTTATACGCTTCCATAACCCTTCTTAACTGTACGTCCATCTGTAAAATTTTGCGCGCTATCGAAGACTGTAGCGGTAGAGAAAGTAAAATATTTTTACAAATTTATACAAGATTTTTATGTTCTCTAAATCAAGTGTCTTAAGGGGTTACATGGGTTTACGGTTTTCAAAATGTCGAACTTTTTTTTATTGTTTTATTTTCAAGTTGACCCTAGTAATAGTTTCAGAGATACACCCTTGAGAACTTGAGCCCTCGAGGCTAGCTAAGCTAACTGCGTCGTCTTTAAACGCATTCTTCTCGAAACTGTGTTTTTGAAGTCGGTTGGCAAGATTTTTCGAGTACTACTCAACCGATATTCATGACATTTTACACAGTGCTTTTAAATACAATCCTTAAAGATTTGAACAAAGGATTTTTTTCGATTACAACTTTCTGAAAAAAAAAGTTCGCGAAATTTTAATTTTTTTGTAAAAATGTCTGCCAAAATGCAAAATTTTAAATTTTTTTCCTTCGTCCAAGTTCTAATTTAAGGTTTTAACTAAAACACGTATTTTATCACTTTAGTTGATCTTGTATGGAGTTATCCTGCCAAGGCAGGCGCATCTTTTTTCCTAGTGGTCGCCGGAAATGGCGTCGCAATGGCCATGTTTAAATTTGTTTTTTTCCAAAATTTCAGAATTTTCTTTTTAGTATGTTAGGGTATGTTTGTAACAATAAAAAAATCGAATAAAATATTTAATTTTTTATTAGAGAAAAAAATTGAAACCCCTTAAATAATATAAAAGCGTGAAGAGAGTTGCAATATTTTTTGTAAATAGTGCTCGTATATATAACAATATCAAACCTATTTTAATTAAATTAGTAAAATATTAAATTTACATTTAATTTTCCAAAATAACACTACATTCTGCTTGAAAATAGTTTCTTAAGGCCGATTGCTTTTTTATATTCACACCAATTTCAGGAAAATATTTTTTTTATAATTTATTCACTTTGAATTATTCGAGCATGGCCGAGGGCCATCACCGACTGCAGCATTTCGCACACAGGATGCGTATTTATACCGAATGTCAGTCCTTGCTCATGCTTATAAGTAACTGTATAAGACCCTAAGAAAACATTAGTACATATAGCAACTGTAAATATATATTATCAAACGACATTACTTGCAATTGGCTCCACTAACGAAAGGGTAGCAAATTCACAATGTCCTTTACGTCAAGAAGCCAAAGCTACGCAGCCTAGAACTTCGTATTGGCCGAGCGCTTGCCGCGTAAAAAGACGACGGCGCCTTGGTGCATTGCTGGCAAGCCAATCAGAAAGCAGTATGGCGGGTAGTTAACGGTATTACTGTGATGCTGGTAATATGATACATTTTACCGTTATTTTCACTTGTGTTCTAAGCCGCGATTAGCTTGAACATGAAGCACTATTGCGAGAGTTCGCGCAAATTATGAAAGCAAAGTTTTCAGATTTTTCTATATTAGGATTTCGCTCCGCTCTAAACAAAGAAGCAGAAAATAGCCGAATCTAAAAATAAGCTAATAGCTCATTATGGCCAAAATACAGTTTTAAAATCACCATATGTGCATGCTTACATATTTACAGTCACGTGTATGCATGTACGTGTGTATGTATAGTTAAATGCATGAGCGAAAAAGTGCTGGCGCGAACGCTTGCAAATGCTTGGCTAAATGGCAGCTAATTATAGAAAAAGGTACCGCTTTTCATATTTTACATTGACCACGTACTTAAAATACATATTTACACATAGGTGTATGTACGGTCGAGATTTTTCCGCTATAAAAGTAACAGCAGCGCAGATGAGCCGCAATGAAATTGCTTCCAAAATACCGCCTAGCTAGCTGCACACACACTTTGTGGCGTCATGCTTGGGGTCAATGAGCCGCGACGCGCCGCTCGCGCTCGCAATGTTTTGGCTTGTACAATAAAATACCGCTACGTTTAGTAGCTTCTGAAATACAAATTGCCAAACCGACAGGCGAAAGAACGAAAATGAAAATAAATTAAAAATATAAAAATAAAAACAACAATAACAATAACGTTGAAAGAAATTAAAACGACGAAAACTACAAATAGCCGTAAATGAAGTTGGAGGGAAAAAAGGTGAAGCAATACAGCAAGAATTTCGGTTTTTAACAAAAGAACAGTTATTGCTGTTGCGTTTTACGATTGCTACGACGAACCGCTTTGGGTTGCTTGCGACCGTTGCTGTCGATTACGGTTGTCACTACCACATAACTTTTGCCGCTGTTGCTGTTGCTGTTACTGTTGTTGTTGTGTTTGCCGTTAGCCCATTGGTATTTTTATTGCACACACGAAAAATTTCGCCAAGAAAACGCAAGTAAAAGTTGGTTAACTCGCCGAAATTCGTGAGTTCTGCGTCAGCGTCAAGCTATGTATCACTTATGGCGGACGAACGGACGCGCTTTATTTGTTTAAGACATTACTTGTCGATTGCTTTGTAGTTGTTGTAGTTTTTACTGTTGTTGTCACACGATACCTGGCTTTGTCACTGTTTAATTTATGTTGGTAACTACATATTTACATATTCCTCTAGCCCTGCTGGAACAATTGGTGGGAATTAGTTTTGCAACACTGAGAATTGGTTAGGTTAAGTTATAAGGTCGATCTTACGAAGGATCTCACTTGTACAGCTTAGAACGCGGGTGTGTTGCGGTACCTCTAAACTCCTAAATACTAGATCAGAAGACCCTTACAGATCGACAAGCGATTTGAGCTTGTCAAAAATTTGTTGAGACTGCTAATATTAGTTTCGGGTATGTTTTCTGGTTCGCTGAAGGTAAGATTGCCTAGATGTTTTAGCATCAGTCTCTTAAAGGCTGGACAATGGAAAAAGACAAAAGGGCCTTGTCGGTAGTAAATGAATTCAATGGACTCATGTTTTGCGTTCCTGATGTTTGGAGACTAACTAATAAAGAAGTTAGCTTTTTAAAATATTTTTTTATTCATCGATATTTATTTTGTCGCTTTCAAAGTTAGAAGTTAGAAAAGCCAAAGATTCTTCCAGTTCTCGAAACACTTTTCATAAGCCCTTTTTTGATGGCCTTCAGCTTGTTGAGAGAATTTTGTTTTATAGGCAATTTTAGTTTGGGGAACAAGGAAAAATCTGTTGAATACGGTGGTAGATCGACCGTTTTCATTACGTTTTTGGCTTTAATTTTGGGCAAAATCGTAGCTCGAAGCAAAAAAAAATCAGCTTTATCGGAACGAGTCGATTAAGAACGCGTTTTATACCCCAAATTTCTACCAAAACGATCTTCAACGATCTCTCGACCGTCTTTGAAGGCTTTGTACCACTCGTAGGCTTTTGTTTTTTGATTCAATTGAATCACTAAATTTTCAATATTCGCAACGATTCCGCACACGAACTTTGGTTAGAAATACAAAATACTGAAATCTTTATCAATAAGACATACCGAGGAAACACATATAATAAAAGGCATATTTACCTTTAATAATCCATTTTTGTTTAATTTAAAGGTGTTATTAGATTTTTGCTATTCTGCTCTGCAACTTCATGTCTTAATTTTCAGGATTTTCTACTGGGCACTTAACCGGTATCGCACGCATATGTGCATTTAGTATTTGCTATGTGTTTTCTTATACGTATGTAAGTTTCTAGTGCGTACACTCACTCATTCATTTGCATTGAGCGTTTTTTAATTATCGCCGAAAATACATAACTCAGCGTTATGTGGGTGGAAATTTCCGACCTCAATTATGCCAACGCAGCAATAAAAATCGAAAAGTTCTAGCTTTCAGTTTTATCTGTTTAAAGTCCGTTTTTACTTGTAAGTATGTATCTATGTATATAATTGCTAACGAGTACATACATATGTACATACATATGTGTCAACGATGAGACTATAAAATACCGTAGTAAGTGTTATGCGGGATCCTTTAAACTTATGGATTTTTTGGACGGGAGTGCAGTTAAAACGTCCGACACACAGAAACTGTACGTAGGCGTATGTACGGATGGCTTCGCGAAGCAAAATATTCAGAATAATATTGAATTCGGACAATGTATGCTCCAAGGAATTGCTTATTCCATTATTTACCACTAAATCTCTCGAATGTACTGAAGGCGTTTGGAGAGCAAAAATCTGAATATTTATATCTTTTGAATAATTTTTTTAGCAATTTCTTAAATATATGTCCTGGTGAAAAATTTCCTAATCCTGAGTACCCAAGATGTTATTCTCATTCATACATACTTACATACGTATACATATTTAAAGAATGAACTTAGGTTCGGCTGGTGCTAAGGATAAAGACCAGGTCTTTGGAGAGTATATTGAAACCTTTGATTTCTCGATAATCTTCGGTATACATATGTATGTAGAACTAATTTTCGGTTTCATTTCATTCGAAGCTGGTGTCAGCCAATAAATTGTTGTTTGGGGGTATTATTCACTGTAACTTAAACTTATGTTGGATGGAACGCTATTGGCTGGTTCGCAGTTAGATTCAAGAGTACATCTTAACTCTTAATCGCTATCAAAACGGGAAAGTGGTGTCTGCCTGTGTTCTATCCAGGAACATACATACGTACATATATAAAATCATTAATATAAATTCATCTTGATGTCAATATGATCTTAGTGTTTCACTGAGAATAATGAGATGAGAAAAAGAAGTGCTATGGGAAATCTGATTAAGATTGTATGTATATACTTGTATAACATATACATACATCCATATGCAGGTAATGCGAACTTTGTGCTTGAAAATGCGTTTTTAGAGTTCTTCTCAATATTTTAATATGAAGAAAGCCTCAATCGAAGTCGTCGTAGTCTGGTGGACGTTTAGGACGGACATATTCTATCTAAGCGATCGGGCCAAAAGTGTTTGGCGGGGATTTTGGCTTGAACGCTAAAGAAAGCCCTGGGCTGCCAAAAAAGTAGGAAGAAGATGAGCTGGAAGCATAACTCCATGAAGATTGTTGCGAAACATAAGAAAAGCTCACAGAATAGAGAGCTACACACCTAACCAGTCATGATTAAAAGTAGCGTTATATATTCAAATGCAAGGAAATTGGTTGACTTATTAATTGAGACGTTTTTGCGACACATATTGCTGATGAAAAATGTATTAGTGACAACAAATGAAGAATACGAGTAGCTCGCCCAAAATGCACGGAATTTGCGACTAAACACAAAGAAATAGGTTTCCATTATGACAGCGCTTGGTTTCATGTATCAAGACCCGTTGAAAACTAACCTCAATGGAATACGTTTCACAACAGAGCAGGATATCAAAAATCAAGCCATTGATTCATGGCTAAGCCGGCGCAATTATTTTGGGATGGAATGCATTAATTGCCAGAAAGATGAGAAAATGTTATAAGTTCTGATGAGCAAAACTTTGAATAATATTATATATATTTTTTCATATACATATGTATGTGTATCTATACATATTTTTTTGGTTGAATTAACGTTCAAATTTCGAGAATAAAACTGCAAAAATATATTTTTTAAAAAATGTAATACCGATCACACTAAAAATAACCGATTTGGCGACATCATCAAGATTCAAAGCACAGCTTTAAGTAAGAAAGCTGCTGAAAGCACAAAATATTGGTGAAACAGAAAATTACAATATTTTATGAAATACTATGAATCATTGCCACATTTTCCCACACGTGTGTAGAACAAATTCGAATGCCAGTAGCATAATTTAAGAAAGAATTAGGTTACGCCAATGTCAATAATGATGTACGTTTGACAGTTTGAGAAAAAAATCCTGCACGTACATGTAATTTATTGGGTATAATTTACATGATACGCGAGTGGCAACGCCAATCACGCCCTCCGCTTTCCCTATATCACATACATACATACATACATACATATGTATATGTGCGTGTGTGTGTGTGTGCACAAGCTTATCAACATATTTAAGCGATTTATTAGCCGCTTGTTGAGCTTCGGCGCATTGAAGTGAAATTCTGAAATTCTCTCTTATGCGCGCTCTCTTGCATTGGCTATTCTTTCACCGCAAGCCAGCGCAACAACAATGCAGACCACGTGAGGGCTTTTGTGTATTTTCTCTTTGTAATCTTCTGCGTACTTTTTGTTCTTCGTTGCTGCTTTCTTCGCCACACTCTTAGGACAACAAGCAACAGCTATCGCCGCAGCACGAAACAGGCTTGCGAGTATGTGTGTGTGGCTTGTGGTGTGCGTGTGTGTTTGGGGCTATTTATGAGATTGTTGGGTAATATGTAAACTGAAGCAACCTACCTACCTACAATCGTTGTTCGGCATTCGCTTGTCCGCTGCTTCGTTGCTGACTCTCTGCTTCGCTCGTGCACATTTTTCGCTTTTCGTTATTGTTTTGATTACATTATTCTTAACTGCGGCGAAGTAAGAACGTTCGATGACCTTTTGCTGGAGGAACGTCGCTGTTTGCTCTTTTTTTTATACCGTGCTGTTGTTGTTGTTGGTGTTCTTTTTTCTTGTCGTTAATGCCGTTTGTTTGTTTTGTATTGCTTTGTTGTTCTTATTGTTATTGCCGTTGCTGGTGTGGCTAGCTGTTGGCTGTTGGCCATTGTTGCTGGTTCGGTTTCTCGACTAGCGGTACTTCTTAACTTGTTTTTCGACTTGGTAACGGCCGCTGGCATATTTATCCATATACATGTGTATGTGTGTGCGTGTGTGTGTAGATATGAATGCAGATATGTTTGCATTTTATTATTTCCCGCTTGCGCGTTGCCGTCGCCGGCGCGTTTGCGCTGCCGCTTTTTCTTGCCGGCTTGGATCGGCAACAGGGAGGTAGCAGCAGCTGTTGCTGCTGGGAATTGATCGTGGCCGCTGCTGCTGTTGCTGCCGCCGTCGCTGCTGGCGTATATTACGAAATCAACTTCCACACACACACACATATACATACAGTGGCGGACAAAAGTCTACATACACCCCCTGTTTTCTTCGATGTGAGAGTACAAAAAGTTTTTAGAAAAATGTATTTATACAGTTTTATGCTAATATTTATTATAATAGCAATTAACTAAAAAAAATCCATTATTTAACATAAAACAACAAATTTATGGAAGAAAAACTCAAAAATTGCTTTGACAAAAGTCTACATACAGTTCAAATCTCATACTTTGTACATTGTTATATTAACAGTAAGTAACGTTAGCTTTTTTCTTTTATTTCAATATGTTTATTGTTTGATATTTATTGAATTTAGATGTGGTTTAAACACTTTAATAGCTATAATGGCTCCGTGAAATGAAATATGAATTGATGTAAGAAATTTGGTGATAAATGAAAGAAAAGAAAAATAATCATATGGTGAAATTTCTAAAATTGTAAACTTGAGTCGAGCAACAGTACAGATAATTCTAAAAAAACTTTAAAAATAATGGTTCCAACGAAAATAAACCGCGCAGTGGACCCCCAAAAAAACAATCTCGTAGATACGTCAGCCTGATTCTCACGAAGTAGACCAAAATCCAAAAGTAAATGCTCCAAATATAGCCGAACGCATAGCGAGTACGTCACAAATGAGTATCCAACCAAGAACAATAAAAAAAAACTCTAATTGATAACGGATTCCACAGTAGAACACCACGGAAGAAACCTTTTATTTCTGAAAAAATCGGAAAATTCGTTTAAAGTTCGCCAAAAAACACAAAGAAAAGGAAATGGATTTTTGGAAAAAAGTTTCATTTACAGATGATTCTAAATTCACTCTTTTTGGTAGTGATGAAAGTGCTAAAATTTGATGGAAAACTAACGCCACGCTTGAACCGAAGAAAGTAGTATCAATTGTGAAGCTCGGTGGCGGCAGCGTAATGGTTTGGGGAGTTGTTGCGGCCTCTGGAGTTAGAAATTCGGACTTTATTGAAGGTGAAATGGACGGTTATAAGTATAAGTCTCTGTTGCAACATAATTTGAAGCCTTTGGTGGATAATTTAGGGATCGGTTCCGGTTGGATATTTCAACAAGATAACGATCCGATGCATGCGGCGCAAATTGTCAAGGATTGGTTGCTTTATTATACTCCAAGTCAATTAAATACACCACCTCAAAGTCCAAATATGAATATTATTGAACATGTCTGGGAGATTGGGAGCGTAGAATTAGAAAGAACCAAATTTCTAGCTCTGCTCTACTCTAAGAGCGCATATTGGTACCTTGGAACAGCATTACATTTGCAGCGTTGACAAAATTAGCAGAATCAATGCCACGTCGTATTCAAGCAGTTATAGATACTAAAAGGGACCCAACTAAATACTAAAACGTCTTACTAACTAGCATTTTTTTACAGTTTTTCGCACTGAACTAAGATATTTTTGTACTGTATGTAGACTTTTGTCAACACAATATTTGAGTTTTTATTCCATAAATTTGTAGTTTTATATTAATTAATGGATTTTTTAAGTTTGTTGTTATTAGAAAGAAGATTAGAATAAAACTGTATCAACACATTTTTCTAAAAAGTTTTTGTACTCTCACATCGAAGAAAACAGGGGGTGTATGTAGACTTTTGTCCGCCACTGTAGATCACATGCACACATCCGCTCGTTCATTTGATGAAGCTGTGGGAAATAAAAAATCGATTTTAATGTTTCCTCAATGCAATTTGTTTTCAGATTTTTAGCACTTTTTTTTCGAATATATTCCTTTAATTTCGTGAAGATTTGTTTCTTTGGATGGCACTTTTAATCGCATTTGAATAATCTGCATTAAATAATCGCATTAGCACAAATTAACGGACGGTGAAATGCAAATTACCGTTAAGAAATTTTAAAGAAGTTGATACGGAGCTGAAGAAATTAATTTTGCAAATTGTATACGTACGTACAATGTACATACATACATACATACATATGTATATATTTTTTCACAAATCGCTTTACGGTGCAAATTTACATATGGAAATATTGAAAGCGTGGAGTCCACAGTGGACCCATCGATTCAATTTCTCGAGAAATATTATCGTGCACTCGGAGCAACCACGCAAAGGCGATACTTTGGATCCTTAGCTGTCTTTGTGGTAAAATAGTATAGCCTTCGGATTCTCATCACGTGATCCTCTATTTTTTGGGGCGAAGAAGTGCAATTTAGACACAGAAAGTCATAATAAATAAACACCTTAAAGATGGAGATATGACAATACTGAATTGCCGAGCTCAACATTGAAAACTTGTCTTAAGTTCTAAGAACTAAGAAACTGATTTTATGTTTATTTTCTACTTGCTCTGGCACTACCAAAGCTTTTGTTTCTTACTAACCAAGCTCTCGGCAAATCGAGAGAGAATTGAGACAGTTTTTTACCGGTTTATCTAATTGGAATTTCGAAGAAAAGTAGTTATATTATCAGTTAGTCAAAGTATTATCTTAGAGCCATGTTTCCACCAAATGCAACCGATGAAATAAGCAGAAATAAATTCGGTATGTTAGGGCATCCCTATTTTGAGAGTAGCAAACGGAGACAAGCGCCTGGATCCGCGGAGTTTTTCTTATTTTTTTATAGTAGAAGGAATCATCGAAATCCGGTGTTTGGAACTTTAATCCGCTGAACCTAACCTACTCCCAAGTCAAGACTCTCCCAAGGAACCACCGGCTAAGTATTACTTCGTGGTCGCGCTATAAAATCCATGGTAGGATATCTGACGGGACACTTAGGCTTTTAGGAGGCCTATTAGGAAATATGGAATCCATAGCTTCTAATTTATATACAGAAAACCGGATTTTTATTTAACTTATTCGCCAGATCTGAATACCTGCATCGGTGTAGAGAAAAATTGAGGAATGTTTTGGAGATTTGCCATTTTCAGCAATGTTCACCGAAATATTTCTACAAGACAGCGATATTTTTGGACCCCACATTTTTTATATAGAGAAGAGCTTTCATACTTTAATTCATATTAATAGCCTTCCTCAAAAAGATCTCATAAAACCTATGTATCACATTGATAGATCATTTTGGAATATCCCAATGCATTAAAGAGTCTTTACTAACTTAAGGGAGCTGTAATTTGAACGATATTTTTAGATGTTTCAAGTTAATATTTTCGGTATTCTCAATCAAATATAACTGAGAACAAAAAAAGAATTTCTTAAATCAATTGGTTTACTCTCTTAGCAGCAAAAAACCACTTGAAAGGTGTTACAGCTGACTATTAGATGTGCTAATGGCTAAAGAAAGAACACCAGCCACAACAACACAACCAGCTGCCTTAGCGCTCCGCTGCTGACTTTACATTGCTGCTGCTAAAGCTGCTGCATGTCAGAATCTCGACTGCAACCAAGCCCGTGTCAGCTTGTTTTGGTTTTTCCTGTGCAACGGCGATCATGTGAACGGGCGAGCAGGAGTTTGGCCTTTCGGCAAATGCGAGCAACACGAACACCGCTGCGAAGATGCGCGAAGACAACGTTGGTGTAACGCCGCGACGTTGCGACAAAGAAAGAAAGGCGCTCTACCAATGCGGCTATCGTTGATGCCAGTTCGCCTGTATAGCTACCAATAAGTTGGCGCTTGTTGTTGTGCTCTTCCATGGCAGTCCCGCAGTCCAGCGCGGCGTAATGCTGTGCAGTGTGATCGCTTCGTCATATATTCGCGTCAAACAGTTGGAAAGTATCTTTTTAGTGTACAATTGATTGTCCAACAAAGCATCCGTGCACAAAATTTGCGCGAAAACGTCCAAATGATCGAGGGTTAAGTGACGCCCACTCGGTGGAAACAAGTTAGCGCAGGTTGTAGACAAAGTCAGGTGCGAAATATATGAAAATTTTGTTGCGCATGCGTATTTGACTAATTAGTGAAACACTCGGACAAGCACCAAATCCACCTGTGCGCCAATGTGTTAGTGTGTGTGCAATGTGTTTTCAAACATATACGCAGCATGTGTGAATGTGTGTGTCATGCTATACTTTATACATACATATATGTATACATACATATGTATTTGGTGTCAGTTCAAAGCAAAAAAGTGATTTGGAAATGAAAACTTAACTAATGTGAATTTAACTGTAAATTTTCTTCATTTTGCACTCTCACCACTGCTTTACGATCTTGTTGTGCGCTTATCATTCGTCATCACGTACAATCGATAAAATAAAATACTGTTATATGTTTAATGTGATGCAACGCTGCGATTTTATATTTTCATACACACACGCATACATACACATAAATTACATTAAATGCAATTACACAAGCACAAGAAAGTGTCACATAAAATGCACGAAGTTGCACGATCAAATGACCACGATCATAATAGTTATACAAACAGACATTATTTGGAGTGAAAGAAGTAATCACAAATCAAACGAGTATAATGCCCAGCACAATCAGAGGTGAGTGCTGTTCATATGTACAAACATACACATGTATGTGTTGCCTACAAAAATGGTATACTTATATGCATATTCATAAATATTTATGTATATATGTTTTTACGTAAAATTATATAAAATAATGTCATATATTATCTTTAAACAGCTTAAATCAAATACTATATATGAATTATTGTATTATTGTCAGCCAATTTTAATACTTTGTTATACACCATAAATATATATTATATAACAAACTATGACATAAAACGTATTGGGCAGACGACATTATTATAATTATGTTACCATCTATAACAACAAAAACATTTATTTTTATATTAGCAAAATCTTCAAAGTAAAGTTTCAAGACTTTATTTATGTTAACAAAAAAATACAGGGTTGTCATATATTTCACAAAACCAATGTAACAAAAATCTACAAATATAATACAGAATCTCCGAGCTTTAAGACCACATATGGATTGAACGAAACTAATTCATATCTTTGTGTCGATTTTTAGATGGTTCCAAAGTAAACAGGATTTAAAAAAAAAAACAGAAAATATTTTGTTTTCTGCTTCAATACAGCTTTTTGCACGGTCCAAAAGTATGCCGAACGAGTTTTTTTTAACTCGTTGGCCGGTATGGCCGCCAGTATGCCGGTGCAAGCCTTTTGAATGGCCTCTACGTCTGCATAACGCTTTCCTTTCATGAGCAAATTCATTTTTCCGAGAAGGAAGAAGTCTCACGGTGCCATATCAGATGAATACGGGGAGTGGGTAATGTCTAATATTCGTCCTAATAATCGTCCTTCGAATGTTGGATTCTGAGAAATTTTTTGTCCTCAATCAATTTGTGCGGAACAAACCATGCACACACCTTTCGTAGGCCCAAATGTTCGGTCGAAATGCGATATATCGATATTTTGGAGATGTTCAATTCCATTTCCATGAATTTAAAAAATGATTTCGGCCGATTTTTGATGAATTCACGCACAATTTCGATGGAATTTCCGGTGATCTCGGATTTTGATTGACTCACATGTTGATCGTCATTTATGTCCTCACGACCACTTTGAAAACGTTGAAACCACTCGTGTACTCTGCTACGGGATAGACAATCATCGCCATAAACTTGTTTCATCAATTGAAACGTCTTGGTAAAAGTTTTTCCAACTTTAAAACCAAATTTAATGTTGGCTCTTTGTTCCAAGCTCATTTTCGCACCGATAACACAAACATACTGACACTTAAAACGCAATAACTTCACTTCCAATCAATGAAATGTCATGAAATTCTCACTGGACAATTGATAAAGATAGCAGATTCTAACGCACCACCACATATAGATGGTGCCAGCAGGGGGCACTAGATTCAAAAAGTCCTGTTTACTTTGGAACGCATCTTGTATAAGTCATAAAAAGCAATTACTTTGTTGAACAATCATTTTATTCAATAAAAAATTAAAAATGTACTTTCACCGAATTTCATTACTAATCGCCGATTCATTTTTCTTGAAAGGAAATGCGCCTCAGAGTGATTTAAAATAGTTGTTAGATCATTATCCGATAAATACATCTTAAAATAGGAAAATGATTTTCGTGAATATTTGGCTTCTGTAAGGTCTTATTTAGGTCTGCACTCCGTTTCTCTTGATAGCGCTTCTTCATGAAGGAAATATCGTGATGGAACCTCTCGCCTTGTTCGTCACTCAGAGCACGCAAATGCACGTCGGAAGGAAATCCAGATGAGATTCCAGCATATATATGTACTTTAACACGTTCGCGGACGCAAACAATTTTAGAGAGCTGCAAAAATATACAGGCAATTATTTTTGAAACTAGTTGTAATATCCGAAATCTAATTATACATATATTATAAGAGTAGTCAGAACATCGTATTTTAACCGTTATATACTTACAATGAATGCTATAGCATCCACGACGATATAGATAATATTTTTCAACCATACATATTATATTAGAAAGCTTTGTATGGCGTTATAAGTTTCGCTAATCATTTCTTAAGCTTTTGGAATTTTCCGATTTATGTTTTCCCTGAAAAATTTAGGCAACATTCGTAAAATATTTCCAGGTTTTTTCCGATCATTCAGTTTTTTCATAGCTCTTATACTTTATCAGCTGCCACAGTGCGGATTCGAACAAGTTCCGGAGTAGAATATTGATTTTCTGATCGATTTTGAGGCTTTGGTAATGGCAGTTCGGCAGTTTGTAGGATAGGTCTGTTGGTCAAAGATAAGTTTGGAAACAGTGTAGTGTGCTTAGACTTGATTGTAATGGCTTTTGTTTGATGAAAAAAATAACAATCACTTAGATGATCTTTTTGTTCGGTCCAAATCATTTTTATAGCAAATCGCACATGTTTGGGTTCTTGTTGGTCCAACCTAATAGAGTACACGATCTTCATAAAGTTCAAATAAAATTTTTTTTCATACAAATACTTGATTTTGATCGAATAGTTTGTATGTCGGGTATCTATATCTTATACTAGTCGAATATCGTCGGTGCAGACAAATGAACAGCTTATTGAGGATCAATCCAGCTGCGCAAATTTTCAAATCAATATCTTACAGACTGAGGACTAACCACGTATGTACATATATACAGGCAGACGAACAGACATAGGGACATGGCTTATTCGACTCAGGTCCTTTTTTTTGCATTTTTTTTTATATTTATATACATATAAGAATATGGGCAATTCATCGTTCAAAAATGAGTTTCATGTTCAGACCTCAGCGGTTATAGACTTCCATTAACCCAAGATTAATCGAATTGAAAAATTTATAAAGTATTTTTTCTTTCACAAAAGATATTGTGTTTCTACGCCAAAAGTTTAAAAATATACTTATTTATACATACATATATCAATTCGTATTCATAAATTCATGTACGTACATACATACATGCAAATTACTTTCCATTAAATATTCCACACACGTAATGCGTTGAAAATCGTTGTTTACCGTTAATGTATGTTATTAAATTACGAAATTTCCAAACAAGAAGCAATTCAAGAAAAGACAGCAAAAGAAAGCGCGATAAGAACTCACATACCTGACGCCGCAAATTTACAGCTAACGGTTACATGTATATGTATGTACACAGCGCAGCTGCCATTTTAAATAGCCAACTGTAAGCCGAGGCTGGCGCTGGTGGGCCAAACGGGCGAGCTGGCGGCCTGAGCTGTGCTTATGAGTTGACCCGCTGTCAAATGTTTTCATCATCATTAACGCGAATAAGGTTAAAGAGAGAAATGCTGCTACGCTAATCCACCAGCCATTGATGGGGCAACTGGGCAACTGCAATTGCAGAAGAATCACGGACAATGCGAAAAAAGCACAAAAGAGGAAGACAAACAGAAAAAAATATAAAAAATGGCTAATAAGAAATCTGGAATCTGGAATCTGGCAAAGCAAGGCAAGGCGAGGCTCAACTAAAGCCTAACGAGAAGCAAACAACATTGCAGAGAAAAAGTTCAATTCATATAAGACTCGTTAAGGTGTAGCCACATGCAAGCCTACATGGAGCTAAGTGCATCAACGTTGCAGTTATGTATGCGCTGCCACCGCTGCCGTGTCATCAATCAAATGCATATTGAGTAATGCTGCGCCCAAGTTTTGCCGAAGAATTGGGAATCGCCAAAGAAGCAAAAGCTTACAGAAGAAAAGAAGATTTTGACGATAATAACCGATAGGCGGTGAAGACACGCTCCTCCGGTCAGTACGCAATGCAGCTGCTGCTCGACGCCCAAAGCACGCGTGTGTGTGTGTGTGTGTGCATTTCCCGTCATATATGCATGAATGTGTGTGTGTGCGTGTGTGCCGGTATGCAGTTGCCCGAGGTGTATCCCATTTTCGACGCAGAAGAAGACTTACTCGTTTCTGCCATGACAACACAGCCAACAGGAATTTATTCAGCTTTGTTATTGTTGTTGTTGTTTCATGTACACAGTTGTAATTGAACCGGTCGTTACTAATCTTGCAACACAGTTGCGCAACACAAAAACTCAGAATCAACGGTACTGCGCGCCATGACTCCACTAACGAATAACTGGTTATTTATGGTTGTTGTTGTTACTGCTTAACTGGAGTTGTTAGCTGGTTAGTCGGTTGGTTGGTTGGCTGTTGCTTGCTGGATGTGTGGAAAAAAACTGGGGCTTTATTACGGGACTTTTACTACGTTTGAGTGAACAGGTTTGGCGACTACTCGCCGACGATGACGAAGTCGGAGAAATGCCTGCTGCAGAAGAAGAACGAAAACTGCGACTATGTATAGTCAGCGCGCCGCAGCAGCAGCAGTAAGGCCGATGGCGACATCCGAAGATGGTATGCAGCAAATGCAGCGCAAAAACTTGCCTTCCTATATACTTGTAGAAGTGTAAGAACGAACGTTTGGCCAAAGTTGTGCTCGCGCAGAATTTGTCGCTGGCACTTGGGATGTCAGAATGCCATTGAGCAGCAGCTTCGGTGTTGGCAACATCAGCAACAGGAGCAACAACAACTATGTGTGTATGCGCATATTTACAAGCGCTAGAGCAGCAAGTTGCGGAATGTGCGCCGCGCATGCGTGCAACTGTCTATTCCAATTTGCACGCGACTGCTGTCGATGTGCACTTGTGCGCCACAGTCATACATACATTCATTGTTTTTCCTGCTACCTGCGCTTGCAGAGTCACTTATCACGACGGCGCGCATGCATTTTGTGATCTTCTTACCTCGTCTTCGTCGCGCTGTCGTCTTCTGCGCTTAATGGCACATTCTTTGGCAATAACAATATCAATTGAAATCGCATCCCGAGAAACAGCTGGGGATGGCTTTCTAAATGCCTGCAATGATAGCGTTTTAATTTGAGCGGCGGAAATTCCTGTCACAGGCAGTTTTCCACATTCATGCACATAATCGGCATTGTTTGTATATATGTATGTATGTTCACGGATGCATATGTGTGTTTTATATTGCGATGAGAGGGCGTGCATTTTATTGAACATCTTTTATCTTGGAATACAATGCGGTTTCTACTTCAAGTATTGCATAATAAACCCCTGGCTTAGATTCACCAGGTGCGCACAATAGAAATATTTGTTTCATATGAGCCTTCGTCCCAGCACAATAAAGTAGATTATTGACGTCGTATATTTTTTGATTTTACATATGTAGTTCCAATAGAAATTTCAGCTTTTTCGAGTTTCTCTGCAGCAACGAAAATACTCAAGGGTTGAGTTTTTGAAATTTTCTGAGTGAATTCAAAATAAGCCAGAGTCTCTTAAGGGGTCATACACATTTAAAAGACCGAAAAGAATCAAATTTTACCTAAATTTTTCTTAGAAAACTTTTAAATTTATTACTTCAAACATGTATACCATATTATGGTATCTTTTAACTACATTTTAAAATTTAGTATTGATAAAAATGTTTATTTGGAAAGAAACTGCAGCTGATCTCCGGGAGCTCCTCTCAAAGAAAACTTTTTGCGGTGACCACTATACCTCTGAACTGGATTCTCTGAAATTAAAAAAAAAAAAAAAATAGAGTCCGTGTCGACAGCAAAACTTTTTACAGGATCATCAGATATCTCTCTGAATTCATTTATAAATCTGACACATTGACCAATATTTTCGGTCAAAGGTCAACTACAAATAGTGGAGCTCACATATTCTACAAAAGTAAAAGATAGAAAACGACCCGATATTTTTCCTGCTCTTTTGACATTTCTCTTCAGTAAGATTTGTTATTTCATCATGGAAGGATATACGATCCAATATTGAGTGGAAATTATAAAAATTTGGAGTCAGTTGCCCCAACTTTAAGAGCGCTACGTCCAATTTATGGTCATCATAATCGTCCTGTCAGATCAAGAATTGAGCGTCTAGTGGAAAATTTGAATCCGCTGGCACAGTACAAAATGTTCTTGGCCTACATCCTTACAAGATCAAACTAGCGCATTCGTCGTATGTTTGTAAAATGGGCTGAGCAACAACTTGAAAATGATCCAAATTTTCATCGAAAAATCATCTTCCCAATTATGCTCATCTGGCTTAATGATTTCGTCAATAAGCAAAATATACGTTATTGGTCTAGATGAGTCACCATTGCATCCCGAAAAAATTACGGTTTGGTGCGTTTTATGGGCCGGCGGCGTCATTGGGCCGTACTTCTTCCGCGATGATCAAGACTGACACGCTATCTGTGAATGAGAATCACTACCGATCAATGATAACCGAATATTTTGGACCCGAATTGGATGGACAATGTATGGTTTCAACAGAACGGCGCCACAAGCCACATTGGTTTGGTGAACGTGTTATCTCACGAAATGGTCCAGTGAGTTGGCCTTCTCGGACTTCGGCCGTCGTTAGACTATTTCTTGTGAGACTACGATTGATGAACTTCGTAGGAATATCGAACGTGAAATTGCCGCATTTTCGGCAGGAATAAAGAATCTTATTGATATCCTAAACAGTTTTTCTTTTATTTATCTCTTATTGAAAAACCTTATACAGTAATTATTATTTTATCTAAAATCAATATTTCCCCATCACGTGATTTTTATCCCCCCCCCGAACTACGCCTTTTCAAATTTTCGTGTATTAACATGGTGCGGTCAATGCATAGATAAATAAACATTAAAGAAATACTAACAAAATGTAGTTGGTAAACAATTTCCCATAAGCTCTCCGTGCGACGCACCTGAATTTAAGGGTTGAAAACTCACCATTCAACAATATTATCAACAGCTAGCAGCAACAACGCCGAAGCCACCATTGCCACCACCACTACGACTGATAGGATTTCCAACTTTTCCTTGCTCGCTGCACTTGGCATTATGCCTACTAACCCTATTTTCCAGCAGCGAGTCCTATTTTCTACACATGGAATTTAGTTCAACATGCTGGCGCTCGTGCCCACCACAGTCTTGCTCTCCACAATATTCCAGGAAACACACACACACAAACACATACATATAACAGTAAAGTGCATACTCGTGCGAGTAAACGAAAACGAAGCAAAATGATAGTCGTATCCGACGAGTAAGGACGAAAGCTCGCTGTGTATGCAGGTAGACACATACACTCGTACATATAACTGTACATATGTTTATCGGTTGGTAGGTTAATTTTTTGCCATGCGAGCGAGCGGCAATGCAAGGGTGAGGAACTTTTCTGTGAAAATCACAATAAATACAACCGGAAATTTAATATGGAATTATGAATGAAGCTTAAAAAGGAAAACGGTAATTTAGTTAAATTTAAAGAATCGAGATATGAAGGTTTGAAATAAAAAGGGTATAAAAGAGTAATGATTTCAAAAGTAATTCAGTAAAATTAAATAAATTAAATGGACATTAAAAATAGAATAATGACAATGTAATCATATATGTAAATTTAATTAAAATATATATTTAATTAAATTATATTAAATACCAAAAAAAAAACAGAAAAAATAAATCAAAATTAAAATTAATATTAAAGTGAAAATAAAAATTTTATTAAAACTAAAATCATAAAATTTACTAAATTATTCTAATTAGAATAAATAATAATAATATAAAATGTTATAATATAAAATCACATAAAATTAATAATAATAAAAATAAATAATTAAAATAAAAAATACAATTAAATTATTTAACTAATTTATAAAAATAATTAAAATGGTATATCAAAAAGAGAAACAAAATAAACCAAAAATATAATTAATATTAGAGTGAAAATAAAAAATATATTAATAGGAAAAATTAACATCAAAATATGTTTATTATAAAAATAATTAAATTAAAAACAATTAAGTAAAATTAACTAAATACATATGTATATTAAATTAGTAGAGTAAATAATATTAATATAAATTTACATAAATTTAATTAAATTAAAAAAAAATTATTTAAAATAAAAACAAAATTATAGTGAAAATTAAATTAAAATCAAATTACAATAAAAATAAAAGTAAAAGATAAAATTAAAACTAACATTGTAATTAAAATACAAATAATTAAAAAAAAAATAATTAAAATCAGAAAAGAAAATTCGATATAAATAAAAATTAAATTATAATTAAAATTAAAACTAAAATTAAATTACATTATATTCATACACCGTAAAATAATAAAATATTATAAAATTATGTCAAAATAAATTTTTTTTTTTATTCATAAGCAGTTAGCAAAATTTTTTTTATCAAATTACTATTTATTCATGTTTTAGTAATTAAAATTAATTAATATTTAAACAAAAGAAATATTTTATAAAATAATATCTAATGTAAATTAAATAAAAATATGTAAAATCTACAAAAAAAAATGTCTCAAAAGAATATTTTTTATAAAACACGTAAATTGACAAATTTGAACTAAATAAATTTTAAAGTAAGGATGAAACTTGAACTACATATGTATATTTCAGATTGCATGTTTTCCTACCACTTTAAATACATATTGTGTCCTCCCATTAAAGTAACTACAACAGAAAATTACTGAAAACTTAAAAGCACACTTCCAGGCGCACTGGAAGCGCTTTTGTGTGTACAACACAACCGTCCAATGGCTAAGGGGTGGCGCAGCAAGACACCGCCATTCGTATGTGCGTGTGTGTGTGTGCGTCCTTGCTTGCGCGCTGCACTGTGCCACAAGCGAGTATTTTCCTTTTGCTGCAACGCGGCACAACGTTCGTTCGGTCGTGCGCTCGCAGGCCCGCAAAACAGCTGCTGTCCATCGAACGCTTGCAATCACACACATACATGTGTAGTTTCGCGAAGTCGCAAACGAATTTACAGTTATAATTTGTCTTACTAAAAGGCGACTTTAAGTGTTTTATTTTTGCTGTGAATTGTGATATATTATTGTTAATGAGAACTTGCAAAGAACAACTTTTCATTCGCGAAATCTCCACGGTGTAGCGCAGTTAGGAGCGCATTTGCGCACAGCTGTGATTTTTGCTGCCACCGAAACGCACCCTTCCACGGGAACGACAGGCAGAGCGCAATAAAACAACAAAGAACAACAAAATGAAGTGCAAATGTTAGCGCGCTAGTGTGTGTGTGTGTGTGTGCGGGCGCGCTTGTGTGACAGTGAACTAAAAATCGATTATCAATACGAATGATGCACCCATTGTTGTTGGAGCACACTTCGTTCACACCAACGAATACGACGACGACGGCGACGTCATTGTGCATGGTGAATTGCAGTTGTTGTTGCCAACGCCGCAACTGGCGCCTGCACCGCCCCAACCGCCTGGCCGCCATCCTCCGACGGCGCACTATTGCATACAGTAAGGCGCACAGCAGATGCTTTGCATATCCAACGTCTTGGAGGCTAAAATTCCACCAATTCCAATTATTTTGACATATCGGTCCATATTATAGATTGCGAGCGCCTCGTGTTTGTGCGTGTGTGTTGCTACTATAATTTACTTAATCGCTTCGTTTGCGGTACACAGCGCGCGCATCGTATTGCAATCGCTGGCAGCGTACATTGTTGTTGTAACATTATGTATGCACTGCACCGCCACCCGATGCGTTACCATTCCAGCTGCCGAGCGCTGCGTACAACGGCGAATGCAAACGCGCATATCCTTGTGCAATAGCGAAAATCCAAAGGAAGTGTCGCAGCGACCAGCAGCAATGGCAGCAGTGCAAAAATTCTCGATTGCAATGCAGCAACAGCAACAGTAGCAGCAGCAGCAGCAATAGGAAAAGCTCAGTGTGTGAATTGTGAGCAATATTGCTGGGAAAATTCAATGAAAATTGGAAGATTGCAACAGCAGCAGCGGGCGCGGAAGCAGGAGCGGGCATTGTGCAAATTGGTGCGTGCAAAATATTTATTAAAGACAATGCAAGTGCTTAACACACACACACATGGACATAAAATGTGAAGTGAAGTGAATTGAATGTTGCAACGCAATTAAATGGAAAAGCTTGTGTGTATGTGTGCTGTGAAAATTTAAGCTAACAAAAGAACACAAAAAAATTAAAGCAAAATTGAGTTGGTATAGTGTAATTTCGAAAAACTGACGGACTGCAGTCGCATTTTATGTATGAACACTCCCACACACACACGCATAAAGGCAAGCGAAATATTGCCAGCAATTTTCATTAAGCAATTTACTTATAAACTTATTTTAAAATTACTCTAAAAATGCAGAAAAAAGTATAGATAAAAACAAAAAAACACTAACTACAACAGTCGTCGTCGTAAACTATCGGTAACGGTGCATCGGTGGATTTCGGTGAATCGCTTGCTGCTTCGAGTCGTTGTCGTCGTGGTCGGTGCAGCGTCGTTGTTCTTAAGTGCACTTAAAAGGCTGATTTTTTCTTATTTTGATGTTGTGCTTCTACACTCGTATAGACTCGTTTAAAACAACAAAAAAGTAAAAACAAAAACAAATCAAAACAGTAATAAAAAATAAAAAAAAGAAAACAGAGACAAAAACAGCAAATAAACAATCGAAAAGAATTCTATCAAGTGACTTTAAATAAAAAAGGAATAAAATTACTGAGAAATCTAAGACTTTTACGACTGACTGACTGACGAGTATTTCAAATCTATACTAAATAAGTTCATAAAACCCGCACGAAATTCACCACGAAAAACAATGCATCCAAACAGTTAAATCTCGTTGTGCAAGCGCTAAGCAAAACACTTAACTAAAACCTTTCGGAAGGCAAAATTTCAGCATTCAAAAAAACTTTTAAATCAACTCTAGCGACGGGAGGATTTTGTGGCCGATTTTGAGGTTAATTTAAATGAAATGAAATTAATGTGGCACAGTGTTGAGGCTTACAGTGTTTTAGTGCCGACAACATTTATTAAAAGCAAGTTGTGAATGCTTTAGTTACTCCTTTGTTTTTAGTTAATTTGAAAAAGCCAGTAATAATAGCATTTTTGAGAAAGTGTTAAAGTACAAACAAAAAATTTTTGAAAAAAAAAAAATTTTCCTAAAAAAATTTTTTTCCTAAAAAAATCTTTTTTTCTTAAAAAAATTTTTTTTCTCTTAAAATATTTATTTTTTTTCTGAATTTTTTTAATAATTTTTTTTTTATTATTATTAATTAATTAAATTTTAAATTATTTAAATAAAGTTTTTATTTTTTATTTTATTAAATTTTTACTTTTTTTAAGTTAAATTTCTAATTTGAATTAATTTCTTAATTTATTGATTAAAACGTAAGGAACTATAGTCAAGACATGTCAATTATGAGTTAAATATTTCAACTCTTTAAACAAATCTTAATTCCTATAACTAACTATGAGTGTCAGCTTTATTTTTTAGTACAGGGTGCCACGCCTTTTACTACGGTAGGCTGCAAAATACTTACAGGAAGCTAAAATAAGCGCTCAGATATTCATTTTTATCGATTTCGCACTTTATTTGAGTGAAAAACCCCAATTGTAAAGCAAAGATTTTAGACCAAACTTGCTTTTTTTTGTCGTACTAAAGCACTTCATGAACAAAAATGGTTTTTCGGTTTCGGAATTACCACAAATTGGTTCATTAAAGCCATCAGGCAGTGTGAGCGGCACCGTGACTAACATCAAACCATATTCAGTGTAAATCTTCTTCTTTATTGGCTTAGATACCGCTTACGCTGTTATAGCCGATGCAAATTACCACTATCTTTCCGAGTTGTTCCAGTGTTAGGCCATTCGTGGCTAAATGCTTTACCTTTTCAATAAGATAATCAAAATTTGTGTCTAACCAATTTAATTGGATGGCATATACATAAATGTCAACAGTTATTTAAAGTTTGCATAAAATGATGGCGCACCCTGTATCTTTCAGTCAAGTCACACATCCAAGACAGTAAATGGGAAAACTGAGTTGTTAGTTCTGTTTGGATATGAACTATGTACATATTTTTGTATAGAGATAGATAGACATAAAAAAAAAATTAAATAATTAATAATTTAATTAAATTCTTAATTTCTTAAATTAATTTTTTAATTTTAATTTATTAATTTATTAAAATTTAAAATTTTTTTAAATTAAATTTTTATTTATTTTTTTTGTTTCAAGAATGTATAATTAATTTTGTTTTTTTAATTTTCTAAGATAAAAATTAAATTTTTTATTTAAACTTTTATTTTTAATTAAATTCTTAATTTTTTTGATAAAAATTTTAATTGTTTTGCTTCAAGGAAGTAATAAAATTTTTAATTTTAGTTAATTTCTTAATTTTTTTGATAAAATTTTTAATTTTTTTTTAATTTTAACTTTCTTTTGTTTCAAGAAAGAATTAATTTTTTATAAGATAATAATTATTTTTTTAAATAAATTTTTAATCTTAATTAGAATCTTATTTTTTTTTATAAATATATATTTTATTTTTTTGTTTCTAGAAAGTATACTTGAACTTTTTTTTACTTTTATAAGAGAATTTTTGTTTTCGAATTTTTTGTTGAAAACTAAAAAATTTATATAAATCTTAACTGTTACTATATACTTTTCAACAGCAGCGGCGCGAAATTTTTCGAAACGAAATAAATAACGGAACTATAAATTTTAATTCCATGTTACTTTATGACCAAACAGTGAAAAAATTCAATTCAGCAGCTGTTAATAAAACAATTGAGTGAATAATTATGCAAAAACAATTTTCACAAAAAAAAATTTCACCAAGAAAATAAAAATTTTGAAAACCAGCAAGTTAAACTGAACATTATTTCATTAGCGCATAATCCACCAAAAACAGCAAAATAAAATATTAATAAATAATAATAAATTAACCAAATAGTATTGAAATAAATAGTAAACTCACAAAAATATAACCTAAAAACCAAAATTCAAAACCCAAACTATTCGCAGCTTAAAATTCAAAATCTCCATATTAAACTTCAAAATCTCCATATTATACTTCAAAATCACCATATTAAAGTTAAAAATCTATCAGTGTTGCATTGTTACCCAAACTGCCAGCAAAATGAGTGTGTAAACCGTGTAATGGAAAAAAGTAAAACAAAAGTCATAAAAAATCATTAAAAATAAGCGTGTAAATTATACAATTAATTTTAGTAAAAAAAAAATAAAAAGTCAATATTTTCATTGGCAATTCAAATAAATATAATCACATTACATATAAGTATGTATATTAAAGTTCTTTGAAATAAACGATACACCAAATAAATATAAAATACACACTCGTATATACAACTATATCTAAATACATATATACATTATAGTATACGTATATAATATATACAATATATAAATTAAATATATTAAATTAAAATTGTGCATATTTCACTCTACTTGTACTGGCATGCAAATGAAAAGACTATTCCGCAATTAAAATATATACATATTTATTTAAATTATAAAAAAAAAAAAAATATTTATTTAAAATATATTTAACGCGCTAAAAATACATACTTACATACATATGTACATACTTATGTAAGAATCCAAGCAGAAAAATTAAAACTGTAATTTAATGGAAGTTTATAAATAATTACTACTAAAGTGCATATAAACATACACATGCATACATATACGGTAAAAATATATAATGCGCCCGCAAATAACTGTTCTTATCACCCGCTAATGGAAAAAGTGTAAAAAATGCTTTATGCAACATATAAATCAAAAAATGTACCTTTATGCACGCACATACCTAAGTACATACACACAGATATAAAAAATGTATGTATATTCACCACAAAAAGTTGCAGTTAAATGGTAAATGAAATATTTATGTGAAACAAAGATAAAAACAAATATATCAAACTAAAACAGCGCCATTAACAATTGTGTTTTTCATATGCAAGCACATACACACATGCATAAATAATGAAATCCATGTATAATGTGTACAGATGTGCGTAAGTGCTTTTGTGAATGCGTAAACGTCAGTTGTACGCGTGTTTGTGTGCTTGAAAACACGCATTAGTGTGCGTATACTCATATACTTATGCAGTGCAAAGCTTCTTGTATAATGAATGTAAACAAAAAACTGCAAGGCATGCAGTGAGTGACACAGCCCGTACACTTTGCGCTGACACTTGCACTTGCTCACTCTCTCAGAGATACGCACATGCATGTACAAACATGTACGCATATGTAAGTGGAAGTGCGTGAAAAAGTGAATGAAGACAAAAGGAAATATTTACAATTTTAAAGTTTTAGAAGATTTTCGTTACCTAATACGAACTTTTACAGTTATGAGTGAATTTTCACGTGACACGAACTGGGAAAATATGGAATACAGCCATTTTTCTACACTCAATAAAAGGAATTTATGCATTTAGTACGGAAATTGTGGTGAAAATATATTGAACTCGTTATATTAAACAGAGCTGAGTAAACAGTGGCGCTCACACAAAGCGCAGATACAATAATGTAATGGTCTTACTAAAAAAAAATCAACAACATTAAATTTACCATTTGAATTATTGCCACCTGAGACTAAACGAGGTGAAATACGAAGTGTCAGTGGATCGAATATGATAACACGAATTACGCACGCAGTGCAGAATTTGCAGTTGAGTCCCTTAATGCAACAAGATAAGAAGCAAATTTGAATGGAAAGTTCGAAAATTTGTCTAACGATATTTCAATATCATTTGCTGACTTTTAATGCAGTCAGGTAACAATAAAAATGTTGGAAAAGGAATTGACGTTATAATAACTGTGAAAAAATATACATACATATGTATGTATATGTGCATATGTATTGTCAACAGCTACAAATACAATATCAAAATAATAATAATATATATGTATTTGTATGTGTGCACTCACGTTCATTCACGCAAGCGCATTGGGCATATAATTGCAGGGTGGCAACCCTCCCATTGCCTCAAATAAACATATATAACAAATACAAATGCAAGAATAAATACAGCGGATATTATGGACCAACAAAAAGAACAACTTTGTGAATATTTCAAGTTTTATGGCTCACGAAGGACTCACGAGGACTTTGTAAAGCACAGAAGGCAGAAAAACGTTTGCAAAAAATAGACTAAAACCTAATTTGCACACAAAACTCAATAGAAAAGTATCATAAAAGTATATCATAAAACGTTGCACTAAATAATACTCACTAAGTAAATGTGAAACAAGCGCTTGGAATAGTCTGAACACCACAAATTGACTGAAAACAAAACTAGATTAACGCACATAAATGCACATAAAACCAATTTCACGCATTTCAATACAACATTTTTAATGAGAGTAGTGAAAAAAGTTGATCCATGAAACACTCACGAATTTTTAAGAGCACGAAACTAAGCGAAAACGCAGTGTGAACAGCAAAAGCTTCGTCTAATTAGCGTAAACGCGATTAAACCGACGTAAAAGTCACACACGCGCACTGAATAAATAGATATACTTACATATATACGTAGTAGATTAAAGATTAACAAAAAGAAAACACGATTCAACGCATTTTAACAAAACGCACAAAACACGGAGGGAGCATGCTGCATGCAACCCTGCCCTTAAAGTGGAAAGCAAAACGCCACAAAAATAACTAAAGTTTAGAATAAAATCGAAGCAATAGCAGCACAACAACAACAGTATACAAGCAACACCAAAAAGACTTTTTAAGCACCAAGTTCAAACGTCGTGCGTCAGCTCGATCTCATCATACACATAGAAAACCAAAAAAAACAACGCATTTAAATGTTGCCCATCGACTCGACACTCGCAGCAAGCTCTGCTAAAGTGTCGCATAGCTCACCGCCCTACACGCTGCGCTGCCGACCGTCACGCAATGCCAGCAACGTCGTGTTGATCACGCAACAACAACAGCCGGACAACAACAAGTGCGGCGCTGGACGCACGTCGGACGATGCCGCCAATGTCAGCACCACTTCGGTGCATGTGCACAGTGGCAATGGCAACAATAACCTCCGTGCAACAGGTGTCACGACATTGAGCAATGACAATCCGGGCGGCGGCGGCAGCAATGGCAATAACAGCAGCAGCAGCGTTCATTCAGCAACGAGTTTTCGCAACAAAATGCCATCGATCTCAATTATACCGTTGCCGGTTAGCAGCGCAGCGGCCACCATTGCCAGCTGTAGCGGCACAACGACGAGTACGAGTGTGGTGCGCACCGTGACCACCTCGAATAAGGCGACGTCGCCGCCGCCGCTTTTCAATTCACCGCCAAGAAGCAATAACAGCGGTAGCAGTGGCATGCAGCCGCAACGTCCACTGTTGCAGCATCAGTATCAGCAGACGGACAAGTGTACCATATTGAAATTCGATGTGGTGCGTAAGCCAACTGTTGCTGCGACAGCGGTCGAGCAATTATCGCGCAACGTAATTGCCACGGCGCCGAAAGCGCAAACCACGGCCACATCAACGGTGACGAGCGGCATGGCGTTTTCGGCGACGAGTGTTGCAAGTCGCCAACAACAGTTGCAGGCATTGCAACAATCCATTTTCGATCATGAGATGTCCGATGACGCCGAAGCGGATGCGGAAATTGCTGCGCTGCATCAGCAGGTGTTGAGTGGCAATACAACAAGCACACTGGCTACGGGCAGTCAGCCCATTATCGTAAAAATTGAGCCAGCGCAGTCGTTTCACATCGTCGATGAATCGGATACGCGTGTGTTGAGCTTGCCGCTCTCGGATGCGGATAAAGTTGGTGCGAGTTGGATTGATCTGAAGGATATTGCGGGCTTGCAGACCACCTCGGCCACACTGGTGGACGTGTGTTTCGATTCACCGCCTGGTTTGCTGCCAGTCAGCACGAATACGTCCACATCGACGGCCGAAGCGGTGGTGCAGACGGTCGTTGAGTCGGGCGGCATTAGTCATACACAAGGCGCTAAGAAACGTCAGTTGGTTGTTAAGCAGATATCGGTAGAGCAACCGGCAACAGCGGCAACTATTATTGAGACTGTAATCACACCTGCTACGGTTGTAACGGCAACGGCTACGGCTACGACATCTACGGCATCCGGTACGTCTACGGTGTCGCGGTTCAATGCTAGTGAACGTGTACAACAGCAGCAACAATCGCAGCAGCAATCGCAACAACAGCAACAGCAATTGCAACAGCAGCAGCAACTTCAGAATAAAGGTACCTCGGCAGCGGGTACTGCATTAACACCGTCCTCATCAACTGGACTGAATGTCGGTGGAGCCATGACAGGTTGGTGCTACTCAATTAAAGTTGATATTTGCTAAAATATAATAACTGATAATAATCATATTTATTTGTTTGAAGTGTATTTGCGAAATACCCTATTAGTTTCACCAAAGACACTGTGTTGATGTTAGGAAATTTACTTCCCGAGTATTCACATAATAAAATACTATATTTTCAAGATATGGAGTTCCTTAATGTTACTTCATTTTTTTTGCTGTTCTCAAAGTATCCTTGCCGTCAGCTGATTTCACGGCGTTGAAATGCTATTAGCTTCTTTCTCACTTTGTCCTGGCTTATTGGTATCGCGGTGGCTGCGACTAATCTACATGTTAACTAACTTTCGGAATCGCGAAAAACTGTAACGCCGATGAGCCTACTAAAAAGTCACTCTTTCTCCAATGTAATCCGATGAAAACAAGTCAACAATCCGCAGTATTTTTGCTTTCGAGCCCTACATATGTAGCTTGATTTTCCTTGAGCTAAGGGATCGATGGTCAAAAACTTCTTCTTATGCGGCTGTTTGACTTTTTCTGGGTGGGACCAGCATGATGTCTATTGCACTATTTGCACTCAGCGAAGTTCATCCTGATTTTCTTTAGTTCTACATGTTGGAATTTTAATCGAACACTGCACATGGTGACGTCGGAAATTCTTTGTCAACGCCAATTGTCAAAGTTTTGCTAGAAACTTATCGACATTCGTTGAAAAGCACGTGTAAATCCTTCGATAAACCGAACGAATTGGCTAAAATCGATATTACTGCCTGAACGAATTTGGGAAAGGTTCAAGGCGTTTTGTCGATATTTGAGCACAGTGAATGAGAGAGGGGAGATGGAGCAATTTATACCGATCCCAGAGATTTCAGGAAGACCCGATGCTCTGCAACAATTTTTAGGCACAAAGACACACTGTTATGAATAAAACACGCTCTCTTATTTTTATTGGGATAACTCACATATTGGCCGATTTATGCGGTACAAAGTCACCGAGAAGTTCGATAATCTTATATTAAGTACATGGGAGCTAAGGAAACTATTGGTCCGATTCAACCAATTTTTGACATATGTATGTAGAGACATATCATACATTTAGTTATTGATTTATCGCGCTCACCAAATTTGGTTGTTGTAGCTTAAGTGGTGGCACATTAAACTTGTTGGAAGGCGGAGCCCCGCCCACTTTTCCAAAAATGTTTACCCAAAGGTGACCCAGCTCTGGGATAGTCAAATTCGACTTACTTAAGAGTAAGAAATTACAAGAAAACTAAGTAGCTTCTTTAGACCAACACTGGACTACACATTATATCGTATGTATATATTTTTCCACTCATTAGAATATATGGTAGGTTGGTTGGAGTGCAGCCCTTTTGTATTTCGGGCTCAATTAGCACTAGCTGTGCTATTTTGGTGCACTAGTCGTAGAATTTTATGTTATTGCTATCAAGTTTCCTCTTCTCTTTCAAACCATTTTGTGGTTTCGATGAAGCAACTAATGTCCGATATGCATATTGTAGCCATCCATTCAAGGTTTGGTGCTTGATGGATTCCAAGTGTTCTGTGTCGGATCTGCGATAGGCCTGGGCATTCACAGAGAATGTGGGAAATTGTTTCTTTCTTCCCTACTAGTTCGCAGCCTCGGCAGATGTTGTTGTAGGGCATACCCATTTAGAACGCATGTTCTCCAAATTGCCAATGCTCTGTTATAGTAGTAGTTAGTCTGTAGATACTGTTTCTGGACCTATTTAATAAGTCGTTAATTCTTTTTTGGTCATATGTTGGCCATATCAGTTTAGTTGTATTGAATTTTGTTACATTTTTCCATTTATTGTTTGCTAATTGTTGAAAATGTAAATTGAGCTCTCTCCTGATCGATCCTGGCGGGCTTGGTATCCACTCAGCCTCTGATTCGTTTAGGAGAGCTCCTGCTTTTGCCAACTCATCCTTTTTTTCGTTGCCGAAAATGTTCATGTGCTCGGGAACCCAGATCAAATCTAGGTGGAGCTTGTCTTCTACTGAGCTCAGTACATTCTTGCAGTTAAGGGCTGTGCTGGAATTAGTCATGGGCGAAGACAAGGCCAGGAAAACCGCCTTACTATCCGTGTTTATAGCTGTTTTATGTATTCTCTCGCAGTTATCGAATAGAGCTTCGCAGGCCTTCTCTATGCTCAGTATTTCCGCTCAGAAGATGCTAGCCGATAAACGGATAGAGAAAGAGATGTCCAAATTGTCAGAATATACTCCCGTGCCTACTCCGCAGTCCATTTATGTATATAGAAAATTTATTATCTGGAGAGATCCAGAGGCTCTTTGTTAGTCTTTAAAATTGCAGTTTCAGAAGGATAATGTTGAGTTTTAATACATATTTGTGCCAGATATGTCAAAAGTTAAAATTCTTATAAAGTCCATAAGGCTTTATACATATATTAATGCAGTATATTGACATTTCGGCGAACGTGTATCCTAGATAGACCTAACAAATAATAGCTGACGTTGTCGAATCAATAAGAACTATCTTCGATAAATAATTTCTTTGCTCGCTCGTGAATTGTTTCAAGAGAATATGCAGATACCTCACTAAAGTCAAATGACCGTTATCTTCAATGCTACCAACTTGCATATTTTGGATCAGCTTTCCAATGTGAAGGACTCAAAAAAACAAAATACAAGTTTCTTTTCTTCTCTGATTTGATAAACCTAACACTTAAAATCAATTATAGCAGTTTATCAAGAAAAGAAAACCCAGCGGTTATATCGTTCTTTACCGCCAAAAAAATTAATTTCTACATCCAGAAAGAATCGTAGCATAACTGCGCATGTGTCAGAAGACATGTTAGCACGGCGTGACACCACATGTGCAGCTTACATGTTGGAACAACGGGTATAGATTGTTCGATTCGCTACTCTCCAACGATTTCTAAATAGCTTAGTAAAGAAACAATCTTTATCCAACTCTGTTACTATGCAGCCGTGGTACAAAAGAGGTGGAAAGGGTCACTTATTGTGTTTTTGTTACAAAGCATTAGAGAAAACGCTGATCCTTCATTAGAATATTTATGGAGATTAATTGCTGCCACAAAATTCATCTACAATATTGTTACCAATAACCGACTAATAATATTTAAACACTACAAACAGCAAACATAATCACCTTAAACATCTAGCTGTAAATGTCTCGAACTAGTGGCGAAATTATTTAGTTATTAAAGTTGATTCGTGTGGAAAATCGTCTTACCCGTTCGCAAAACCGTACTAACTGTTCAGCACATTGCGCGAAATATTAGTTTAACGATCACCGAAAAATCAACATAATTAACTTATAAATTGAAACTGTTCTTTTGTTGTTACTTATGTGCACGTGTTGTTGTAATTGTTGTAATTTAATTGCAAAATCATCAACAGCAGCAACATTAACATGCCATTGCCTGGTACACGCCCCGCGGCCACTTGCTCTACAACAACTGCAGGCGAACTGCTGAGCAACGTAACAGTAAGTAATGCCAAGCAATTAACTAGAAAACAACAAAACACACACAAATAAGAAAAATTAAGAGAAAAAAAATAAAAAAAAAACAGTAACAAATGAGCAGCAAAATTAGCAAACAGCAGAATGGAGTTTATAAGTATGTATGTATGTCTGTATATATATATATATACATATGTATGTGTGTGTGTTGAAGAAAAAATTAAGAACTGCAATTTCAACCTGTAAAATAACACACGTAATCGCAAAATCCCCAAGAAGATTTCTCCATGTTCTTACACTCACCAACACACACACACACACGCAGATATTTGCGTGCTCGCCTGTATGAAATGTACCGCTGTGCTGTGTGTGTGTGTGTGTGCGTGTTTTGGTATGAGTGCAAACATTTATTGGCTATTCACCTTTGCGTGGTGCGCTTTCAAGTGTCCCACTTTCCACACTGATCCAACTAATACGCGAAGAACCGCAAGCAACAACAGCAATGTGCCAGCCAGCCAACGACGAGAATGAACGCAGAAAAGAAAACAAATAAAGAACTGCCAGTCAGCCACAGAACCAACACGTTCTGACACACACACACACACACACGCATGCAAACATATGTACATGCATAGGAATACGGAAAACATAACTGCGCCAAAAAGCCGCTTCTTCGGCTTCGAACTGCCACTTCAGCTCAGCTACAACTTTGGCTTCGTCTTCAGCTTGGTTTTTGGTGTTGCGGTTCTTGTGATTGTTGTTGCTGCCGTTTGCTGAGTTCGATTACTGGTTGGACTTGGTGCTGCTGCCGGCAGCTACCGCGGCTTTGGCTCTAACTACGGCTCATTGTTGAGGTTCTACAATTTCGCGATGCTCATTCTTACACAATACTCGGCAGGCCGGCCTGCTTTGCCACACTTGGTTGACTTCTCAACATTTTAACCGCAATACTCGGTGCGCGGTGCGCGCTGCTCGCTGTTAGCCTGCTTGTGGGCCGTCAGAACATTTGCGCTGCCAGCAGACGAAATGACGAAGCGCGCGCTTAAGCTGAAATTGTAGTCGAAGCCAGCACCGAAGTTGGCCAGAACCAGAATCGCAGGCCGCACGAACAACACTGAGCCACATTACGGTACACCAACACTAACACATTTATGTATACTGTGTGTGTGTGTAGCGATGTACGTGCTCGCCAGGCTGCATGCGCTCGCACAGCGGCAGTTAGCGCTAATAATTTTACCGTAGCACGAACCTTAGCGGTAAAATTTTCTACTACAAACTATACAGTTAGCTCATTGGAGCTATGTGCCAAAGACAGTGGAATTGCCAATAGACACGTAAACGAAGACACGAAGAACGCGCAAGACCTGCATGGACAGAACGGGAAACAGGCGCAACATAGATCTATATGCTTGTATGTAGCTATGCTAAGTGAGTGTGTGTGTGTGTGTAAGAAGATGATGTTGGCTTAAAAGGCCTGCAGAATTAGGTACGTGTCTACGTTAATAACAGTACATTTATACGAACAGATATAAATATATGTACATGATTATGTAGGTGCTCATAGCAAAATGAAGTGGAAAAGTCAGTTCCCTATGTTGTTGTCGTGCAAGCCCATTGACTGTCTACCTCGCCAGCCCAACTAAGTAACCAATTGGCTGTCTGCCGCTTTAACTACCATTCTCGGCTGACATTGTCTTGGTTGCCAAAGAGGCTCGTGATTTTTGTTTTTCGCCTATACTTGGGTCCCACAGCCGGCTGGGCGGGAAGGGCGCGCCGCTAAAGTGGCTTTGCGGCATTGTTATTCGTACGAAGTTTTCGCGTCGCATGAATGGAACTAACTGACAGTTACATGGCTAATCACAGTTACCTAAATGCATACAAACATGCAGGTTCTTTAAAGCATTTTCTGTGTTATTGCACACACACACACACAGCACATATGCATGTTTTTGAGCATAAATATTAGCATTTGCGCATTACACTTTGTATGCTTCTTGTGCCGAGCTTGTTGTCTGTGCGTGTCTAGGTCTTCTTAACTATTGTGTAACTGTGCGTTGCGCATGCGCAACAAAACAGCGCCTTACGGCAATGCAATAAAACACATGCACGCGTATAAGTTCGTACAAATTACTGTAAGTTTGTATTTGTAAATTTTGAAATAATTGAATGCGAAATTGCAAGTAACGGTATTGCACACGCATTTTATCTAAATGCGAAAATATTTACAAGACTGTTTAGGCAATTAAAATATAAATTATTATACTTGGTCTTGAAGTCTTTAAACATTTGAACCACGACCAGGCTCAAGTGTAAGTAGATGCTTAGAGCTGGCTTCATCCGTAGCTCGAAATGATTATAATTTGTATTCTCTTCTTTTTATTATCTTCTCCTTTTTATTTATGACGTAGACACCCCTTAAGCGGTTATAGCCGGGTTTACAGCAACGCGCCGGTCGTTCTTCCTTTACCTGGCCTCTCCAACGTAGCGGGGGTCTTTCACTTCTTCTACCAACAGTGACTTGGGAGATAAGCCGCGAGTCCGACGACTATTCGTTTGCTGACAGGTAATATTTCGTCTTGCCCTCGTTCACTACCAGATCCATTTGCTTCGCTTCCTTATCCAGTCTAGAGAAAAGAGTACTATATGTCATCTTACTATTCAAAAAACGGACGAATCTCCATCATACTGCTGTTTTCAATCACATTTATTTCTTTGCTACAAAAATACATAAAACTTATTTACATATGTACATATATTTCTTCACATAAAGCCAGACTCTTGTATAACCCCAATCTGACTTTTATTGCTTATTGCAACCTTAGCTCTCCAAGATTAATATTTGCTCGGTGTCAGACGTCCGAACCCAATCAACTGTTTAGCAAGGTGTTTGCTCTTCCATCTGCTTTAGTATCTAGAACGGAACACAATTCGAATCCAAGAAAGCGAACATGAGTGTATTGAACGGCTGAACAGTCTATAATATCGAACCAAGTGCACCATCTCTGGGTGCTCGGTCGTAAAGCCGTGCTTACCGCACTGCAGCATCCACCAACATGGTAGGACAAGAACCAGATGGTCCCCATACCATAAAGGAGTTGCTGCGCTAGGATGTAGGAGTGGGCAGGGAGGGGTATTAGCAACAGCTCAAAGGCATGCGCCATGCCAAGTTGCTAATGGGTGGATACAAACTTAAAAGGTTTAAATATGTAATCAACCTCCCAAGGGACAATTCAGAATACTTGTTGCCTTCTACACTGCCCATTGCAAGCTGAAGAAGCACTTATATAACATGGCCGTAGCTTTTTCCGTATATTGCCGATCTTGCGACATCGAGCCTCCAGAACATCTGTTATTTGGCTGCATAGCAGTCTGTAGGGTCAGGATAAAGCCCCTTAGACCCATGTTGTCAAATAAGGATCACATTGTCTCAATAGCAGCTAGCAGTATATTGGAATTTATTAGTCTGTTGATGCTAAGTGAGTCGTTGTGACTTAGGAGAGGGCACAATAGACCTTAGTTCACGGTGCAATCCTCATTTATCTAATCTAATCTTAACGAATAATCTTTATACCACGTATCGACCAAAAATTTTATGCGATTACATTGCATTTCATCTATTCACAGATTTATACTGTACTCACTGTCGCTGAGAATTCATAAAACAGCTGTTTTTGACATTAAAAAATTCACATTGTTTATTACTCGTTAACGTGATTAACAGTGTCATTTTTGTGTGCTTGCTAAATCTAGTAGATTACTGAGATAATCTACTCAACAGTCCAAATATCGTGATTAAGTGCCGGTCGAAACATGGTATGTATCAAACCTGTGTAATTGAGGAATATTTTATGCAATTACAACAATAATAAATAGAACAACAAAGTATCTAACTTCATTCATCGAATTAGTCCCTATAGCGCCTGCTAATCGAATTTTAATTTTCCATCTCTTGCAAGTATTAGCGCTCACGGCCTAGATGTTGTTAAAGGATTTCTTGAAATCGGTGTAAAAATTTGACAATAGGCGGGGCACCGCTTACCTTCAGGAGCAAATTATTAACCTCGGGAACTATTTGACCAATTTTGATTAAATATCATTATGATTATCTCACATTGTTAATATAAGAGAAATCGTACCACAACTTCGTCTACTTCCCATACAATGCAATTTTAAAATTCCTTTGATTTTTTCACTCTACAGAATATAAATTGAGCACCAGCAACCTTATAGAAATTATACTTAGCACAAATACTTCCCTTAAGATTTACCATTTCACGTCTAAAATTTTTCGAAACTCGTCTATATCAGTTCAAGCCCCCAAAAATTTAATATTCCCGGACTTTTACCGAAATTCGTTCAATCTGAGAAATATATTATTGAAATTCAGGGGCCACTTCTATGACTCTCTTCTTTATTGGCGTTGACATGGGAGCCAACTGTTTAACCAATTGTTTGTTTGAACTACGAACTTCCGTTAGACTCTACACCGTATGTACCAGAAAGCGTCACTTTCTAATAACAGTGTGTTCTTATGTATATCTAAAATAAATAAAATAGGGAAATTAGTGACGCTCTCAGGTACATACGGTATAGAGTCTACCGGAACATTTTCATACATTCATAAAATTCCCAAGCATATGTATGAGCTATGATATACTTTAATAAGGTGCTATACATTCAAGGCTGCTGAATTTTCACACAAAATCTAAGGAAGTTTATGTTAAAAAATTTGTCTTGAAGAAAGCTGCCACATGTTCACACATTTGATTCAATAAAAATTACAAGGTAAATTAATTACCATATGAGTTACAAACATAAGAGGCTTATGAAATCTTATAGCTAAAAATATTTTTGAGTTGGGTTGCCACCTGTTTAAAGTTTTCATTCAATTATATTTCCTTACAAAATAAAGGTAAAGTCGGCACGGAAAGTATTATGGCATTAAGCAGTTAAGGATTTATAAATATTTATTTTGAAAATATTTTTGATAAGGGTTGCCACCTGTTAAAAATTTTCATTAAATTATGTTTCTATTCAAAATAAAAAAAAAACCTGAATATTAAATATTATAAATAGTTTTAAAACTATTTATTTTGCAAATATTTTTGACAAGGGTTGCCACCAGTTTCAAAATTTGATAATAATTGTAGAAAAAATCCACAAATCAAGCATATCACAGCTACTGCACTTTGAATTATGTATTAACAATGTTCAAACCAAAGTGCTGGGCGCCTGCGCATACGCCGAAAAGCCAGCAAACCAACAACAACGCGCCAACAACGAACCAATGCGAATTGGCGCACACAAGCATTTCATAGCCATAATTAGTTGCTGCTACTAAAGTGCAATTGTACCACACGGCGCACGCGTGCTACAGCACAGCACAGCATACACACAGCCATACACGCACACACACATGCAGGCGTACAAACGATTGAATATTTTCATTATTATTCGAACTTTGCAAAATTTCACGATTTTTTGATCGTTTTGCGACCACAAGCGGAGGATTTTCGATTCCATTCGGTTTGATTAGTTCGCTGTAAAGCTAGCTAAACACTTGCCAACACATGTACATGTGTGTGTGCGCGCTTATCTGCTGGCTTTTTGTTGGGATTTACAATTCACCTTTGGCCATATTAGCGTTAGAGGTGGCTATTAGCTGCTAGCTGCTGACTGCTGGCTGCTGCTCGCTGCGTTGTGTTGTTGTGCTGCCATTGTGTTGTGTTGCGGCTGTAGCCAATGCTGCTGCTAGTTGTGGCCCTGAACATGGTCGTTGGACTTGGTTTTGGCTTTTAGTCTTTGAACGCAACAGTGTTGCACAATTTCCAAGCGATTACAAAAGTATCTGCACACTATCACTTTTTTAGCGTGTTTGCTTTTCGGTGCTCGTTGGTGGTTGTTGTCTATTGTAAATCAGTTATTTTCCTATGCATATATTTGAACGTCACACATATATATGTATTTATTATATGTAATATATGCAGCTATGCAAGTGTATGTGTGTGTGTTTGTCTTTATTTATTTGTATATGCAAGTCGATTATTATTAATATTATTATATTGGCCGCTCAAAGCGCTTCGAAAGCTATAGACGCTCGCTTCAGCCAAGCAAAGCTGAGCCAATAAACGAAAACGAGCCATCTAAGCGCGCCAAATTATTGTAATCGCCTGCTGGTTAATTTTGCAAAGGTGTGCGCACACACACATACACAGCCGTGTGCATATAAGCGCTGTGTGGTTGTGTGTGCGCGACGCTTTCGTAATATTTTATATGCAAAATTTATTCATAAGCGTTTTCAATCTTTCAAATTGTTAGTTAGTTAGTTGTTTGTTTATTATTGGCGGTGAGTTTTCCAATACGTATGTATATATGTATGTGTATATATTTCAGCAGCATATTAATTTTAATTTTATTTTCTTATTTTATTTTTCAATTTCAGTTTTTAGCCACACATATTTAAATTTTTGTATTTTTTGGCGGACATATTAGTTGTGTTTCATGCATTTCATTTTGCTGTTTCGCCGTTGTTTAACATAATTGTTCCAAACTAAAGTGTAGAAAAAAGCATGATATGGAAACAGCGCCAGCATTGCACAACGTTGCAAAATTAATGTTTGCAAATTTTGCAAAAATGCAGATTACTATATATTTTGCACAAATCCAAACTGAGTTATATACACACATTTGCACATTTGGCCAGAAAATTGATTACTCAACCCATTTTAGCGCGTTCGAACAGGTCTTTAATTGGTTTGTCCGCAAAAAAAATGTTAATTTCAAGGGCAGACTCCTCTAAGATTGCACACATCTTTGCATATATACGCACATATCCTCTAAAACATTGTTGTAATCGGTGAGATTATTGGGATTGATATTTATGTGACAACACGCCAATACAAAGCGATTAAATTATCTCGCAACTCAATGGTATGATGTTTTTTATTACACTATTTAGTAAAGTTGACAACATCTTTATCTGATTTATTGATGAGAAGTTATTTGAAAAATTTTATCATCGAAATTTCAATTCCTTTTTCTAAATTACCATAAAAAATGGTTGATTTGGGCAATAATCATTTGACCAATCTGTTAACTTGTTGTTATTGGGCCATATGTCTAAGCTATGTCTGTCGACGAGATCTTTGGTTAACTAAAAAGAAAAAATTAATTTCGGTTGTAACGGAGCTATAATACCCTTGAAAAAAAAAATCATATAAGAACTTCATCGATCACTTTGTATGACAGCTATTTGCTACTGTAATCTGATCTGAAAAACTTCTTCGGAGTTTGCACACCATTGACTTGGATAATAACTAATACCAATTTTCTTGAAGATATCTATTCAAATGAAAAAACTTCCCATACAATTACTTGGTTCCGATCGTTCAAGTTGTACGGCAACTATATGCCACAGTGATCCGGCGGTTCTAACAAATGTGAGCAACTTCATAAAAAGAAAAGAACGCTTGAGAAATTTCATATCCATATCTCAAAAACTGAGGGGCAAGTTGCGTATGTACATACATACAAATGGACTGAAGGACAGACCAATATGGCTAAATCGTCTCAACTCGTCACTTCTATCATTTTTAAGACTGCATTCGACGATTTTAGGATGAGTGAAATCTAAAGTCTGGTGCCGAAAAGTTCAGAGTTTTGAAAAAGGCCTTCGGTGATATTGATTGTCGTGAGTAAGTATTTTTGATTGGTACGAATTATTCAAAGAGGGTGCTGGAGAATTGCCGATTAACAGTCAGAGAACTTACTGGCATCGTTGGAATATCGAAAAGAATAGCGAAAAACATTTTAAAGATTATTTGGGCCTGAGAAAACGGAAAACACGGTTTGTTCCAAAATCACTAATTTATTTTGAAAAACACTGTCGCTGTGAAAAAATGCTTTCCGAGTAGCAGGATGTCATGAAACGTATTATTAATGACGAGGAGTCTTGGATTTTGGCTTACAACCCGGAACAGAACATCGAACGGCTGAATATCGTAGCAAAGGTGAGCGGAAGCCGATTATCGAGATATGATGCACTATGAATTCCTTCCGACCGGCTAACTGTTAACAAGGAATACTTTTTGAGTAGTATGCTTGGTTTGCGCGAAGCTATTCGTTAAAAGAGGTTATGGGCAGACAATTTTGGTTTTTGTACCACGATAATGCACCAAGAAGAATAAATTAAGAATTTTAAAATTATGAACAAAGTTTTAGTATTTTTTGCTCATTTTTGGGACAACCCATGCTTTCTATTAGTTGTTGCTAAAAATTGGAATAATATCAATAGATAGTGTGCTCGAGCCTTTCTCTTGCGAATGGTTATAATTCGGATTTCATGGCTGAAAACATGTCATAAGTCGGCAAAGGTGCTGAATGTCGGTGGTGTCTCTTTATAGGATATAGGCGAGTAAGATGTAATCATAAGGCTGAAGTGTATAAAGTTTGCATTGCTTAACTCAGGCGATGATATTCAGGACGTAAAAAATATTGTGAAAGTCTCCCTGTATTCTTTCAGAAGCTGTTTATGAACTTGTAGGTGCACTGTGGATTATACTTAACCGATTATCAAGACTCATTAGAATTGCTTAGGAACACTATTAATTGCGTCAATCATCTGGGATCAAATATCATCTGGGATCAATTTGAAGATCCCTCTGATGCTAATTTCCGAAGTTGTCTGGAAGAAGTCAAGGTAAAATTATCAAAGAAATTTCTTGTGGGTTGTCCATGTTTTGCAAGGCTTTGGTTGAAAAATTTCAAATCTTCTACCTTCAGATCTTCATCACGGAAATTATCATAATACCTATCATAACATGGAATGGAGTAAAAGAGTGCAATCAACATATTAATATTCTCCTACTTTTTACTGCCAGAATTTTGATATAATCCATATAGTATGTGTCTATAATGATTCTCTGTAAATAAAACCTAACACAATGATCTAAGCCTGAAAACAAAAATAAATATTTGCTGAATCTTCACGTTTCTTAATAAATGTTGAATTTTAGCCCAATAATTTTGTTTTTTTTTTTTTGGCCTGCCAATATTTGATTTCTGATCAGATCAAAAAATTGGTCGATTTTTGTATGAAGAACTTTACACATACATACATTTAGTACAGACAGAGTATGCAGAAACATGATAACGATTGGATCATTTGTGTCCGAGTAATGATATATGTATGTAGGTATATTGCACAAATGCTATTTTGTGAAAAAGGCGTTTAAGAATAAACACAAACGATGGTTTTTGGGGGAGTAGACACTTTTTTCACTCTTTAAGTTTGAGAAAATTATCTATGGCTTTTCGGTTACCCATAGCAATAGCAATCCTTTAATTAATAAATACCGGTGACCTAATCAAATCAAAACCAATTGTAACCTAGGTCATGTGATAGTTTGCTCGAGAGAAATGTTGCAACTCTTTCGATGGAAACTTACATGCATACACACAATGCCGGTGTATTTACGAGTGCACTTGAATACCAATTAGTGAAATAAAGTCATAGACAATAAATCATTTTCGTCCGAAAGGTTATCATTAACGATTTTCTACTCACCGAAAAGTATCTGCAAATTTAATGACATTGTGTATGGTAAATCCCCGAAATATATTTATACGTATATATGTATGTATGTATATATGTATATACAAATATTATTGGTTACGCATGTAAAATGCAATCACTAACAACAGGTTGACAATTCTTCAAAACTGTGACTTATGGCCATCTGTTGCGGTGGCAAAGAGAATAGGCGAAGTAAAGAAGCAGTAAAAACAGCAAAGCAAATTCGAAATGTGCGAAATGACATGCCATTAAAGTGTGTAAAAACATACTTATAAATACATACATACATATGTATATGTATGTACATGCAATACGCAAGCTAAAGTCCACACAAATGCATTTGCATGCTTCATGTATGTATGTACATTTGTATATATAGGTGTCTAAGTACATAAAGGCAACCACATAAATGCAACTTTGTGTTCGCATGCGTTCGCGTTTGCATCGCATTGTGTCATAAAACTTCTCAAACATACATACATATTTGCATGTATGAGAGTGTGTGTAGGTACGCACACAATGTGCATGCAATTTTTTAACGACTCTATGGCAGCTTAAGCTCAGAGTTATTTGCGAAAGTAAGTATGTGCATTTGTATGTTTGTATGTGCCTCACTGCACAATTCGCACATTCATAGATTTATGCATATACATACATACATGCATATGCATATACACATACATATATTTTATGCTTTGGCATGCACAAACACAAAGCCATATTTAAAGGTATGAGTGTGTGTGCGTATGCGCCTGTGCATGCTTAACGACTTGTCCGCAAATGTAGGGCAATAGGATGGGTCAGTGCAGATGCGTTCGCTGCCAAACGTTTGCGATGGCAATCTATTAAAATTGGTTCAAATCGCATGGCAGGCGCAGTGAGTGCGGCGTAAGAAGCTGAAGCAGTTGAAGACAAAATCGCTAAAATTCACTTTCAAACGCAGTGCATAGCGAAATAAAAATGGAACAATTTCGGCCGACGTCAACTTGTAGTTTGAAGGGGCAAGCTGGTGAGCAAGCCTTGCGGATACAAATGCACTTACATAAATACATATTTATTTATACACATACAAATATATTTGAGCACATATGACAACCATTGCGCCTGTGAAGAAGTCACATGTCAAAAATGAACTTGGTTTGCATTCTTTGAAGTTTCCTATTTATATAAGTCTGTGTGTTCCACTTATGTTTACATATGCATATATTGATTTTAGTATATGTATATAGATTTACCCATAAATTTGTCAATATTTATGAGCAGGCATTCAAAGTCTAAAGCCAGAACTTCAATCTACTAAACCTGACTTAATTCTAACTCATGGTAGGTACTCCGACAAAATCACCGGATTGAGTACTACTTGAGGAGAATGAGAAATCATTTACGTTCCCTCTATGATTCTAGATTTTAACTTTTTCGTTTTGTGTTTTTGGGATGGGTGGACATTACAAACTACTATATTTTAGTCTTCTAAACACTTTTTAGAAGTTATAAAATAAGTACTAACGTCGTCATGGACCCTGCAAGTTTCCTACCACAATGTTCTCGGATAGGTTTCCACCATTCTAAGCATTGACATGTAGTGTCACTATTTTGCTAACTGGGTCGGGCATTGATTTTTTTAAGTGCTTTAGGCCAGTCAACGTATTCTTAAGTTCCTTATTTTTCTACCCAACTGGTTATAGATTTGGGTAGTTTCACTACTTTGTGGTTCTTCAGAGAGTTTGCTGCCTCTGATAGTATGGTTAGCATTTTTACATTATTTTATTGCTTATATCTCATTAGGAGGCGTTTTTACAGTTTAGAGAGTAAATATTTGGAAACTCCTGACAATAAGTATATTCATTGAGTGCCCCTAAGATCTTGCTTATATTTTTCGTAATTGGAAATGCCAAAAACATAGAGAATATACGAAAAAGAAAAAAAAGGTTGTAGTCAGAGACATTAAATTTTACCTCCGAAATGCTCTGAGAGCACTTTATGGAACCCAATGTGAAAATTGGACAATGGGCATGGCACCGACCACTTTTTGGAGAATCATATTGTATAACTCGGGAGCCGCTTGTTCGATTTCGACTAAAATGAGTACGTGTCATTAGAGGCATTTATATAACTGGAACTTTTATGGTGAAATTTCATACAAATTTCCTTCCATAACTCGAAGTTTCTCTAACTCTAAATTTGTGGATTCAACTGTATACACAACTGTTTGGATTCCGATCCTCTTTGCGTCTAATGGTGTTTCTCTGGTTTCCATTCTTGCAAGTTGCAAGAGTACAAATTGTTCGATTGCAAACGAACTTAGCCCTTCCTTATATTTTTATTAATAAAATAGCTTTTTATTTTTATTTAATCTTTTTGAGCTCGATCAGTCTCCTCACACATTTTTTGACTTTTGCTAAACCTCGACATCGCCTATTTTATATAAATGAAAACTTTAGCAAATCAGAGATACTTCTGGAATACCGTAACCAAAATTTGGTTTTTGAACTTAAGGCTAACGGAATGTTAGTCTAGCAGCCAGCCAACATGAACTCCTGAATATGTAGAAGTATGTATCTATAGACTCATCACTATTTGATTCCCCAATTTATATTGGTCGGTACTTTTTTATGCATTATAGATAGTAGATATTTGCTATCGTCAAGACTAAATACGTACATACATACATACGTATCTACATATTTACATATACCCGATGTCATCTAATTACATACATATGTATGTATGAATGTTTGGGTTACATCTATAGCTTTTTCAACATATACATAATATGAATCGAATTCCCTATGTATCTACGTATCTATATATGCCATAGACAAACTTACTTATATGATGCATGCTTCCGCCACCACAGCTTATCGCTCACATATGTACATACTTATACACTTATACCTAGATTTATGTGCATATGCCTTCCACCAGCCTCAAAAGCGCACTTTGCAAACAGCTGTTCCAAAACGCTTTACAGCTTGCATACTCTTGCGACTGCAAACGAAGAGAGCCATGTAATGAAAGAGCGCAGAGACATTTTAAATGAGAGTAGTAAGAATTTCACTAACACCAGCACACACTTGCGCTCCGCAAGCTCTCAGCCAACGCGGCAGCGCGCTGCTCCACCACCAACAACGCCAACACAACTACTCAAACAGCGGCCAAGCAACGAATGATCGGCGAAAGCAAAGAGGCAAACATAGCGGCACAGAGACACAAATACCCACTCAACGCAAGCGAAACAGGCGAAACTATCAGCAGGCGCAATGTTGTGGCGCTGCTCTTGGCTGTGTAGTCATTTATAAATATTGCCTTTGCTACGTATTTCGGCTGCACAAGCTCTTTCGTGTAAATGGATATGCGCGCGTGGTAGTTGTTTGTCTGTAGGTGTGCGCCCCACCACGTCACCGCATAGCGCAAAGTCGGCAGCGCTATCCCGGTATGCCCGTTGCTACTCGCGCTTTTCCCGATTGCTGCCGTCGCCAGCGTCTGCGTCGCACCACCACTCGCGCACTGTCATTGCTCACATGTATGCGTGTGTGTGTGTGTATGGTTGGCATATGCTTATGTAGCTTTGGTACCGTTCGTTTGCTCAGCAACTATAGCACTGCCTACCGCCTGCCGCCAGCACGCCGCCCCGCGCTCGCTTTGCCAACCAAACTATCCAGAGCATTGCGTAGCCAAATGAATTTTGGTGAGTATGTATGCGGCGGTGTGTGTGGGTTTGTAGCTCTTCCCGGTTGCTACTTTGGCCGCTTTGGCTCTTCTTTTGCTGCGCTTTTGTTGGCAGCGCAGCCAACACTAGTTGTTGTAAATTAGTTACGTACATATCGTACATATGTATGTGTGTGTGTTTGTGTTTGTATGTTTCGGCGCTGCGCAGTTGCCGCTACTGCCACTGCCACAACGGTGGCAGCGACTTCAATCGGCGCTCTGTTGTTGGTGGGTCTTTTGCTCGTTGGCGCTTGTTGTTGTAAAGTCCGCGCGCGCGGCAATGTGGAGCGTTGACGATGATGGAATACAACGAACTCGATAACATTTTGAGGCAGTCTTTGGCTACACTTCGCATTGAACGTATCGCGGATATGTTGCGTTGCCTCGCGTTGCGTACAACATCAACAACATCATAATCATCAAATTCTCCAATTGATGTACTCCATTCGACAATTCGACTTTAAAAATATTTTCATAATAATTTTCACGTTACAATTTCACGTACATGGATACTCTAGGTATTGCAAGCAAAGAAAACAAAAACAAAAATTTACAAAAAAATATTTAATTCCATAGATTTTAATAAGAAAGCAAATAAAAGTGTAAAGTGTTGTGTTTTCAAGTGTCGCTCGAACAGTGTGTGTCCTGTGTGCAACTGTAACTAACCGTTATTGCTCTTATACACTGCTGTTACGGCATATAATTTCTATAAAAAAAATCGCCCACGGATTTCGGTACGGATACGCGCTGAACGCCACACACATTAAAGTAACTCTGTGCGCTAACGCGGATGTGTTTTGCAATTGAAAACTTACAAAATCTGTAAATTGTCTTAAAGCGGCAAGCGTACGGTTAGTTGAACGCCTACGGTCGGTCGTTTGGTCGGTCAGTCGGTCGCAGGGTCGTTGGACGGTCGTTGGCTTACAGACGTTGCTCGTCGTTGGTGCCTGCATCCTTGCGTCTACAGCGCCACCCCAACTCTCTCACCCCCCCTCCCCACAACCCGCGCTGTTTATGCCGCACACCGCTTGCGCAATGCGCCACCTTGCCGGCTGGTGCATTTAGGCCGGTCGCTCGATGCAGGAGCCTGCAAAGCAGCACTTGCTGTCAGCCAAGCGCCCAGCCGCCCACCGCCACCCAACCAGCGACCAGCTGCCCGGCTTTCCAGCTGCGTCGCGCCTGCAAACAACGCGCACGAAGTCGCCGTCGTTGTTGTCGTAGTCGTAGTCGTGTCGGCACTCATCGTTCGCCACGCACCAACACACAGATGCACACGTCAACACACACATACGCGCGCGCGCACACAAACTCTCGAGCAATGCATTCGGACTGCATAAGCTGCATTGCAGCAGTTAGCAGCAGCAGCAGTGGCAACAACAACAACGCAACGTTAGAATAGAAACAGAAACGCTGCAATACGGCGCTGCAGTGACGGAAGTGACGTAATTTCCGAAACAGGAAGCAGCAACATAGCGCTACAGTGAGCGAGTGAACGAGCGCACGAACAAACGCACAGACAATTTCAATGGCCAACAACAGCAGTGTCGTGCTGCTGCTGCTGGCGAACGTTCAGCAACTAAAAACTAGGAGGAGGCGAAAAACTGTGAATGGCAAAAATTGAAGAAAAAATGTGCAGATTTTTTAAATAAAAATATGAGTTCAAAACGAAAATGAATAAATATGCAAAGAAAAATATGAAAAATAATCGTAAATCAAGTAAATAGCAACGCGTGTGCGTCTCCAAACCAAAAAATAATAATAATAGTAATTCTGTGCATAAAATATGATTTTTGAAAAAATGAAGAGCATATCAGTAAAAACCTACATATTTCTTCTTCTGCGAAAATATTGAAAAAAGCAAACACCCATTGAAACCAAAATATTTACATGTGTGCCGAAAAGCAAGCGAAAACAAAACAGCATGAAAAGTGCAGTGCTTATCTCAGTGCAAAATTGTGTGAATTTAATCATTAAGAAAACAGTTGAAAAGCCAGCCAGATATTTCGATCCAATGAAGCGCCGCAAAGCCGCTAATGAAGCGCGCTAGTCGAGTACGTTGCATGGCGATGGATATGCGTTTGAGTATTACAGCTGTGTGGTGGTAGTAGTTGGGCGTTGAGCGGAGCAAGCCTATACATACAACATAAACACACACACAAATATGTATGTGTGGCTAGAAAAAAGTTATATAAATAAAAAAGCGAAGCAAAATAAGTTTCCCGGGGAGTGAATTACGAAAGAGGTGCCTACTTACCCCTAACCTTCCCACACCCCAGTGCTACCCCTCGTACATGCAAATCGTAATCCAAATTGTCGCAAAAATGCAAACGCGAAGCGAAGACGAAATTTTCTGGAAAAGACAAAATTTTATTAACTAAAATGCAATATTTGGCAAAATAGCGAAATTTGGAACATTTTGGACAGCTAACTGTTTATTGAAAATATGAAAAACATTAGTATTTCTTTTCGACACAAAATTGTATTTTTAGCCGAAATATTGATAAGCAAAAAAATACCCAAAAACAATTTTTAGTTACAAAATCTATTGTTTGAGGAAAAAATCCGCAAACTGCTTTGGAAAATATGAAATAATAAGCAAATTAAATTTTTTTTTGTAGTTATTTGATTGCAATATTAATATGCCATTGCATATGTAATTTATCTGAGTTTGTCGAAGATGTTTTTGAATTGTCTGCTGGCTGCGATGTTTCTTAAATCTGTGCCGATAAACAGACATGTCGTCACTTAAAAAGCAAAATAACGTAAAATAACTTTGCATAAGCCAGGAAAAATCATATTAAAGTAAAAATTTGAGTTTTGATTATAAAATGGTTAAATATTAGTTACATATGTATATGTATCTAATAAGATGTAGTGCATCGTAAACAATAAAAAACTGAATTTCGACTATTAGACTCAAAAAATTAAATTGTTTCGTTGAAAACATAGGCATAGGAGCGCCAGAGCATAGAAGACCACATTTAGGCCATCATTAGGCACATTGTGTTTTTTGGGATAGCCAAACTAAGCCTTATTCAGCGACTCAGTAGATATGGCAAAATAGTTAATTTTTTCTGCCCAGGCTGTCCAATGTCTCTTACGTTAGTGCGTTGAGAGCCATCCCGTCTCATGCGGCTCCATGCACACTACGGTTTTCCCTTTTAAAATTTTTTACAGATGTTTAAAAGTAAAAAACAATTCGTAGAAAGTCATACGTTAAGGGGTTACATGGGTTTTCTCGTGTAAAAAACAGCATTTTTCAACTATTTTTTTCTCATATAAAAATTAAATATTTTATTAGAATTTTTTGTTGTTACAAACATATACTATTTACAAAGAAGTTCTGAAATTTTTGGAAAACAAATATACAAAATATATAAACTCGGCTATTGTGACGCCATTTCCGCTGACCGCAAAAAATTCGCCCGCGTTGGCAGGATAATTTTTTACAGGATCATCTGAAGTGAAAAAATATGGGTCTTAGTTAAAATCTCAACTAATAACTTTGACGAAAAAAAACTGAAAATTGGATTTTTGGCAGACATTTTTGCAAAAAATTAAAATTTCAATGAAAATTTCGCGATTCTTCGTGCAAGTTTTTAAAAATTGTATCTCAAAGACGTACGTAAAATTTCGTGAAGATCGGTTGAGAAGTCCTCGAGAAATCTTGCCAACCGCACAGGTTATCAAGTCTGTATCTCCGAAACTATTACTCGGCTGAACTTGAAAATTTAGGACAATATTATAACTATAAAATTTAATAAGATAATAAAAAATAACAAAAATTCTAGTTTTTGAAACCAGTAAATATATTTAACCCCTTAAGTTATAGCATTGAAAGTCATGGAATAGTAAATTACGTGTCATCCGTCTCCGTGCACATTACACCGAATCCACTTTTCCAATTTTTGAAAGTAATAAATAAATGTAGTAGACAGTCCTAGATTAAAGAAAATAAAAATGTATTTAACAGTAAAAAAATATATCAATTGGTTTTACGATAGTAATCCATTATATTTTTGAAACAAACTTTATAAAAATTTAGCGATGCTTTAATATATTTTTTAAATACATACTTGTATTCTCAATAGTGGTTTTTTTGGTCAATAGCATTAATTTTCCAATTTCCTTCTTAAGGGGTATTCTACTCTAGAAATCAAATTTTTTGCAGTTTTTTGAATTTTATTAAAAAAAAAAATATTTTACTATCCAATTTTTATGGTGTTTTTATTAATATCTTAAGAATACAGAAAAAAAAAATTACAAAAAAATATTAAAAATTAATCAGTAAGGATGCTGTTATAGGCCCTACCTCAGGGAACATGAAAAATATTTTGTTTGAAAAATAACGACTGCCTGAAAATAAAAATCATTTTTTACGCTTTTTTTTGAAATTCCCGAATTTTTTTAAATATTAAAAACAAATGATTAAGTATTATATAAAAATAAAGGATAAAGGATTATATAAAGAAGGTTCACAGAACTTGAAATAATGCCGGTACCATGTGGAAAAAAGTAGTTTCGAGAAAAACGCGTTTAAAAAAATGAGTCTACCTACCTACCGGGCTAGGTACAGCGTCACTAAAGTAACTGTAGCTCTTAAAATAACTTTAATTTTTAAAAATCCTTTTGAGGATATGTTCTTAAGGGTCTAAACTTTAAATCTATGAAAAAAAATCGAATTTTTCAAAATTCTAGAGTAGAATACTCCATTAATTTGAATAGCTCAAACAATCTTTAAAAAGTCCCAACACATTGTCCTAAAATAAATCATATTAAAAAATCGTAATAATCTTCCTGTTTAAACATACCACCTTTAATCAAAATAAATTTTTTTTATTGAATAATTAAATTTTTCGAAATTGCATTATTTTATGAAACTTCAATCTTCAAATAATCTCAATCTTCAAATAATCTCAATGACGAAATCTAAAGCATAAACTTACCAATAATAAATTTTATTAATCGACATCACACAGTTAAGCCGCAATTATTAATTTTTTTCAAAACGAAAGTTATAAAAAGCCACCACCGAATTACATGACCTCTGCAAATGCCTACAAACTCACATACATGCATATATATGTATATACATAAAAACATACGTATCAGTACATATGCGTGTATGTATGTACATAAATAAATTAAATCCACAATGCACATAAAACCCAAATTTACTGGCATGTATTAGAATATACATACATATATACAAAATACATACAAACACATTCACATATACATATGTATGTATTTCGGTATGTATTGATACATATGTGCATATATAGTCGTATGCCAAAATACATGCAGCAGCTATCATCCCCTCATTTGCGAGTGAGTAACTATTTGGCCTACATTTGCAATGAATTCCTGAACAATTAAAAGCGCATCTTTACTCTGCACCAACACGCAGCCAGTCGCAGACAGCATGCATTGCAGATGCACATACGTGTATGTTTGCAATATAAGTATGCACATATGTATATTTATGTATTAACAGTGCAGCGCTTTGTGCCGCAGCAAAGCAGCCAAGCAAGGAAATAGGCAAGCGAACTGAACTAGCCAATATGCGAAGAAACTTGCATAGGACAAATGATTCTCTGCAGCTTTCTATGATTGAGTGCACACACTCACGCATGCATATGCGAACATACATACGTACATACACACATGCATGCTTTCTTTTCGAGCGAGCAAAGTCTTCAAAAAGCAAAATGCAGAAGAAAAAAACCAAAAAGCAAACAATAAAAAGAACAACCACCAACGGCAGCAGATTACAATGCAACGAAGCAAACTATTAAAAGCGCTCCCCCGTCATGTTGTTGTTGCTGTTTCTATTTTATTTTTTTTATAGACTTTTGGCTTTTTATGAACGCTTGTATGGGCGTGTGCGTGTATACGTGTATTTTGTCAGCAAACATAACTAATTGTAAGCGCTGATAGCAAGCGAACCCAACCGCGCAGCAATCAGTTCCACGCCAAAAACAACAACAGCAACGCTGTCCAATTTTGAAAAAGTCAAAAGTTGGTAAACGTCTACGAAGACCAACAGACAGACTAAACGCTACACACAGGCGATAAATACTATGCCCTCAGTATGGAGAAACTATATGGTGTAAGCGTATAAATTTTGGCTAACGGTATATTAGGCTATTATGGGTTGGTACTAGTCCAATAGTTTGGCTCATAATGAGGACGGTATAGACTAGAGAAGTGTTTGAGTATTTTTAACTCTTAAACTAACTGCTTAAAAACGAGTCTACAAAGTCTTATATCTTTATATCGGATTGTAGAATTATTATACCCTGCACTATTATATACGCGAATCAGTCCCTCAGCTTTTGAGTTCTTGGTCTGAAAATTTGTGCACGTATTTTTCAACTTAAGAAACTGTTCATCTGTCGGAATCGCCGATATCGAACTACTATACCATATATTTAGCTGCCCTACAAACTGATCCAATAAAATCAAGTTTTTATATGGAAAACTTTTTTATTTGATGAGATATCTTCACGAAATTCGTAGTGGTTTATTACTCAAAGCAAAGGTACAATTTCTGAAGAAATTGTTTAGATCGGACTACTATAGACTATAGCTGCCCTGCAAACTGATCGAATAAAATAAAGTCTTTATTTAGAAAACTTTTTTATTTGATGATTGATCTTCACGAAATTTGGCATGGATAATTACTCAAAGCAACGGTACAATCTCTGAAGAAATTGTTGGGATCGGACCACTTAAGCATATAGCTGCCATATAAACTAAGTAATCAAAAGTCAAGATAAAGATTTTTTATACACTTTTATACTATGAAAAGCCACCCGTGAAGGGTATTTTTCTTTTCTTCTTGGCTATAATACATTTTTGACATAATGGCTCGAATACTATATTTTTAAAGCAGTCGAGCTTTCAAAAAATTCGGACTTTAATATAGAACACATTTAAAAACTACATCAGAATTGAAGTTAACTCTTCAATTTGCCAAAAAATTATACAAAATTTTAATTTTTTGACTCAATGGCTTATATTTAATTTTGTACTAGCATGTCTATAAAAAAATTCCATCATTTTCAATACAAGGGCTGAGCAAACACACGCTAATGCACACTCCGCATAGCGCTGCACATATCAAAACTATCCCCAAACTCATTTCATGCTTACGCCGCCGCTCTTTTTGTGTGTTTCGTACTGTTAGTAGAACAAAAGCTGTGTAGCCTACCCAGCAGGCAGAATAAGAAACACTTTAGTGCAAGCAAACACACATACAAACACATGTACGTACATGTGCCGTGTGTGTGTTGGTGTGCGCGCTCATAGAATAAGCATTTTTTCACAAAGCACAAGAAGAACAAGAGAAAGAAATGGAGAAATGAAATGTTTGTTGTTGTAATAGTAACAGTATACGAGTACCGTACGAACAAACATACCTCTTCTAGCATAGGTCATTGGTCTTTTTCGGCGTCAACGACACGACGGCTAGCCAAGCAACTAGCGAAGCAATCTAGTGTTCTGTATGACGCTGTCGTCGTCGTCGTCGCCGCCGTCGCTAACGGCGTAGTAGTTGCAGTCATCGTCGTCGTCGTTGTTGTCGTCGTCATCATCATCATATAGCCATTTTCTGACGTCTCCGTCACAGTTATTTGTGTTGACTACAAACGCGAACAGCAGCAAACTTAGCACAGAGCGGTGCGAAGTGTGTGGTGGCGGAGAGTGTCATGCTGAGCGAGCTTGCGAGCGAGTCGCGAGGAGGCGGTAGATATGAAAACTGTGAATTGGAATTCGGTGAATGTGTGAATGGTTTGTGGGGTGTTGATGGGGTAGTTGGGTGAGCCGAGCGCGGTGCTGGTGTGGTGAACGCCGGGTTTGAGTCGTTTGGTTGTGGGCGAATGTTTGCGATTGTTTGCTCACTCCTAGACGGACTGATTGTCTGCCTCGGTTGCATTAACAGCATTGCTCTGACTATTCGCGAACTATCGGCATGCTTATCTGTTTGCTGATAAACTGTATATGTATGTATGTATGCCTGTACATATGCAACGCTCAGTTATTAGAAATCAAAATCGGAAGCCATGCAAATGTTTGTTGATATGAGAAGTGTGGGAAAATGATACAATTATATTGTAATCTAGTACAATTGTTTTGTTGTTTATAAACTTTATCTCTATTGCCAAATTAGCCACCAGAGGACAATTTAGGCATTTAGTTTGAGGTTAGCCCGCTTTTCGGTTATGTTCTCATTCGTTATCGGTTTGTAACGATTTTTTTTTTAATTTTGATACCGAATAAGTCATAATGAGTTTGGCACAAAGTTTCTAATACCCAAAAAGACCGTTGAAGATCTAATAAAACCGTCTCTACTAGTCCCTTCGCGAACTAGTCCCTTAAAGCTTCAGATATCAATCTGAAATGTCACGAATGCCCTTTTCTCGCTTTAAGTCAATGCCACAATTTCCCAAGAAATTGTTTCAAACTGACCGAACCGAATGCAATAAAAGTTATTTTTATACCTTTTTATGATACAAAAAATGTATGCTTGTAATCTGCATCTAAATTATTTTCCAAAAAATATGGTGACAATGAGCTATTAATATTTGACTTTGCACCACCAAATCACCATTTAATTAGACCGGCGTGTGTGGCCCAAAACAAACGTATCTAGAAGCTGCACCGCAAAATTTCCACCAAATTGCATACATTTATACAATACAGCGTGTGCATATGTAACGAGGCATGTCGCATGCAATTTACCGGCGAATATCACTGCGATTGCCGTGGGGCCTGTAGTTGGCTGCGCTCTTTTTTCACTTAGTTGGGATTTGCCGTTAGGCTTTTTTGGGACTTGTAGGCCGCCTGCTTGCTGCTGCAGACTGCCGCTGCTGGCGATTGCATGTGCATAAATAATTTCATTCTATTTTTTATGCTATTCGCCAGTTTTAAGCCTATCTTCTGCGCACACAAACTTACAGAGACATACTTACACATAACTATACATACATACATACATACACTCATGCATATGCACTTTGCTGCATAGTTATATTTTTATATTCCACATTATAATCATTCCATTTGCAGTTAGCCGCGCGACGAAGTCAATTTCTCCGACAATTGCTGTTGGCACAATTTCCGAGCAGCGCTGCTGGCAGCAATTAGCAGCGCAGTCGACTGCACTGTTGGCTTCGTTCGTGTCGTGTTAATGTAATGTTATGATTCGTTGGGTCGATTGTTGTTGTTGTTATTGCAATTGTTGTTAATGTTACTGTTGTTGTTGCTGTTGCTGTTAGTGATGATGTTCTAGCGACGCGCTGTTGTAACTGTAACTTGCTGACGCTGGCGTTGCACACACACACACACATATGTATATATACCTATACATATGTATGTTATTTGCAGACATTTAAAGAAATAACTGTATAGCGCTGCCTCTATGATTATTCAGTTCAGTTGGCTGCCCCAGAGTCGCTTGAATTGCTGTGCGCCGTTCGCTGGCGGCTCAAATCATGGTGACGTATTCCACCCATTCCACGGCACTCCAGCTCCAGCTGGTGGTAGCGTGCCAATCGCACTTACCAACAAGTATACGCATACATATGTATGTATGTATGTATGTACTTTTTTCTGTAATATAAATTGGTATGTGCGTGTATATGTAAAGTGCTTGTTAGACAACAGTGTAAACATGTTTATATTCGGTTAGATACCGGTATTCTGGCCGCCTTTGGATACCTCACTATGGTTACATATTCGAAACATTTAGTATATACCGTAGTACATATACACCGTTACGTACGTACATTCATGCATATCTATGTATACTTACGCTATATATACACATTTTTACATATGTATGTATGTATGTATATGCATTTACATATATACAAACATACTTATACATATATAAATGAATATGTATGAAACTCAGTATTGAGTATGTAAGTGTGTGTGTTTTTTGTATGTTTGTAATTGTGCATTTCTTTTTATGCCTGTATCTGTGCTTATGCCCGCGTTTGGCCTGTTGTTTTGCTCTTCTGTTCGCTGTCACCAACGCCGAATGGAGCTTTAGGTCATAGAACTTTTGGGCTCCTGCTGTTGTGCTATGTGCATTGTTGTTGTTTTCCTCTTCTTTTTCTCTGTATATTTCCATTCGCGTTGTTCGTGTGTGTGTTGGCTTCGTCGTTTTTTTACTGTTGCCGCTGTTGTTGTATTTGCTTTTTGTTGTTGTATGTTGCAGAGATTCCACATTCACACACTGCAGGCATATCAAGCCATTTTTGTTGGGTCAGCAGTGATTCATTGAATTAAATTATTTTGTGTACATTTGTATGTGTGTATGTGTGTGTGTACCTACTTACCGCACGCTTTAATATTTAATGAAATATCTTTAAATATCTGTTGGAAATAGCGCTCTTAAATTACCGAAAGCCGTCAACACCTTTGCTTTAAATGAAGATGGAAATACGCGGATACATTTGACTTTTGCTTATTATTTTAATTATGAGCTGTGAGTTAAATTTATTGCATTTTGGGGGGCATATAAGCAGCAGTACATTAAAGAAGTTGGATTTCCAAAACTATGCATATATATTTACTTAAAAAGGAACTTCTAGCTTTTTTTAACGAAGATTATTAGATTATAACCCCTACCTGAGACCTAAATTTTTTACAAAGATTATTGAGTTCCACTTGAATGCTTTAAAAATCTTTTCGAAGAAATTTTAAGTATTTAGAAAGGGACAGGGTTCAAAAATCCCCTATGAACCCCGTCTCTGCCTAAAAATTTAAAATCTCTTCAAAAATTATTTTAAAGCATTCAAGTGAATCACATAATTCTGGTTTACAAATTCTGAAAATTTTGTTATCGGGCCGATTAGCCGTTGTGCCATTCACTTGGTAACGAGTGTTCGACAAAAAGTTATTACTGTAAGCTCGCCTTCATGTAACCAGTAATCAAAGTGGTAGAATGGTTTTTGATCTCGTTATAAAAAGAAATTTAGTTTGTTGAAAAAATAATTAAGCAAATTTTTTTTGATACTTTTTTTAAATTTTTTAACATTGAACATTTTTTTTTAATATTTTTTAATTTTTTAAATTTATTTTGTAATGTACACATGTACTATGTATACATATGTATGTATGTATGTAAATTTTTTTGATAGTTTTGAAATACATGTTTTCAATGTTTTCTTTTTAATATTTTTATTTTAAATTTATTTTCATTTTTTATTTTTATTTTATTTAAATATATTTTTTTAACATTAAAATTTTTTTTAATATTTTTAAATTTTTTTAAGCTAAACTTTTTTAAATTTTTTTTTAATTTTTGTTCAATATTTATTTTTGAATATTTACACATGTATGTATGTATGATATTTTATTTTAAATACATTTTTTTTAATTGTTTCCTTTTTTTAATTCTCTTATTTAATATTTTTTGTGTATTTTTTGATATTTTTGAAATGCATATTTTTTTAAATATATTTTTAAAATATTTTTCTTTTAATATTTTTTTTTCTTTTTGTAACTTAAATTTATTTATATTTTTGTATATTTTTTTGAAATTTTTAAAATATTTTTTTTTTTATTATTTTGTTTTTTTTTTAATTCTGCTTTTTAATCTTTTTTTTAATATTTTTATTTTTATTTATATATTATATGTATATATGTACATATATCTAAATACTTTTTTAATAATTTTTTCTCAAATATATCTTCAATATTTTTTTCTCTAGTATTAAAGTCTTCTGAAGTAAAGCAAACTCTCAGTTATTGTATTCTAATTATATAGTAAATATTCACGTTTTGTATATATGTACATACATTTGTATGCATGTATGTACATATGTACACATGTGCTAGAGCCATATGCACGTGATACGCGGAAGCACCCACAATCGTTTATTTATCGATTTTTCGCTGCCAAGCAACCCATACATGCATCAAGCCGCACATAAACATTCATACATATACATATGAATGTATATACAGATTTTCATATAAATTTATGTACACAAATAACTGTCGTGAGGTTTTATATATTTCTGTAAATGAAAGCGTATGTAAGGGAGTGCGTGTACTCATTATAAATGCATATGCTAACACACCCACAACAAGCGGCAAATATTTGTTGGCAGTTTTTGATAGTTGAAGCATACAGTAAGGCGATTTGGCTGACTTGAAGCTTGCATGTATGTATATGTAGGTGGATATTTTTCTTGCTTTTGTAGCTGTAATGCATTTGTTCACATGTTATGCACCCACACACATTCATATGTATCTATAGATATTTACTTACTCGTATCTATACATATATAACTTGCGTGTGTGCCTTCGCTTATCATGCTTTCAACTCAGTGTAAGCGATAGCAACAACAATGCTGGTGGTGCTGGTGTACACATTTATAATTTTTCCATATCTATGACATTTATGTGTGCTTGGAACTCCAACAATAAACAAACCGGCTCCAATATTTGCTCATCAATTGATATTGGGGTGCGTGCGACAATAGCGTTGGTGTGAAAAAGCAGCATCCCTCAAGCGCATTGAGGCATATAAACAGTAACTGATAACATTGAACTTGTTCTAGCTGGTTTTGGGAATTGCAAAAACACTTACATATGTGATTTACACATTTGCTAGTCTAGGCCTAAAATCTAGCATGCTTCGTTCTCTGCGGGCAATGTTTGAACAGCTGGGATTTTTTTTTTGTTTTACTAGGGTCGAACGAACGTTGGGAAGCCAAAACATCTAGTCATGAGTGCTGAAAATTTCGGGGACTTTTTTTTGATTATGAGACACCATCTTTGTGGAGAAAAGAAATTTGCTACAAACCAAGTTTTGCAATTGAAAGTTATTTTTTCATTGAGTTATAAATATCATAAGAAAAAAATTGGATATAAAATAATTAAGCTTCAACCGTAAATATCTTTTATGCGGAAAACATAATGGAGACCATTTTTGAAAGCTTTCAATTTTTTTAGTTGGAAGCGAGATTCGAGTTTTTCCATCTTACAAGTATAATAAGAAGAAATTGGAAAGCTGCAAGTCACATTACCTTCCGTTACAATTAATAGCGCATAGTTAGAGAAACTTTCTTAGAGAAAAACATATTCTTTTTGTTTATCCACCCTAATGTACACAGCAGCTTCGAAAATCACCGTTTTTGGCCCCTTGGAAAAAAGCTAATTTTCAATCTGTATAATTGTGAGGCGCACTATATGCGTTCTAGAATATTGAGGGATGCGATGAATGAAAAACAATCCTTCTCACTCGCGTCCATTTCACCTCCAACACTTGACCAGCCAACAGACAATCGAGTAAACACCATTATTTTCTTGTAAATTTAGCAAAAATGTAAAATATTGCTTATTATTTCATAAAAGAACACTCCATACCCCTTCTACACTTATCGAATAATCCAACCAACAACACTACTAAAACCAAAATCGCTTGACAAAACCACAAATAATTTTATTGAAAAATTTCTTCATTAACAAAAAGCGACCTCACCAACAAATAACAGCGTAAAAGTAAATTTATTAATTAAAACCAACAACAACAACAACGTTTATGTATGAATCTCTGGCAACGCAGAACAAAAACCACAAATTGTGTGCAACAACAACAGCAAAAGTGTAATATTTAAAATAAAAAACGCAACAATAGTAATAAACAACAAATGCAAAAATAAATAAATAAAAAGCAACAACAACAACAACCATAAAAGTTGAAATGGACTCGTCGCCGCAATTGTATAAAATAAATTCCAAATGTCTTCCGGAATAAATTGTCGTGAAATTTTCGTATTTTTGGAAATCTTAATTTGGAACCAAAGGGATCATCAGAAGAAGAGAAATCATAGTCAACAACAGCAGCAGCGACACAGCAACAATAATAATGATAGTGACCAGCAACAAAAGCAACAGCAGCAACAACAACAACACAACAACGCAGTGAAAGTGTTAAAGTGTAAAACTAATAATAATACCAACAACAACAACAATAATAATAACATACACCAAATCTACAGCAACAATAGCAGCAATAGCAGTAACAACAGCAACAACAGCGGTGTCGTTAACGGTAGTCAAAGTAGCAGCAGCAGCAACAGTAACAACAACAACAACTGCAGCAACAATAACAAAAGCCAAAAAATCAACAATTACACGCATAGTGCTGGTCATCGTCAGCAACAACAACAAACGCATTTACAATATTTCCAACAACAGCAGCTGAACAACGCCAAATGTAATAACATCAACAACGGTAACAACAAAAGCAACAGCAATACGCATTCGAACCACTTGAAATTGTTGCAAAATCAAATGAAAATCGCACGCAAAGTCTGCACCAGCAGCGGCCAACAGTAACAACAACGCGCTTGAAGGGAAAAGAAATTTCACAAAATCCAAAGAGGAAATAAAATTCAGAAATTTCTACGAAAGAAATTCCGCAAACTGCTGCGCGAGTTGGCACCTAGACGCCAAACACAACCACACACACACACAAGTGTTAAAGTGTAAGCGTGTGTGTGTGTGCTGCTGAGAGCGGAGCAATCAAAAGAGAAATTCGAAAAAAACTATAAAACGCTTTGTTGTTGGCTTAGAGACGATGTTCAACACAACAAAAGCGCAAAGCTAAATTTAATGATTTTTATATAAAAAAAAATGATTTTTATAAGAAAAAAATTTTGATGATTTAAAAAAAAAATTAATGATTTTATAATTTAATTTACATGCGCGTATAAGTCGACGGGCAAAAACAACAACAAAAGCAACTACGTATGAGTAGCGCGCAGCGAGTGTTTTGTTGAATGCATAAACTATTGGGGAAAAGCTGATTACGAAACGATTTGAGTTGGCATTTTTTTACCGTTTGTTGGAAATTGTTTGAAAATTGTCTGTTTCAAACAATTCGCTAATTGTTCGAACAAGTGTCTTAGCATAAAAAGAAATAATAGTTGAATAAAAAGTTAAATAATCTACACACACATATATAAACTATATATACAAATACAAGCAAATACATATATATATATAATATATATATACAATATATATAAGTTGAAATTGAAGAACTATTAATTAGTAAATAACCAGCAAATAGTACCTTTTCATAAAAAAAAAATAAACATTAACAAATATATATACGAAAAAGCAGTAAAAGCAACAGCAACAACAACAGCAAAATTAACAACAACGTTTAACTTATACAAGCATAAAATAATTAAAATTAAATTCGAGCAAAAATTTATATAAAATAGCAGAGCAAATAGCGGCATCATTTAAAAAACAACAACAAAACTGTGATACTAATATTTCACATTTACATACATACATATATATACATAGCAGTTGAAAACGAGAAAAAAGGATAAAAATTATTAGCAAACGTGTTGGCGAGAGGAAATAGTAAATTGCGTAACTGCAGCCAACAACAACAACCACTTTAAAAATCAACACACATAAAAAGTTGAACAATAACAACAACATATTTAACAACAAATCAATAAATAAGCAACAAAACAGTTTGAAACTTTAAAATAGTAATAAAAACAAGTACCGTAAATCCTTACAAATTTATATACACACCCTTACTTATATATGCACATATAGTACATACATATGTCTTAAGTAATAAAGCATTTTGTACACTTGGAAAATCGTAAAAGAAAGCATTTTGTTAAATAAAAAACTTTTTCAAAAACTCTTGAAAAAACGCTAAGGTACTTGAAGTAATTACGGAACGCTTACAAATAATTACATTCAAAACTTAACAAAGTAACTAAAAATTTAAAATAAAAATTAAAACAAAATTATTTTTCAAAACTTAAGAAAATTAAAATAATTAATTTTCAAGAACACAGAAATTAAAAAATAATAATTCTCAAAATTTAAAAAATTAATTTTCAAAAATTAAGAAAATTAAAAAAAATTAATTTCCAATAATTAAAAAAAAAAATTTAAAAAAGTTTTAATTTACAAGCATATAACACACAACTCCGAAGTGCAATGGCCCCCCTGGCAAAAAATTAATATAACAATATTACAAATATATTAAACAAACTTATTCAAAGTATACATACATAACGTAGCATAGCATAGTCATAGCCGTTAAAGTTTTTGTATAAAACTAGTTGTAATTGATAAATGTAATGCAACATTTTTGAAAAATTATTAAAACTTAATTATTGTTAATTACTTGTGAGTAAAATTGTAAAAGTGAGCGAAAACTATAAAAAAAATTTCGTCAAAAAAATATTTCGAAAAAAAAATTTTTGCAAAAAAAAGCAAATAATTAATAAAAACATATTATTGTGGCAAAAATTAACGGTTTTCCTAGTTAAGAAAATAACAACAAAAACAATTTAACGAAATGTGCGCGACTACAATGCCTGCGGCACGTAGACGAGGACGAAAGCTTTTGAGAAACGCAAATTGTTCGAGTGCGAAAATTTCACACGGCGCAAAATTTTCAAATTAAATAATTAAAAGCCAAGTTAATTAATACAATTCCCACAAACTATAAAGGAAAATTAAAAAATTAAAAAACGCGACAGAAAACTTGCAAAAAAACGGAAGCGGCAGCCAGCAACAACAACAAGCGCGAGTGCAAAAATACGAGTGCAACAACAACAGTAAACGTGTACATAAAGTAATTAAAAATAACTGCATACAAGCAAAAAACAATAAATAAATAATAACAAAATAAAATATAACACACACAAGCACGCATACACACACACATAGCCACCATAAAAGTTGCTTGCAGTCTGTCTGTGTGCGCTGCAGCTGGTTGGCAAAAACATTAAAGCTTCGCGCACATACCAACACACCTGCAACAATAATAACAACAACAACAAACGGTTAGTTAGCTTGCGCCAAGCTATTGAAGCTGAAAGTTTCGTAATAACAAAAACAATAAAGCATATAATAATACCAACAACAACAACTAAACATTACAAGCAAACACATAAACACATACTCACGCATACAAACATACATTTGATAGACAGCAAACAAACAGTCAACACAACTAAAACGACGTGCAACATTACCAACAACAATAAAAACAAATTACTATAATGTATACGCAACGTATGTTTGACATGTGGAGCAGTGTTACATGCAAGCTGGAAGCACACGCGAACAATTTAGGGCAAAGCAACGTACAATCGCCGGGACACAACAACTCTAGCGGATCAATAAAAGGTAAAAATAAGCAAAACACAATTTCTCACCCAAAAAACACATAATATGGAGCACTAAAATATTATATAAATACATGTGTATATACATACATATTTACAAGTGCAATAAGAAGTAAGCGGAAAGGATAAGGGAAAACTAGCGAAAATAGGTAAAAAAGCAGCAAAGGTTAGAAGTGGCAGGGGCAACGATGGTGAGCGACTGTTTACTGGGGGTAGCGTGCCAAACTGCAATTGGCAGCAGTCAGCGACATAGACCCATACACACTTGCACATGCACCTGTACATTTATATACATATGTGCATTTATATATGTATGTGTGTGTAAGTGGGTTATATAGGCTGACAGACTGAAGGAAGTTCACTAAAGGAATTGTGCAAATGAAAGTTATTTGTACAATATTTTTTTTTTATACATAACTATCTATGTATGTATATATTGTATGAGTAAGGTATTCCCTTACGAATTGGGCGGCACCAAATATTACAACTCAGCTTATCATGTTGTTGAACAAATTTTAGATTCATAATGTAATTGTGTGGCAGAGTTGCCAGATTTTTAACTGAATGCGCCATGCCAAGCCACATCTGGGAGGCTATAACAACGGAGATCGCATTACCACAGTCGCGCCAAACAAACGCCTGGAATTGTTCAGAATGCTGGACCTTTGTGGCCATTTGTGATAGGAGAGGGTACAATAGATCGTAGGTCGCATTGCGAAAGCTCAATATTATATCTATCTTAATAGCTTATTTAAAAAGTTATATTTATATTAAAAATATTAATATTTATAACAAAAGTAAGAAAAAATGTTAATACTACTGTATAAATAGATCTTTATCTTAAATTTTATCGGTCAATTTGTATGGCAGCTATATGACATAGTAGTCCGATCTTAACAATTTATTCAGAAATTGTACCGTTGATTTTGGGGAATCAGTTTGTATGACAGCTATGCGCTATATTCGATATCAACGGTTCCGACCGACATGTGATCAGCTTCGTTAGGAGAGAAGGTGAATAAACTATGAGATCAATATATCCAAAACTATCTCACGGATACACAGGGAGAAGGATAGACGTATGTATGTACGTATGTACATACATAGCTAAATCGATTCAGCACGCCATGCTCATCGTTTCTATGTACCTTATACTACTATACATATTTTATGGGTTTTCCAACGTGGTTTTTATGGTGTTACCAAAATTCGTGCTAAAAAAATTAATTTTCAAATACTAAAAAATTTATTTTCAAAAATTAAGAAAATTAAAAACAAAATTAGTTTTCAATAATTAAAAATAAAAAAATTTAAAAATATTAATTTTCAAATACAAAAAAGTTACTTTCCAAAAATTAAGAAAATTAAAAACAAAATTCGTTTTCAATCATTAAAATAAAAAATTTTAAAAACGTTAATTTTCAAATACAAAAAAAATTATCCTTCAAAAATTAAGAAAATTAAAAACATAATTAATTTTCAATCATTAATAAAAGTTTAAATTTACAAAAAATTAAAAATATTAAGAAAACTAAAAACAAGTTTAATTTTTAAAAATTAAGAAAATTAAAAACATTTATTTTCAAATTAAAAAAAATAATTTTCAAGTATGTACTAAAAAATTAAAAATATTAATTAATTATTAAAAAAAATTTTATTTTAAAAAATTAAAAAAAAACTATTTTAAATTCTACAAAATTAAAAAAAGTTAAGAAAATTAAAAAAAAAATAATAAAAAAGTAGAATAACAAAATAAATACAAAAAACTAACGAAAAAAATTAAATAAAACAGTTATGAATAAAACATATGACAACTACATGAATTTAAGCAATAAAAAATTATAACTAACGAAACACAAAAATAATGACATTAAATGAAAGTGAAAAAGAAAATTGCAAAGCAAGGTGAGGATGAGTCCTAGCTTCCAAGACCATAAATTAAATGTACACTTATTTTATTTATTTTTTTGTTGTGTTTTTCTTTAACAAAATTAATAATAGTTTTACACAGCGAGCGGTTATGGTTCACTTTTAACTTTCGAAATTACTTTTCACTCAAACCTTTTTCCCACCTTTTCATTAGCCAAATTAAGTGCGAAAGCAAATGAAAGTAAAAGTATAGTACCAGCACACGTTACGGTATGTACACTCACATATGTGTGTGTGTGTATGTAGCTTTATACATACTTTAAATTATAATAAACATATGAACACTTAATAAGTCAAAAGCTACAAGCAAGTCATTCAGTCAGTCAGTCAGTCAAGCGATGGAAGCAAAAGTCAGCAACGATAGCGAAATAATAATTACATTGTCGATGATGTTGCCAAAAACAAAAAACAACAACAACAAAAATAAATAAAAAATATAACAAAAGCAATAAATAATAAAAATACAGCAAAAAAGTCAAAATAAAACGAAAAGGAAAAGGAAAGAGACACAAAAGTGCGAACAATCAAAACACAAGGAAACCGATTGTGCGCCAGCAGACGGTAGTGATACAGATACCCAACGCATTTCAGCCACACAAACACACATAAGCTTACGTATTTAGTTGATATAATATATTTTATTATGTGTGCTGTGCATTTGCTGTCGGCAAGCTTTTGCCGCTTTCATTTAAACGCACGAAAAAGCTAGCAAACCTGCATATGAATTGTTGTTGTTTGTATACAAGCATTTGTACGCAGCCAACGCCGCATAATGAGAGTGAAAGTCGTCGCTGCCGTCACCGCCGCCATGGCCCACGAATGCTCGACTGCCGCTGTTGTTGTTATTGTTGCCTGTTTATTTTCAGTTTTCGTTGTTCATCGCCGCTACTGGCTGTTCGTCTGTTGGCTGCTGTTACTGTCTATGCGCCACTGTTCGGCTGCGCTTTTGGCTCATTTGAAGGGAAACCCATGAAATCGTAAATGACATTACGACACAACTTTGCTATCTCCCGCCGCAACCGACCGCTGCATTCAATGGACGCTTTCTACATACGTCCGTCCGTCCGTCCACCCGTCCTATCTTTGTGCTGCGGCCCGCATTGTGTTTGCGGTCGGTCGTTGGTCGCAATGCATATTGGCGCACACACACATACGCACACACCTAGTTATCCTCACATATGCCACACTTTTGTTTATACTTCGCTGGCCTGAAAGTACGAATGCAAAAGTATGAAGTAATATCATCAGATGACTAACTAAACAAAATAACTCGCCAACTCGCTGCCGCAATGCTGCTGCACTGGTTCATCGGCTCACTGACTTACTTTCGTGCATTTGCCTGCTGGTGTGTACATATGTAAGTCAGCCAGCCAACCAACTGAGTGACTGAGTGCCTTACATATCCACATTCGTGCTTGTAAGCTTCGGCTGTTATGTGCATGTGTTTGTGTGTGACTACTCTGTAATATTAACCACGCAGGTTGTGCGCATTTGAATGCAAGTCTGTGATGTGTGTGCGCGTGTGTGTGTGTGGTGATTTGGCGAGTTGGCCAAGTGATTGACTAACTGATAGCCGTGTTGATTTTGTTTGAATGCTTGTTGAGTTTATCAGTTGAATAACTTGTTTATTACTTCATAATTCGTTATGCACACCAGACCATATGTAACCGTGAGATTGAGTTCCACTCGAGAATTTAGCTTTTGAATGGTAATTTGAGATTATGTAAAATAATTACTTATGTAAATATATGTTAACAGAGATATGTAGGTATTTAATCTCTGCTAAAATTAGACAAATTTAGCGTGAGAACTATTTGAAAAGCTGAGATAATATATTGTGACACAAAAAGTACACGGAAATTGTAAATAAAACGGAAAATATTTAATTATTCATCAATTTTTGTTTTGTCGCCTTCAAAGTAATTCCGACCAGATGTGATACAACTACATATGTCAACGATTTTTCCAGTCCTCGAAGGACTTTTCAAAAGAACTTTCAGGGTCGGCCTACAGCTCTTTCAGCGAATTTAGTTTTACCTCTTCAATCGACAGAAAATGGGTTACACGGAGTGTCAATTTCAGTTTGTGGAACAAGAAAAAATCTCACGGAACCAAATCTGGTGAATACGGTAATTGATCGATGACATTCATTGCGTTTTTGGCTTCAAATTCGGTCACAATCGTGGCTCAATCCGATGGTGCATTAACCATGAAGTGTTTTTTTCAGAATTCCGAACGTTTTCGGGAGATGTTCTCACGCAAACGCCTCAATATGGTCAAATAGAACTCCTTATTGAAAGTTTGTCTATCTGGAACAAGTTCATGATGAACCAAACCACATATATCGAAAAAAACCTTGATTTTTGACCGGCTTTAGTATTTTTCCTCTTCATACCAATAATTGCTGACTTGTTTGCCAGTCAAACTCATGAACCCGCATCTCATCGGCAGTTATAATGCTCTTCATGAATGTGGGATCATAATACGCACGATCAAGCATGTCCAAAGAGACTTATTTACGGTACTCTTTAAAAAAAAAAATTCCGCTTTATCGGGACAAGTTGAGAAAGAACGTGTTTCATACCAAAATATACCCCAAGTTCGTTCGAACGGACTCTCGAGAGATATCGAGCTTTCTTGCCATCTCCCTTACACGTGCCTGACGATTTTCAAGCATTATATCCTTCACTTTTTTAATATTTTCATCAGTTGAAGACGTCGAAGGTCGTTTAAACGAGGCTCGTCTTCAACGATATATCAACCGTCTTTGTTGGCTTTGTATATTTAACTTGCTGCCACATAAACTGACTGATCAACATCAATATATTTTTATACAATTTTATGTGTTTTTGTAGGTGCAGCCTATGTGTTTAATATTGCCAACACATCTGCATATAACTGCTAATGTTAAATATAAAAACAACTTATAAATTTAAACTAATACAGCACCGCGAACAAATTTGAATTTTGTCGATAAATATTTCTTGAAAAATCATTAAAATATCATTAAAGCGTAAAAATAGTAATATTGCCTAATTTAAAATCCGCCATCATCAAATACGTCAATTATATGTTTATATGTTTGTATTGTGTTGTAAGACATTTCTTGTTTGCATATTTTTACTTTAATTTAAATGACCATCATCAAGACAAATATACACACATACATACATATACATATGTATGTATGTATACATATATACTTAAATATATAACAAGACACGCTAGATTTAGTTGCTGTATTATAATTTCGGCTAAAATTACAAAACGCCAATACAACCATTAATGTGCAAGAAAGTGAAAACAAAGCAGAAAAATGAAAGCGACGAAATGTCAGGATGACGTTGATGCTTTAAATTGCATAAATTTCGCAAAAATAGAAATAACATAAAAACCGATCGTAAAAAATTACCAAATTTCCGTTGTGCATGAATAGTTGCTGCGGGTTGTGGCAGTTGGTTGATTGAGGGGTGCCAGATCGCACAAAATTCGGAAGTTTCGTAAGTTTCGGAAGCTTTCGCTCTTCCAATATTAGAAATGCTTATACTCAAGATGACGATGGTTGATGAATTGTTTCTTCGGTACGATTCTTCCGTTATAAAGGGTGATTTTTTAAGAGCTTGATAACTTTTTAAAAAAAAAAAACGCATAAAATTTGCAAAATCTCATCGGTTCTTTATTTGAAACGTTAGATTGGTTCATGACATTTACTTTTTGAAGATAATTTCATTTAAATGTTGACCGCGGCTGCGTCTTAGGTGGTCCATTCGGAAAGTCCAATTTTGGGCAACTTTTTCGAGCATTTCGGCCGGAATAGCCCGAATTTCTTCGGAAATGTTGTCTTCCAAAGCTGGAATAGTTGCTGGCTTATTTCTGTAGACTTTAGACTTGACGTAGCCCCACAAAAAATAGTCTAAAGGCGTTAAATCGCATGATCTTGGTGGCCAACTTACGGGTCCATTTCTTGAGATGAATTGTTGTCCGAAGTTTTCCCTCAAAATGGCCATAGAATCGCGAGCTGTGTGGCATGTAGCGCCATCTTGTTGAAACCACATGTCAACCAAGTTCAGTTCTTCCATTTTTGGCAACAAAAAGTTTGTTAGCATCGAACGATAGCGATCGCCATTCACCGTAACGTTGCGTCCAACAGCATCTTTGAAAAAATACGGTCCAATGATTCCACCAGCGTACAAACCACACCAAACAGTGCATTTTTCGGGATGCATGGGCAGTTCTTGAACGGCTTCTGGTTGCTCTTCACCCCAAATGCGGCAATTTTGCTTATTTACGTAGCCATTCAACCAGAAATGAGCCTCATCGCTGAACAAAATTTGTCGATAAACACATTTCGAACCGAACACTGATTTTGGTAATAAAATTCAATGATTTGCAAGCGTTGCTCGTTAGTAAGTCTATTCATGATGAAATGTCAAAGCATACTGAGCATCTTTCTCTTTGACACCATGTCTGAAATCCCACGTGATCTGTCAAATACTAATGCATGAAAATCCTAACCTCAAAAAAATCACCCGTTAGTTGCTAACTATCACTTTATATTCCGCGCAAAGTCATATATCTTCTAAAGAAGTCAACTACTTTGACCGATCATCAACTCATTACACAAAAGTTTGAAAAAAGCTAATGTATATCGACCTAAGCACAAAAGCTTTATCCCTAACCTACTCGCTACTTGCCCCAGTTATTATCGGAAATATGTTTAAAATCCGCCGGATTTATACAAAATAAATAAGTTATTGACAATTGCGATATAAATCTGAGGTCGAAACAAACAGGCTTTAACTTAAGAGCTTTTAATTATCGATTGAGTGTAGAAAGTTCTCATCAGCTTTACCCAAAAAAAAGAAGGAATCTTAATAATTTCAAGGTTTATGCAAGAAGGAAGGAAAGTTTTCTTACCAAACTTCAGATCTATTATCCCTCAATCAATTTTATAGTTAAGGCCACAGTATCGTGTACCCAACATATGTATGTATGTACATATATATTAAATTTCCAAAATAAAGAATACAATGCAAAGACTTCCTGAATATTAAATATTTCAATCTGATTTTGGGAAAATGAACGAATATTCTGCGCTGAATCACAAATACTCCCAAATCACAGAGGCCAATGACCAACGATATTAGATTAATATTTGAACTTTACGCCGACCCCGCCGGCAGTAAGCGCTTCAGCTACAAGCAACAATAGAAAAATATGTAGAAATTGTAACTAACAGCAACTACAACTACAACTTGTAAGCCACAATACCTTTTAGCATAATAAGCCATAATGGCGATGCAAATGCATGTGTACATACACACACACTTAATGACGAATCTTTACATGATTAGTGAAGTATGTATTATGTATAAAAGCACAGCGCAGCATTCAAATAAATCATCCATAAATCAATAAAAATCTCTTAAACGCTGTATATGCGGGCAGGCGCTAGCGCATACACACACATGCGCTTAATGGAAGTGTACAGGCATGTATGTACAGAAAAAAATGGAATATATTTGTACAACTATTTCCACTGCTGGGCGAGTACAATGAACTTGGCAAATTACTCATACTGCAAAAGTGAAGTAAAAATAAATTTTTCCAATATTTGAACATGTGATACGTGTACCTTTGTGTACATACATATGTATGTAGATATGTATGTATATCCACAAAAATACAATTCTGCATATATGCAAATAGGTTTGCTACAATACGTACATACACGCATGTACGGCTGTGTATATAGCGATGATCGAATATTTTGTATACGTAAGCTTAATAAGCCCTCTCAATCGCCAACAATCAAAAGCTGTTAAATAGTTTTTCGAACCCCATAATTCATTTCACAATTTCACTAAACGCCTAATCCCACTAATTTTGAGAAAACCCCCATCCTGCGCGAACGGGCAAACGGGCTAAGAACCTTATTAAAATGCCATAAGTACAAAGAAATGAAGAAATTCGCTGACGATTGAGTGATGAGGTGAGTGAGAGCAGACGCTTAAAACGTGGGAACAATGCCATCATCCGCGCTTAGCGCTTGGCGGTTGGCGGACGCGCGTGTGCTCATGCTCCGCACAGAGCCACAGAGCGCTGATGTAATACGTGATCCGTTGATTAGTGGCCCAGAGGGCATTTACACCGTGCGCTCAACGTCATCTGCTTGAAATTTCACAACTGCGCCAACCTTACTCAACCACGGCTGGGCATGACAAGCTCAAGCGGCAGCGATGGCTTGCGCTGAGGTGTGAGATGTACATATGTATGTACATACATATATAAAGTACCGTTGTTGCCAATTGAATAAAAGTGAGTGTTGGCAGGTTCGGTAGTACGTCACACGCCGCTTTTTTATTTATGGCGCTGTGTGGGCATTCAAGTGAGGAAGATGTAGAAAGCGTAGAAGAGCGCCGCAATTCATGTTTGCAACGCTCTTATTAGGCGTTATTATTATTTACCCTCCCATAAAATCGAATAGACGCTAAATTTCCATTTCGTACGCCTGCCTCTGATACGAGTATACAAATCTACTTGCTATTTTTATTTTTGTTTTGAGTTATCGGTTAGTGGCCTGGCGGTATGTCAGCCTGTCGACGCGTCACCCGCAAATCGAATGCTACGAACGCGCGCGCACAATCGACAAACGACGAACGCTCTTCTTCCCATTGCGCTTCTAATCATTATTCATCCAGCGTATACATTTATTTGGCATGAAATTACAAAAAAAAAAACAAAAAAGCTGTGCGTTGCTCAGCTGTTCGATCAACAAAAGCTGCGCCGCGTCGCGTAGTCAGCGCAAACGCCATATAACTGTGAATTTCGTAGACATAAATGTCGAACGCTGCCAAAATATGAGCGACGCGTGAAGCGCAGCTGGGCTAGCTGCCGACTTCTAGGCGCACACCGTGTGGAGCGCGGGCAGCGCCAACGTCGTCGCCTACAGTTGAAGCAAAAGCACACGTATTCACAGCTACACACATACATACATATATACATACCCAGCTATGTGTGTACGTGTGTATTGTATGCGCTCGCCACTCGGGTGAATGACCGCCGAAATTAAATTTTTGTCGATTTTAGACTTTTACTATGTTGACGTTGACGACGATTGCGGTGTCTTGCGCGTACACGCGACCGGCCCCTCACTGCTGCCACGCGCTCTGGGGCCTAAAAGCGTTCGCATGTTCGTTCGCTTGCTTGTGGTTCGCCGATTGTCGTATCTCTTGGGCTTTGTACTGTGTGTCTGCTTTTACGTACACACACTCACCCTCATATATAAATACACGCACTGTTGATAGGGCGCTGGTGAGAGCGAGAAATTTACGCACTCGCGTGAAAGCACTGGCATTGTCAGTTTGTTTGTGCGTTTGCACTTATCAGCCCACAGTTACGTATTTTTTATTTAATCATCTACACTCACACACATATATAGAGTGTATATGTGGAAGAAGCATTGTGTTTGCATATGCTTTTTTTATTATATACAATAGCTGTACGCACTGCAGTATGCCTTTTGGGATTATTATGACAGTGGTCTCTTGCGCTCTCCCGCAACCACGCACTCAACGCATTTCCGCTCGCACAGTGTGTAGGTACGCTAATTTTCTACGTTGAAATTAATTTTTAAATTAAAAGCTAAATATTTTTTTTTTTTTTTTTGAAATAGTTTCAAATCAGTTCGCTTTGTTATTATTAAGAGGCACACTTAGTGTAAATTAAAAAAAAAATTATAATAATAATATTAATAAAAATATTTTCTTAAGTTATACCTTTTAAATAGCATACTAATATTTAAAAACGTTATTTGAGTTAGTTTTTGAGTGAAAGCGTACCCGCTCAGTTGAATCAGCACCATTGGCTTAGCTTTCAACGCCTTTTTCTCAAAACATTTTTTAGATTTGTTTGAGCGATTACTGAAAAAAATTATCCGACCACTATTTTTGGTGAATTCCTGTATATTTTCCTTCAAACAATGGCCTAACAGTTTTTTGAATTAATCAAAAATCAATTTTTGGAAGTTCAATAACTAGCAAAATTTTGAAAAAAACCAACTTTTTCAAAAAACTGCCATTTGCAAAAATTTTTTTTTTTCGATCTTAATTAATTAATTATTCGATTAAAATCGTATAGTGAGAATTTTCTTTTCTAATGTTTCATCGATGAAGAAGGACGAAGAAATCACCTCTGCTGTATAAAATATCCTTAAATTTTAAAACAATTGAGGTTAGTTAAGCCGTTTGAAGTCGAGTTAAGGGCAAAACACACCTTTCCAAGGCAGCATGTTGTGTTTGGGACCTGCCACGTAAAATGAATAGAACAAAACAGCTTGGGATGAAAGATCCCCCTTTTGAGAATTCTCCAAATGGCGCCAAACAGCGAAAAGGGAGAACGACTGACGAACTGATGTAAACTCGGCTATAACTATGTAGGCGGTGTCTACGCCCGTAAAAAAAAATTGATTAAACACATTTTTTACTAATAAAAAATATTTTTTTTAAGATATAAATTTATCGCCGAAGACATCTTAGCAAAAGTTGGGACTGAAAAGACTTCCATAAAAAATGCTTTAATTTCTTTTAGAAAGTTTTTAAAACCACTTTAGCTTTTTCAAAAAGCATAAATGCTTCTGCCACTTTTTGTTAACAAATTTCAAAATTTTTTACATTGTAATTTATTTCCTCTCCGCAACTCTTTCACTCGCGCGCTCTTGCACTAACTCTCACCACCTACGATCGCCGACCAATTACTTTTCTACTTACGCAGCAAGTGAGAGCGTTTCATTTCACTTCACGCTAAACTTGTTTTTATTTTCTTTTCACACGCTGGCTCGCCCCCCGAAATAACAGCAACCGCGCCCGCAATTGCACTTACATAAATATGTACATATGTTTGTATTGTGGGGACTGCCATCAAAAAGTGCGTTGCTGTCGCAATGGCCGTTGCTGTTGCTGTTGCTAGCACTTTTCGAAGTTTGCTCAGTAACTTTTTCGATTTTTCGGCGTTTTGTTTGGACAATTTGTTATGCTTGCAAGTGCGTGCGTGTGTGTGTTGGTGTACGCGCTTTATTCACTCCAACAGCCCAGCGTCGTCAACATATTTCTCTTTGTCTAACGTTGACGCCGGCAGTGGCAGCGGGTGGCGTCGCCGTTTCGGCTTTTTGGAGAAATTTCTTCCCAAAATTTATTTTTATGGACATTTTTTGGGCTTTCTTTTTACCATCACATACGCTTGTAAATACATGCGCCGAGCGAACGCGGCGGTGAGCAAGCGGAGGTGGAGTGAGTGTCGATTATGGTTGCGCGTGCAAGCGCGTTTCACCAATTCACTGTACAATAATACAACACGCATAGAAAACTGTAAAAATGCGAGCGCGCGTTGTTGCCGAGTGGTGTGTGGAGGAATGAGGGGTGACGAAGTGAATTTGGTATGGTATGGAGGGGGCGGTCACGAGAGGTTAATGCTGCTGGCTCTAGCTGATGAGTGCAGGGCTTACGTGCATTCCCGTTGTTACCTTTTACCGTTGTGGTTTTTTTCGGTTGTTATTGTTGGCGCTGTGGCGATTTTGAGTGCGATAAGGAAACCGAGCGAAAGTAGAGAGGCGAAGCGTTATGCGAGGAGACGCAATAGGAGGCAGACGTTGGCGCGGCGGCAGAGTGCGTGCGTTGACTGACAAGCGGTCGTCGGCAAACGCATCGCCGACAATAATAATAACGCCCGAAAATACGGTAAGGAATCAGCGATTATAATTTTCTTTGCTTTGGCTGGAACATGAACATATGTATGTATGTATGTATGTATGCATGAATATATTTGGTTTGAGCCATACGCGCGTATTTCCGTATGCAAACAATACAGTTAAAACATGCTAATGGCAACAAAAGCGCTGGCGGAGGTGGCTATCGCCTGAGTTGGTTTTGATGTTACTGCTCTGTGTGCGGTTGCGTGTGTGCGTTTTTGGTGTCGATTACGCTGAGGTTATTGCCACTAAATACAGTTAGTTTTGCTTCTAATTGCTAACATTTCTTTATTTCGCCTCTCTCCATTCTGCTGAGCAGCCAGAAAGTAACAACGCCTCCCCACTCTCTGCTATAGCGGTACTTTCGTTTTCCCGTTTCACAGACCTAAGCAAAGCGCCAAGAAGTGCTTAACCTTTTAATGAGCAACCAACAGACAAGTTTTTTACATAATACCCATTATGTCTGATTGTGTGCGCATTTATGAATATTACAGCATAAAAACCGTTAAATGGCTAAAAATAGTTACCGAAATATTCCCAAACAGGTTTGTTCGATTTTTTTTTTCGTGTTGTGCCCCAACAGAAAATCCAAAAATTTAGTAATCCTATAAATAATGATTTGTGAAGCCGAATTATTGTTTTGTATGAGAATTGTGTGAATGCGCCTCTAACCCCGCTCGCTCTCTACTATGTTTTAATGAGTTGTAGCAAATTTTAAACGCTTGCGCTTGCTTCTAGATTATCAGCTAGCAAGTCTCATTAATTTTTAAGTGACTTTAAAAGTCAAGTATGTAGTTATTATCTACAAAAGTCCAACTATAATAAACAATAAAAGAAACAATAGTCCAATCACACATACATACATACAAACATACTTGCTTATAAACTAATGTTTAGCAATTTTTGTTTTTAAAGAGTATAAAAGTAGATGTCATCTGTTTGAAATATTAATACTCACTATATAATTTATTTATACTATATATGTACATATGTATACAGGTATATATGTATATACATAAGTGGAAATTTAATTCTTGCTAATTATGTTTTTTGATGTCACCTTTGACTTTTAAATTTTGGTTTTAGTATACAGAAGTTGGATTCTGCATTAATCTCTGATGTGTTGTAATGAAAACTTTATACATATGTATATCCGCTTATACATAAGAAGTTGATGTGATAAAAGATTAAAAAAAAACAGTATTAGTGGAGAAAAAGAATGGTTATTTAGTCCCCGTTACGATCATAAGGATGAGATAAGTTGTCATCGAGGTCAGGTAGGCCCAGGGATGTGCTGTTTCGACTTGGTCGGACCATATGGAAAGGGGTGTCAGATGTGTAGGGTTGGCTGGGCATGCAATGAGGTGGTTAGTGTCATTCGAGGACTCGTTGCACGCTGGACATATGTACATATATTTGATATGTCAGTGCCGACTTCTGATAAGTAGTACAGTATCCATAACGAAGCTGCGCAAAGGTCACTCTCGATTCTCATGGAAATTCGAGCACGCCGTTTACAATGGGTAGTGGTCTGACTCCAAGTACACCATAGAGTCCGTGAAGGTGTTAATGACTTTACAATGAATAGCGGTCAGTAAATGTCTGAAGTTTGTTGCTTCCGAAGTCTGGTCGGCGTATTGTATTATGCCGTCGACGCAGTTGAGGAAGGAGCTTTTGATACACCTAGGAGGCGATTCCGCTACAAACAGGGATGATTTCAACGCCAGTACCCCAATCGAAACTGCTTGATCCTTAACTGGGAGCATGCTAGTCTCACTTAGCTGGTGTTCAATGGGAGATGTCAAGAAGCATCCCGTTGTAGTCTGGAGTGCAGTGATTTGACATGTTTAAAGCTTACTCGTCTCTGTATTGCATATTGGTAAGGCGTAGCTAAGCACCGACCCACCGATTGCCTTGCATGTTGCCAACAACGTTTCAACGTCGGAGCGATTTGAGAACTTTGTTGCGGCTCTGGCAATAATCGCAGTCGTGGAAAGAGTGAAGGAGCTTCTTCTGTCGAAAACACACCTAAAATCTTAGGGTTATTGACAGTCAGAATGTTAACGTCATCGACGGCAACATTAAGGTCAAGTCTTTACTCCTTCGTCCAGATAGTGAATTTTGTCCTTTGGGATTTAGTGCGTAATTTTCGAAGTTCAGAGAAAAAATTACTAACGGGTGATTTTTTTGAGGTTAGGATTTTCATGCATTAGTATTTGACAGATCACGTGGGATTTCAGACATGGTGTCAAAGAGAAAGATGCTCAGTATGCTTTGACATTTCATCATGAATAGACTTACTAACGAGCAACGCTTGCAAATCATTGAATTTTATTACCAAAATCAGTGTTCGGTTCGAAATGTGTTTATCGACAAATTTTGTTCAGCGATGAGGCTCATTTCTGGTTGAATGGCTACGTAAATAAGCAAAATTGCCGCATTTGGGGTGAAGAGCAACCAGAAGCCGTTCAAGAACTGCCCATGCATCCCGAAAAATGCACTGTTTGGTGTGGTTTGTACGCTGGTGGAATCATTGGACCGTATTTTTTCAAAGATGCTGTTGGACGCAACGTTACGGTGAATGGCGATCGCTATCGTTCGATGCTAACAAACTTTTTGTTGCCAAAAATGGAAGAACTGAACTTGGTTGACATGTGGTTTCAACAAGATGGCGCTACATGCCACACAGCTCGCGATTCTATGGCCATTTTGAGGGAAAACTTCGGACAACAATTCATCTCAAGAAATGGACCCGTAAGTTGGCCACCAAGATCATGCGATTTAACGCCTTTAGACTATTTTTTGTGGGGCTACGTCAAGTCTAAAGTCTACAGAAATAAGCCAGCAACTATTCCAGCTTTGGAAGACAACATTTCCGAAGAAATTCGGGCTATTCCGGCCGAAATGCTCGAAAAAGTTGCCCAAAATTGGACTTTCCGAATGGACCACCTAAGACGCAGCCGCGGTCAACATTTAAATGAAATTATCTTCAAAAAGTAAATGTCATGAACCAATCTAACGTTTCAAATAAAGAACCGATGAGATTTTGCAAATTTTATGCGTTTTTTTTTAAAAAAAAGTTATCAAGCTCTTAAAAAATCCCCTTTAATAATAATTTTAAATTCTTAAACCACTCTGAAGTGTACATTTTTTCATTTACAGCGACTTTGGAACAACATTTTTCTCAAAATCAAAATTTTGAAATTTTTTACGACGGACTACATCATTAGCTCTATTCATATATAGTAATAAAAAAATGTTTTTTATTTGTGGTTTTAAGATAATTCTAATCAGAAAAATGCTTCTTGCCGTCAACCACAATTTTTCCGGCGACGCGGTCAAGACAATCCAAATTTTATAAATAAAAATAAGGTTTAAGCGAATTCTAAAAATGCCACTTTACTTAGAAATATGTATGTAATCAGTTCCCTTTTACAACAACTATGCTATTTGTTTGGAATAGCAATTCGCTTGCCTTGTTTAACGCTAATGAGTATAATTAAATTACAAGCGCACACAGTTTTTGAAATCTTGCTATATTGCTACAGAGCTATACATACATATGTATATAAAACGTGTGCATACGAGTATTATGGCTCTATGTCAATATGTACAAAAGTGTGAACAAGTTAAAAATGGAAAAGTCGTTGCTATTGCAAAACTTCGCACGCAATGCACAAAAGTGCAAAACCAGAATCGCATTAACAAATTGAGTGAGCACGAACAAGCACACAAACGCACATGAGTGCAGCTTGCAATAGGCACAACGCGCAGCTAACACTTGTAAAAGTAAATATTTGTTCACACACACATAGACGCATAAATACATAGCTTTATGCTCATGCTTTATCTTTTTGCCACGCATTTTTGCTTGTTGTTTTTTAATTTTTTGTTTCATTTTTTGTATTTTTAATTTAATTTTTTTTTATTTTTTTTATGTTTTGTTTTTGTTTTTTTTGTATTTATTTCCAATTAACTCGCATGTTCGCGCTACAAGAATATCCGCAACCGCCCGCTTCGAGTATTTCTGGCAATCATCCATCATCGATCTAACTTTATTCGAAAAACTGCAAGCGCGAGCCGCCTTAATGAAGACAGCAGCGTTGTATGCGCCGAAAAACGCATCGCAATGCAGTCGCATAAATACAAATACATATTTATCTATACATACATATATATTTTACATGCATTGAAATGTGCGTGCACGTAAAATAACTCGTTGCGCTTGTAAATACTTAGAGAAATACACATACATGTACATATGTACATAAATGTATGCCTACGCGTAAAGTGCTCATACGCCCCGGTGGTCAGTGCGAACGATAAGCGAAGACCACCAGCTAACAAGCGTATTATGAAAATATTTATGCGCACACATATTTATATGTATATGTATATCTATTGTTTTTGTGTAATAATAAACATATTTACATATATGTGCATATTACATGAGCTTTCATAGCATAATTAAAACGTTTAAGTGTGTTTTCTAAGCTTAATAACTCAAATAAGTTAAATGTGGCTGGTCTTTTTTGCTTTGGTTGTCACTAAATATCAGTGATATTCGCCTTTCTTTGATTTGAAATTAATATTATTTCGTATTTATTGATATATTGAACATGCTCGAAATCGTCAGCGTTCCTGTACTTACATAAATGATGAGTGATCAATTCGGCAAGCTGTGACGATTTAGAATGCCGGCAGTCCATCTCTCCGCCTCTATATAAGCAAATTAGTCCTTCTGTTTTTGAAAAATCGATCTAAAACTTTGTAAACGCCTTTTCTTACCAAGTAGTTGTTTATTTCTATGAAGTATCGATATCGGCTGGCATACAAACTGTTCCATCAAAATCAAGTTCTAATATGGAAAACTTTTTTATTTGACACGATATCTTTACAAAATTTGGCATAAATTATTATCCAAGAAAACGCTACATCCACTTAAGGAATTATTCAGATCAGATCCATATAGCGTGTAGCTGCCATACAAACTAACCTATAAAAATAAATCTCTTGTATGAAAAACTTTTTTATTTGACAAGATATCTTCACAAAACTTGGCACCGATTATTGCCCAGCAAAGTACTACAACCACTCAAGAAATTATTCAGATCGGTCTACTATAGCATATAGCTGCCATACAAACAGGTTGATCAAAATCAAGATAAAGGCTATTATATATCCTTTTAAGCTATTAAGAATACACCTGTGAAAAGTACTTATTACAGTATCATTACAGCCGAAGTTAACGTATTTTCTTGTTCTACATTCAAAAGCTTTACTTATAGATTTGTGGATGCTTTGGAGCGACTTAAAACTTGTAGCTGATCATATATGTATTTTTAAAAATATAATAAAGTTTGAAGATGAATGTGGATATATTTTTTAATTGTCTTGAGTTGACAAAACTGTACGGCTAATCATCCTCCGAAAGTCATTCCGAAACCGGTTGGAGCTTTCACTTATCAAAAGTTTCCTTTAAAGCTGCAGAAACTATGTTTTTTGAGACCTCCTGCAAAAAAAGTTAGCGAACATACCGAAATCTAAACTCATTTATTTTTTCTAATGATTAAACCTCACGCTTTAGATGTTATAAACATATTAATAAAATATTAAATAAAACATTTTCATATACAAAACTTTTAAAAGAAGATAATGAAATATTAAAAAGTGCTCCAAATGCTACAGCTATCTTTCTACGAAAATCTTAATCTATATGGATCTCAGTCTATACAGAAACCAAAACATGTACATGCATGAGCTTCTAACACAATTCCAATTTTATTTAATGCTTTAATTCTATTTGTTATTTCATCTTCTTCGTATTTCGCTATAATCTAACGTCATTGTTGTTGCTTTTATCGCCGTGGCAAATAGCTGTTTCGAAATTGCAACGCATCTGCGTATCTTATCTGCGCGAACAACTCACTCGATTGGCTCCCTTCCGCCCGCCTGCCCACCGCTTGCTGCTGATCATTTGTGCGCTTTGCCGTTGCGTCGCTTGGTTGATCGGGCGATGGGTCGCTTGACTACTGACACACACACACACACAAACAGTTGGCTGTTTGCATACTTTGCGTCGATTAGTTTTGCGTGAATTCGCGTGCGTTTCTAGCTAAAGTGATGCGTGCATATGTGTATGAGTGCGTGTGTGAGGGCCCACTGCCCCACCGCCCTAACAAGCAGCGCCGTGACCACACAATGCTACACAGCCACTTCAACGGAACGCATCGCCTTGCATTGCTGAGCCGCTGCGCTATTTGCGTTTGTGTCTGCCGCCTCGTTTTCGCTTCACTTTGTGTCTGTATTTGCTTTTCGGTGCGCGCACCGACAACAGCCACCACCAACACTAACCACACATGCATGCATGCCGTTGTTTGTGTGTGTGTGTTTGTGGTCGCGTCTGTGTTTGTGTTGCATTTTCTGTTGTGTTCGCCAATTCGCCGATTCGCCTGCATGCAACTGTGTCATCGGGCCGCCGACCGCCACCCACCGGACCCGTCGTCTGCTTGCTGCCAGCTACCAGCTGCCAGCCAGGCGATGAGTGCGAATGAATGTGATTGTTCGTGTGATTGTTTTGGTGCTTTCGTGCTGGCGTCGGTGCATATGTGTGTGTTTGTGTTTGTTTGTAAGTGTGTGTATTGGTTTTAGTATCTTTATTCGCATGCTTGCATTTGCTGCTGGTATTGTTGTTTTCCTCTTGTTGTGGCTGTTGTTGCTGTTGCTGGTATTGGTGCCGGTTTTGGTGTTGGTGTTGGTGCTGGTGCTGGTGTGCGCGCATGCAACTATGAGGCACCGAGTTTAGAGCCAACAAATGAAAATAAGTAGGACAAAGTTGAACACACCAGCCAAGGACGGATATTAGTTAGAAGAAAAACACAAAGCAAAAACAAAACGGCGAAAAAGCAAAACAAAAAGCAGAAAACTGCAAAAAATACAAAAACAAAAGCAAACGAATGGGGAAAAACTCTAATTTGCGTTGATGTCGCTGCTGATGTTGCTGTTGTTATTATTGTTACTCTTATTGCTGTTATTGTCGTTGTTGTTGTCTAATGGTTATTGCAATTGTTGTTGGTTAGCGGTGATGTTGCTATTATTGTTGACTGCCTGAGTGGCTCACTGGCTGGCTGAGTGACTTCCACTGCAATATGGCAGCAATTGTCGGGCGCCCGCTGCCCGCCGCCAGCGTGTTGTTGTGTTGTAGTTTTGCCGTGTTCTTTGTCGTTTGCATGTTTTTGTTTTTGTTGCCGATGTTTTCAGCATTATTGCATTTTTGTTGTTGCGATTATTATGCGGCTTATTTTTTTCGCTAGTGTGTTTTTCGTTGCTTTTGTTGTTGTTGCTGCCATTTATTCACAGCAATGCACTTCCAGCGCGCTTAGGTGGTCGCCATTACCTTTGTAGGCTGTATGTGTTTACACGTTGTTGTTGTAATATTTTTTTCACACATTGCTATTGTTTTCGTTATTGTTGTATTTCATTTAGCATTGCGACTGCAAATAAAACTACAACAACAACAGCGCAAGTCACCACAATAACCGCTTTAGTGACTTTATTGGTTTTGCGGTTATACAAATATACATATACATATGTATGTATATTTATGTCCGTCCGCATACACGTCCGCAAGTCCGCACGTCCACCTATCAGTCACTCGGTTACTCGGTTTGAATGACTATCTGGCGGCCAGCAAGCAATTTGCACGTTAGGATGTTTTTACAAGCGCGCTCATATACATGTGTGTATGTATGTAAGTACATATATACACAAAAAATGCATTCAGAGAACTATGTGTGTGTATGTCTAGTTTTTGGTAGTTGTTTTTGTATGTTTTCGGGCGTTTTTTATTTGAATTGCTGAAACCCGTTTTCGGCTTATTCACTATATATTTTTTTCATCGGTTTTTGTTGTTGGTTCTCTCCATTTTTTTAATCCGGCCGTTCGTATGTCCGCCGTGTCCGTCGTGTCCGCTTTAAAACTGCTAAAGTTCTTAACTTTATTGTATATTCGTTGCATTTTTATTCCTCTTCTTATTTGCAGTGCTTAGCCGTACTTGTTTTTGCTGTTTTTATTATTCGAAATTACTTTTTTTTTAATGACGACTGCACACACCGTTGCATTCTATTGCTTTAGCAGTTGCTGCAATTCTCAATTCGTTTTTGTTCGTTCTTTCACACAGCTCAGTCATTGTTTGCCTTTTTTCTCGTCGTTGTTGTTGTTATTTTTGTTGTTCATCGTTGCAACAATGCGTAACCGCTTGTGGGCATGTTGCAACACACAGCCCCAAGGCTCTGTCTAAAGTTTTGTTCTTAACCAAAAAATCACACTAAACAAAAAATAACCCAAAAATAAAAATGAACAACAACAAAACAAACAACAAGTATTTTAAAGCGACGAAAAAAAGCACAAAACCAGATTTATTACACACACCGCAAGCGTAACCGCAACCGAAACCGAATTTGAAGTATTCGGAAAACAGCGAAAACTTTTATATAATATTAGCAGGCCAAGCGCTAAATGCATAGCGTCAGGGCTATAATTTTCATTTTAGACGATTATCTTTTGGTGATATCTTCTTTGGGATTTCACAACCATTGTCGGCCGTTCTACCAGAAATTCGATTTCTACCGCTTACAAAGTACTACTGTAATCGCAATAAATATGTTAAGTGAAGGTTAATCAATTCCACAATTTTTGTTTATTACTATTTTTTTTGCTATTTATGAATTGTTAGTAAATTATGGCATTTATTCTGCTTTGTGATATGAAGTTTCAATTTAATGGCGATTTCTAAGCGAGTTATGTTGCTACTTAGTGGCATGTAAGACTTTCAATTGTTAATATTACATATCTGGACTATCTAGGTTCGATATATACTATTTAAAAGCTGTAAAGGCTTTGGAAGAGTAACTGTATGATAAATTTTAGCAATAAGCCGTGGCTAAAACTAAAATTGTAGAAGTGGCTTTTACCTCCTGGATCGATAGTTCGTTTTCTAAAAATATAGAAATAAAAACAATACCCTACTTCCTGAATCCAAATTCATAAGCCAGGAAGCTTAGAAACCACCTTAAATATATGGGAGTATTTATTCAACAATAGCATCAATATACTCTCTTTAAATAATCTTTAAAGCAGATATTAATTTGCCTAAAAGTAATTTTCGGGAGTTTAAATTATGCTTATTGTATAAATCACTCTTTAAATTCATGACTGTGAGAGTTGATGGTATCAGACAACGGTACCTAACGATTCTCATAGTGATTCGAAGGCTACAAATCCGTTTAAGTTCCGGTCAGAAATACGCTTTAATAACCCTAATAACTTCTGAGCGTAATTATAATGTTAGTAAAAAGCACTCTGACTATTCTAACCGCATATTTTTTATGACAGTCTAATCTTCCAATTGTATAGCACTCATCTTAGTAATCGTAATATTATAACATATGTATATCAAACCGTAAATCTCTCATACAAGTGTATATGTATTTGTGCCATACAAATACAGGACTTTTGAAAAATCTTTCGACCAGATGCGCGCTGGGTTTTTTGTTAATGATTAATTTAGGTTCTTCAAACATATAGTGCTACTTTTTAATAGAGAAGTAAGCTCACTGTTAATGAATGTTCTACAGAGAACATAAGAGATATGCATGTATATCATATACAGGATCGTAAAGAGAAAACCCGGTGTTGATTGTAGTGAAATGTTGAACAAAGCAGACCTTCCTCCTTTTCTTCAATGATATTATAACATATTGTGTCACAAAAGTACCCGAAAATATTCATCAATGTTTATTTTTACGCCTTCAAAGTAATCCCTACATCTATATATTGTATACATCTACACTTATGCCAACGAACCTCGAGCACTTTTCATTAGCACTTTTTGGTATGGCTTTCAGCTTCTTCAGCGCATTTTGTTTTATTTCTTCGATCGACTGAAAACGGGCTCCACGAAGCGGCAATTTCAGTTTGGAGAACAAGAAAAAATCACACGGAGCCAAATCTATTGAATACGGTGATTGATCAATGGCATTCATTATTGAGTTTTTGGTTTTAAATTCGGTTACAATCGGGGCTTGATGCGATAGTGCATTATCATCATGTAAAATCCATGAATTGTTCTTCTACAATTCCGGTTGTTTTCAACGGATGTTCTCACGCAGATGTCCCAATACGACCAAATAGAACTCCTTATTGATGGCCTGGTCTCTGGTCCTCCGGAAAATATTCATGATGCAAAAAACTACGAATATCGAAAAAATAATCAGTATCACCTTGATTTTTAAGCGGCTTTGGCGTGGTTTTTTGGTTTCATCTCATTTTTTTTCCCTCTATTCCAATGATTGATAACTCATTTGAATATCAAACTCATGTCCCATTGGCAGTTATAATGCTTTCCGGAATTTATCAGAATTCGCACGATAAAGCATGTCCAAAGAGACCTGTTTATGGTGTACTTTTTGGAAAAAATTCAGCTTAATGAGGACGAGTCGAGCAAAAACACTATCGAAACCCCAAATATCCCCCAAAATAATTCCAAATGACTCGCGGGAGATGTCGAACTCTCTTGCCATCTCTGTTATACTTATCCGATGCTTTTCAAGCATCATGTCTTTCACTTTGTTTTCAACGATCTCCCGATAGATAGACGTTATCCTCTGCTTTCACAGAAATATAAATTGAATTGAGTAATTTAGATACCTTCTAGTATTACTAATTTTATTATCCCAGATACAACGCCATTAGTAAGCTTAAGAAGTAATTATTTAGGATAGAAAATGATTGGCTTTGAAGTTATGAAACCGATAAGACATACACATGTAATTTACAAGTTATCCTAACCAAATTGGCAACAACTTGACATATGCAGCTTGAGATTAAGAAACTTCTAATTTAATAACACTTAATTCTAGTTAAGTCTAAAAAAACATAGAAAATGATTGTTGCACCGAGAACTGAAAAATGTGTTTTCTAATTTGAAGTGATCTGCGCTAATTTAGAATTAAGTTAAACGCAGAAGACGCAAAATGAAATTATTTTAAAAATAACACGCAAACATAACATAACTTTGGGCCAATCGCTTCACAGCCAGATGATTAGAAAGGCGGCTATTGTCAAGAATAATTGAAAATCAGCAACAGCGCTGACATTAGCAACGACATGAGTGACAAATGTTTAAGAGCAAGCGAGGGAATCGGGAAGATTCGTACACACTGTGGACGAGGCACACGATTGTGGGTTGTACGTGCTTACATGCAATGGAACACACGTACATACATACATATGTATGTATACACATGCAATTATTGCTAGAAAAATAAATTCTTTGGCGACTTGAAAAGCAGCGCGCAGCTATCGCCTTTGCCACATCTGGAAGCGTACGTTGGACCCAATAACACACTGATGCTAATGCCGCTACAAAGCCACATTCATAACTGCATACATTCATACTTACATATTTATATATCCACTCACACACACACAAGCTCAGCTATCTGCCTTTAACATGTGTCTGTCATCAATGTATTACTTGTGATTAAATATGAGTTATTGTTGTTGCGGAGTTAGAATTACGAAGAAGGAGTTAGACACAGCTAAACCGAACCGAACCAAACCAGACAGCAAAGTCAAATACCAAAATAGTTGCTGCACACACACATACACTGCCACACATACATGTGAGAACTTCATTAGAAGCATATACAAGCGCACAGCCGATAATGAATAGCGCACAAAAGCTGAATAGAAATTGAATAAATAGCGGAGAATAGTTGTGGCAGCGTCGCAGCCTGCAACCGTATAGAACAGACGCCTGCAATTGTTAGGCGCTGCCGGCGAGCGCCAATACTGTTGGCGAGAGCAAAACGCACGCTTTAAGAGCGACGAAGAGCCAATGGAGCCATTGCTGCCACAAACTAAGGGAGCGCACAGCGCCAATATGTGTACGAGGTGCGCCGAGTTCTCGCGTAAGCAGACGCCGGCGTGAACGTCAACGGCGCCGTCGATTAAAATGATGTAGTGGAGCCGCTAATGGCCTGCAAGCGAGGCGCAACTACGCGCTCTCACGTGTGTGTGTGTGTATGTGTGAGTTTCTGTTGTTGATGTTGCTGCGGTCGCCTACTCGTGTTGGAGCCACATGCAAGCAACTATTCTGTTTGTAGGCGCGTATGCATGTGTGTGTGTGTGTGTTTGTTTGCTTGTACTCACTGTGCTTATGCGCCAGCGACGTGCTAACTGCAAAGTGTTTTCTGCAGTGCAATGACCCCACATCGCGTTGACCCACTTACGAAGCGGCTTTGCGAATACGAATGCGATCCGAAGCGCTCAAAGCGAACGATTCATCAGCGTTGGCTGGCTGCCTGACTGCCTGGCTGCTTGAATGGTTGATTCGCGCTGGTTGCTTTGCTGCTTGCCATACGTGGCGACTGCGGCTGGCTCTGGGCTGCGCAGTGTTGTTGCTGCTATTGCTTTTATTGTTGCATCGACTAGTCTTCGCTACGCTGCTACTTGTTTGTTTGCGGCTGTATGACTTTAGTGCCTGCTGTTGTTCTTGCTTTTGTTGTTATTATCACTGTAACTGCCGCTACTGCTGCTGGCGGCGGTGCTTGTGCCGTGTCGCTTGTGCAATCGTTCGCGCCTATCGCCGCACTCGCCGCGCGCGCGCACCGTCACTTCCCATTTGTCTTCGCTGTTGAATTGGTGTATTTGTTTTTGCATTATTGTTGTTGCTGGTTTTGTTTTATTTTCGCATTTCAACGTTGCAGCGTTGCACCGGCCCACAGACCCGCTTTATGCTCAAAATGCAATAAAACGACGACAGCGCCAACAATAACAACACAACACGGCAAAACAACAAATGCCTCTGACATGGTATATGTAAGCCATCAAAAGAACAACAATGTACTGTGGCATGCATTCGTTGCACCTTCCGAGCGACGTCGCATCGCTTGCGTGCCAATGCGTGCGTGTGTTTACATGCTCTCATGTATGTATGTGTGTGTGTTATTTTTGTTGTTTACATTGCTTTTTATTGCTCGTTGTCGTCGCATACAAATTTCTGTTGGCAAATTCTGTTATTGGAATGTAGTTGCAACAACAAAAGCAACGACAACAACAGCAGAAGCACTGACAAAGGCAACAAATTTTGGCCTGCTGCTCGCTGCCAAAAAATACGCAAACTTAATAACAATAATAAAGCGCAAAAAATGCCCAAAACAAATATTTTTTTTACAGTTTAACTGGCAGGCGACTTCTTGGAAGTTTCCACGTTCGCGTTGCATTTAATTTTACGAGGCATAAATTAACAATGATAAAAGCTATATGGACATACACAAATACATATGTATGAGTGTACTTTTGCTTACACGTGTATGTAAGTATGTATGGTATACACTTAATATTTGTGACAAGTGCAAAGTTTACTTTTTCAGTATATTGATTATCTTCTGGATGCCAAAGTAGTCAACTTGTAAGCTATAAACAATAAATTCTTGCATTTTTGAGTGTCTCAATTACACCATATTATGTTACAAGTGGAAATATAACTATTTGTTCCTTTTTATGGCATTACAAGCTCCGAATATTGCCTAACAGTTATATAAGTATACATACGTACATCTGATCAAATTTGACCCGAACTGAAAAAAACCCACATTTTCATGTCTCTTTAGTAGAATTTTAACTCTTTGCTTTTTTTATAACAGTACAAGCTTCGAATTGTATCTAATAGTTATGTATGTGTTCATACACACATCTGATCAAATTTGACCCGGACTGCAAAAAAAATATTTTCATGTATCTTATGCAGAATTATAACCTCTTTTTTGCTTTGAACGGTGTCTAATAGTTATATATACATACATACATAATATATATTACAAATGTACATCTGATCAAATTTGACCCGAACTGAAAAAACCCACATTTTCATGTATCTTAATAAAAAAATCTTTAAAAATAAGCTTTTTTGAGCCAATACAAATATGCCAATTTTCCATATACAAGTTATAGGCCTAGGCTGATATGACTTCCGGTGTCTTCAGCGAATTTTGATATAACCGATTTCATCTCATTTTTGGAGCATAATTGTTAGACAGTTTCGACGTCATATTTATAAACCCAGTAGTGGTAAAATAAGGTCCAATCTATGAAATTCTTTTTGGGATTCGGTTTGCGATTGTAGTTTAAATCGATCCATTCGAGTAAATTGTGATCAGATGTAGATTTAAACTGCAAGCTCCATTCTTGGAAGCCATTTTGACCATTTGATTAAAATAATCTTTTTCTTCTTAAAAAGTGGCACCTTGTCAAGAAATTGAACATTTTCTAAGCTTTATTTAAAACTGTGGTCTAAAATGTTAAAAACCTCGGACTTTATGTAAGATATATAATATAAATAATTTGTACTATGGAATTTCTGGATCCTTATACCAAATCCGTTTTTGAGCTGAAAATTCTGGTGTAAAGACTTGTCCATATTTTGGCAATTTCATAATAGTTAAACATAGCACCGACCTGTTGAGATGTGACTACCACCATACTGGGAAGGTCCTTATATAAAGGTAAATCGAGAATGAGGTTATGTTTCAGCGCTGATTTCCGTTACGGAGAGTTCGTATATTTCGACAATCTGAACTTCTTTTGTGATGCCAAAAGCGACAAAGTGTGGAACAAGAGACCTCAATCAGCGATACTTTCTAATACTATCCATTCAGGCAAATGAAGCCTCTATTCAGCTTACATTCAGTTTATAAAAGCTATATTTGTATTCAAAATTAAAAAACTGCTGATAAACATATGTACGAGTACATTCGTATAATGAGGTGACTCCCATGTTATATACACTTAGAAGTATTTTTCTGATACCCTGAACAGGGCAAGTTAAGTTTACCACGGAGTCTGTAATACCCAGTTGGATATGTTAGTGACTATAAAATAATATATGTATGTATATATAACTTCTCAGCGTGATGAGCTTAGTCGATTTAGACATGTCCATCTGTCTGTTCGTATGTAGGTATACGTACATATACGCGAACTAACCCCGGTTTGGGGTAGTCAAAAAAGTCTTTTCGTATTTTGTCAATAGATATCGTTGCAGTCGTTTATCTCCAGTACTATTAATCTCAATATTAATCTGAAATTTTGCTCGCGTCTTTTTCTCTCACAAACGCTACTCATTTATCCGAATCGCCGAAAGCGGCACACTATATCTCATAGCTGTCATACAAACTGACCGATCAAACTGCAGTCCTTATATCGAAAACTTCTTAATTTATCAAGATATCTTCACGAAATTTGACGTGGATTCTTAGAATCTCCTAATATATTGTTCAGATTGGATCACTATAGCATAAAGTTGCCATACGCAGTGAAATCAAGATAAATCAAGATCTTTTTATAACCCTTAAAGAAATGCACCTGTGAAGGGTATTATAGCTTCGTTGCAGCCGAAGTTAACATTTTTTCTTGTTATTGCTTTTCGTTTATCAGCAATACTTTTTTCCACATATTTCACAATTAAGTGTTATTGGTTAATATTGCACTTGGCAATCATTGGCGCACGTCATGCATGTTTAACAAAACGCACAAAAATGTAGAAAAACCCAAAGTAATAATAAAAGCATTTTTTAATAGTTTTATTTTTATAATTTCATATTTTCATTTCATTTTATTTTTGCCTTTTGTGACGCCTAGTCACAGGTGGGGAGCACTTGAATTTGTCAAATGCATGCGAGTTGATTGCCGCACACACACACACCCATCCATACATATACATATTACATTTATACAAATAAATGCACACAAATATATGTACATAAAAGCAAAGCTAAATGCAAAACTGCCTGCACTTGCTTACATACATACACACACACACACAAGTCTACGATTTTTTATTTCGTCGAAATTTGCGTTTGCATTTTTTGTTTCGCTTTAATTCATTTTTTCGCGTCTATTTTAGTTTGTTTTTGTTATTGTTTTTATTATTTATACGAGAAGGTGACTCGCGCTGGCTATGCCTCCTCCACTTGGCTTAACCCCTCGCTGGCACTAGCGGCGATTAAGACGCCAACTGCACGCTACGCCGACGAGATAAGCGTTTCTGCAAAAAAACACGCACACATGCACAAAAGCATTCACATAAATGCACTGCACATTCATACATACATATGTACACAGTTTGTATATTCTTTTTCGCATGCAAACAATTCGTAAGACTGTGAAGCTGCAAGAGATCAGCTTTTTACGAAATTATTTATACGCCACTTACATGCAAAACATACACACACACAGAGATTACATTTATTTACATAATAATTTCTGAAATGACGGAAAACAAGCCGATGGCATATACATATATACTTACATTTATTCATACCGCCTCGACTGAAGTATTGTGAATTTAGTAAATTTTGGAAATATGGTTTTCGAGTTGCAAAAAGATTTCTTGAAGTGGTGAAGTAGTTTCGAAAAATAGTTGTCTGTACCGATATACGAGTACATTTGTAACATAGACATGTAACTGACTCTTCTTTACTCATTGAGGTCATCACTTGGTCATAATACTTCTTGAAAAGAGAAATACCCTTTGTTCTTCAGATTGCAGTGCTACTATCCAAAGGTTAAGTTAAAAACATTAAATGGTTCTTGTTAGACTAAACAAGGATCCACTCATATTTTTAAAGATTATTTAAAGAGCTCGGCTGGAAACCCCGCCGCTTTGTTGTTCTTTAGATGGGTAATTGCTATTCGAACTTCTTCGTGGGGGAGCAATAGAACGTCCGCTCCATCGTCATCGATTGTGGAATCGGGTTCACCATCTCCTGGTGTTCTACTTTCACTACCATTCAGCAGGTTGAAGAAGTATTCCTTCCACAATTTTAGTATGCTCAAGACATCAGTCACTAGATCACCTGTGGGGGTTCTACAAGAGTATGCTCCGGTCTTAAAACCTTCTGTTATTCGCCGCATCTTTTAGTTGAATTTTGTCCAGCTCATCATACTCACACATTCCGGTCTTTCGCTTCCCTCTTCAACTGTAGGTACCTATGCCATACCTCACGTGTTGCGGTCGATGGTAACCTTGCGGTAGGCAGTTTCTCCGGCTGGTCTTTTGCCTTTTCCGAAAACCAATGGTTTCGTTTGCAGCTGAACGTAAGGAGCCTGAAATGCCGTCCCACAGTTCCTTATACCGAGTTGTGGACTACTGGTCCCAGAGAACAGGAGTGCAAGTCGAGTCGAAAATCCTTCCGTCTGTTTGTTGACATGAGTGTTTTGCTGCACAGAGACGGGTGCGTATTTTGGCTGCTACAAGATAATGGTCCGAGTCGATGTTAGGACCTCGGAGCGTACGCACGTCTAGAACACTGGAGACGTGTCTTCTGTCTATCACAACATGATCGATCTGGTTTCCGATCCGAAGACAACCAGTTAGCTTGATGAATTTTCTTGTGCTGGAATCTAGTATTACAGATAACCATATTTCGGGCCCCACCGAAGTTGATTAGTCTCAATCAGTTTGGAAATGTTTCATCGTGGAGGCTGAATTTACCGACCATTGTACCAAAGGTAACTTCTTTGCCCACCCTAGCGTTAAAGTCGCCAAGCACCACTTTGACATCGTGGCGGGGGCAGCTCCATAGGTGTGCCATAAACGCTCATAGAATTCATCTTTGGTCTCATCGTCTTTCTCAAACAGTTGATCATTAAACTCGGTTTCTTGCAAACCACATTTTCCAAAAATTTGCTTGAATGATTACATTAAGGCAAATGATCCGTCATTTATTAAATTTTGTCTGGATGTTGTGTATATAGGTGAATAATAATGTTTTTCAACAATCCACAAAACTTTTAATAAATCCTTAGTTCCATAAAAATGAAATCTTTATTGCCACATAAAACAATTAAAACATAAAAGATCAATGAGCTGATAATTCTTGCAAATCGCAATTATCAATTTAATCTTTACTTACTTCACTTACAATATTCGTTTAACCCAGGCAACTTTAATGTGCGCTTGCAAGCATCAAATCGTAATTAAAAGAATATAAAATTGTGTAAAAACAGATGCAATAAAAAAATTACTGCATAACGCGCTTCTAAGACAAGCTGCTGCTTGTCAAGCTGGCGCAGTCAACCCCCAGCGATAGCCTAATCACTTGCAGTGCAACAACACAACACACAACACAACAACAGAAAGCTCACATTTTCCGAACTGCAACTATGAATGGCGCGCGACTGCACACAACACACACACATACACATGCATCGAATGCTACGGTAATTCACACAAATCTTCAGTTATGCTCAAGCACACAGCCACACACAAGGCGCAAGAAAACTTTAAAGAGTTGCAGGAAAGGCCAAAACATTTAAAACTATGCTTTAAAGAGTGTGACTTTAAGAGCAAAAAATAAGAGTAAATTAGCAAACGAAGAGCAAAGCTCACACTGCTGCTTAGCAGAGAGCGCTGAAAGCGGAAAGCTCCGAAAGCTCACATAATATTCTATAGCCATTTATTTGTTCATTCATTTCGTTTCATATGGTTTCGAAATATTTATGTGCGCGCCAAATGGCGTTCGAGCACCGAGCGTCTTGCCTGTACAGCACATTTCAACTACAACAACAATGGCAATAACAGCAAGAACAATATCAACACTATCCAATACAATACAATAGAATATATTTGATGTGTGTTATAAATCCAAAGAAAGTTCATTGACATCTCGAATACTTGTCATTTCACAAATAAACACTAAACACACATTTCTATGTAAATACTGTTATGTGCATACATGTGTATGTATGTATGTATGTATGTATAGGTATGTTGTATGCAAACATTAGGTTCCGTTCTGTGCGTGACAAGCTGCCGCTCGCCCCTTGATGAGGTGAAGTGAGTAATACACTCGGTTTTATTACATTGTCGAGGCGGCAGCGGCAAGACGCTTCTGCTTAGGGGTGGCATAGGTCATAAAGAGGCAGCAAAGCAAATCAAAGTAAATAAATCATAAAAAAAGTTTAGTATAAATGTATGCCTGATAAAGCGCTTCGACCCTGCTCGTAGCTTAGGCACCCGGCTGCCCTTTTGACAGCGTTGTGTTGTTGTAGTTGCTGCTTTGATAATTCTTCGATCGTCTTGTCGTTGCTTTAATGTCTACATTTATGCTTTAATTACTCGGTTTAAGCATGCTAATATTGCTCACGCTTACACTCATACATAGGCAATTTGTATATATGTATGTATGTATGTACATAGGTGCAAAGACTTATGTTGTTGCTGCTATTGTATTGCTATTTTTAAGCTGTCGCCGCACATTAGTGTTTGCAAAGTGTTTTTTTTTTGTCATTATTTGTAATGTTTTGCGGCAAAAAGTTTTAAAGCTTTGACATAGTTTTTCATTGCGAAAACACAACAAAGAATATGCGAGCAGAGGAAGTAGTGTGGCTTCGGTTTCTGCTTTAATTACCTGCATCAACAAGTTAAGTGTCGCTTGGGCCACTTTACATTTGTTTTGGATACGATCCATCGATTATATTGAGTATAAAATATTTTGAATACAAGTGTACGGTTAAAACTTTTCGTAAATCCAGTAAAATTTGTCTAGGGTGGAGTGCAAATTTTGTTAAGACTAAATAAATCGTATAAACACTTTTATAACAAAATTTTTAGACTTGCATAACCAAAAATTTATATAAGAGCTAAATTTAGTGTTTTAAAATATTCTTAAAAAAGTATGTCGAATGTGTGTTTGTAAATATATGAAATTCAAAAAATTATGTGAAAAATACATATACATATAAGATGATTAATGGTGGTTAATTTTACAAAAAAACTTTCTGTGAGTGCCAATTGAGATCATTTTAACACTGAAGGTATGAAGTGAAGTATGTTCGTAGATTGTAGTTTTGCCCTAGATCATAATCTATACAAAATTTGGTGAAGATAGGCTTTAAACAATAATAATAGTAATAGATCAGTTTGTATGACAGCTTTATGCTAGAATTATCGGATGTGAACAATGTGTTCAGAGATTGTAGCGTTGAATTATTCAATAATATATGCCATATTTCTTGCAAAAATATCATTATAGAGACATTGTCCATATAAGAGCTCGATTTTGATCGCTCAGTTTATATGACAGCTATGTATTATAGTGGTCCGATATCGGCAGTTTCGACTAATGAGTAGCTTCTTTGGGAGAAAAAAAATGTTAAAATTTTATATTGATATCTCAAAAACTGAGGGACTAGTTCGTATGTATACAGACAGACCAACAGGCGAACATGGCTAAATCGACTCAGTGCATCACGCTTCTTAATTATACATGGCATTTTATCGGTTTCAAAGTAATCCCCATAAGACGTAACACACTTATACCAACGATTTTTCCACGCTTCTTATTAGCACTTTTTTGGAACGGCCTTCAGCTCCTCAGAAAATTCTGTTTCATTTCTTCAATCGACTTAAAACGACTTCAACGGAGCGGCAATTTGGCAGTTTGGGGAACAAGAAAAATCACACGGAGACACTTTTGGTGAACACGGTGGTTGACCGATAGCAAGCGTGCACAAAGATACCTATTTACAGTACTTTTACCCTACCCAAAATATTTACCAAAATCAAATTCGGACTCTTTAAGGATGTCGAGATCTCTTCCCTGGTTTCTAACACTTGACTGACGATTTTCGAATACTGTGTCTTTCACTCATTTTATATTTTCTTTAGTTGAAGAGGTCGAAGCATGTCCAGAACGAGACACGATCTCTCGATCGTCTTTGAAGGCTTTATACTACTCGTGGCTTATGTTTTTGACAAAACTGAATCACCTCAAGCTTTTTCAAACATTTGCAATGATTCCGCTAACGAAATCGGGTTAGAAATTCGAAATTTTAGACAAATTCTCTGTTCGACATTTTTATCCAATGTCACAACGCATAGCAATTAAGGACAGTCCAATAAACCAATTTAGCAAAATACATTTTTTGTAATATCATTTACTCGGAGGAATTTAATTACAATTTCTGGGTGCTTTTTTACTTGATACGTACCAAATTGCAAGAGTATTGCTTTAAATCGTATGTCAAAAATGCTCGCAATTATTGGTTGTATGATCTATCCTTAGAAGAAAATGCAGCTGTTCTTTGTAAGCATTGTGTTATTTTCACAAAAATATGGGCAGAGATACTCCAATCTTGGTTAGTTCACCGGTAGTGAAAACTTAACCAGAACCTACCAATGAATTCTGCAGTCTTTCAATTTAGCACTGCTGGTAAACTCCAGCGACGTCTGAGAGGAGCATTGTAGTTGCTTGGTTTTTTACGTACTGTACTGTGGATACTCATACAGGGTTAACCAAACTTTTTACATAATCGTGAATATCCTCTATCAACTGCCAAATAGATTCTATAACATTTTTAAAATTCACAAGTTAACATTATCTCATATATGTTTTTCTTTCTCTTTCCATTACAGCTCAAATTGAAATAATTCCATGCAAAGTCTGTGGCGACAAGTCATCTGGCGTACATTATGGCGTTATAACATGTGAAGGTTGTAAAGGTTTTTTTCGCCGGTCACAAAGTTCTGTAGTGAATTATCAGTGTCCTCGCAATAAACAATGTGTTGTCGACCGTGTCAATCGCAATCGGTGTCAATACTGTAGACTGCAAAAGTGCCTACAATTGGGAATGAGTCGTGATGGTAAGTGTGAGTGTGGCACGCACCACCTAAATAAAAACCAAAACTATGCTTATTCTTTAATATATTTAGTATTTTTTATTGCAAAATTATAATGACTCCAACGTTAATGTTTTGCAGCTGTAAAATTCGGTAGAATGTCGAAGAAACAGCGTGAGAAAGTGGAGGAAGAGGTGAAGTTTCACAAGGCGCAGTTGCGAGCACAGAGTGACGCGGCGCCGGACAGCTCAGTTTTCGACACACAAACACCTTCGAGTAGTGATCAGCTGCACCATAATTACAATGGGTAAGTTCAAGCTTGATTTGATAGGAATATATTTGCTTAGGTCGTACTTACGCGCTCACGTGTCGCCCTCTCTATTTACAGCTATGGCGGCGGCTACTCCAGCAATGAAGTGAGCAGTCCCTACGGTTATGGGTACTCGACATCGGTAACACCGCAACAGACGATGCCCTATGATATATCTGCGGATTACGTCGACAGCACCACGTATGAACCGCGTGGCACGATAATGGATTCGGACTTCGTCAGTCATGGTAGGAGACTAAAATCACAAAAACTCGTGCCAATTCCCATAGACGAATCAGCATTTAATATTCGTATAACCACTTACCACACGCATTACCACTACTACTACTACTACTTACTACCACTACTACTACTACTACTACTCATCTTAGTCATCATTGAAGTTATCGTTAAACGTTTTCCAGTTCAATTGTCAAGTTCATGCCGTGAGCCCATCGCGTTTTCAAGTTGTACACTTTATGTCCACTCAATTATTGTCGAATCAAATCTATTTTCGTTTTTTTGCTATAATTTCTTTTTGTCAGCGCCTAGGTTTTGAAGTGAGTGTGAGTGTGGGATGTAAGTAACGCCGGTGCTATGAGTATATATACCGCAGCCATGGACTGTAAATACAAGCGAAATGCATCTATTTCATTTTTTGTTGTTGTTGTTTTCAAATTCAAGTTAAGCTAAGTAAAGTAAATCAAAATTAGCCTTAGTGGGTTGGGCGCGTCGTAGTGGGGCGCGTAGCTTCAAAATTCCAAAATTCATCCAAATTTATCTGCACACATTCATTTTCTATAACACATTGGCATACAATCATTCATTCTTAGTTGTGGGGCACGTACATTTCATTTTTGGGTGGGCTGTCTCAAATATTTGTTATTGTAATATATATTTCGTTAAATCGCTGCATCAAATATTCGCTGTTGTCTGCCAAAAAAAAAATCAAATTTAAGAAAAAAAATCAAAAAACAAAAACAAATATTCGAAATTCTGGTAAATATTTTGATTGTATATTCCTTGTTGCATTGCTTCTCCTCCCCCCACCAACCAGCTGATGGCGACATCAATGATGTTCTTATAAAAACCTTAGCCGAGGCACACGCCAACACAAGCACCAAACTCGAAGCCGTACACGATATGTTCCGGAAGTCTCAGGTAAAACCGATGATATTTGCACTCGTTCGCCCGCCGAAGTTGAACTCTCGCTAATTGTTTGTTGTATTTGTGCTTTATTTTACTTTCATTTCGGTTATATGTGTTTAAAAATTATGATTTCGCTTGCGCTCATAAGGATATTTCGAGGATACTCTACTACAAGAATCTGGGCCAGGAGGAGCTGTGGCTAGACTGCGCTGAAAAGCTAACACAAATGATACAAAACATAATCGAATTTGCGAAACTGATACCCGGATTTATGCGATTAAGTCAGGATGATCAGGTGAGCACCTAGAAAATATTTTATAATATATTTTAGGTAATTTTGTGGAAGAATGATATATGATCAAATTTGACCCGGACTGGTCCATTTACACTGTACACGCTAACCTAACCTAAAATGTTGCAATATACATATGTATATTAGGCAATTTAGTAGATGAATAACATATGATCAAATTTGACTCGGACTAGTCCATTTAAACTGAAAACGCTAAATGGCTCTCTAAGATGTTTACCAGTGTTTACCATATGATCAAATTTGACCCCGACGGCTCCATTTAAACTGCACACGCTAACCAGATCACTAAAAATATTAATTTCCTGTGAATCCTGCCAAAGTTTGTTTGGTGATTTTCACCATGGAAAAAATAATAACGAAAGCTTGAAATTTTGGGTTTTCAAAGGAGCCACGGCTAGGAAATCATGGAAAATGTTGCAGAAGTGTTTCGGAAAGTCTAATTTATCACGAGAGTGGCATAAGACATTCAGTGAAGGTCGTGAAGTCATCGAAAACTTACTGAAGACACTGAAAACCATACCAACCAAGGCGTATAACAAGTATATTGAGAATTGGATTTAGCGTTAGCGTGCTTAAAAATTTTTTAAACTATATTGATATGATGTGACTTAATGTCATATGAGGCGAAAGGGTGATGTGATATTTTTAAATAATGAGAATTCGAAGTAATTCTACTAATTAAATTCATATGTCCGCAGTCAATCAGAATTGGCCTAACTTTGGCTTAACAGCTCGAATAATTGTATATTTTCAATGTGATGTTAACAAATGACACCATGTAATCACATAGCTGGGCTAAAAAAATGGAATTTTTTCAATATAATTAACTTATATAAAAGTAAATTTTCAAATCAAGAATTTAAATCTAATTTTATGCCATGTGATGTGGTAATATGACGTGATAATGCGATGCGATTTCAATCACATAATGCGTGATATTTAAAAACTGTTGCCTGTCAAACTTTTTGCGCAAAACAATTGAACAACTGATATGTTATATTGTTGTTATGGGAGTGATGCGATGTGGCGATGTGATTAAATTTAAGTAAATCATGCGTTTGAGAACATCACTAATATAAATGTGATGTGGTGTAATGATGATGTTTTTTAAACACAATATGATATGGTTTATTGAAATGTAAATATAAAATAATTTTTTTTCTTTTTCCGCCAACCTTACAGATTCTGCTACTGAAAACTGGATCATTCGAACTGGCCATCGTGCGTATGTCGCGATTGCTCGATCTCTCACAGAATGCGGTACTCTATGGTGATGTGATGCTGTCGCAGGAAGCGTTCTACACATCCGATTCGGACGAAATGCGTCTGGTATCGCGAATCTTTCAAACGGCTAAGTCAATAGCCGAACTGAAACTGACTGAAACGGAGTTGGCGCTGTATCAAAGTTTAGTGCTGCTCTGGCCAGGTAAAACCAGCAAACCTAATTAATAATATACAAAGAGAGAATATATGTTTATGTAATATAATATGTGTTTGCAGAACGAAATGGCGTGCGCGGTAATACAGAAATCCAGAGGCTTTTCAATTTAAGCATGAATGCAATAAGACAGGAGCTTGAAGCGAACCATGCGCCCTTAAAGGGTGATGTGACTGTTTTAGATACATTGTTAAACAATATACCGAATTTCCGGTAAGTCGCACTAAATATATAATCTGTTTCTATATACAATAATCATTTGTATGCCTTGCAGCGATATCTCCATAATGCACATGGAAGCACTGAGCAAATTTAAGCAACAACACCCGAACGTCGTCTTTCCGGCGCTATACAAAGAACTGTTCTCAATAGATTCGCCGCAGGATCTCACATAACATCAAGAAAACTATGTGGAGACTACGAACGCAATCGATGCACCGGACACCCTAGATGCGTTAACGTAGAAACAAAGAATTACCCGATGACTGTTGGCAGAGTTGGCGATGAGGAAGGAGATGCGGACTTGAAAGCGGTGACGGCGGCGGTGTCGGTGACGGTGACGGCAAGTAGTGCATGGAATGCATGAAACTGATTGCTGCTGCAATGACTTTACGTTATAACGTGCTTTAACAACAACAACAAACACATACGAAACAAACAACAACACAAGCAATTTCATTGAAACGACAGCCAGCTGCAAGCAGACAGTCAGATGACCAACAAGCGTCCGAAGTTCTGTTTAACGGAACTTCAAGTGACAACAACAAACAATGTATTCTCAGTTTATTCACTGTTAAAAAAATAGCGTAACAAAAACAAAAACAAACATACTAAACAAACAAAAGAAATAGTAAATCATAGTGCAGAACAAAAGAAACAAAAGGTTTATATAACTAATTAATTCAAGCCACACATAATAAGCAGTAACAAACAATAACAAAAACAAAACAAAAAACCAAGAAAAAAGTAAGCAAATATTAAGCAGCAAATTAAGTTTAAGGATATTTATACAGAATTTAAATAGTAACAGAAAAAACACATATACATATATATATACATAGACAAACCAAAATGCCGAATGCACACACACATACAAACAAACACGAAATCATAAGCAAACCACACACCACAATCACACCTCTCAACATTTGCATACAAAAGAGAAGAGAAAAAGTAAAAAATAGAAGCAAAATAAAACGCAATAACTACAAGATACCGTACATTATATCACATTGTTATAACAAAAACAAAAACAAAAATAAAACTAAATACTAAATATTCAGAATCATTCTAAGTGAAACGGGCAGCAGAAACACAGGAAAATTAAAGCAGCATTTAAGCCACCAAAATAGGCGAACATAAAGTAAGACAAATAAAAAAACTACGGATACAACATACTAACAGTTTTAGTCACACACACACAAATACACAACTTCACTTTCACCTAGAAACAAGAAGCAATTCTCGAAAAACTAAACTTTCAACTTCAAAAACTAAAATACAAAAACGTTGCCAATCTAACGCAAACTCATTCAGCCCTTAGCAAAAAAAAAAAACAAAGCAAAAAAGCTAAACGAAAACTCTATATACTATGTAGTTGATGCCTGGCGCAATCGGCGAAACCCAAGCAAACGCAAACAATTTATTTCGTTCAACTCGAACCAGCACAAATTTTTCCAAAAGAAAAAAAAATTAATTAAAATAAAATATAGAAGGTATATAACTTGCGAATATTATTGAAAAGACTTTTGCAAATCAACAAGCATACACACACACTCATACATCATTAAAAGAAAACGAGTGCTTACGCCCAAAAGCCTAACCTTTGCATTGATTATATAAAAAGCAGTGGAAAAAATTGAAAAGTTGCAGACTGTCGAAGTACAACTCGTAAGAAAGCATATTTTATAGACCGACTGTAAGCACATTGCAAAAATATGTGTGAGCTATTTTTAGGCACCAATTTATTTGCAGCGCTGCGAATTAACAGCCGTGCTGTAAACTCAACTCATGCATATGCTTTATCATTTTCTGTTGAAATGTTATTGAGGCCAACTGCTTTTTTATTTGTTATTGTTATTGTTTTAATTTTCCATAAATTTTGTTTAACTAGTATATAATTTGCTATTCCAACATCTTTCATTTTAATTAAATTTTAAAGAATGTTAATTAACATCCTCAGCTTTTGCATAGTCTCACTCGTAAATGTTAATAACATACCTCTGTGTTTTACATCAGCAAATGTGCTGCAGTACAATGTTTTTTTTTTTTTTTGTTGACTTGTGTTGTTTTTGTATACCTCTTGTCAAGTATAATGCTTTTAATAGGCAAAGTAGTACGCAAAGAGATCCACCTATATCCATGTATAGGAGATACATATAAGGCTCTTACATTTACATGCATATATGAGAAATTATTTTGCTGTGGCTTTGAGAATTAAGTAGAGAATATTTAAATATTTAAGTTTTATTGCTGAATTCTGTGCTGCATGCCCACGACTGTTCCTACATTAGTCGGATCCATGTTAGCGGGATTAAGCTAAATTTTTATACGACCAAACACGGTCCTCGAAATTATTTGGGTTTACTACCTCTAAAAGACTAAAACAACCGACGCTCTGTATACAATTAGTACTTTTCTGAAAATTTCCAACAGAAAAATTTCAATACATAACTCTTCTGAAAGTTTCCAACAGATATTTGTCAAGACTGTAGTCATTTTAAGGAGTACATCAAGGGTGAGAGCCTAAAAAAATGAGAAAGTCTTGGCTGCAGAATGGAATAATCAAACCATAAGCCAAAACCACTATAAATTTTTGTAGTGAACTTTAAAAAACTCGTTTTGAGCGCCTTAATAACTAAGAATTTTTAAACGAAACTGACTACTTTGAAAACACCTTCGCAGCGAGCTTGTTATGCTAAAGGTTGAATTTCTGTTGATGTTCGGTGGAGACACACAGAAAACAAATGTGATGCAATACGTGATCTTTAGTGACCAGTTCGAAGATTTTTCTCTATCCTCAGTAGCGTAAAGCAGTAAAAGTACTAATTTTGCGGTATTTTTTTATTTGAATCGCGAGAGCGTCGCTGAGAGTATACAGAAGAACTTGGGCGTTATTTAAATCAATGAATTTGAAGGTTATATTTTTCATAATGCAATCACTATTTCTACCTTCTTCTCCTTCTTTTTTTTAAAAACAACAACAGAGTTGACAGAGTGAGAGTTGTTTCTGCAAAGCTGCAAGCACCGGCATCGCCCAATTGTGTTCATAAGTATAGTTCACGTCTTTGTCTATCGAACGAGCAAAACGTATATACATATATATTTATATAGATATTCCGATTTGATATACAAAGTTTATTTTAATTTTGTAATACGTTTTATGAAAATTACAAAAAAATAGCTGAGATATTTTACACCAGCTTATAGTGTTCAAAAAACTAGTGAAAAAACGCATAAATTTGTATTCGCTGTTTTATACTCTATTTTGTTTAAGCATATACATACATACAAGTATATGCATTGTCGGTGTGTACGTGTAGTATGTAAATTTTAAGCGTTCTACTTACATAGTTTTACATTTTAATTAGGTTTTTGTTGTTTTCATTTCTACATTTATTTTAATTTGTTTTTTTTTTTTTTTTCAAATGCTGCGCGTCAAAGGTATTTATGGCGGCGTTCAGCAAATTATATACGAAAATGAGATATACGATTTTACACCACATTTGTGTTCAGCCGGCGTAGAGCTTTGCAGGAGCACTTTTGCAGACACAGCTTACTTCATTTTGCTTTTTGTTGAAAGTTTATGAAAAAATATGTTTGTTTTGCTTTGAGCCTCACACTCACGAATGTATGTAGTTTGCGGAATGTACTTATCGTACATATTTGTTTTTTTTTTTTTTGTTTTTTAATTTCAATAATTTTTTTATTTGGGTGCGATATTTTTGCGTTAGTAGCGATTTGAACGCTTTGTGTATTCCATAATTGTTCAGAACGTCTTCGTTCATACTTTTAATATGGCTTTAGTGTTTACAGTCTGCTTATTTTTAGATTTCAAGCGGTTCTGAAAAGCTTTCACAGTTCGAATTAGCTTTCATAGTCTAGACAAACTTTTGATACAAAAGTTTCAAGCGATATTTAGAGCTTTTACTTGTCAAATTAGCTCAATTAAGATTTTTGTACAAAAGTAAGCTTTAAATTTTTAAGAAGCTTTCATAGCTCGAACAAGCTTTTGGAACAAAACATGCCCAGAGCAAACTTTTTGTATAATAGTAAGCTTTAAATTTTTAGAAACTTTCACAGTTGGAAGAAGCTTTAAAACAAAAATTAACGTTAAAATTAAAAAGTTTACGTGCAAAACGGTTTTTAAAAGCTTTCATTTGTTAAGTAAGTTTTCAGTTTTAACTCAAAAGTAAGCCTTAAAATTTCTGGAAGCTTTTTGGAGTCCATTCGAACAAATTTTTGGCATGAAAATAAACTTCACATTTTAAAAAGCTTTCACTTGGCAATTCAGCTTTCGAAGTACGAAACAAATTTTCTACACGCATGTTCAAAGCGGTTATTAAAAGCTTTCATTTGTTAAGCTACCTTTCACTTTCAACGCGAAAGTAAGCTTTGAAATTTCAGAAAGCTTTATCGAGTTAGCTTACACTTTAAAAGCTTTCCCTTGTCAATTCTGCTTTCATAGCTCGGACAAGCTTTTCACAGGAAGGTTTAAAGCGGTTTTAAGAGCTTTTATTCCTTAACTGAGCTTTCACAATTTTATAAGCATAATCGTTTAACACCAAAATAAGCTTTAGATTTTAAAAAGGCTTTCACAAGTCCTTTTAAAGCTTTCCCCCTGCAAACATATAATACTAAATATTATTTTTCTATATAATGTTGCTAACTACATAGCTTATGTGCTTTTTATATTCAACATTGGCACTAAAAGTCCTAGTAAGAGCATATTTTCTTCTTAGCTTTATTGTTGCAAAATACGAGTTGTCACTAAAAAAATTTACAATTTTCCGTTATACGTTTTCGTCGCAGATTTGACACGCGTTTTCATACTGAAGTCTGACTTCACATTTAAGAGACTTAAAGCGATATTTAGGAGACACTTCAACAGCAGCATGCAACCACTGTTAGGCCACACTCGTACCACACACACCCACACATACACACACGCGTACTTCTATGTACTTTTCAGTAGCCCAAAAGCAAAGAAAAAATCATAAACTCTCCTCACCATCATTACCAATAACAACAACCATAAGCAATTATTGCAGTATCATAGGCGAAGAGATACGAGAATTCGTTGTAAGCAAAAAGTAAAAAATATATACATATATAAATAAAAGAAAAAACCAACAAAAAAACAACACTTGGAGGACGGTGATAATTAGTGTGTCTTAAATAAAAAAAAATTATACATAAATTCTTTTCTATTTTTTATTAATACATATTACATAATATAATTGCGATTATGATGACTTTACTTACGATTGATTTTTTGAGCCGATTCCGAGGAACGTAAAACAAATTTAACTAAATTAAAAATAAAATTCAAAAGCAAACTGATAAAATTAATGAAATTGTATGAAAGAGAGCATTGAGAAAACAAAACAAAAACAAAATAAAATTTCGTTTTATGTTTTTTGCCTTAAAAATTAGTTGGAAAAACAATGATATACTAAAATATAAATGCATTATATATATATATATATAAATGAGTAAAAAGCGAATACACATACATTAATGCAATACGAGTACACACACATACAAGTAACACACATGCATATATACACAGGATACATACTTATATACAAGCGAAGAATGTGGAAAGTGGCAAAGAATTAGTAATATGCAAAAGAAATGAAAATGAAAATGAAATATTTACATACATGTGTATAAAACAAAATCTAACGTTATACATACATACATATAAATTATATTACTGTTAAAGGTAAACTGTAAGTTTTTATTGCAACTAGTGAAATGGTTAATTTTTTTATTATTATTATAATATTACTATTATTATTATTAATATTATGATTATTATCAACATTATTATTAATTAAAATTAGTTAATATTTATACATATATATATCTTCATATATATATATATATACATACTCTAAAGCGGTAAAATAAAAAGTATGTTATTTAAGTAGCGGAACTACGGTACACATGTCGAAAATAATTGCATACATATTATGGTAAAAAGTAGTAAAAAATAATTACAAAAACAAAAAAAATATACAGTAATAAAAAACAATTAATTGAATGCATGATTTGACTTTTTATTACCAGCAATGCAGTGAAAACGGTTAAAAAAATAAAAAACACATTAAAAACAAACAAAAAATTAATAATATTATAACGCGCCTTCGTGTTTGATATTTTCTTTTAGCTACAAATACATACATACATACTTACATAGTGCATACAACAGACTAAAATCTCTCATTTACCCAAAGCAACCCAAACCATTAGCGCATTTCCTTTAAGAATAAAAAAAATAAAAAATAAAGAAAAAAAAAAACAACAACAAAAATAAAACACATTTATTTATATGAAAATAATAATCATTTTTTTATTAAAAATACTACCAATAGCATTTAACTATTACAGCAATAATGCTAAAGTTGTCAAAGCAAAAAGCAAAAAGCAAAAAAGCAAAGAGTAAGCAACAAAAACAAAAACAAATAATGTTGATGTGTCGGATACAGTGGGCCTGTATAAAATACATGTTATTTATATATATACATACATACATGCATATACATATACAAATGCGTTAGTATATAGCATGCTATGTATGTATGTATACATATATGTATATAGAAAACAAAAACAAAAAAATTAAAAAAAACAATAAAGAATACATATATATGACATATACATATATATATACATATATATTATACAATTTTGTTGGTCTTTGATATAATTGATAAATAATTGAAATAAAGCAAAAAAAAGTATATATAAAAGTATGTATATACATACATATATGAATGATGAGAAATCGATGCATTAAAGCTAATTTTTAATTCATAACTTAAATATACAATTATAACTTAAGTAATAAGTGTGAGTGGAATGTTTACACCTCTTACATATGACATGTTAACACATACATACATACATATAAACAGTTATACATACATACATGCGAACATACATACATAGCTATATACGCAAGCACACGTTTATTAACGAATCCACACACACACACAAGCATACACACAAACAAAAATACACACACACGCATACATACATACATACATACATGTACTACATGCATTTGCATTCAGTTTCAACTAGATCAATTCATTTATGTTTGTAAATTGTTTTTTAATTTTTATTAGATAAATCGATTTATATTATACTCCAATAGGCATAATAAACATTAACATAAAAGAAAATAAATCAATTCAATCTTAATAAATATATCTGAATTATAAAGAATGGGTGAAATGTGGTCTTTTATTTCGAACGGTATATTAAGTTATAAGCTGTAGTTTTTTCAACCATTCGGACGACATAATCTAGTTACCATAGCCGCTGTCTCTAGATTCGCTGAATTAAGTCAATTTCGCACGAGTTTGTTGAAACCTCATTTGGTATCGACTGCGGAGAGCCGCTTGCGGATGCTCAAGGACCCATTCGATGTTGTGATCATCAATACGTCTGGCATATATAGCCAGACGGGGTGCCAGAAGGGGTTGATATGTGACTAGAAGAACTTTTATTCTTTGTTCGTCGAGTGAGGACTGTACTCATCAATTACTCAGCCCGAAGTAGCGCCTGCAACAGCTTCTGCGTTGGATTTAAATACTGAAGTTATTGTTGGTGTTAATGCTGGTTCCAAGATAGACGAAACTATCTACAAGCATCGAAGTTATGACTGTCAACAGTGAGGTGGAAGCCAGGTCGCGAGTGTGACGACTGTTTGTTTGATGACAGGTGATATTTTGTTTTGCCCTCGTTCACTACCAGATTCATTTTTTCGCTTCTTTGTATAACCTGGAGGAACAGAACTAACGGCGCGGTTGCTGTTATTATTTGCAATAATATCGATATCATCAGCGTACACTTGTAGAAAATTGTACCGTTTCTATTCAGGTGTGCAGGTCGATATATTTTCTAAAGTATGTAAATTGAAGAAGTCGCACGAGTCACCTTGTCTGAAACCTCGTTTGGCATTGAATAGCTCGGAGAGGTGCTTCTCGATACTCACGGAGCTTTTTGTAATTAATTTTTCAGAGATAGCAAATTCAGTCATAGCGGCATAAAGGCAGCTCCTTTTCGTACTGTCAAAAGCAGCTTTTACAGCGATGAAGAGGTGGTGTATGTCGATCCTCTTTTCCTTAACACGTTTGCAATGGTCATCTCATCCGAAGCAGTTTTGTTCTTTTCATGGGGGATGTTGTTTACATCGCAGGAAGGAAGGTTTCGCCTTCGCTAAAGTAGCTCGCCTTCTAACGGATTTGTTTTGGCTAATTTGATCGAAGACCGGAAGTCGTGAGCCACTTGAGCAAAATGTAAAAAAATTCGTTTCTGGCCATGGATGGAGCACAGAGACTTTCCTCACTTGTGTGAACTTCTAAATGGCTCCATCGTATTGTATATGGACAATTTCTGATCAATAACTCGGTTTTTGTTAATAACTTTTCTTTAGCGCCACCTATAGTAACATCATTTTGTAGATAACTTGCTTTCATAAAAATATTTTATAGAAACATTCATACAAATCTTTTTCAAATAAAGGCAATCAAACTTTTATTTGGACCGATTTGCACTTTCTGCCTTTTTCATCATTTTCACGACAAAAAAGCTTAAAAAAGGCTGTTCGCTAAATACAAGTAGAACGGAGACCCTCTGCCCAAGTTAAAAGGCCGAAGCGGGCTACTTTCGATCTACTAAGCGCTTTCGGGTTTTCAGACGCTTCCTGAGATAGCTACTTACAAACGCTCAAGGGAAAGCTTCTAATTCATAGTTGAAAAGTAAACGCTTTATGAATTGTTATACATATATTTTAGGAAAGAAATTTTTAAAAACAACAACTGCATAAATTTTTTTCAATCACTATGCGATTAGACTTGACAAATTGCTCAAGTATTTTTAATTTTTTTATCTAACGAATGCTCCAGTTAGAGTTGAACTCAAAACTCGACTCAGGGATATACATACATATGTTATGTGTTATATATTTATCAGCAATTTATCTTATAAGCTGCTTGCTCTTATTATGGCACATAGCCCCCATTAAGACCAATTACCTTTTCTCCAAATTATTTTGTTCACATTAACCCCACTTTCAAACTTTATTATTGTTTACCAAAGCGTTTATATACCCACTAATAATGATCCCAAAAGTAAGTATATTTTTGGCAAGTTCTCCGAAGTTTAGTACCTCGAGCAAAACCCTGAAAATAGTCAAAAAAAAATTACTAATGACCAAGAAGCCTTGCTCTTGACTGCCTTCAGCTGCAGACAAAGTTTTTGTGAGTTACTTTCACTTCACTTACCCTTTTAGGCAGAGACATTGATAAACTTTAAATTGCCCCCTTTCCGTTCGATGGACAGCGAAAATAATGTAAAGTTTATCAACTATGAATTGAACAAAAACAGAAGAGGAAAGTCGATGAGATGGTAGCACATAAATTAAAGAATGACTGCGATCATTAGCGAAAAGTTTTATTTCGAGTAGCAAAGTCGAGGAATACATACATACTTACATATAAAGGAGAGGGTTATAGCACGCAAAAGATATGGGTATATATGTATTATATAAATATGCATTCATACGTAAAAAAAATCAATTATATTTCAGAATTCACACAGATATCACTTTGATCAATCTTCTTGCACGGCGGGTTAACTATATAGTTAACTAAAGTCGATTCCGATGGCTACGCACTAAATTAGTAATAGATGTCACGCTTCAGATAAATGCCATACACTACTACAAATCTTTATTAAAGCCTTCAAAAGAGGTTGCTGGCCAATATCAGCTAGCTAATACACTTATTTTAAGTCTCGGTTGGAGGGCCTCCATGTTTGCAGCGATGGACCCACGCCTTGCCATAATTAGCAATCAAGCATCCCCGTTGCAACATCTACTCGAGGTTGTTTTTGCAAAAGATTCAAGTATTTTGGTATGAATCTTATCATGACACGCTTACCCAAAAGACTAACAAACCCCGTTTCTACCGTTATGCTGAGCTAGATACCGTTTTTATTGTCATATAGAAATTCTTCTTCTTCTTTATTGGCGTAGACACCGCTTACGCGGTTACAGCCTAGTTCACAAGAGCGCGCCAGTCGTTCTTCTTTTTCGCTAAATCTTCCGCAGAGCCATTCTCCCGAAAACTCGTAACGGCCACTTATCAAATATTGTAATCGTCATGCCACTGCACCACATATAAAGACGGGGATGATGAGTGACTTATAGAGTTTGGTCATTTTTCGTCGAGAGAGGACTTTACTCTCAATTGCCCACTCAATCCGAAGTATAGCCTATTGGGAAGAGTTATTCTGCTTTGGATCTCGAGGCTAACGATGTTGTTGGTGTTAGTGCTGGTTCCAAGATAAACGAAACTGTCGACGACTTTGAAGTTATAACTATCAAACTAACAGAGAGCCAAGTCGTGGGTGCGTCGACTGTTTGTTTGATGGCAGGAGCTATTTGATCTTGCCCGCGTTCACTACCAGACCCAATTGCTTTGTTTACTTATCCAATCTGGAGAAAGCAGAACTAACGGCGCGGTTGTTGACGAAGTCGCACGTTAGGGAGTCGCCTTGTCTGAAACCTTGCTTGGGATCGAACGGCTTGGATAGATCCTTCCCGATCCTGGCGGAACTTTTGGTAATAATAAACTGCAGTTTACACAGCCGTATTAGTTTCGCGAGGATACCAAATTCAAACATAGCGGCATAAAGGCAGCTCCTTTTCGTGCTGTCAAAAGCAGCTTTGAGGTGGTGTGTGTCGAACGGTGAATATCTTGGCAGTTTCTAACCATACTATTATGATTAAGATACTAAGAATCTTTATCTAAATCAAGATATGACTGCCTTCGATACAGCATTATTATATGTACATATATATATCTACAGCTTATTTCTATAACTCACAAATATTTTAAATTTTTTCTATTTTTCTCTTTTCACTTTCACGCAACATGATCATTAATATATGGGTATTAATAACTATATAACAACACAATCCACAACCCAGACTTCAATCTTCAAAACATAATAATAATAATAATAACTCAATATCGTATTACTCATACTAAAAGGAATGCAATTTATTTTCTGCACTATCAATAACCAGATACCGATAAAATCCTTTCACACACGCAAACTTATGCCTTAATTGATTGCATGCGCGGTAGAGTGGGCCCCGGATCAGCTGCTCCATAAAAAGTCAGCCTGATATTTTTCCCAGTTTGAGTTTATTTTTTAATGATGTCAGTAAACCACAAGCGAGCGAAGCAATAAAAAATGCGTACTCGTAAAAACGCGCGCAGAGCGGGAGTAAACCGCCGGCAGATGGATGGCAGTAAGCCAAGTCGCACCAACGAGGCACCAACAACCCACCCAACGGCAAGTGCTGGACGCCAATGGCGGGAGCAACGAAATGCCAACGGTCAAAGCAACATCCGTTCGAATAAAATATGCTGAATATTTGAAAAAGCTGGAAATGTAAAACAGCAACCAATAAACCAATAAATAAACACAACAACGCTAGCGCCAAAAAAAAAATCGAAATGCTATGGAAACAATAACGGTTGTTTTACGAGAAAATCTCGTACACAAACGCACCACCAAAAGGATTTATGAAACCAAATTCGATATTTGCGCTTTTTCCTCTTTGGTCCTCGACTTCAGTTGTAGTGAAATTTATGGCCTGGCAACGGACTGGTCGACTGACTGACTGACTGACTGCGGCCATGTTGCATGTTTTGCATTTTTGGCATAATATTTTATTTGGTTTGTTGGTCGTTGCGGCATAACTCCAATAAACCGCCATTTCTAAATAAGCCGCACGCATTTGCAAATCACAATAAACAGCAAACTAGTTTCGGTTTGAAAACGGTAATCAGCATTAAGCAGCTGCTGCCGCGTTGGAGCGCAATAATCGCTGGTGCAGGTGTGTGTATGTGCTGCATGCAGATTGCAATGCCGTTTTTTCTTGTCATTTACCGATTATAAATTTCGCCTCGCTGCCCCATCCCCTCTACACATCACTGTGTTGTTGTTTGTTTAATGGTAATGTTGTGATTGCATTATTTTCCCAAGCTGAGTGATTATTTCTAGCGTTATGTAATGCCACAAATGGCACTGGTGAAGCGGCAAACCAGTACCCGTAAGAGTCGCAAGTGTCGTGGTTGCGTTGCTTCTCGTCGTTTCTTGGTTTCTGGCTTGCTACGTCGGCGCACCTTTTGGTCACTACATTAACGATTTATAAACCATTTCCGGTATGTTGTGCATCGCGCAGCCGGATGGTGCAGGATGTGCTGTCTTGTTTTTCACTTGTGTATTCTGTTTATGGTTTTTGTTGTTTGTTGTTTCGCGCAGTTACTTTGATGAATGTGGCACAAGGTGCTGCACGTGAGGAAGTCGCAAAAGCATATGTAGACCAAATACGCTGAATTTATGGCAACGAGCTGTGACAGCCAAATCGTAGTGCGATAACTTCATTTAGTTTTTGCTCGAATCAAAACTTATATTTGAAACGTGCTTGAATGCAGCATTCATTTGTATGTACGACACATTCGAAAGGCAAACTGTTTTCCGGTTTTTATGAGGGTGTTTACTTTTGACTTTTAGCCTTAAACACTTTTAGCTGCGAAAATATGGTAAAGTTGGAAATAAAAAAATATAAATAAAAAAGTGTTTCAAAGGAAAGACATTAATAGCTGAAATCCAAAAGTGGTGACATTTCTGTTTTTTAGAGGTGAGTAATAAAAATACACAACTCAAATAAAATTTCGCGGAAAATATTTCAAAATACTGGTATTTTCCCACGTTATTTGAGAAACAACGACGTTTTTGAAAAAATCAATAAGCAGAAAAGTAAGCAAGTGCTAGGTAACCGATCATTTTATACTTTCACAATTTGCAAGGATTCAAGCCGAGGATAATCTTTCAGGAGTTGGCAACACTTTATATACAGTCTGTCAAGTAAGAGCGTGGTCGACAGTTAATGAAAGATTTCGCTCTAATTCCTTCGCGAGCCTATAGAGGGTAGCTTTGTCCTTGATGCATTGTCAATAAAGGTTCAGTTGGCGTTGATCTTTTGAAAGAGAATCACGTTAAACGCCTTGAGCGCGAAGTACGCGTCGCGCTACGCGGAATCCTGCTTTAACACTGCGGGAAGGACAAGCAAAATATATATCTAGATATATCCTAGGAAACTATCCGAACCCTTCTTCATACTCATGATCTGAAATGGCGCAACACAATGAAGAAGTCTCTGTTGACTGAAAAACTTGTGACAAAGCGACTCGCTTGGGCGCATGAGAATATTGATAGAGATTTTGAGAATGTCATTTTTACTGATGAATGTTCTATATGGCAACGTTCTGTCCTCACCGAGCCATATATTAAACAGAAGTTTTGTGGAAGACGGACATACATTTTTAAACAGCTGTCTTACGAAATTCGTCGGATCTGGAGTTCCTTGCCACTATCGGCAATTATCGACGCCGGTGGTGACTGGACACATTATTGACCAAATTGCATCATTGATAATGGATGGAATAATATTTTTTTTTAAATAATACGACCACGCTATTACTTGACAGACTGTAACACAATCTTAAATTAAGTTTAATTATTTCACTTTCCAGTACACAAATTAAGAAGTAATTAATACAATGGGATACAATTTTTCACTAACAATTTTTAAAAGTATGCCACCTTATGACCAAAAATTGTCAAAATCCAACCAAAACTGAGTATAAAGACACCAGTATCTACATATAGTTGAATTTTGACCAAAAATATACTACTGAAATTCAGACGGGATTCTTTCCTGACAATAGTAATTCTGTGTACAAAAACTGGGTTGAATTAGACCAATTTCACAGTTACCTACAGAACAGGTGTAAGGCTAACTCGAAGTTTTAAGTTCATATATTGGAATATGGAACTAAGCCTAGAATAGACCCGATTTTACGCATTTTTTAGCATCACATATGACATATTATTAACAGAAAAAGGTGTTCTCGCTATTTCATTTAGTGTAACCCAAAATTGACTTATTTGGCTCTAAAGCACATTATTACCAAGAATAGACGTTCTCTAAGATTCATTGTTATATCTCACAGATTTGCCGACATTTTCGCCCAAAAGTCACACATAGGCTCTGAGATAAAGATATTTGGTATCTAGGGGGCCAGACTTGAGACGTCATACTTTGAGAGCATTTCTTGCGAAAAGTTGTATCCCGAATCAGATGGAATTTGGAATTGAATTGTATGGCAAGAAAGCGTGGTTGTAGTCCTTTTGTGACTCCATTATCATACTGTAACATAAAGAAGTTAGAAAACCGTTATATCGTGAAGAAGGCGTGATAATCCTCCCATTACATTTTTACACTGTTTGGGGAAGCAGAGTTGATATTCGGTCAGTCGCTCTTAATTTGTATTGTTGTTTGAGTAATGAAAACTCTGCAAGTTTCGATGAATTTTTCTATTCTCTAAATGTTTTGTATTACTTGACAATAATCGACTTCGTTATAAAAGTATATTTGTTACATTTTCATCTCACTCGGAGTTTTAACTCAACATCGCATTCAGATAAACTACATCCACTCAATATTAAAGTTAACACTCAATTATCAGACGAATGTTACTAGAAAGTTTTAGAAAAAAAAATTGGTAAATTGGCGAAAGGTCTTTAAATTATGCTACTTTATACAATAATTATAAAATTATGCAAGCTTTTATGCTTTTACATTCTTTGGATATTTAAACAGTTTTCATAAATATGCATTACTTAATATTTCTCTTTTTGTTAAATTTTTCGCACTGCAGAGAAATAATCTCTTCAAACCGAATTGAAATAGTGGTCATATTAAACACTTTTTTAATCATTTTTTTCCAAAAAAAAATGTGAAAATTCAATACATTTCAACTTAAAATACTTTATGAGCTTTCGAAGACCATAATACCAAATATATGTCGCTGAATTTGGTTTGAAAATGCCACTTCCTAAATATGCCACCCCCAGACCGCGCTAGTGGCCCACTCATTATACTATGGACATATCGAGTTCCCGCACAATGAAGTTTGTAACCATATCTTACATATGTATACAAACCATATATATATATAGTATTTATGTACGTAAATAGTAGCACGACAATTTTGCATGCAGTTGCTCACCTGCTTTCAAAACTTGTGTCATTTTCTGATGAACAGGAAGAAAATAATCAACTCTTCCCGAAGTGTAAGCGCAGAAAGCGCGCAATTAATGTTATTATGATTATTGCTTGTATGTATGTGTGTGCAAGTGTCTTGAATGTAAGCTCTTATTATTGTTGCATCTTTTCATTTTCCTCGCTTTCTGGAAAAATGTCCGTCAATTGCTCAACGCTGTGTAAGAGAACGAGTTTCAAAACGCACCGCACTAATGACTGTATTGAACCTGAAAATATTATCTAACGAATGTCAAAACGCTATTTATACACTCTTCAATCATTTCGCATATGTGCATATTGATGGACGAGTGTACATGTATGTATGTATGTAACATACAGTGATTTGCAGGAACTTATAGACAGTTGATTCATTGAAAAAATTTAAAACAGTGCTTTTTTATAATATTTACATTATAAATATTTGACTAAAAATATAAATATAAGTGCTTTAAGTTCGATGAATTTTTACTCTGACAATAATATTATAATTTTAACTCTCCTCGAATAGAAAATATTCTATTTAATTTCTTTTGTGCTTTGAAGAACTTATCGCTCAATTTCAAATATTATTTCCAACGAATTTAAATTCTTCGATTTTTCGATAACAATTTTGTTGTTGTGCTAGTAGCTTAAAATATTATTCAGACCAATTTGATAAAAGCTACTGAACTTACAGTCCTTCATCGAATATAAATCGTAATTTGTTACGGTTTCTTAAAAAGTCTTAACTATTCGAGTAGTGGAGACTGGAAGGTCTACTTCCTCTCCGTTAACAAAATAACACAGAAGACAGTTTCTCGGATAGACGATCGCCTGCTGTTCGTACATTTTTTCCATACTAAGATGTAAATTTAATAAAAAAAAATAACTTTTGTAAATTAAATTAATGAAAAAATTAAAAAAATCAAAACTTTTGAATTCAAAAATGATTTTTTTGTTAAATTCAACTTAAAATATCTTGGATTGAGAATTTATTTCAAATTAAAAAATACTGTTCTCAAAATCAAAACTAAAAGTTAATGTTTTTTTATTATTAAGTTGAAAATAACAGTTGTTTTATTCACCCCGCTATTTAGATTTAAAATTTCATTTTTAATTACAATTGGAACTTTAAAATTAAAATATTGTTATTTATTTTTATTACGGTTTTTGGAATAAAAAATTTTCTTTAATTAATATTAATTGGTATTAATTAATTATTTTTAATAATTTTTTTTTTAGATTAAAAAATTATTTTTAATTTATATTAATTAGTATTAATTAATTAACAAATACTAATTAATAATATTTTTTCAATCCCAAAAACTACAAATAAATACAAAAAAATTATTAAAATTATTTTTAATTAATTAATTAATAGTAATTAATAAGAATTGTTTTAAATTAATTAATTATTACTAATTAATAATAATTTTTTAATTCCAAAAATCGTATCTAATTATAATTAATCAATTAATTAAAAATAATTTTTAATCACAAAAATAATTAACAAGTAAATTATAAAGTTATAATTTCAAAATTAAAAAAAAAACATTTTTAATCCGATATTTGAGATTTGAAATTTCAAATTTTTTAAAATTATATACTCTGGATTACAAAATAAAAAAAATATAAACTCAAATGCTAATTCCATTTTTAATTTATTATTATCTTCAACACAGTTTTCAAGTCCTTTACTGCGCTCATCATCGCAGCCATGAAAACATCACTTATTGCTAATTACTATTATTTTTCATTAAAATGCCGATCTTTCAGCTTAAAAATCAAATTATTTGTACAAAAATATAAAACTCCAACAACACATACATACAGATTTTTCTGATTCATATCTTTTAACTTTGCTACTAAAGTCATCAGAGCAATAACAATTGAATTACAGGGCTGTATTCAATTAATATTTCACAACGGAACTGAAATCCATACAAATTTATCAACGCTTTCCCGACTTCTGCCAAGCCAATGTTTATGTTGCCTTTGTTGGGAAAACATTTCACGGTGCAGTGACGTCGAAACAAGCCCCCAGCAGAAAATTAGGTAATCTGGTAGACAGCATTTGCGATTACTTGTCCGACAGCTCGAACATAAACACCTGCACCCGAACGCTTACAACGCCACATAAACACACAAAAGCACAAACAAACATACAGTAGCACTTGTTGCCTATTGCCTGTTGCCCGCGGCAGCGGCATGCATTTCGTATTTGTGGCAGAAACAAAAGTGAAAATGAAAACATTTCGATAACTTTTCGCTGCTGCGCGTAAACTTTAAGATTTTCATATTTAAAGCGACAAGCAGCCACAACCTTGTGGCAATAACGTTTGAGCTGCGTTGCAAGTAACAATACAGTATTGCTGTTAACAGAAATAGAAATTCGAAGTCGCTGCACAAAACACCGCAATCAGTGTCTGCTTTAGCCAAATCGCCAACCGCCAGCCGCCAAAGCCGACAAACAACACCCAATAGGCAAGCGCTGTCACGCAACTGACAGCGTGCAACATATCAATCAGTTAGACAATCAGTGCGTGGAGGCAAAGGCAAGCAAGTTCAGTGGCTCGATACACGCCTTTTCAATTCGCCATTCGTCACATTTGTTCCGGCGTTTATCCGCCTATCAAGTGCTGTTAGCAACATTATTACAATTGTTGTTGTTATTGTGTGTTGCTATTGTTGTAGTCATCTGTGTTGCCGTCATCATGTTGCTGCATTCGAACGGTGTAAGTCTTGCTTTTGTTGTTATTGTGTGGACTAATTTGTTGTTATTGTGCGGCGGCAGTTGCAAATGAAAGTGTATGTGTGTGTGTGTGTGCAACAGCAAGCAATCAACTAAAACGCCACGGGTGTAACGATCGAACAATAAGAAAGAAGAAAAGATAGCAAAACAATAGAAAATCATAACAGCCATCAGCAGCGTAAATTACGGGACTCCTAATTCGTGACGTTGATGCCGACTGCTGATCGGCAAGTGTAAAGAAAAACAACTTGCGGACATACTTAATGCTTGTTGTTGCTATCTAGCTATAATGACTTGCACACACACATACCCGCATGTGCTATGTGAAAGTGCCAGATAATTGAGTAAGAAACAAGTAAGGAAGCGCTAACTTCGGGTGTAACCGAACATTTCATACTCTTGCAACTTGCAAGGATTAAAGCCAGGGAAAAAGCTTCATGTACATAAGGCCTGTTAGTTACATATATGGCTCTAGGGCGAATTTTCACCCGATTTTGTTCATACAATTTGGACCGCGTCTCCATAAAAGCCCTGACGTGCCATCTCCGAGATAAAATTTAATGTCTTTGGCGTAATTAGTTATTGATTTATCACGTTTTTAGCAGTACCGTTTTATGAGAAGTGAGCGGGGTTAATATTCGATTTCATCCATTTTCATACTGTCGATAACAGGTCTTATAATATTGACGCTAAGCAAATTTGGTTGTTGTAGCTTTAGTGGTTTATGCAATATGTACATTCAACTTAATAAAGTGCGGGGTCACGCCCACTTTTCCACATTGTTTGCCCACAGATGCCTCATGCTAGTGTGATCCCCTTTATATCTTAATTTAATGCTTGGTTATGGCGCTTAATACAAACATTTTCGGTTAATGGCGTTTTGTGGGCGTGGCAGCGGTCCGATTACGCCCATTTACGAACTCAAATTCTTTTAACCAAGGAACGCGAATACCAAGTTTCATGAAGATGTCTCAATTATACTCAAATTTTAGCTTGCTCGGACGGACAGACGGACGAACAGATAGACAATCACCCGGATTTCAGCTTTTCTCGTCATCCTGATCATATATATATATACATAACCCCCTATCAATCTTGATTTCGATCTCGATTTTAGCTGATACATATGTATATACAACCGTTAGGTGATCAAAACTTTTATACTCTGCGGCAACATGTTGCAAGAGTTTAAAAATGCGAACACAATGCGCATGCAAAATCGCAATTTCAAGCATTGTTGACCGCGATCTCGAAAAAAGTGCAAATGGTGCAAGCAGTGCAAATGTTATTGCTCGCGGCAATTGCCTGGAAAACGGATCGGCGGAAGTGATTCAATAGTTTCAAGCTATATAAGCAAATGTGTGCCTGACTTTGTTATTATTATTGTTTGTTGGAATTATGTGATGCACAATTCATATGTACAAGTATACTTAGTTGAAATGAGATTTGAAGGAAAGTAAATCTGGTTCATATATTTATATCGCTTTGAAGATAAATATGTTATCTTACCAAAACTTGATTTCACTTTCGATTATTCATATTGATAAATGTTTACTAATAAATTACATTTTTGTTCCAAAATGTACCTCAGTCTCAGTGATTTTTTCAGCGTGCTATTTCTTGAGGTCTGAGAACAAAAAAAATAAATGGCTACAAGATCCGGAGAATAAAAAACAATTCGAAAATAATTTCCATAATTTTCATTGAGTTGTAGCACGGTGCATTGTTTCGCTTATGAGCTCGCGCGAGTTAATTTTTACAAAAAGTAAAAAAGAGTCAAAATATATATTTTTGAGCTGCACTGAGATGTACCCTCTTTACTTGATTTAAAAGGGTTACAGGGGTTTCCTTGGGTAAAAGAATAGCCTTTTTTCAACAATTTTTTTTATATAAAAAACTAAATATTTTACTAAAATTTTTTCCAACATACACTATTAACAATGGAATTTTGAAGTTTTTGAAAAAATATATTTATTTAAAACTCGACTCGACTTTTCAGTCTGTCTGTAGAAGAGTACTTATGTATTTTCTTATATGTGCTCGGTGAAAAAAGTCCATTCATAAACTCAATGAAAATGATGGAAAAAAACTTCACTTAGTAATATTAATATAAACCAACCGAACTCGAAATACTTTATTACCAATGAAAATATCGAAATTGGAAGAAAATAGCTAGAGGAATTTTTTGCATTATCTCAAAAATATATAACAATTCCCAAAACTTCTTCAAGTAAATTTGTGTGGCCATGCAAATCAATATTAATAGTTTTTATAGAGTGGATGAAAAAAATAGCTGACTGAATGAAAAATCTGAGGTTTAAAAAAGAAATTTACAGGTCATATTTAAATACATAAAAACAAAATATGGTCTGAGCAATGTTAGCACATAGTTGAATTCATGAAAATAATATGTATATTGTTTCAATTTTTTGTCCATTATTGAACTCTATATACCCACTAATTGCTGAAACTATGTGCTTGCCCGTACATTTGCAACTGAAAATTAAAAATAAAATTAATTGCTAGTAAATTAAAATTTTAAAATTAATTGGAGTAAGTATAATTAAAATAAAGTAATTTAAATATTTACCATAAATTGCAAATATTTAACTAAAAATTTGTGAAAATATTCATTCATGAAAATTAAGTCATTCAACAATTATGCACTCAATCAACGATGCAATCAATACCATAAAATATTCCGTAAGCTATGGCGTATACGTAACATATTTAAAGATGATGCACTGGCGTATGAGTAACGTACTAATGTGTTCCCGTGCGGATATATACTATTGGTAAAATCCTGAAAAAGTGTGTTGGCATACCAATTTTCTGTTTTAAAACTACTTTAATTAAATTCGCTGACATGCTTTTCAACTAACTTAACTTTAATTTAAGATTTTTCTTCAAAAAATTTGGCAATATTTCCAAAAATATTCAATGGCATTTGGAAACAAACTGATTACTTATTTAATTTCAAGTAATAAATTTTCAAGTAAAGACTTGGCAAAATTTCTTGCATCTTTTACTATTACACAAAGAAAAATCAAATAAACGAGTACATCACACTAGGATGAAACCCTTTGGGAGAGAAAAATAATTGTCTCTTAAAGTACATAAGTACATTCGGCGATTTTTACCATGAATGAAATTATTCAACAGCACTTCCATTAAAATTTGTGAGCGGAATCAAACGCTGAAACGTTCAGAATGTTGGAAAAGACCTTCGGTGATAATTATTTGTCGCGAAAAAGTGTTTTTGATTGGCACGAACCACGTCGAGGACTACCATCAAAATCAACAGTTGATCAACACTTCAATAAAATAAAAGAATTTTGTGTTTGAGAATCGACGACTTACAGTCAGAGGTCTTACTAGCAACTTTGGAATATCGGAAGGATGAATAAAAACCATTTTGAAAGATCATTTGGGCCTAAAAAAGAGAAAGCACGATTGGTTCGCAAATTACTAATTTTTTTCGAAAAACAGCGTCGCGTTAACGTCTGTAAGACAATGTTTTCGATTACCGGGATGTCCCAAAACGTATTATTACAGGCGACGAGTCTTTTGATCTATGCTAACTACCCGGAATCCGATGATCAGTAGGTCAAAAATCATGGTCATGTTGATAGTTTCCTTCTCTTATCGAGGTCTGTTGCTTTTGAAGAATAAATGAAGAATTTCAAAATTATGAACACAGTCTTACTATTTTGTGCACAAAATATTACAACTCTAAAATATGGAAACCCACATTATTTCACTAAAAAACCAATTATTTAATTACGCCTGTTCAGCAGAAAATTCAAATTATGCAAACGATAAAATATTAAGTAGACATAAAGCTGAAAAGCAGAAAGGCAAATGAGATTTGCTTGGTATTTGCAAGATTTATGACATATTTGCAAAGGATACACTTAAGGAATCTGCATGGCACAAAAGCTGACAGCAGCACAAAAGCAAAACGCAATGCAAGCCAATGCAAAGACGCCAGCATAAATTGCCGTCACATAAACATAAATATTATCTGTGTGTGGTGATGTGTTATGCGTATCAAATCAAGTATCTTGTTATGTTTGAGAAAGCTGATGAAAAGGATACCTCCTACTATATACACACAAATACACACAGCTACATGCAGTGGTCGCTTTAAATACACAACACAATTCACAATTGTTGACATAATGCCATATTTTCCTAATCCCATTTAATTTTATTCTCACACATTTCATTTCATCTCACTCTCGCATAATTTTCTATAAATTTTACATTCTATTTTACTTTCTTTACTTACATATTTGCATAAAACTGTTTGGTTTGTGTGGCTGTGTGCAGCTGCTTTCACTTTTCGTCATCACTGTGATGTTGTTTGCGCTCTCCGCCGGATATCCTTCCAAGGAGAAATTAAAGTAAGTGTATTAGCTGAAATGTATTGTAAGTATGTAGTTGTACAAGGTAAGTAGGTGAAATGTTCACCAATATAAATACATGTTTGTAAATAGCAAACACATTTATAATAATAATAATAATAAGTGTGCCTGTAGTAAATGGTGTAAGAAAGACTAATGAAGTTATGGATCTATATTGGACCACTACTAGCCCATGAATATGAACTTGCTGGTCGACTGACAAAAATATGAATTTTAAATATAAATACGCTTTTGCATGGAGTTTACAAAAAGATATTTTAATTTAAGCTTATTCGTGCTCGTGCTAAGCCCATATTATAAACCGAATACAAAGTGTGGTGTTCCACTGTTGCAAGGGCTCCGGCCTTCTCCGTAAATATTGGGTAGTCGAAAAAGTTTTTTTCGTATTTTTAATCAAACTTCAGCTTAATTTTTTTACATATTTATAATGAACCAAATATGTACCATTTTGGTTGACCACTTTTTGCCATTTTCCATCAGTGTAAAATTTTTCTGGTTTCTCGGCGAAAAACTGCGACAAGTAATTTTCACAGGCTTCTTTTGAAGCCAACTGTAATCCACTAACTTTTCCAATCCCACCCAACACTCAGCATAACCTTTCGAGGCGACCTTTCTTGGCCTTGCGACCTTTTGTTGAGCCACACCACACTTGGACCATGATTTTTTCGCACATTATTGTCGAATTTGATCCACTTTGGGTCTCCTGTTTCCATTCACTTCAGAAATAGCTCGATTTCATTTCGTTTGAGCAAAGAATCGCAGATATTAATTCGGTCCATTAAATTTTTCACAGACAATTCCTATGGTAGTTAAACATTGAGCTTCTTTTTGTAGCCAGTCTTTTTTAAATCGTTAAAAACCGTTTGATGATAAATTTTAAGTTCCTTAGCGATGTCATGGCTGCCTATGTGACGGTCCAGGTCAATCTTTCCCATATTTTCATCGACTTTTTCAACAAAAATAAGTCAACCAGTGTGAGGTGCATCTTTCACATCGAAATTTTCCGAAACGGAAGCGAGCGAACCATTGTTATTGGCTTGCAATGCATTATTCCCTTTCTTATGGGCTGTGGCCGATAATAAAAAAATCGCCCTCCGCCCGTGATTAGAAAATGGACCCCATAAACTCAAAATCATCAACAATTCGGTGTTTCCGTTTGTTCGAAGAAACTTTCGTGAAATTTCAAACAAAAATAAGAAAAAAGTTTAACTTTGGTTTAACCTAACCTATAATACCTTTCACAAATACAAAAGTTCTGATTACAAGAACTTGGATTCAGTTTACAATGCAGCTATACGAAATGGGAACCCGATTTGAAAAATTGCAATGCGTTAGGAAATAATTTATACCAAAATTCGTTAAGTTATCGCTTCAAATTAAAAATTTTTCACACAATCTCTTGGTTCCGAACCTTCACTTTTTGTGACAGCTATATGCAATAGTGGTCCGATATTGGCCTTTCCGCTAAGAGCAGAAAATTGTAGATCGATATCTCAAAAACTGAGTGACTATTTCACATATATACAGACCGACCCGACTAAATAGAATAATAACTCGTCACGCTGAACATTTATTTACTATTATATATACACTTTATATGATCGCCGACGTTTTGTTTTGAGTGTTACAAATATCTTAGTAAACTTAATATACGCTTTCAAGGTCTAAAATAATTAATCATGACTGTGGATCCAACCAAATGACAATACAGTTTTCAATTATCTCTGAATTTCTTATCGGGTATTTGTTATTTATTATGCGCAAGACGTTCTAATTATAAAGATTGTTTTAGCTACACACACACATACATACATATACTTTCATATACAAGTATATTTATGTGTTTTTGCTATACTAAAGGGTGATTTTTTAAGAGCTTGATAACTTTTTTTTAAAAAAAAACGCATACAATTTGCAAAATCTCATCGGTTCTTTATTTGAAACGTTAGATTGGTTCATGACATTTACTTTTTGAAGATAATTTCATTTAAATGTTGACCGCGGCTGCGTCTTAGGTGGTCCATTCGGAAAGTCCAATTTTGGGCAACTTTTTCGAGCATTTCGGCCGGAATAGCCCGAATTTCTTCGGAAATGTTGTCTTCCAAAGCTGGAATAGTTGCTGGCTTATTTCTGTAGACTTTAGACTTGACGTAGCCCCACAAAAAATAGTCTAAAGGCGTTAAATCGCATGATCTTGGTGGCCAACTTACGGGTCCATTTCTTGAGATGAATTGTTGTCCGAAGTTTTCCCTCAAAATGGCCATAGAATCGCGAGCTGTGTGGCATGTAGCGCCATCTTGTTGAAACCACATGTCAACCAAGTTCAGTTCTTCCATTTTTGGCAACAAAAAGTTTGTTAGCATCGAACGATAGCGATCGCCATTCACCGTAACGTTGCGTCCAACAGCATCTTTGAAAAAATACGGTCCAATGATTCCACCAGCGTACAAACCACACCAAACAGTGCATTCTTCGGGATGCATGGGCAGTTCTTGAACGGCTTCTGGTTGCTCTTCACCCCAAATGCGGCAATTTTGCTTATTTACGTAGCCATTCAACCAGAAATGAGCCTCATCGCTGAACAAAACACGCGCGCGAAACACATTTCGAACCGAACACTGATTTTGGTAATAAAATTCAATGATTTGCAAGCGTTGCTCGTTAGTTAGTCTATTCATGATGAAATGTCAAAGCATACTGAGCATCTTTCTCTTTGACACCATGTCTGAAATCCCACGTGATCTGTCAAATACTAATGCATGAAAATCCTAACCTCAAAAAAATCACCCGTTATGTATATTTGTTTGCCGCCATAGCCAAGTTGAAAAATGTAAATATTTACATTCAAGCTGACGTTTTTTAGATTATTTTTTGCACTGCCGTCACTCTCAACGCTCCTTTCCATTTTTCTGTTCTCTCTATAGGATTCGCATACATGTGCCCGTTAAGCATCATACACACGTACACACGAAAACCGTCATAAAGAAAGTACCGCTGCCAATACCGGTGCCGGTAAAAGAACATGAACCCGTCAAAGAGCATCATCACCATCATTATGAGAAGGAGGCGGAGGAGGACTTTGAAGGTTATGATTATCCGAAGAAAAAGCGACAAGTGCGGCATCCTTTCGTTTGAGCACTAAGTGAGGCTTGTGCAGAAGGAACAAAGAAAAGCAACAAAGCAAGAGGAGACAAGAAGGATAAGTTTAAAGAGAAGGCGTACGTTGAAGATAGCGTGGAAGAAATATATACAGCGTGAAGGCAGGGGTCAAATGTGGTCCACAAATAATCATCGAATCCCAAAACAAATAACTTGTACTCATATGTTGAATTTTTTATACACTGACATTTGAAATCTAAATTGTAAATTTGTTAGCATTCGCATATGCTGCGAACAATCTGCCACAAAGCACACACTCATACACACACACATATAGTAATGTACCCAAATGTTTGCATTAATCTGCGGATAATGTGCGCAGATTTATTTAGTCTTGATAAGTTTTAAATTATAGTTTAGAGTAGACAGTCGAGGCGAAAGCGCACACTAAATCCAAAGCACGAAGAAAGGATAACCAAAGCTGTGAATGGACGGGCGAGACACGTCGGGTGAAGCCGTGAAAGGGCGAGCGCACGTAGATTTATCTTCATATCCGTTGGAATTTCGCCCGGATACACATCTATGTAATATATAATTCGCACACGAGCTCACACACACACACATATACACATAGAATAGTTATTATTCGCTTAGTATATAACTTAGCTTGTAGACTAGTGTTACACCAAAAGTTCGTAAGTATGTGCATATTAAAAAATTTATCAATGTATGTGTGTATGTGTATTGGTGTTGTTCAAAATGGAATTTCTGTTGTTTAGATTGAAAAATCGAGATTAAATTAATTTTCCTTGGGTTCAATTACGTTATTGTGTTCCTCTTTGCAGTTATTTGGCTTAGTGTCTTGTTATTTGCTTTTTTATTCGCCTGTGTTTTTTTTATTACATAAACAAATGGTAGAATACAAGAAAACAGCTTGTACAAAGGTGATTTGGAAATTTCACATTTAAAGGCAAAATAAATGTGTGAAAATAAAAGTATCTGCAGCGCAAGATATGTATGCACGTGGAATTTATTGTAGCAAAGAACACCTTAGATAATATCTAAGCAACTTGAATAAGGGTGCGCCAACATTTTCGGAATGAGAAGTTTTGCTAAATTCAGACAGAACTAAAAAAAATATAAAAATAAAAACAGAATAGTTTTAAAAAATTTTGTATAGGAAAACAATTCCAAAGGGTTGCCACATGTAAAAAATTTAAGGTGTACTGGAATATGTGTATAAAAAACTAAGATTAGAATGGTTTTGTCAAATTTTTTATGGGAAAATTTTGAAAAGGGTTGCCACATGTTTAAAATTTACTAATTTACAAGTATAAGAAAGGCCAAGTTAGAATATGTGCATAAAACTTTAAATTGTTAAATCCATAAAATAAATTTTTGAGGGTTGCCACCTTTTGGAAACTACAAATTTAATTCACTTCATAAATCATTGAAAATGTTATAGCTATCAAAAGAATCATAACTTTAACGAAGATTTATATAGCATATATTTTTTTGAGTGTTGCCACCTATTTGAATAATGCAATTGTAACAAATTATTGGCTGTTTTCGATATTGCTGCAAAAAAATTTAAATTCTTTGACACAAAAAAATAAAATTCTTATGGATCACCTTAATGTACATAATTTAAATTTGGTATTTATGTTTATGTTACGTCGTAATTTCATATTACAAATTTTGTTGTAAATTTCCCAGCTAACAAAGTGTTCTTAAAAGATGCCATCAAGTTGCAAGACACGTCTTTTAGTTGTTTCATTTTCTTATTTGTACATTAAGTCATTTCTCCTTTACGATCTCATTTACGATCTTTAGAGTGGTGCTCTTAACGCCCGTAAAATAATTGCACATCAAATCAGATAAATATTAAGTACTTTATGTCATATATTCGTTTACCGAATACTTTATTGCTACATGTAATTACATATTACATTTTATTATTTACAAGATGATGAAGAGTGGCATAGCATAAAAGTTCAGATGGCAACGAAGTAGCGTAAAAAAATAATACTATTGGAAGTATTCTATTGCACACCATGAGAGTTAATGGCAGGTTAGGTACTTGGTAACTCTTTAATCGATTTCTACACTGTAAATATGTGTGCATATAAGGAGTATCAAAGTTTTGGTCTCGTAGAAATCCTCGTCCCTTTTCGGAAATTTTATTTTCTTTAGCTTCTCGTGAAGCAAATCATTCGATAGTAACAGAAACAGGTAGTATTCACTATAAGTTGAATTCATAAAAGCTCTCGGAGCTTCTGGAACGCCGCTATCGATGTGTGTGACCTGGCGTTGTCGAGATAGAACACAATTCCATTTAATTTGGTCGTAAGGGAGCAGCTCATAGTAGATAATTCCCTGTTAATCTGGCCGAATACACAGCAAACTCTTGTTGACTATCAATCCTCCGCGATTAGAGATTTAATATCCCCCCGAAAAGCCCCCAAAAAGCCACAATTGCTTTAAAACACCTTTCAATGTAACCTAACTTGTTTCTAAGGCACCCTTTATAATATGACTTCGATATAATTATTACAGCTGCTTCGCACACATATACTTTCGGCAGGCTGGGCTATTCCGGCCATACTCGTGTACACTTTTAAATATCCATTTTTATGGCTTTAGTTTGTCGATAAAAACGCTTATATATTGACCGAGTCTATTGAATTTTCTCCAATGATCTGCTGCAAGCACTAATTTAAACATTTTATATACAGAAAAGTTAGCAAACAAAGGAAAGTGTAGCTGTACATAATATATGTAAACATTATGGCTGTATAGTACGAGCAAATATATATATTTACAATACGTTTGAGACTGAAATATATACAAACATAAATATAAATAGAAACATTTAAGCCAAGTCGCCGAATTTGCACCGGAAATGTGTGCCTTTTCCGACGTCATGGACAAAATCGAATTTTCTGCATTTGTTATTGTACATACTTTAAAAAGCTTTCATAATATTTCAAGCAAATATACGACTGTGCTTATTGAATAACTTTTCAAACACATAACTCATTAAGTGGCGACCTTCAGCAAAATTCATTGAGTAACTTTTTATGTACTTTCTTGTGTACGTATGTATGTTTGTTTGTATGTTTGTGTATGGCAGATAGCGTAAAGACGAGTTTACGCTAGACATAGAATCGCTCTTTTCACTTTGCCAAAGCATAAGGATGTGCATGTATGTGTATGTATATTAAATATGGCATTAGCAAAATAAAAGTTGTATTATGGTAATGCCCTGGCAATAAGAACCAAAGAAAGAAAAAGAAAATTTTGAAAATAAATGATGATATTCGCTCTATGGCGGGTAGTGAGGTATTCCTTACGGTATATAAGGCGTTCGACTTGAGAAAGGAATTAGGTTGAAAGTATGAGCATCAGTTTAAAGAGCGCTGAAATGTAGAAATCAGAAATTTTTGCTGAAAAACTTTTGATGTTTCACATATATCCATATATACCATATATATGTACATACATTAGGCTGTCCGTTATTTTCCAATTTGTTTTTTTTTTGTTGCAAACGTCCACAGAAATTTAAGCTTTTGCTCTAAAAAGATGGATTCAACATATCCAATGTTTTTATTTTAAATTTAAACCGTTCCTAAGTCCTTTAATTTTTTTTCCATACATATATTTAATATGGAATTTTTTGATTTTCTACAAGAAAAAAATTTTCTACAAAGACAATAAAACTACAACTTTGAAAATATGATTTTTTAACACAAAATTTTTCGCTTTACAAAAAAGTCCTGCATGAGCTTTTATAAAAGCATTTCTTTAAACGCTCAGTAGTACATTTGAAGCATAGGTTTAATTCCCTATGCTTCAAATGTACTACTGAGCTCTCATGCAAGTGCCTTATAAATTCTGTGTTGCTCATACGTCATGGTGGACTTTAAGAATGCTCAGTACAATTAATGCATAGCTTTAACAGCATATAAATTTTAAACAAATGGTTTCATGAAAAACTCCTTATTTCTTGTAGAGCAAGCAATTTGAACTAAAATTTAATTTTCTCAAGCTTATTGCTTTACTTGTTTAAGGCAGAATATTCAAAAATCGCATGTTAAAATTGAAAGTAAAGAAATTGTTTACTTTTTTGGCCAAAAGCTGAAACTTCGAGGTGTATTTGGAAAAAAAAATTGCCTGAGAAATAACATACACCCTAATATACATACATATGTATATATGTACATATATGTATTTTTCATGTATGTATGTATATGTATTTTTCATATAAATGTCAAAGGCAACTCACTTCTGACACGGGTAATTAAATTGTTATATGAAACATTTATCTGCAAACTTGAATTGCGATTCATGCATGCGTGTCTTCATAAAGATATTAGAAATCATATTGCTATGGTCCAGGTATTAAACATATAAAAAAGCATTTAAATCTTAAATGAAAATGATGGAAATTAAGATTTTCAATCTAAAATCTGAAAATACGTAAACATCACTGTGTTAATCTCTTTTTGAAGGCATAAACAAGCACAAAAGCGTAAATTTGAACAAAAACTGATGTAAATGCGTATATAAATATTATATATATATGTAAATTTTAATATTTCATTTTGTTTCACAACACAAAACCAAAGAAGAATTCTATTTACCCGGAGTGAACTTTTGAAATTCAACACGAAATGTGGGTAATTGCCACCCGGCGGCGCGGTCATCACTCGCTTAATGCGTTCGTCAAATCAAGAATTTGTAAAAACAACAACTTGAGCAACATTGTCGAGAGTAAAGTGCAAAAAAAAACGTAAAAGAATGCACACACATGCACACAACGCACACACATGCGTATGAAAATACCAGCGCTATCGCAGAAGAATGTGAATGGAAAGGAAAAGTATGAGTGTTGCATGAACGCAAGTGCTTGCGTGTGCGTGTGTGTGTGAAACGCCATGTAATTGAATGTGTCTGCATGCAACAAGAACTCTGACACATTTGACCGAAATGACGGTGAGCACGTGCTGTGTGTAAACAGCGTTAACGCGCGCAAATTCAGCAAACTTCCCGACAACCAACACATTCCAAAAACCAAATACCAAATCAACAAGCCAGCGTGTGCACACATACACACACGCAAACACTCTCACACACATAAAACCAACGAAGTGCACCGTCACTTGCGTGGCGAAGACGCAGGATACGAAACAACGTGTGAGCGAAATGTTGGCGCGGAGAATGCTGGCCAAAAGTGATTGAGTGTGCGCGCCAACGGGCAAACGGGTGAACGACGCCATGCAACTAGAAACGGATTAAAGAGCAGTTGCTTCTTAATTGACTTTTCGTTTTCAAGAGGTCAATAAACAACTAAAATGAATATACTCAAAAGAGACCTAACTTCATTTGAAAGGTGTTGTAATGAAAAGAAAATTTTCTTGAGCGCAAACATGGTTTAAGCTTGTTAGCGTTTAGAAAAATGTAAGCATAATTAAATGCTGAGTAATATACTTTAATAGTGGGAGTAAGGTTCTTTAAAACTCTTCAGCTTTGAGTTTCTTTTAAAGGAGTTTTTTTGGGGCGTCTCACATTTTAAGTTAACAACCTCCATTTCATCTTCCTATTAATTATTATTCTTCACAGAAATGACAAATAAAAGCTATCTTCAATACAGCAACCCTTGGAGCGAAGCGAATCGAAGAAACAGCTGGTATAAATCTCACAGACTGGCATAAACAAAGTTAGCTAATTTTGCAATCGTCAATACTTATTCCACAAGGCTAGCCAAATACTCGACTTTATTGAATTCGCTGGATAACTTTTTTCTTGCTTTCTCATGTAAATTTTTCTACAATGTTAGAGAACATAAATCGTATACACCGAGCCAGAAAGTGCCGAATCGTACAATCATGCTAAAGGGTGATTTTTTAAGAGCTTGATAACTTTTTTTTTAAAAAAAACGCATAAAATTTGCAAAATCTCATCGGTTCTTTATTTGAAACGTTAGATTGGTTCATGACATTTACTTTTTGAAGATAATTTCATTTAAATGTTGACCGCGGCTGCGTCTTAGGTGGTCCATTCGGAAAGTCCAATTTTGGGCAACTTTTTCGAGCATTTCGGCCGGAATAGCCCGAATTTCTTCGGAAATGTTGTCTTCCAAAGCTGGAATAGTTGCTGGCTTATTTCTGTAGACTTTAGACTTGACGTAGCCCCACAAAAAATAGTCTAAAGGCGTTAAATCGCATGATCTTGGTGGCCAACTTACGGGTCCATTTCTTGAGATGAATTGTTGTCCGAAGTTTTTCCCTCAAAATGGCCATAGAATCGCGAGCTGTGTGGCATGTAAGCGCCATCTTGGTTGAAACCACATGTCCACCAAGTTCAGTTCTTCCATTTTTGGCAACAAAAAGTTTGATAGCATCGAACGATAGCGATCGCCATTCACCGTAACGTTGCGTCCAACAGCATCTTTGAAAAAATACGGTCCCATGATTCCACCAGCGTACAAACCCACACCAAACAGTGGCATTTTTTCGGGATTGCATGGGCATTCTTGAACGGCTTCTGGTTGACTCTTCACCCCAAAATGCGCAATTTTGCTTATTTACGTAGCATTTTCAACCAGAAATGAGCCTCATCGCTGGACAACAACACGCGCTTATATACACATTTCGAACCGAACAATGATTTTGGTAATAAAATTCAATGATTTGCAAGCGTTGCTCGTTAGTAAGTCTATTCATGATGAAATGTCAAAGCATACTGAGCATCTTTCTCTTTGACACCATGTCTGAAATCCCACGTGATCTGTCAAATACTAATGCATGAAAATCCTAACCTCAAAAAAATCACCCGTTATATATTGGCACCTCTACGCTCCTGCAGTGAAAAAAGTCTCAGCTTTAATAAAAATTTGCGCTTAATTCCATCAAGCCACTTAATTCCGCTCTGTTGAAAATTGCAAAAATTTAATTTAGCTGTTTTCAATCTTTATGCATATGCACCCATACAAATATGCATGACTTGATATATTTGAAGAGGAGATGAATGACTGTCTCATGTGCTGCTCATTTCAGCCACTCCTCCCACCTATAGGTTCCGCTTACACAACACACAACACATTCACTTAATCCTTATGAACACTAAATGCACACGTTCATTTGTATATGTATATGTTTGAGTATGTTTATGTGATAGGTAATGGAAATATGTATGTATACGTAGTTTTTTATGTGAGTGCCTATTATACTTAAGGTCCTTGCTGTTGACTTCACTAGTTCCTTTGGTGTGTTTTGTATCATTTTATTGTATCGTATATTTGAAGCCTTATATACATACATATCTACACATTTTTATATGTCGGTTTTATGTAGAGGGAAATTTATAGTGGTCACGTCACCACCTGTTATTAAAATATTAACTTTAACGGCCGAGTATAGGGAATAAACCCAACGAGCATTTGCGTTTGAATTAAAATTGACAAAAATTCAAAGAAAAAAAAATTGATCATTTTGGGTGAAAGTCGTAGAACTTCCTAAGCGACCAAACAAGTTTGAAGTTAAGGAACTGGAACCATTACCCATATCTTGTTTACATTGGATTGTGATTGGGAATAAAATTCGGATACAATGCGAAATTTCAATCAGCCAAATCAAAAAAGTCAAAAACAAGGGAAAATAAAATGAAAAACTCCCTGAATGTGTGACTAGACGGTTTTTAGACCAACTAAAAACTATTCGGAATACAGCGGCTGCTAAGTCTTTCTCATCGCCTTATACCCTCGGCCTATACCCTTTGTGGCTATCACTTGTTCCGGTCCTTGCAGAACACTCTCACTGGAATTTTTCTATAAATACTTATAGATCTATATTTATACGAATACTAGAAAGAAAAGTGGAGTGGTTTAATATTTGTTTTTATACTCTTGATGCCTTATGTTTGGTCTTACCCTCTTGATACACAATTAAGGCTGGGATTTAATTAACTCTTGTGGTGAACACTTTGGCTCCACATATACACATGAACCTATGGTGTGAGGTTCAGCATAAAGTTTTGGTACACATACGTACATGCATATACGAGTGTTTATATGAATTTAGCGTTAATTCTCGTATTCATTGAGCGTAATTATTCAAAAGGAAGCAAATTAACTCTCGTAACTTTGACGAAGTTGAACAAAAGTAAGTGTAAATGCATGCCAACCCCCGAAATTGTATGTAAATAGGTGTTAATTTAGGTGGGGTGATACATAAATATATAACAAATATGAATGAATTGCGAGGGTAGCATACACTTTGTGTTCTTTTTTCGGTTTTTATTAATGGTACCAATTGTAGTCAAGGTGAGCAGTCAAAAACTTCATTCATTTTATTTCGGTAAAAAATATATATTTCCCACCTGTTATTAAGCCTTAACTAAAGGGTGATCCATTTTGAGGTACCTTACATTTTTAAGGAAAAAACACAGAATCTTCCAATTTAATGGGGTGTGATTATTATCATTCGAAAGTGCATATTTTGGCATTTCTTTTTTGAAGATTATTTCTTTCAAATGTTGACCGCGGCTACGTCTCAAATGGACCATCCATTGAGTCCAATTTTTCAGAATCGAAGAGGATATACTTATGTATATATACTATAAACTTTATATGTCCCTACACGCCTAATAGCACACGCTCTTTGTGGCCAATCGACCGGTCCAAAACTTGAGATTATCTGCTCACCGAAGTATTTCTTTAATAAGTCCATTGATTGATGCGATGTGTGAGAAGTGGCGCCATCTTGCTGAAACCAAAAGTCGCCGAGATCACGAGCTTCAATTTTATTGATCAAATAGTCGGTTATCACTGCGCGATAACGGTCGCCTTTGGCTATTTTTTTCTCACAGGCATCATTTTTGATGAAATATCGACCGAAGATTCCACGGCTCACAAACCACACGAAACCATTGATTTTTCTGGATAAAATGGCAGTTGTAAATGTCTTCAGGTTAGCTTTTTTTTCCCAAATTTGGGTCTCATCGCCGAACAAAATTTAGCCCGAAAACGTGGGATCTTCTTGGAACTTTTCAAGAGCATATAGAGTAAAACGATCTCGCTAGGCAAAGTCATGCAGCTTCAATTCTTGCACAAGTTGTATTTTGCACGCTTTCAATTTAAGATTTCGACGTAAAATGCGCCAAGTCGTTCCATACGTCACTCCGAGCTGCTACGAACGGCGCCGAATCGACTCTCCATGGTCTTCGTCTAAACTATAAAGTACGGCTGCTATATTTTCTTCAATGCGTGCTGCTCGTAGTCTATTCGGTCGAATAGTATCCAATAATGAATGTTGGATCTCATGATCTTACGGAAGTTCCATTGAAAGAATTTTCTGTTTCAACGCACATAGATACGGAAATATTGGTCTATATACTGGAAATAGTGGACTTGTTTGGTTAAAAAATATGTTTTTGATAGATATTTTTTGATCAGCACACATGGATACGGAAAATTTAATGGAATTGGTCTTAAAGCTAGAATGTTGTTATGCTCCAAATTCACTGTTATTGTTATGTTGTGTTGTCAAGATTTCATGCTCTATTTTAAACTTCAATTACTTATTTGTCAAAATTGTTTGACTTTATTTCTTGCAGATTCTCCCAAATTTAGCAAACAAATTCAATGAATATTTCGAAACAATTATAATTACCTCATTGTGTTGGCTTAATCACATTCCGTGTTGGCCTATAAATAAATACTTTACTCTTCCAATGTAGGCGGGAAGTTACTCTGGAACTGCATGGCGCTCACACCGCCTTGTCAACCGAACCAGTTGATGTTTGTGATGGCTTGTCTAAATTCATTGAACTCAAATATTTGCCTATCTGTGCCTGTCATTCTTCCGAGTGCCTCACAAAGGCGCACACACACTCACTCACTCGCTCCCTGGCGACTCGCCGCACGTAAACAAACAAGAGCATTTACATTTTCCAACGCACAATTATCTTTGTCATCAACTCGTGCTATCGCGGCAACATCAACAAAATCGCTGATGATAAAACAACAAAAAGTGAGCAACATAATCAACAACATCATAATCATCTAAAAAGTCATCATGACACACACACACACTCACACAGAAAAATTGCAACATGATAATGAGCTTGAGCTTGCCGTGAACATCAAATCAAGCAACCCCAAGGGGTGCCTTTCAACAGTCCGCCCCACATGTGTGCTTCATAGGCTTGTCGAAATATAATTGAAGCAAAGAAAAAAATAAATAAATAAACAGCGCTCTCTTCGAGTGTCATCTGCCCGCTTTCCCACACATTAGGAGCGTGGCCCGCAAGTACAGCACGTCACTTGACCCTGCATCCCCTTTATACGCTCCCATGCTCTTCATAATGCTCATCATTGCTTTTACCGTTAAAGCCATTAACTGTTGCTTTTTGAGCACGTTCCAACGCACAGCGTGTAACTTCGCTTGCTCTCCGCCTGTGCGCCGCAAATGCTCGTGCAACCGCAAATGAGTGTGCGTCGCTGAGTCGTCCGTCGTTGAGTGCTCAGCAGTTGAGTGCTTCTCAACACCAATGTAAAGCAGTGCGTTCAGCTACCTTTGCTCCCAACCGCCAACATGTTGTTCCGTTTTCAAGTGTAGCGCGAAGGTGCGATTGTGCCTCCCTGCCGCACTGGGGCTAAATTTCACCCCATTTGCGAATGTTGCTGTAATACTAGGTGTCACTGTTATTGTTGCTTCAATTTCACCTAGATACGTCTCCAGAGCATAGTACAATCTCTAACAGTACAAGCAGCAGCAGGAAAATGAGTTTCCTAAATTTCCTTTTGCGCTTCATTTCAGCTCAGCGAATACATTCATAATTCTGAAAGGCGGTAAGCAACTCTAGAGCACAGTGAGGCAAAAAAAATGTGAGAACTTATTAGTTTCGGATCTGGAAGAAATATGCAGGGTAATAATTTAACATTTGTTGACAAGGCAGTGGCAAATGGACCTTCTTAATTGACCTGCATCACCCTGTATCCCTGAATATACTGTTTACAACGAAGTTTGTCAAACACAGAAGAAAACGATAGGCCATCCGTCTGCCCGGGTTTGTGTATACTTATACTATTCCCTCAGTTTTTGAGATATCAATCTGAAATTCGACACACGTCCTTTTCTCCCCAAAGAGCTGCACATTTGTCGGGACTGCCGATATCGGACCACTATAGCATATAGCTGACATACAAACTGTACAATAAAATTCAAGTTTTTGAATGGAAAACTTTTTTTTACGAAAAATATTCTCAAAATAATTGTTTGCCCAATGCAACAGTAGAGTTTCCCCACAAATTGTTCAGACCGGCCTACTATAGCTTATAGCTGCCATACAACCCGACTGATATTAATCAAATTCATTTTATTTGTGATGCTTGTTTTATAAGCTGTTATCGAATTCTCAAATAGAGCTTTCGAAGGAGTTCCTCGATCAAAAAACCATTAAGCTTGACCTTGAGACTTCTAAAAATTGGGTGGTCCAATGGTAACAGAAGCCGAAAAGTAGATCAAATTCGACCATAATGTGCGAAAAAGATCATGGTCCAAACGTGGTGAAGCTCAAAAAATGGTTGCAAAGCCAGGCCACTATGAGCTCCTCCAGCCTGGTCAAACGATTTATTCCACATTTTACTGTCAAAAACTGATGAGATTGAAGCAAGCAATCGAAGAAAATAGCCAGAACTGATCAACAGAAAGGGCTTCGTCTGCCATCAGAATAACGTTAGGCCACACACATTTTTAATGACTCGGCAAAAACTGGGAAAGCTTGGCTGGGAAGCTTTGATGCATCCACCATATAGCCCTGACCTTGCACCAACGGAATACCATTTGCTTCGGTCAACGGATAGCTCCCTTAATGGAATAAAGTTGGCTTCAAGAGAAGCTTATGAAAGGAATAATGTCTCTATTGGAAAAAAGGCAAAAGATGTTGAAGTTTGATTAGTAATACGAAAAGACTTTTTCGACTACCCAATATCCACAAACATAACCTAAAATTACAAGTATTTTAGAGCGTCTAGAAATTTTGGTGGAACTTACAAAAGTGGCAACTCTACTACACTGCATGTACTTAGATTTACGGTATGTATGTGTGTACACGTGTACGAATATGACGAGTATGTAGCTTACATAAAATCGTGGTGGCATAGTCATATGCATGACTGACTAACTGAATGCTTTGCTTTTCTGCCATGCCAACTTGCCTCCTGCTTGAGTGCTCATAATATTCTGGCCATTTTCCCCTTGCCTTATAGTGTCTGCATTGTCTGGTCGCATCTCCCACTCGGCACTTGTATTTATAGACGAAACGCACTTGTTGTTATTGTTAGTATATTACCGATTTATGCGCTGTGTGTTGTGTTTCAAGTTGCACGCTTAGGCGCTGCATTGTTGTTGCTGCTCCCGACGTCTTTTTGCTCCGTGTGTGTTGTTGCTTTTGCTGTTATTTTTGTTGTTGCAGTTTATGTTATTGTTGTTGTTATTATTATTGTTGTTGTTGTTGTTATTGTTATTATTATTGTTGTTGTTATTATAGTTGTTGTTATTATTATTGTTGTAGTTGTTATTATTGTTGTTGTTGCCATTACTGTTGCTGTTGTTACGTTTCTACTACTGGCCCATTGACGCTTTTAATGACGCGCTGCTTTAGCGCGCACGGCGCACTCGGCCTTCGACACGCCTCACTTCGTCGTGTCCTGCCCTCCGAAGCGACGCTGCGTGCTGCAGTGGCGCTGTGCTGAGTGCTGTTCGCCGTTCTATTCTCGCTACTCGACTCTCCGCCAGTCTGCGCTACTCTGTGTGTGTGTGACGACTTCGGCTTCGCAAATATACTCACATACACACACTCTCGCACAGGCGGCTTTTATTTACTGCTGCCACTAGCTGATTCTTAGTGGGTGGATGAATGAGTGGCGCGCTGGTGGCTGGTGCGCGTGTGTGTACAGCAACAAATTCCTATTCCGCTTTGGTTGTTGTAATCGTTGTTTCATTTTCATTTTCAATTTCGTTATCGTTTTAATTTTCGTTTTCGTTGCGAAAATTTCACTCAACAGTAGTAAAACAACAACCGGTGTCGACTGATGATTCGCAAAGCTTAGCGGAGAAAAGCAGCGCTACGCTTCTTAATTTTTTTGTTGTGTTTACTAATTAAAAATCATATTCTAATACTGCAACGGCAATACATATAAATACATACATATATAATTTGCAAAAATTTTTAATAAATCAGAAGAGCATATACGCATATGAAAATTAGCAAGTTATAACAACAACAATAGCAATAATAATAATAATAAAAATTAAAACAAAAGTCGAAGAGACAAGTGTACCGCTGGCAGAGTAGCGTAAAAAACGGTATTTAAAACGGCACTAAATATTACAGTACGTCGTTTTTGCGTGTATAAACAATTTTTAATTATTATTTCAAAAAGGTGCGAAACGAATAATCACCAGGCGTTAACGATTTGAATTGATTTCATATTGGCGTTTGTATTTTGAAGTGTGTGTGCGTGTGTGTGTCTGGCCGTGTGCATGGGAAAGTAGAAATTAATTCATTATAGGCTTACAACAATAACAACAACAATGAGTATCAACAACAGCAGCAACAACAACAGCGTCAGGCAATTCCATTTCAATTAAAGTCCACTTAAATATAATAGAAATATTGCAATTTCTCCCAATTAGTTCAAATAAATGGTTCTGAAAATGTTTATTTCGTGATTGAGTGGCTGCTCGATGACTGCGTGCTCATACGCACATACTTATATGCATGTGCATTCATATATACAGCCACTTATGCAGACATACATATGTAGCTGTATGCCGTTAATGCCATTCAAGTGTGCCTTTGGAACGTGTTAATCAATTGTTGGCTAAACGCTGAAAGCAACAATAGCAACAATTTATTTATGACATGGTGCAAAAAAATAAGCGCACTACATGCATACGATATATACATACATACGTATATATATATATACATACTCGTATAAACATTCATGCATACATACATATATACATTTTTAATAATGTGTTGAACATTTAGCAACCATAGCAATACAAATTTATAGCCGCAAGTCCCAACGTCAATCGGCGGCAACGCTCACTCGCTCAGCCATAATCCAACCCGATTGATGGCTAATCCCATTTACTTTTGGTATTACGATAATTTCGTCAATATTATTACGAATTTCGGGTGATTTGCATTTTTCCATTTATCCGCGTGTCTTCCATTGGCGATTTTTTTTTCTTGAGACACAGTGCAAATTTTCTTTGAAATAAATCAATTTTAAAGTGATTTAAAAAGCGCCCAGTGCAACGTGCATAATATACAGTTATTACAAAACAATAGACAACGCTACAAACATGTCTACTATATATATATTGTACATATATACTTATGCAAAAGAAAATATGTATAGCTTGGCACTAAAAGTCTTAAGAAAAGCGAAAAACGCGGCTGAAATTGTGGTGAAAGAAAATTCGCACTAATTGTGTGTATATTTTTTTGCTAAGTTGCAATATTTTAAAATACATACACTGTTGCTTATACAAACACATGAACCATAAATGCAGAAGCATAAGCAAATAAGCGTAAACATGTATGTTTGTACATACATATGTATGTACACTTGTGCTTGCAACTTCTGTATGCTGAATTGTGGACAGCCGTTAGTAAAAGTGGCCCGAGATCGGCTAGTTTAATGAATTTTCAAAGAAAATCGCATAAATGAACTAAAGATGTAAAAAATATATATAAAAGTTGCAGATAATAATTAAAAAAAAAATTAAAAAAAAAAATAAATGAAAAAAATAGTAAAAAAATCAAAAAAATATAGATATATGCATACATATGTTTAATTTAATTTAAAAAATTAAAAAAAAAAAACAATAAAAAAAATAATAATATATACATAAATATACACATATATCGCATAGCCCAAAAAAATGTTAAAAACTTCATTACAGCTGTCTAAACATAAATAAATAATAACAATTGTTTATAAGCCGTGCTTGAAAGAAACACGATTCTTGAGTGCCCTTGAAGACAAAATGCAAACGTATGTACAAATATACAACACAAATATGGATAATATAAAAAAGTAGAAAACTAGAAAAAAAACTATAAAGCTTTTTACATATTAAAATTTGTTAAAAGAAAAGATCTCTAAAATTAAGAAAGATTTGAAAAAAAGCTAAATAGTTTATAATTCTTGAATTCTTAAAGGGTTACATTGGTTTCGTAGAGTAAAAAACACCCTTTTTCAACAATTTTTTTCTCATTTAAACATAATCAAACACTTTATTAGAATTTTTTATTGTTACAAACATACACAAGTTGTTACATTAACAAAGAAGTTCTGTAATTTTTGGAAAAAAATATTTTAAACTCGGCCATTGCGACGCCATTTCCGGTGACCCTCGGAAAAAAATGTGCCCGCATTGGCAGGATAACTCCTTACAGGATCATCTAAAGTGAAAAAATACGTGTTTTAGTCTTAAATCTTAACATAGAACTTGGACGAAGGAAAAAAATACTGAAAAATTGGAATTTTGGCTAACATTTTTATAAAAAAAAATGAAAAATTCAGTGAAAGTTTCGCGACATGTTTTTTTTTTCAAATACTTATAATTGAAAAATATCTTTCATCCATGCCTTTAAGATATGTATCTCAAAGACCTGTGTAAAATTTCATGAAAATTGGTTGAGTAGTTCTCAAGAAATCTTGCCAACTGACTTTAAAAACTCTGTTTTGAGAAAAACGCATTTAAAGATGGCGCACTTAGCCTAGCTAGCATCGAGCGCACAAGTTCTCAGGGTTGTATCTCCAAAACTATTACTCGTATTAACTTGAAAATTTAGGACAATATTCTAGAGGTGTTGTAGAATTTAATAAGGCAACAAAAAAACGAACCCCTAAACTTTTGTAACCTCTTAACGTATTTTAAGGGTAAATTTGCTCGAAAAGTAAAAAACAAATCTTTGAGATAAGTATCAAAGCAGCCATTTTTTTTAATTTATAAAAAATTCACGGGCAAACTACATGAAAATAAAAAAAATAATTGTGCAATAGATCTAAGGTATATAGTGCTTGAATCCACAGCAAATTTTACTGGTGAATTACTCCCAAACTAAAAAAAAATCTTTAAAATAGATTCCAAGGCATCTATAAAAGCTAAATGTCGACATTCAATCAAGTAAAGTCAATTTGCGATTAAATTTAAGGTTTTTCATGACAAAAACAATAGATAAATATAGACGGAGGCAAAGCTAATTTATGGCTCTATAAAATTGAAAGCTATAAATTGGATCTGTGCACATACTAAAGTTTTATAAACAGTGCAAATAATATAATATATGCTTAGAACTTGTATATACTCAATCAACAATTTAGTTTTAAATCATCTCATTGAAAATTTATTACCCATGATTTAGGTAGTGTTTAATTTAAAACAAAAAACTAATTACTCTGAAAAATTTTAAAATATTTTATTACCAGTCACATGTTCATGAGAACATAAAAGCTTCCGATTCAGTGAATATTTATAGCGTGAATATTTATACTGAAAAGTTCACCACGGCAATCGGGTATATGTAACCGAAACGGAAAAACATCTTTATCAGATCAAAATCTATTGGCAGTATACCCAGAAATTATTTGGTATATTGTTTTCTGCCGCTTTAACAACAACAACAACCTATAGACAACTAGCTCGCTCTAAAGGGTTTAATAACTCAATTTGGAGTGTAGACAATTTACAATTTAAGTAAATTTACGCAATGTTATCGCTGTAATTGTGCTATTTTACATTTATTTATATGCCATGAATATGATAAAATGCAAAATAATCAAATAGTGTGTTCAGATATTATATGCAAATATAATAATATTCGCAATCATGACACTAATCATATGAGAAATTCTACTATTTGAGGCCTTTGTATATTTAAATGTATAAAAAAATCACAACAAAAATCACACAGAAAAACTTGTACTTAATAGAATATTATTTATAGTTATATTTAATAACTGTTTCATGTTTTAAAAAAAATTTATAGTAATAAATTTTTAATTTATTTAAATAATGAAATTTAGTAATTGACTAAAGTCAGTGGCAGTTTGTAGTAGGTATTATGTATGTATATGTATGTGTTTACATTGTTCAACAGCATAGTATTATATTTAAAAATCGTCTGCAATCAACACCATCAAATACCTTTTACGTAGTATAAAATTTGTTGAAATATAAGCTCTTTACACTTCTTTGTTGAGTGCGAAAACTTCTCATATAATTTCGCAACTTGCAATCAACAACGCAATAATTTTCTCTTGAATTTATGGTTGGGAGATTTGAAGGTTAAATTATTACCCTAACTTCGCTGTACCTAGTAAGAAGCCATCAAAGTATCCATAAAATATTTGTAAATATATAAAAATGATCAGGATGCCAATCTGCGTGGATTTAGCCACATCCGTCTGTCATTCTCTACATATGCGAACTAGTTCATTAGTTTTTAAGATACCGATCTGAAATTTTGTACACATCCTTTTCTTCCCAAGTAGCTGCTACTTGGTACCGCCGATATCGGTCTGCTTTAGCATAAATCTGACATACAAACTGAACCATCAATATCATATTCTTGTATGGGAAACTTTTTTATTTGGCGAGAAACAGAGAAAGAATCACCGAACAAATTGTTCAGATCCAACCAATATGACATATGACTTTCCTATAGACTGACCAAACCCAAGATAAAGATCATTCGATACCTTTATGTGCCGTAAAAAATGCACCAATGACGAGTATTTCAGCTTCGGTGCAACCGAAGTTAATGTTTTTTCTTGTTTCTATATTGCATAAAAACTAAATTTTGTAAAGACCATATAAAAATATATATTTGTGCCAAAATCAGGTTTATAGTTCGTGAATGCTTATGTTATTAATGGCAAATATAGAGCACCTTATGGGGTTAATGCGTTTACTTGTTTTAAAAAATCGATTTTTTTTATTATCTTATTAAATTCTACAAGACCTCTAGAATATTGTCTTAAATTTTCAAGTTGTTCCAAGTAATAGTTTCGGAGACCATCTGCGCTGAAAGATAGGTAACCCAAGTACACCGGTTTTAAACGCGATTTTCTCGAAACTGTATTGTTGAAATCGGTTGGCAAGATTTCTCGAGAACTACTCAACCATCTTCATCAAATTTTACACAGGTCTTTGGGATATAATTCTTAAAAACTTGGACGATGGATTTTTTACGATTACAACTATTTGAAAAATAGATTTGGTCAGGAGTGACAGATATTTATTTGTCAACTTCTCTTTCAGCATAAGCTTAATGTTATTTCTTACTAAATTTTATTCATAAGTCGGTCGATTGTTGAAATCTGTGGATAACAATCAGAAACCCATTTCTGAGTCATTATCTAATACTCATGGTTCAGACCGAACATAACGAAATACATTTTTTAATTAATATTTTTGCAAATTTGGAATTTGTACTTAAAGGATTATGTACAGCAAGGAGGCCGAAAAAAGCGATTTTATCCACATTTTTTTCTGAGAAAACTTTTAAATTTATTCATCCAAAAAATGGTACATATATTATGGCATCTTTTATCTATATTTTAAAACTTAGTATTAGTATAAATATTTACTTGGAAAGGAACTACACCTAATCTCCTGGAGCTCCACTAAAAAAAGACGCTTTGCCCTGATCACTATATCTTTGAACTGGATCCTCTGAAATTAAAAAAAAAAACAGATTTCGGTAAAGTAATGTTAAATCTAGTAATTAATTAGATGAATAAACAAACGAATATTTCTAAAACATTCGGTTTTGACCAAAATTTTGGTATTTTATCATTTATAAAAAAACATTTTTCGGTGAAAAAATCTGAATTTGAGTCTAATCGGTTTAGCCGTTTTCGAGTAATAATGATCACCAATTCTGAAAACACCATTTAGAGAAAAACGCGTTTAAGGTCCGGCCTTGTACTTCTAAGCACTCTGAAACTCCGTTTTGAATTTGTGTATAACTTCGAAAATATTCACTAGAACGATATGAAATGTTTTTTGTATATTCTTAAAAATATTTATATAAAGAAAATAGAATAAAAAACGATTTTTTGAAAATTCTAACTGTATATAACCCTTTAAGAAGAATGTTATTCCACCATCAATTAGCTATACTTCATACAGATTACCCTCAGTAAATATTCTTTCCTTGCTGAAGAACTAAAATTTAATTCAGATATTCATAATAAATTTTTGTAATAATTTTTGAAAACCATACCAAATCCGTTAGAAACCCAAAAATTTTATTTAAACCTTAAATCTCCAGTTAAACATTTAAAACTTGACTCTTTACACACATTTCTCTTTTAAATATTTTAGCATTTTCTTCAACTATCAAATACCCAGTTAAGTCATTCCACAGCAAGGAATATTTGAAGTCGGTTTTGGCACTCGTGATCCTTGCTGGCACTTTTAGAGGAAACTCTAAATTAAATACTTGTCAGAATAAATTCTCACAAAGGATTTCTGCTTCAACCTCGTGTAAAACGGAAACGCAAATTGCTATGCGAGTGTTGGGAAAAGAAGAAAAGAAACAGGAAGAGAAAGGCCAAGAGGCGATGCACAAACACACAACATATGCTTGCATTTGAAACTTGAAAAAATATAATAGCTTAAATGAAATACGTTCACACACACACACATACACATCTACACACAACTCTTATTTGCTAAAGACAGTCGAGCAGTAGAAGTGTGTTTGTTTTGCTTTCTTACGGCTCTCAGACAAGTTTTTCTTGTTTTCAAGGTGGGTGTCGATTTCCCGAGATTCTTATCGGTGACATTACACTGTTGTCGAACCAGCCCCTTTAGGACATATGCTTGGAACCTCAAGTAGAACACAAAGCGAAAGAGTAAATATAAATAAAGAGCAACAACGCGTGTGTACTTAAGCAAGAAGAAAAATACAAGCTGAGAATTATATTGACAACTAATGTGTTGGGCGTGAGCGTTTGTGTGACTACATATGGCTGAGTGTGTGTGTATTAGGACGGGGGGTTCATGTGTTTGTTTTTGAGTTAAAGTTAAAGGGTATTAAAATAATTTGTAGTGATAGGCGCCGCAGGTGTGAGAGGCGCTGCGGTTGGTCTATGACAAACTTGGCCCATCTTTTTGCAGACGTGCCGCACCAATACATACGCGCTTACGCTTACACCTGCACATACACACACACACACTTGCATGTATGCGCGACGTGTGGTTTATAATTCTACTTTCTACGCTGTGCATTCAGCCACATAAGTAGTTTCAGACACGCAGCCCCTTGCGGTTCTATTGCTTGTGCTTTCTTTAGTTTCCACTTAAGTTCTTTTCCTTTGTATTATTTTCTTTCACTTTGGCGCGTGCATTTAAGCTGTGGCTTCGATGCTTTGCGTCGAATGCGCCATCTTTTGTGGGCATGTTTCAACAGGGCACCTCAAAAGGAGCCGCAAATCGCATTTGTCAAGGAAATTAAGCTGTCAATTAACATGAGCACATAAATTAGCACAAACGCCACCAACAGCCGAGCAATGGCAGTAAATACTATGCACATATACACACATACCCGTACATGTGTGCATAGGTTGCCATGCAAAGGACTAGTGTGTGCCAAGTGCACCTTCATAAAATAAGCTGATAGACAGGAGCATTAACGCAAGAGCGCTAGTTTCACTACTGTACTAACTGTAGACTTTTATATGGACTTCCACATAAACAATTAGTGTGCCTCTTTTCTATATACTATATCTGTATATGTACATATATATTCAAATACTTAGGCGCCTTCAAATCTGCAGATTGCCATAGCACCCAGCCAGTGTATTGTTTATATTCCATTTTATAAATGAAAAAGTGAAATGTCGAACAGCTCCAGCTATAAACATGAAGAACTTTATAGCGCCGAATACTTACAGAAAAAAAACGAAAGAATTGCAAATTTCCATAGCAACTTATATTTAACTACTTTCGAGTGAGCACAATTGTCATGACTACACACACACGCACAAATATGCACCTTCATATGTATATACCCTTCCTCTGTCATTTTTTGCATATGCACACCTTTATATACATTCATACAAATGTATGTACATATCCATGCGCACATACTCAGTTAAGTTTCTAGGGATATACTTGCACAAATTACTTTTCAGCGCCAAAATAAAAATGACGAAAAAACACAATCGTAAAAATTGTGATTCCATCAACATCATAATCCTCGCCATCAATGTCAACATACTAACGATTGTTGATATGCGCGAACAGCCCACGACCCAGTTGGCAAAATCCACACAATTTATGGCAATAAAGTGTGTTACCAAATGTGATATGAATACACCGTTATTACCTTTAAGAGTAAGCGAATATTCGTGTGGTTATAGAATATTCAAAATTTCCTAGAATATGCTATATATAGAGTATATATACATATATACCAAGGTCTCAGAAATTCAACATTCATACATGGTCTTTAAACGAAGTATCTCAGGACCAAGTCGGACATTGAAATACAATGTACAACTTTGTAAACTATATGTGTTGTACAATATATTAGCTTTATGGGATCGAAAAGTAGAAGAAAAGGGGTTGTTGAGTTTCTTAAGATAAGAAATAGTTTATCTCTAGCAAAACTATAAACTCGGTGGAAAAAACTTTAATGACAAAGTTGTAGGTAATAAGTATTTCTATAACTTTAGTATTGACACCTTCTTTACATAACCAAAATTTAAGTGAAAAAATTCAAATAACCTAGTTTTCGGATTTTTTTAAGGACGATTCAATTCGAGGTTTCCTACTTTTTTAAAGAAAATGCACATTAACTTCAAATCCAATGGAGAATGTTTCTTATCATTGGAAAGAACATTTGTTGACATAAATTTTTTGGAGATTATCTCTTTCTTTCTTTCTTTGGTCCATCCGTTGAGTCCAATTTTCGATGACTTGTTCGAGCATTTCGACTGGTAAATGGCAAATGGCACACCTGATGTTTTGCTCCAAGGCCTGATTGGAAGCGGTACTACCCGCATATACTTTAGACTTTACATTTCCCCGTAGAAAAAAGGCTAACGGTATTATATTGCACGATCGTGGTGGCAAATCGATCGACACAAAACGAGAAGTTATCTGCACACTGAAGGGTTCTCTCAATAAATCCACTGATTAATATGATATGTGTGAAAGAGGCGCCATCTTGTTGAAACTAAATGTCGCCGAGATCCCGAGCTTCAATTTCAGGCATCAAATAGTCGGTTATCATGATGCGATAACGGTCGCCATTGACGGTTATGTTCTCATCATGTTCTCATCGACATTATTTTTGAAAAAATATGGATCGATAATTCCACCGGCCTCCAAAACAACCTCAAATCGTTATATTTTCTGGATGAAATGGCAGCTCTTGAATCTCTTCAGGTTGCTCTTCGTCTCAAATGCGACAACTTTTGCTTTTTTACATACCCATTGAGACCGAAATGGGCCTCATCGCTGAACAAAATTTGGCTCGAAAACGTCAGATCTTCTTGGAACTTTTCATAGGGCAAAACGATATCGCTTGGGAAGGTCGAGCAGCTTCCATCCTTGTACAAACTGTATTTTGTATGCTTTCAATTTAAGATCGCGCCAAGTCGTTCCATACGTAAGTTCGAGTTGCTGCGAACGACACCGAATCGATTATTCATGGCCTTTTCAGCTACGGTTGCTATATTTGCTTCACTGCGTCCTGGATGTGGTCTATTCAGTCGAATATTATCCAACAATGAATGCTAGGTCTCAAGAAGGATGATGGTGTTGCGAATGGTACACGCTGTAGACCGATTATGTTGACCATAGGTTGAGCGAAGCCCACGAAAAGCAGTCATTACAGAACGGTGCTTTTGGTGATAAAGGTTGTTCAGGAGTGTGATGAAATACCAAAAAATACTGAACAAAAAGAACATGACAGCTTGACACGACTCAGGCGCGATCTATCAGAAAAAGGCTATAGAAAAAAATACCTCTACTTGGATCCCCCGTTAGCACCAAAGCACTAGCAACTGCCCCCAGACCACTATTAATCAATTAAAATTACACATTTACACTTTGCGGTTAATTATGAAAGCTTTTGCTTATATAATCTGTGCTAATTTTGGCGCATGTAGTGATGTAACAAATTTTAGGAAATTCCACCAATTATTATCATTAGCAAAATATTATTTATTTAACCAAAATAAATAGAAATCCTTTCATCTTTGCGCATCGGTGCAAACTACCCGCAAACACCGCTTTCTCCCATTCATGACGATTTCATGAAATTTTGTTCATTTGTTAAAAGTACACAAACACACACACACCTACATAATATGTAAATATATACTCATATTTACAAAGTCCACAATGGAAAACACACAACACCTATGGAAAAACAAACAAAATTTGTGATTCGCGAAAAATATATAATTTTATATATGCAACTACAAACATATGTACATACATGTGTATATGTGTGTAAGTATAGGTACATCTACGACTATTTGTTTTCCTGTCAGCCAAGCTGTCTATTTGTGTCGATTGTCTGTCCATTCGCAAGTCCTGTTATTTTTCATTCCCAGTGGGTGTCATATTCCCAGTGGTGAAATAAATCTCAGATTCATTAATATTATTGTATGTCATGTATGGTATATAGGTACACAGGCACATTACGTAACTCGTTTATGGCTCTTACAAATGGCTACATATGGCAACTTTGACCGCTCGAGCGCGTAATTGTTTCAGAAGTGAATTGCTGCTTAGCGCATGCAATGGATTACTGCTCATTGTAGTTGTAATTTCTTTCATAATTTCGAACGAATTCAAATACTCGCTCCATTTGCGTTTTGTGTTCTATTAGTTGACTTCAGAATCGAAAAACTATTATGCTAAGTAAGTACATTACGATAAGTAGATTTCTGCTTTACTTATCTGCTTCCATTTGTTAGGATAATTGATAAATATTTTGACCTTGATATTAAAGTCTATTATTTAGGGGTTTATTGCGCTATTCGGCACTTCTCAAATTATTATTGAATCAGCTACTTACTGAGTTAGAAACTGAATATTAATACTTATTCGAAGAAACGTTAACGAGAACATTCAGCACCGTTAAAAAACACCAGCGAAAAACTTTTTCCATATTCGAGTAACTAAGTCCTCTCGTAATGGCCTCAAACGTTTTCAAGCCGACACAAGTCTAAGAATAAACACAGTTCTTTTCTGTTTACAGATAGATTCAACAGAACCTTAGTACGGAGTGAATGTCTTTTACGCCTGTTTTGTATAGCACAGCAATATTTGGAAAATATCGCCAGTAAAATCTCAGGAGGCTCAAATCTTAAGACTATCAGTTGCCTTCCGCCATACTTTCTTCTAGCGCTTCCTCTACTTTGTCGTTTATAAGTAAGGGGCCCACAAGTTTAAGCCCGACTTCGAGTGACCACCTGTCCATATCCGTGCATTACGGTGCTTAGATAAAGCTTTTCGTTCCAAACTTAATGGAAGATATAATATCTAGTCAAATAAATAGTGCTTAATACTACTATGAGCAAAAAAGAGTAAGACTTTACTCTTAATTTTAAAATTACATATTCTTCAAAATCTATGTCGCCCCCACACGGTAATCCCCCTTGGCCACAATCGACTTGTGCCATCGTTTTTTTCAATCCCCGAAACAGTTGTTAAAATCAATATCCGGAATAGCCTTCGTTGTAGTGGTTCACGTTTAATGTTGAATCAAAAACGTTCCCTGGAGCGGCAGTTTGAGATTGCTGAATAGCCAGAAGACACATGGAACCAAATCAGGCGAATACGGGTTGCAGCTCGAAATTGGTTGAAAATTTGACGAAAAACTCACGAAGAATCACTGTGGTAAGCGACAGTGCATTATCGTGGTGCAAAAGCCAAGAGCTGTCGGTTCATAATTCCGGTCCCCTTTTACGAATACCTTCGCGCAAATGAGCATAACACTCAAACAGTATTCCTTGTTGAAAGTTTGGTGGGTCGGAACGTATTTGGAGTGCACCTTTGTCGCGATATTCGGCCGGTTGATGGTCTGTTTCCGGGTCATAAGCATAGATCTAAGACTCATCGCTGGTAATAAAACGGTTTATCCTGGTCGTCGGAAAGCATTGTTTCACAGATGTTAATGCAAGCTTATTTTTCGGAAAAATGTAGTGATTTTGTAACAAATCGTGCTTTCACTTTTCTTAGACCCAAATGATCTTTCAAAATGGTTTTCACTGATCCTTCCGATATTCCAACGATGTGAGTAAAATCTCTCACTGTTAATCGTTGATTCTCAAATACTAACTCGTTTATTGTATTGACATCTTGAATCAGTTGATGTTGATGGCCGTCTCGAACGTGATTACACGTTGTCGACTTTCTTTGAATATTTTGTACCAATCAAAAATACTTTTACATACATTCTGAATGTATTTTGAGAAATTTGATTCCACCCACAAAATTTAATAAAACTTCTTTGTTGAATAATTTCACTCGTCGTAAAAATCGCCGAAAGCACTTTAGGTACTTCAGAAAGACAAGCGTATACTCGTATTTAACACTAATGATTATTTTCATTCGACATTTGGCACACATATCATTGACAGTCATACCAACAAAAAAATAAGTGTTTGCGCGAAATTTAAGTTAAAAAGTCTTACTATTTATTTCCCACTGCGGTAAGAACTGGATTTTGATCGATGAGTTTGTATAGTAGCTATAAGCTGTATTACTGGAATATCAACAATTACGAAAAACAATCGGAATCTTAAGGAGAAAAGGACGTGTGCGAAATTTCAGATAGATGTCTAAAAAAACTGAGGAACTTAATCGCTTATATACAGAAAGCTCTCCATACTTACCATTTATTTAGCCCTCCTTACCTCATAAGGTCACCGATATTTCCCTCTGTGTGTTACAAACTGTATAGCAACCTTTTCAATATGTAATAAAAGCGATATTCTTGCTAATCTCGAAATCGAGGCAACTTTTATTAAAGAAATTTCATATTTTCTAATTTTTATTTAAGATGTACTATACTTGGACAAATGTGCATTGTTTTAATTTTCGCATACCACACGGAGTAATCATCAGAAAATGTTTGAACTATTAGTTTTCTAGCCACCCTAGAACTTTTCTTGTTTTCTTGTGTTAAGGATGAGCTTATACTTACGACTTGCTCCAAACTCGATTACAAAATATAAAATTTTAATTCAACAAAACAATTTAGTTTTCCATCTTATGTTTGCTTCTCCAGCTTTTCTGCGAAATTCATGTGCGTCAGTTGTAAATAATTGTAGTCCAAGCACAGCCGCAAACACCACTACAGCGCTCCTCAACCTAAGCAAAGTTGGTACACACTTCAGCCGAGGGGCTCTCGCTCTTTTATGTCGTAACTTTTTAAAGTGGAACATTTTTAAAGTGCGCAACTTATCGAGAAACTGATAGTAGTATATATTAGTATTGAAATTTAATCTCACACTTGACGCGCAAAAGCTATGCCATTATTGCAGTTTGCTGCAACGCAGTGATATTGGCTATTCTACTATTTATATTGACTCGTAAATTTAACCCTTAACTACCAATATAAGCATACTTGAGCCGCCGCCAACTTTACGCCACACCCCCATGCCATGCTATTGTGTGCTTTAAGTGCGCCGTTGTGCTGTAGAGCAGCGGCGCTTCCGTTTGCGATTCAATATTTTCCGCTGGGTAGCTTGGACTTGGACTTATGCTCATATGCAAATCACTTTGTTAACGTGCCAAGTATACGCCATGGCGTCCCTGCCCCAACAATCTCTTCACATATTGTCGTGTTGCTTTATTTGGACTGAGAAAAGTATGCGAATTTTTAATGGCTTTCGCAATGTGTTCCATCTGCTTGCTGCTTGTTGCTTGTTGCTCTTCATTTGTATTTACTTTTTGTTATTTGTATTCCAAATACAATCAATACCCATTACCCGGCGAGAGTCATTACATGAGCACACCTTGCCACTTCTATGTATGTATGTAGGCGAACGAGCGCTGGCACAAGCATAATGTGCAAAAATGCAAAATAGTTTGCAATAAGTGCTTGCTGGCCCAACTATGTGTGTGCCAGCACGTGTGCAAGTGTTTGTAAATATCTACACACACAATTGCACACATATGTGCAGAAGCGTTGCCGTAGACCTTCGACTCATTCCCGCGCACGCACAGCCAACAAGTACGCGCTTTAAATATGCACCCTTTGTAATAGTTACGCGCTTCATCTATTGTCGATTTGTCTCTCGCATTTCGCATTTCACATTTCGCCAGCGCAAAGGTTCGTTAGCTGGGTCACAAGCGTGCGCGTGAGTGTCTCTGTAAAGTGCTTTCTGTAAAATTTAAAAACAATTTTCCCCCTCACCACCTGTGCGCGCTCTGTCGCCACATGTCACTGCGCCACCTAGCAGCAGCAAGCGTATCCGCCTGTTCGGCCCCATCGTCACCGCACATTCGCTGCTGTGGCGCTCTAATTGCTTGTAATATTTGCAAGTGCCGCGCGCGGAAAGCTATATTTGTAGCGCAGAAATAGATACTGTTTGTAAGCGCTCGCAGGAAAAAGGATAACAACTCCTTGAGAACGCGCGAGCACACACAAGCTATGCATAGGCATATAACGGCACATACGAGTGTGTACGACAACATCGGCGAAAACTGCGTGTGAAGTGCGGCACACTAGCCTCGCCCTGCGAGCTCATGCCGAGCACGTATGTACGAATATGTCTGACTGAAGGACTAAACGCGAGCTAAAATGTCAAACATCTTTTGACTGACTGTCTTTCGAGCGCTCAGCGTGCGCACTTGCCGAGAACGACAACGCGCTATCAGTAGTATATGCTATATATGTATATATATTTACGTGTATGGCGGCGACGTATGCCTGCCAGGAGTCTCACATGGCACAGCACTTCATGGCGCACACTTCGCTCGAGCAATAGTTCCACTTTGTTGTATTTGAGTGGCCTCAAGTGGCTTTATGTGCGCACGTTTGTATGTTATGAGTAGAAAGGTGTGCGCCTTTGTGGGGGCTAGAAGTCTATTTAATGGGGCTTCATTAATTAATAACACAAGTGAGCTCCGAGAAGTCTTGCGGTGTTTTTATACGACCGCCGTCTCCAACGGTGTCGCCGTCACTGGATTGGCGGCAATTGTCACAGTGCGCGCGCGCGTAAATATGAAAGTCTTTACAACAGAAATTTCGCAAATTGCTTCTACATTTACGTATGCGCTCGTACTTCTTGTAATGAAGAAAAGTGATATTGCTTGATATAGGGTTTAGGAAAACTTTTTTGGGTCTTTAAATGATGTTAGGTTAGGTAAGGTCATTTGGTTCCTATTGGCACTCGATAGAAGAGACTGTAGGAAAATGATTGGAATACTAATTGGTCACTGTCTGGTAGTGACACACGTACACAGAATGGGAATGACAGATCAAGAAGTCTGCAGAAAATATTTAGAGCAAGGCACCAGAGAAACAATGGAGCATCTCTTGTGTACTTGTTCGGCATTGGCAAGACTACGCTGTAAGCAACTGAGGCACAGAGCCTGCTAAAATTCGGATTAAGGTCTGTTGGCACGAGTTTAAATGTGCTGAGTCGACCTATAAGAGACATTAAGATCCTCTGCCATTCTCTAATGTCAACACGCCGATTTTCAAACGCTGTTTCTTTAACTCCTAAGTTATCGTATTTAACATAAGTGGATGGGCGACTCGCATCGAGCAAGTTTCCGATGGCTTCACTTCGATGCATGCTTTATGCCACTCAAGTACTCGTCTTCGTGATAAAGTAGCTACCGCTCATCACTTTCGCAACATTTTGAACAGTTTCTTAACCGCGATTCCTTCCTGATTTAACAGAAAATCCCGAACTTCCCTCTCTCTAGTCGGAGGTTCACACCTTCAACCAGTTGATATGAATAAAAACTTTAGGCTTATCCTTAATGTTGCGAGAGAGCGCAAAGAAGGCAACGGTTACTTTATAATGCTGTAGAGGAACTAGAGAGAAGAGATGGGGACTTTCATGTGGTGTTTTGGGTCTGCGAACTGTGGTGAAGGTGGTGTATTCGTCTGAAGTCTCTTGAACATGTCCAAAGAGAGGCTCTCATCGGTATCTGCGGTGTACTGCGGACTGCGCCAACAATGACACCTAATGCTTTTTTACACATGGTACCCGTAGATATTTCCTGCAGGTACATTGCTGCGAAGGTCGGTGTAAGCCTCAAGAAGCTGAATATATGAAGGGGTTCAAACAGGATCACGCAGAAATTCCCTCTTCTGTAAATTGCCTCTCTTTAATCTCTGAAAGGTTGCTACAGGTAGTTGTTTCTCCACTCACAACCGATGAGGAATATGTGGACGGGAAGACGTCACTGGAGAAGAGGCGCAGTGAGCTTTTTCTCGGATGGGTCGAAGCTAATAAAAAAGGTTAGAGAGGAAGTGTTCTGTAAGGAGCTCTATGTAAATTATAACTTTAGGTCACCGACATTAGCATTTTCCAGACAGAAGTTACTACTTTGATGTAGCAGTAGACTTACTGCACCGAAGTACAGCTGCTTTCAGGGAGGTAAGCATTTACTCCGACAGCAGAGTAGCACTCACTCACAACCTCACTAAATAATAACATCAAGCTTCTTCATTATTACACAAACTTAAAATTGATTGTACTAATCTAGTCCGGGTCAATTTTGATCAAGTAGTAGTTAAGTCCCCATACGTTAAAAGACATTTTAAGTTCTTTCTACTAACTAATTCGAAACTCACCGCTTCATCCCAAACACCATTTCCGAGTTGGAAGCTCAAATCACTTTGAATTATAGTTAAAAGAATCCAAGGACATAATAAATATATGTACCTGAGCTCTAGTCTATTTAAGCACTTTAACATATTGCCACATATTCTGCAATTCTGCTCGCAGCGCGTTCACTGCTACACCCTATATCCTTTCGTAAGTGAGCTCACTTGATTTGTATCAATGTGAGAGCGCCCACAAATGCGTAAATTTTCGAATCATGTCTGCAAAGGTGTGCAACAGTGCCGCCAGCCAGCGTGTCGCACAATATTAAAAGAAATGTCGTTGAATACTTGTACAGTTACACATGTGTGTAAGTGTGTATATATAAATATAAATAGTCATGCGCACACTCATACATATGAACATTGACGCAGACACAGGCGTAGATGAGGTCTTTATGGCAGTTCATATGTCACGTGTGCATATGTCTACTCGTCATAATTAACCATTATTTCTTGCAAAGTGCACAGCGGCGACGTCAAAGTGCCACAAGAATAAGGACAGCAAAATGTGGTCCCAACGACACTCATACACACCTTCACCCACACACACACGGATTCATATAAAATTGTGTCCATGCTAAAAACTGGTGGCGCCTTATACCATAATTGTATGTCAACTGGTGTAAAAGGTATTTGAGGGAAGTGCCAGTGTGACGTACAAGGACGAGTAGGGTTCATGTGGTTTCATTAAAATCAAAACTCGCTTGACAGCATCCGTTCTTCGAGTAGATTGTGATACCACAATTTTAGCAATTAATGCGAAAGATCAGAATCAACGGCATTGTTCTGTTTATGTAGGTGGATGAAAAGAAATTTTGAAAATTGTATTTGTTTAATGCAGGGCCATACATATGTATACTAATTTCCTACACAAGTCGATTTTATTAAATTAAAATTTATTAAGGGTATTTTCCATGAAAAGCAGAAGGAATTGTGCTTCTACTCGTCTTAACACCTGAGCCCACAAGCAGAACGAACACCGTGTAATTTTCCTTGGGTTCCGGAGGGTTTCGAGACCTCAGCCGCAACTAACATCTTTTTAACAAATATTAAAATATATTTCCTGTTACCCATAATTTTATTATTTTAAAAATGTATGAACTATCAGCTCACATGCCGCTCATAAAATTGAATAATGTAAGCTTTTGAGGTCCAAAAAATACTATTTCATTTAAACTGCTCTCGCCAAACAAAACGATACACACTTTTCTTAGATTGAGACATCATTTTTATTGTTCGTGTAAAGTTTGATCTCCATATAGTATGTCAATTAGTGTGCATTTGGCAGCAGTTTGTTGACGACGTGAAATGTTTAGAATGGAGTCCCGGCTACGGAGTCTTAGAAAATTGTACAGAAGTCTTATGAAGAGTCTACTTTATGACCAGGACAAGTATTTGAGTACCACAAAGCATTCAGTGAAGTTCATGAAGTCATCGAAAACTTGCCTCACTCGAGTTAACGAGAGTTAATCACGATAACATCCAATAAGTTTATGAAGCAGTGTTTGAAAATCATCATGTAGGCAACAGAAAGATATCAGAGAGTCACAAAATCATTTATGGATCGGCTCAATACATTTTGCTTAATTTTTGAAATATTAAAAATTTTGCAAAAACGACATCAAGCAGAGCTCGCAAACGAAATGCTTAGCAATGTAGCTGAGGACCCTACATTCTTCCAAGGCATCATTACTGGTGACGAGACGTGGATTTATGTATATGATGTCGGAGTTGTACAACAATTAAGCGGATGACGCTGCAAAAATGAGCCGAAACCGAAAAAACCATTAAAGGTCATCCCAGACCTGAAGCCTATTTTGCAGGCGATAATAATTACTTTGATGAAGAGAGTTGAATATGTAGTTTTGTTTTGTCAGTCCGGATCAAATTTGATCAGATGGTACGTTTTTCCATAATGAAAAATCAGTTAAATTACATAAGATTTAACGGTTGAAGAAAACTGCGGATTTAAGCGATCAATTAATCCAACTCCGAGCATCAAAATTTCATTGAATCGATATTGCTGCTTTCTTCACGACTCAGTCTAAAACTGTAGGTTCTAACGATACAAAATTATTCAAAAAAGAAAAATTAAGTTTGTTTTATTGAAAATATGCTTAAATTTATTTGAAAATATTTTTCATTGCTTAAAATAGCTAAGTACCACTTATCGAAGCGCCACTGTATGCAGAAATTTAATGATGTTTGCACATATGTATGCGTGTATGGGTGCCCACATATACAATCGTATCTCTGTGATGTAAACAAACACAGAGAAATAATCAAAAGAGCGGTCGAGTGCCACAGTCATGCTGTCAAGCCATCCATACTTGTTTTTATGGCGTTTACATACACAACTTTGTGCTTACATGTTTGGCAATGTACACATATACATACATGCGTGGCTGTAATGCTGCGGGACTTGAGTGATTGTGCAGACATTTGAGTGATTGAGTAAAAGTGGGAATGATTGCGTTAACTGCGGCGTGTTTGTATGTACTTCCGGCGACTTCTACGTTTGTATGTACATATTGGTATGTGTATATATGTATGTATATAGTATATATATGTGTTTGACTGTTTACGCGATCGCCTCAATGTGTTTGTATAGCGGTTCATGACGTATGTATGTATGTATGTATGTAGTTGTGGGCAAGAGTCTGTGCCCGTATTACCCTTCAACATGTTGCAATGCAATAAATTGCTGAAAATTTTGTTTACAAATGGTCAAAACCAGCAGCAAGCTACAAAAACAAAACACACAAAACTACGAAAAAACTTGAAAAACGAAAAAATAAAGCAAAAAACTAAAGTAGCTTTACCGGGCAATAATTCAGCGCTTTTTTATTATCGTTCGGCATATTTTTTATATTTTCGGCAGCTGTCGATATGCGCAACGTGCAACATTTTTCAAAAGTTAAACCTCACGAGTTTACACTCACGTTTTTCCATATTTACAACCACAACTTTGCACCTTGAAACATTAATACACACACACACATGCACGTAGACATACGGGCATATTTGCTCTGACAGCACCGCCTACTTAATCGCCTACAAACATACACACGCTCGTAAGCTTTGGTTTGCGTGTGCGCTGCAGCGGTACTTATAAGTATACGTACACATAAGTATACACATGCATACACTTGTAGCAGCTACGTCTTTGAGTCCATAATTTGGCATTATATGAAAAAAGTTTACGTGCACATTGCAATTTAATGACGCCTACACTCTTGCCCAACGCAAATTGACCCCTTTGTTGGTTCCCAGCAGCAGCAGGCAGGCAGAGACGTCGGCAGTAGCGCACGACGCTTGCATGCGCTCATCCATTCGGCCGTTAGCAAATCCTGTTTGGGCCAAAAACTTTTCCTCAACTAATAGCCATAAAATATTCGTGCACGCTTCACGGACCAATGGCTTAGTGACTGCGTATGACTCAGTAACGATGGCGGGATTCCGTTTTTTGCGCTTGGAGAGCCGAGCAGTGCCAAGCAGAGCTTCTAACAAGTAAAATAGGTTGTAAAGGCAATAAAATTATGTTGGTATTAGTGGGTGAGCCGCAAGGGTTTAGTAAATTTGCCACACCGAATGGTCATTCAGCGCTTGAACGCACAAGCCACAAACATACATACTTGTATATGTAAGAATTGGTGAATGTGTGCATATGTGGTTGAGTGGTTGGATAGTACACACACGCATAATTGTGGTTGTGTATTCATTTTGATCGTATACAGTCGTGGCTTGTTAGTAAATACACTACAACAAATTGTGGATAATTTTCATGGTAGGAAATCAGTGTTTTAAGTTTTCTTGAGCCAAAAATACTTTCAGGGTTTTGATCGATTTTGGATTTCTTAATTTGAAAATATTACAGTGAAAAAACCGTGAACCCTATTTTTGAAAAAAAAGAGATCTCAACTTATATTTTTGAAATATGACATAAACTGTCCAATAACTTCGGTATAAAGTCAAGTATACAAGGTTTGTCCGGAAAGTAACAGGACTGAGTCGATTTAAAAAAATTTATTGAACTTCAATTACAATTCTTCAAAAACTTTCAAAATAGACTAATTCTGCGTCGATGCAGCGCTATCAGCGCGATTTCCAAGCATTCGAGGCTTCTCCAGAATAACCTTGAGAGCCGAGGTGCATGCTGCTGGGATCCCCTTTCATCGACCTTTTCAACCAAGGAAACGAAAAAAGTCCGGGTTCCACATCTAGGCTGTTGGGGGGCTACGGAAACGTTGGGATGCCGGCCTTGGTTAGGTAGCTGTTCACAGGAAAGGCAATGCGATATCTCTTGAGGACTTCCACGAAAAACTTGGCGTTAACGGTTTGTCCAGGAGGAAAAAATTCATGGTGGACGAAGCTTTTGATGTCAAATAAGACAATGGACATTTCCACTTTGGATTTGTTCATTCTACCACCGATCTCTTCCCAAGGCGTGGCACCACCGAAACACACCATTTCTTGCTAAAGCAACATCTGGTTAAGCCTGCTTGATCATATCAAACGTCTCTGTCATTATTTCCAAGAAAAGATGCTCAACTTATAGTCTTGAAATAAATATATATAAATTCACCAACAACGATATAATGTGAAGTATATGTATTTGATGTCTTATCGTTCTTTCGGGACCAGAAATTGAAAATTTTGACCATTTATCGATGAGAGCTGCCACACAGAGACACTATTTCTTCACTGTTTTTTTCAGATAGAATTTGAAATGATCTTATAATGGAAATGAGAGCTTTCGACCCATTTTCAAAATTAGGTAATTTTTAAGTTCTCTGTTTATAAATTTTGAAAAACTCCGACAAAATTAACGAATGAAATCTACCTATGTTTTATGTGTAAAAATAATAATTTCGCAAAAAGAAGTTTCATAGAGCGAATCTCATTCTCTCTTTCTCTCGGATCTCCTTATATTTCAATAATATTCAAGAATAAAACAGTTTTACACATTCAACAGAAACTCTCTCTCGACTGGCAACTTTGCTCACGCCACCACTGTACTTGAGCGTAAGCTTCTTATGCCTTTGGTTACAGTGAATAAAATATTGTGGAATTGTTGTGGAATATTAAAACCTTGTCCAACGGAGAGTACAACGTTGGGCAACCATATTCCTACACAGAAGTCCATACAAACATGACGAAATAACTTCAAGTACTTATACATACTTGTGCGATATTCTCCTATATATATATATATACACATGTACGTATTTCTTGTTTATGAATTAAGAGTGTTTTTGCTGGTTTTGTATTTATTTTTGTAGAAATTTTATTTATGTTTATACAGCTGTAATATGACCTTATTAAGTGGCGAATATCCCACAGTGTCTGCGCCATTTTTGCCTTTTTAACAACAATTACCCACTAAAGCACAACCGCGGGAGGTATTAATGTGGGGAATTTGTTTTCATATCAGATATTAGATAGCTTAGATTATCAAGGTTTCACAAATAAACAACATGTAGAACAATGTAATGACTTAAGTCAGTACAAAATTTGGTTGTGTTAGGAAAAAAATTTGTGTACGAGGTTTAGACTTTTGTAGACAAGTACATGAGTATCACTTGGTGGTTTATTGGTTCAAATTTCGAATTTGTGCGGTTGCGAGATCCTTCTGTCTTAGAGTGAACTGTAAGAGGTCCTTAGAACTACTTGCTCCTAGCAAAGTCAATCTTGTCTCAATAGTGGATGTTCTGACTAGATATTATCCAATAGGCTTACGGACACGGCACGGCTGAATAACTTGTCGGATGCATTTTAATAAAGCTATATGGGGGAAAGCAAGGACACAAAAACTTCATCCTTTATTTCCCGGCTTTTGCCAGTTTGAGACAGAAATATCTCGGTAGACAAGCCTTTGTGTTAAGCTCGATCTATGAGGATCTAGTAATATACTTTAAGATCTAGTATCACAAAAGTAAAATCCAACGATATGATGAACCTTACAATCTATCCTAACCTTGTATCAACTTTTTTTAAATTTAAACTCGGGTTTGATTATAAGAAAACCTTTTCATTGTATTCACTTCATTTGCGAGATGACGTAAAGTGTGTAGAAACCTGCCATTTTCGTATAAGCTAAGACACAAGCCTACTTCTTCTTTACAACAGCGCGCCAGTCGTTCTTCCTTTTCGCCCTTTGGCACCAATTGAAGTATATCACCAAGTATAGCCAGGTCCTTCTTCACCTGGTCTTTCCAACGGAGTCGAGATTTTCCTCTGCTTCCGCCGGCGAGTATTGCGTCAAATACTCTCAGAACTGTAGTGTTTCTATTCTTTCGAGCGGCATGACCTAGCCAGCGGAGCCGCTGTCTCTTAATTTGCTGACTTTGACTATGTCAATGCAATACGCGCCGTTGTCAAAGCGCAATGAACCATAAATCTTTCGCAGAACCTTTATCTCGAAAGCTCGCTGGCATCCCTCATTCCTTCAATGTCTTCCATCAACCACTTCGAACAAAGACGCTCAAAATAGACCTTCTCATAGAATTTTAAAATTGTCTTTAATTCTATTATTCATTAATTTCTAGTTTCTTTAACCCTGCGAGAGCTTAACGTCCTTTCCTAGCCACAATGCCTTTTTGTCATCGCTTCCAAGCATCTGTCATTCAATTGTCACTTAACGCTCATAACAACGCGCTCCTACTTATGGATAGCTGTCATAAATCTTTGGTCCGCAAATTAAAATAACAAGTGACTTGGGCTTGTGAAGTCAAAATATACAAAAAATACCATAACATGGCGCTACCAAAATTTGTTTTTAAACACTTTCCAACCTATTTCCATGCTGAAGTTTGCCTCAAAATAAAAGCAATTCTCAAATTTAAGAGGTTCTGCCACAATGCATTTGACAGTTTGAGGCATTGAAATTGACTGTTACAAAAGTGAAACCGCAAATTTTGTGCTTCGAATTAGTCTGTTGGTAGCACAGGCAAAACCCTTGTACCGGCAGTGCTTGATTGGCAAATAAATAAATCACCGCTATGATTGACAGCCAAATGTTTTTATGGAGACACGATACATATGTATGTACATATATAGTCCCGGATATCATAAATTTGGGTAACTGCTGCTGTTCTAACAGCTTTAGATATGTGTACATATGTACTATGTAGACAAACATACGCTTTAAAGTACCGCACAGCGACAAACTGGAACCATAAACTGTCAACAATTGTCAGATTTACAAATGATGCAGTTCCTAAAAGGGAATGATGTCTATTTATATATTATTATATTTATATATTATTTCTTACTAATTTAAAAAGGTTTTGCAATATTCTCAAAATTGCAAAAATAAACTTCGACAATAATTAATTTTGTTCAAAGCTACTTTCCGAATATTTAAATTTATTCCTCAATAAATTTGACAAAGTCAAGAGTGGGAACGAAAATTCACTAGGAAGGAAAACATAAAGCAAAAAAGTTCACGCGTTTACGACGATTATAAATATTTCCATTTCTTGAAAAGACCGGAAGAAGAGTATACATAAGTTAGCCAAGTTTAACAATTAACAAAGGAGTTTGCAAAAGGCGAGCCAAAAATTTTGTCGATAAATTTTCCACGAAATTGGGTGCGAACAAGGTAGGGATGACACTCCGCTCGCTATTGCTCTCATAGAATAGCCTAACTGCATACGAGTATACAGGGTGATCCAAGTAGAGGCACTTTTTTCAATAGTCTTCTTTTAACAGATCACGCTTGAGTCGTGTCAAGCTGTCAAGTTATTTTTGTTCCGTATTGTTTGGCATTTCCTCATGGAAAGACCTACGCCTGAACAACATTTGCGAATCATTAACGAAAATTCACGTTCCGTAAGAATGAGTTTTGCGAGCGTCCCTCAACTAATAGTCAATATAATCAGCCTACTGACCGCACTATTCGCAGCACCATCACCTATTTTCAGACCTAGCATTCATTATTGGACAATATTCGACCGAATAGATCACGTACAGCACCCAGTGAATAAAATATAGCTGAGAGTGTACAGGAAGACCGTGGAGAGTTGATTCGGAACCGTTCGCAGAAACTCGACATTCTCAAGCGACATCGTTTCGATCTATAGGCTCTTAAAAAGTTCCAAGAAGATGCGTGCCAAACTTTGTTCAGTAATTTCTGTCTCAATGGGTATGTAGACAATAAATTGCCGCATTTGGGACAAACAGTAACCTGAAGAGATTCAAGAGCTGTCATTACTTCCAGAAAAAAAGCAGTTTGATGTGGTTTGTGGGTTGGTGGAATCATCGGTCCATATTTTTTCAAAAATAATACCGGTGAGAACGTATCCGTGAATGGCGACCGTAATCGCTGTAAGGAAATGTAAAGTCTGAAGTCTTCTTCGAATCAAGCCTTGGAGCAAAAAATCATGCGTGTCATTCGCCAATTTCCAGTCGAAATGCTCGAAAGAGTCATCGAAAACTGGACTCACCGGATGGACCATCTGAGTTGTAGCCGCAGGCAACATTTAAAGAGATAATCTGCAAACAAGAAATGCCAAAAAGAATGTTCTTTCGAATGATAATAAACATTTACCATTAAATTTGAAATTTCTGTATTTTTTTTTTAAGTAGGAAATCTCGAAATATTTTATTTATACACATTGTGAATATTTTTGGACCACATACTCACTTGTCGGTCCCTCAAGCTCTCTGCTTTAAAAAGTTCATTGCCTTTATGAACTTTCGGTGAAAATAATTAACACGTCTTTCAGCGCTTACTGTGCGAAATTTCAACTCTTATTACCTAGCGGATATTTAGTATTATACATACATATGTATATAGTTTTCCACGTGAGCTACTAAATGTTTTAAATGTGTTTCTAATTTGTTATTCAACTAATTAATCACTCTATTACCGAGCAATTTGTAGTTTCTAATGGTGCCGTGTCCTTCATCATGATGAATCGTTGTGGATTGCATGGCATGTGCGGTGAGGTAGTTAGTGGAACCCGTTATAGTTTAGTTGTTCCGCCATTTATTTAACACGCAATTTTCATATTGTGATTCTTAATACTTATGTTCTATAAATCGTTTAAATACTCGTGCACAAATTTTATAGCAATAGATGATAAGCGTATCTGTAAATTTTAGGCATATTAACAATTATTTCTTAATGCAAAAATTTTATTTATTTTTTTTTGAAGAAAACAACATAAATTTCCTTCATTAGTACTAACATTAGATTTTTTATTGAATCTGAATATTTTAATTTTATTCCTTTAAGCATTGAAAATATTAATTAGGAAAGTTGCCACATTTTTCATATTCTTACTTATTAAATAATTTTCATGTTTCAACATGGTCAACAAACGCATATGTTTGATAAGAATTGCCACCCTTTTTACAAAAATTCATTCCATCAAATCTAATAAATAAAAATTTTATCTTGACCTTCACTGTCAGCTTTACCTCACTGTTAGCGAACCATAGCACCACTGCTAACAGAGTAACAGTAAATCCAAGATCCCAACTTGTTATCAGCTGTGAAATTTGGTTTTTTCAATTCGGCTTCATTCGGTAAGTTGTTGAAAAGTTTCGACATCATAAGCCCACGTCTTCTCATCATTATTTATAAGTACGTTTGAAGATGACCCTGCTAAGTTGTCAATCGTTTCAGCGACCTCTATTCGCCAAAAGATTAAAGTCTTTTGGTACTAGTCCAACATTGACAGGCTTCATACCCAAAATATTAACCAAAATGTGTTGAGTGGATCCATATAAGATTTTGAGATCCTCTGCTAGCTCTCTGATGTCAACGCAATGACTTTAAAGCACTGTATATTTGATGTTTTCGGTATTATTGACTCGTATGAGGCAAGTTCTTGATGTGTTCACGACCTTTACTGAACGCTTTGTGGCACCCAAATACTCGTGTTCGTGATAAGCTGGACTCGTCGCAACACTTATTCTTCGAAATTCTGCTTTAATCAGTTAATATTATTTTATCAAGCTCTTAATTGCAGATAACATTTTTTATAATAGCGAAATTTCACGATTTTGTGGCAACACGAAGGCAAAAGTCAAGCACGAATTAAGCAAAATCTGAGAACATCCGCCCAAAAGCCAAACTCGGTATATTATTTTTAACTAAATCTCTGTAATAACTTGTTAAAACACGGATTAAAAAGTATTTTGTTTTTTTTTTGTCTCAAAACCGCCTTTTTAATTAATTTCTAGATTACATAAATTGTTCTCCCATACTTTCGAGCACACAAATTACAACAACTCTCTGCATATCTGCAGTTGCAAGCGATGTTTCTGCATGAACAAAGTTTGGCACAATAAACAACAACATCAAAAACAACAACTAAAATAGTAAACAGTCAACAAAATTTGTTTTTCGCGTTTTCAGCGCGCCGAGCGTTATTTCGCATAAATTTACTACAAGAAAAACATTGCCAACGAAACAGCTTAGTACTTGCGCCCAACCTGGCTTGGCGCTTTATCCTTTAAGCTGCTTTCGCCAACTTCAAGAAAATTGTTTCTGTTTCCCTTTTGCTGCTATTGTTGTAAAAAAACAACTTCACTTTTCGAGTCACGAGTGGTAATAAGTGCAATTTACGAAATGAAATAGCACGGGAAACGCCGAAATTTTCTCAGCGCAAGCCGTTCAAAAGCTTTAAAGGATGTCGTTTCGGCCCGGCAAATTAATGGACGCTTTATTATATGCTTATTATAACAAAGAAACGGTCATGAATTCAATTTTCCTAATGAATTGATTTTATATGAGAACAACAGCAACAACAACGATGGTAATAATAAGCAGCCAAATGCGAAATAAAGCCATAGCTTCAACTCTGTCGCTTGCACGGAGTCGTAAAAAAATATAAATGAAATGTTTACGAATGAAAGCGGAGCATGGCAAGCGTTTTAATGTAAATGAATCAAAAAAAAAGCACAAAAAAACCCAAAACAAATGTGCATGTGCGCAGTAAGAAGGCGAAAAGGCCAGAAGGCGCAAAAGCAGAAAGCAGAAAGCTGGCAGTACTTACCAGCGCTGGCGATCATAATGGTTGCATTGTTCTTGAAAGTGAATAAAACAGAACGTCATCACAATATTTCTCTTTACCAACAGCGGAATTGTGCTAATTTGGCCTTTTCCGAGGCGAAACTGGTGTATGTACGTACCCACTGTGTATGTGTGTGTAGCAGCCGAACTGGCCTCACAAGTGACCCACTTCCTGCCGTCCGCCTACTCAGCGAAAATTACAATATAAGTCACAGGAAAATGAATTTTGTGGAATACCATGTCAAAATAGAGCAGCAGCATTGTTGTTGCTTCTGTTTTCCCCATTTGGTTTGTTTTCCCCGCCTTGTTATACTATTATTTTGACTATGCGAGTGCCTGTGTATGTATATTTGTGTGGGTGTGGGTGTAGTGCAGAAATATCTATTTTACTGTCGTGCTTTTGTGCCATAAAATTTCAAAGGAGTTTTTGATAACTACTTGCATACATATACATATTTACATATATACATATACTTAGGCATACGAATGAAATGCGCATATAAAATAACAGTAGTTGAAAAAATCAACGAAAATGTTTTGAAGGAATAAAACTGTAGAATGAATGGGAATAAATGTCAAGGCACGAACAAATGTTTTGTCAGCTGCATATCAAATTTAGACAACAACTACAATAAGCACACAACAACTACAACAAAAACGAACAACAACAGCAAGAAATCATGCAATTCCAAGACGAGCCAAGACAAGTCAAGAAATATTCGTACTGGCAAATCAAAATTAAAATATTGAACATTCAAGTCGGGTCGCCGTGTCGTATGAGTATTCTTATGTGAGCGGCGATGCAAGTGCACTGCCGAGGGTGCTCATGCAATAAGTAAGGCAAAATAAAGCTGCTTTCTCAACAGTTATGTGCATAAATTCATATACACAAGTACAATATATATGAATTTGGCAGGAGCGTGCACAATAACGGAAACGTGAGAGGGAAATTTTCATTTCTAATCTTATGAAATGCGGAAGCTTGCAAAGTTTAGGGTTGCCATTTATATGTTTTATGAACAAAAAACTAATAAGGAAAAGCTAAGTCGGGTATAACCGTATATTTAATACTCTCACAACTTGCAAGGTGTAAACCAAGGAAGTACCTTCAGGTATATAAGACCTGCTAGTTACATAGAGTCTAGGGCGAGCTTACACCCGATTTTATTCATTCCAAGCACAAATATGCAACGTTATGAGAAAAACACGCTCTCTCAATTCTATTAAGATAACTCACACCTTCTTCTTCTTTATTAGCGTAGACACCGCTTACACGATTATAGCCGAGTTTACTACAGTGCGCCAGTCGTTCTTTCTCCTCGCAATTTGGCGCCAATTCGAGACACCAAGTGCAGCCAGGTCCTTCTCCACCTGATCCTCTTCCTCTGTTCACCCGGCGGGTACTGCGTCGAAAACTTTTAGAGCTGAAGTGTTTTCGTCCATTCGGACGACATGACCTAGCCAGCGTAGTCCCTGTCTCTTAATTCGCTGAACTATGTCAATGTCGTCGTTTAACTCCTACAGCTCATCGTTCCATCGAATGCGGTATTCGCCGCGGCTAATGCGCAAAGAACCATAAATCTTCTGCAGAACATTTCTCTCGAAAACTCGTAACGTCGACTCATCAGATGTACTCAGTCCGAAGTGACACCTATTGGCAACAGTTATTCTGTGCTGGATTTCGAGGCTAATATTGTTGTCGGTATTAAAACTTCGAGGTTATGACAGTCAACAATGACATTGGATTCATGTCGCGAGTACGATTGTTTGATGACAGGAGATATTTCGTCTTGCCCTCGTTCACTACGAAACCCATATGCTTCCCTTCCTTATCCAGAATGGAAAAGCAGAACTATCATCGGTACACACCAACTCTTATAGAAGATTGTACCTGTTCGGTTAAGCTCTGCAGCTTGAATTATTTTCTCCAGCAGTAATTTGAAGAAGTCGCGCGATAAGGAGTCGCCTTTTCTGAAACCTCCTTTGGTATCGAACGGCTTGTAGAGGTCCTTCCCGATCCTGACGGAGCTGTTGGTATTGTTCAATGTATTTGAATAGCCCGGTTGGCAATCAATGGAAGTTTCATCAAAATATCTCAAGTTCTCGGACGGATAGATAGACAATCACCCGGATTTTAATTTTTCATCCTGATCATTTATGTATATATAACCCCATATCTATCACGCAGCTCTATGCTATAATTATCCGATTTGAAAAATTTCTTCGGAAATTTTAAGATTGCATTGGATACTAGTCTGAGCCGAATTTCATGAAGAGATCTTGTTAACTAAAATACTTTTCCGCACAAGAACTTGATATTGAACTGATCTGAAGAATTTCTTCGTGAATTCTATTGAGCTCTTAGACATTAATCCATGGCAAATTTCGTAAAGATAATAAGCTGTGTGCAATATTTGGTGCGAGGAGCTTTTTGGAGAGAAAAGAAGGTGCGCGAAATTATAGATCAATATCCAAAAATAAACAGGATACGTATGTATCGACGGACAAATCATTTTTACATACTTTGGAGGGTCTCCGACGTTTTCTTCTGGGTATTTCTTCTTGCCTGATATATGTATGTGATATTTTCTTATAATAACTACTATATACTAACTTTAACACCACAGTATTTTAGATTGAATTAGTTGAAATATCACTTACGTTTTGGAAATGTATGAAGTATGGGGGGGCCCATAGAATATCATAGGAATCGTTCGCCCTTCAAATACAGAAATTTTGCATACTCATCCACTCGTCCTCGAAAAGCCAGAAGTTTACCCTTTCACTTATGAAACAGCCGCTTTGCTTGTACTGTCATTAGAAAACCAGAACACTTTCAATATTTAGTACTTTTATTTCTGTTCCCCTTCGTTCTGCCTTTGAAATTTGTGAAAATTTTCAACAAGTGAGCTTTAGATTACTTTTGCACACATACTTACACACTCAAACCGGCTTTCAATTGCACTTTATACTACTTTTCATTTTTGTAGTTCAATTTTCAAGACGCGCTTAAAAACAAGTATGCACATAACCTAACAAAATACTAAGCACATTGTTTTGACATATGTAAGTAGGTGAATGGGAAAAACTTTTATCAATATATTGATTTATTTTACACAAATGAAAAAAATGCGTTCTATATTTTTTCAGTCTTCTTTACACTAATTTATGTGCGCTTGCCTCTTGACTTGAAATATTAACGTTCCAAGAAAATATAAATATTTTTAAAGCAAATAAAGGAACTGAATATTTAAACCCGTAGCGTCAGAAAATGACTTTGTCTGAAATAATGTTAATGAAAATTATAAAGTGCACATATTAGCTGTTTTCGATTCACAAAGCGTTTGAGAGTAACGAATCAAACAAACCATATCAGTGGTTCATATGAAAAGGCAGCGCTAGCCGTGCAGCTTTGTGCAATCATGTTCTATAACGCATACACAATTGTCTCTTACGGAGAAATAATTTCTTTTTAAAACATATCAGTACCTTCTTAGTTTCGACAGCCTTCGCGCCATGCGTTTTTTACAAACAATTATACCATCTGATCAAATTTGAGCCGGATTCCATTTCAGCTGCGAGCGCAAACCGAAACAATCCAACTGTTTTTCTGGATTGGTATGTTTATGCACAAAGCATTTTGTAAAGACCATGAAATCATCGTAATCTTGCCTCGTAATTGGCGACGACACCTGGGTATATGAATATAAAATCAAAACAATCTAGAAAATGTCGAAAATAAAAAATAAAAAATTGCTGAAGATACTGAAGATCATCCTATCCGAAGCTTATAACAAATGTATACAAAATTGAATGAATTGTATTTTTTGACAGTCCGGGTCATATTTGATCACATGGTTCAAGTAGCACGCAATTTTGTTGTTTGCTTTCACATGAAAACTGTTTGGTAAGAGAACTGCGTTTAAAAATATTGATCACAGTGGAACAAAACGAAACGAAAAAAACCATTAAAAACGATCATTTCCAATAACTTTATTTTTAAGAGTCAAAAAATAACCTAACCGCGGTCCTAACACTCGTTTCTGTAAACATTGTATGGATCTTTACCCTCAGTAAGCCAATAGGTCGTTCACATCACTGCTCAATGCTGGGAACTACATCCACTTTTGAGTTATAATTTTTTTAAATGGTTCACGGTCGCTTATGTGATGGTCCTTTTCCATAATTTCATCGACTTTTTCAACGATAAGTTAACCAGACCAAGCTGCATCGAATTTTTCACATCGAAATTTCCAGAACGGAAACGAGGGAACCGAACTGATACAGCTTCGTCTCTTTAAACTTCACAAATTTTATTGGTGTCTTGGTGGCATTCTTCCATTTTTAGAATTTCTTCATTATTTTATTATTTAAACTCCCCCGAATTTATTTTTTTTTATTTGGTTAAATGAAGCCTAAAATCTCGTCTTTCCAACACTATAAGGTATGACACATTGTGATAGGCAGCATTGGAGATATACGACTACAACGACATCTATTAACAAAATACGAAAAGACTTTTTCCACTGCCAATATACTTGTACGAGTATTTAATATTTTTCTTCAAAAATTGTATTGAGTGTTTCAAAAATATTTATGAATATACCCAATTTTCACACTAGCTATGCCTCTTAATATCTTAGAAAATTTGTATCATACCATTAACTTTATCGTCGCTGGAAAATTTTTTATAGAGCCCATAAGACCTTTATAGTGTTACTAATTTAAGGAGAACCTTTAATTTGTCATAACCGCAATAAATCATCTCACATAAGTTAGAATTTCATTTTGGCATAATAATATACTTCCAAATAAGCAACAATCTAACTTTAATGCACACATGCATACCTACATACATATGTATGTGTACCAAATTTTTGTTGAAAGCCCGTCAAAGTGAGCGCAGCCCAAAACGCACTGAGCGTGAATAGCCAATTTACTTTTTAAGTGGCCTAGACATATGTATGTATGTGTATATATTGACATATGCCTGTATATGTATAGTGTTTTAAAAGAATTAATGCGGCGCTTGTAAAAATATTAGCTTATAAGTAAGCGTGTATGTATATACTAAGTACATTACCACACATCGACTTATGAATGTACGCGCCGTCATATTTACCAAACTCTTATGTGCCTGCTGGTAATTATGATTAATTTTAATTATAGTCGTTTTCTCATTGTATGGCCTCCAGTCAAGGTCATTCGAGTGTGGCTATTTGTATTATAATGCTCTTACTGCAGTTATAGCTCACAATGCACTCTAATAAATTTGTTTTTGTTTGTCTAAGCGTCTGGGCGCTTAGGCACTTCCGCAGCTGTCGTTCACAACAAAACGGCGCAAATCTGCTTATATTCTTCTGGTACCCACTCACAGCTTACAACAACAACCACGTTTATTGTCTGCTTTTCAACACGGTTATGATCCCGGGGACGCCTCCACAAGCGGTGCTGGAAAAGCGACCGAATATACTCGTGCAACTTAATTGCCCGCATTAACCCAGTTTTCTTTTAGCGCTTACGTTCATCCTTTTTCGCGCTAAATATCCTTTTACCATTCATGCTATTTCCATTCGCCAGGATAGAATGGCAAAACATGATTACGCTTAATTGCAACGCATCAGCTTACGTGACAGACACGCCGCCACCAACACCTAGTAGTCCATGCAGCCTTGCGCTTCCTCCACTGCTATTGTCTGTCGTTGTCGTTTCTGTTTTATTGTTGTTGTCATCATTATCATCTTTACAACCGAATGCCACGAACCCAGAAGGTAATCATTTGTTTGTGTTTTGGCACGAATGATTTGCCATGCATGCAACCGGACGTCTCTGGCGTGACGGAGCAGAAAACGAAGCAACTGCTGAAAAGAAAAGTCAAACACTTGTGGGGATGTGCCTAAGCGTACGAGTACGTCTGGTAACTTTTGATTGTCTAATGGTGTGTTGAACTTTGTAAACTAGTTTTGGGAGATTTGAAAGTGAACGTAAAATTGGAATAAGCGGCCTAAAATATAAAGTGGCACAGCTAAAGATTCTGGAAAATGTATGACGAAGTGTATACTATGTACATGACAAATTTCCGATTAAATTGTAGGCAGGATAGAACAGCAATAAAAATATATTACTTTAGATTACTTTAGAAACTAGTTTTCGTTACTCACAGATTGACCTTGAGCCATATACCATCTGATCAAAATTGACCCGGACTGACCAAAAATTTCGTATTAACGTATTTGAACACATATTTATTATTACCTTTATTCGCAACAAGTATATAAACGCTATCTTTTGCTTGGCCGCCACGGACGGTTTATGGGTCGGCGGCGTCACGGATGATTTTTCGATGAAAATCCGGATAATTTTCAAGTTGTTGCTTAGCCCAATTCATGAACATACGACGATTCTGGTGGTCAAGCGGCTTCATTCTTGCGTCAATTTGAGCTTGTAAGGATGTAGGCCAAAATATTTTTTCAAAATCACAAAGTCACAGAGATGCCCAAAGTTTGCTTGGCCACCACAGACAAGTCCAGACGCTGAACCAGTTTTCGACGGTTTCAAGCATCGACCGATACTGCTAACGACCGACCGATAATCTAACGGCGTCAAATCGCAAGACCTTACTGAAGAGAAATGTCAAAAAAAAATTTAGCGTCGTTTGCTGTCTCTATCGGTCTACTTTTGTAGCGTCTCTATGGGGAACTCCGTTTTAGTCCTCAGCTGTGTTGGCCTTCGGTGCCTTTGTCGAACCTTTTTTTTCAGTTCATGACATTTTTGAAGCGCCGTTCGCTAGATTGTTGGACAATTCCGACGTTATATTCTTAAACCCACACCGCGTCACCAGTAATGGCATGCTTCATACCCAATACATTAACTAATATCCTCAATATCTCAATATGGATTCCATCCATAAGAGATGTTGAGATCCTCTTCTAACTCACTAATGCCAACACGACGATTTTCAAAACGGTTGTGACAATCTAAGAAACAAATTTTATCACTTCTCTAGCGAATTTGGGTCAGTACGGATCAAATTTGATCATATGGTGTATTGTATTATCGATATTAAAAATTAATAGAAACCAAAAATACGAGCACAGTTTTCACTCGCAGCCATTTCGAAAAAAACCGCAATTTGAAACAGTACTTAATGTTCAGTACGGTTTCGTTTGAGCTTAGCCTTTCTGACTTGTTGTGTACTTGCTTGGCTTTTAAAACCCTTAGAAAATATCTTAAAATTTACATCAAAAGAATAAATTTTTGATAACATATTTTCATTTATTAAAATACATGAAAAAAATCTTACACTTAACAATAATTTTTCTATTTAAATATTCGAATTAAAAATACAGTTGGCTTATATAAACAAATATTTAGCTGCACATGATGACGGGTGCAACAGATAATTTCTACGAAAATATGGCAGCATTAAAAATTAATATTTACAACATTTACTCACTTACTTTGTAAAGAGTATTTCTGTATAGAGCAAGCAAAACGAGTATTAAAAATCCTATTATCGTAAAATATTAAAATTACTTCCAAATAGCTAGTAATTAGTACTATAATTGCATAATTAAAATATATATAATAAACAAATACCTGAACCGTCCCACTGTGCTTATGAACTGGCGGCCGATGCAAAAGTTTACACTTTAAATGTGCTTTCGTGAATCAGCTGTTAAAAAGCTTTAGTGCGAAAATGCCACTACTGCTAGTGCTGCTCCAAAACATGTACCTAATGCTGGTGAGTAGAATAGAAGTGTAACAACGAGTAGAGAGAGCCATTGGAGCTTTGCTTCTAATGGGTCACACCAACTCATGCGAGTAAATATAAACAAAAGTCGTAATTTTGCATTAGCGAGAGAGATTATGTGGATGCGCTCAAGTCAATAAATAAATGGAAAGTACTTCATAGATAGGTAGATACTTACGGGTTTTAAAAACAATGGAAATGCACTACCAGGCGATAAAAGAAATGTTACAAATTTAAAAAAGAAAATAAATTCAATTTTAAGTTAATATGGTATAAATGAAATAGATACACACACACAGATACTTACAAATGCGCTTATAGAACGATTGAAGCATTAACTTGCCAATTGAGCCCATGCATTTATATAAATGCAAACATACACACGAACTAGATAGCAAAACAAAATGCTTTATAAGCTGTGGGAATTAGGTGCCTTTGTCTGGGCGTCGAGATTGTGCGGTGTGGTGCATTTAATGTTTATATTTCTAACTATTCTGCAAGAGTTCACAGTTGCAATTGAGTATGTGTGTGTGCAGATTCATACACACATTTCGCTTCATTAACCGACTCTAACGATTTGTCGTTCTCTCAAACGCCATTCGTTGCCGTGTTCGTCTACTTAACTCAGATGACTAATACACCGATGCTCATAACTGCTTTTCCAACTAGTTTACAAACGGTGGCGCATTCAGCGCATCACAGTTAAGGTCTGACACGACGGCAGGGGCGCCGAAGCTTAATTACTTTGTATAAGTGTCTATATTTAGAGAATGAAATACGAAATGAGATCTGTTACAGATTAGATTATCAAGATTTAAATCATTTTACATTTGATGCACTTGACTATTGGCGACCAATTCATAGGCATATTTAGCAGGCGATCATTAAATGATGACATCAACCGTGCTTTATAGTATACAAATGTATATATTGTCTTTGCATTCTTCTCTCTAATATAAGCATCTATGTATGCATATCTATGAGTTTTTACACCCACAGATATATTACGTTGCCCATGTTTTAATTTTTCTTGCAAGCATGCTACTTTCGATTTTGTTTTAATTTTTCTCATCTCGAAAAGTTTTATTCTTGGCCTGAAGGTCGTCACACAGATTTGTTTTCAATGAATTTACATAAATAAATGCGAATGCAGGCAGTGACTATAGCTCGTGAGTGTCAAGTAGGCCGACATATAAGACGCATCACGACAAAATTCACTTAACTCTCTCACATTTAGAATGAATTTAGAAAAATCATAAGAGCACTTAAGCAAACTTTAGAGCCTAACCCTTTACACATTTTCTTAATAATATATGATTAATTTTAGACAGTATCAATAATTTGGTAGCTCAGAGAGAAACCAATACAGTGAACGGACTTTAGTCCCGGTGGTATCTCAATGGGTCTCCTAAATGCCTAGGTGCGTCATTAGACAACCACTCTACATACCTACCTACCTGCCATAGTTTATAATTAGTTCTTAAAAGCCTTTATAAATACATAACATTACTAATTAATTTATTTAAAAGCACCAAAAGCACCATCTAATGATGCAGCAACTTTTATCGATGTTTTCATAACGCTTTTCCTAGTAATACCTGTTCCACAAAATACATGTATCTTCAAATTCTAAAAACATTTTGATTTTTCTCTACCATCCCTAAAAATTCATAATTCTCCTCTACTGTCATACGCCACCCATCACACTCGTTCATTATTTTCTTTGTTTCTAGCACATTTGGCTTTGTTTGGCCTGGCACGGCGCAGCTGATTTTCTAAATTCCAAAACCGCCGAGGTGGTTGTGGCGCCCCTGTACTCTAGAAAGCCAGCCAGTCAAACAACCAGCGAACGACCTACACAAAAAGCCAGAATACAGACAATCTACGTGTGTTCTCTCGCCTGTGTTCCGCTGAGTAAATGAAAACGCGAAACGCTCAGCGAGTAATACCGCCACGTTCGTGGAATATCTAGGGGTGGCGAGCGGTGTGCCATGCAAAATGCTGTAGTGCGATTACAACAACAAAACAATAACAATAAACAAGAAAAAAGCTACGAAAACAGAAAACAGCAGTGACTGGTTGTATTAGCAGCAGGCACCAAACAGTCAGTGAGCCAGTGAACCAGTGAAGGCAGCAGCGCGCAGCAATTTAGTCTGCATTTGTTTTCTTTGTTCAAAACATTACAAAATTAATTTAGTGCGCAATAGAAATTATATACAATTTTTACAATTTCATTTTTACAATTGTCGATGAAAATTACGTCACATACAATCACAAGCATTGCCGTTGCTTGAGGAAATGAAAAGTGAATCAAACAAAAATATGTGAATAAACAGAACGCTACAAAGGCAAAACGATTTGAAAGAAGTGAAAAAAAATATTATAAACGCCATAAAATCTGAAATACATACACAAAAGGCGAAAAGGGATTTTCGAGTGCAATTTCGGAAACAAAGCGTAAAGCGAGAAACGAACGAGACAAAGTTATAAAACACCAGCAAAGCCAACAATTGGCTTCGCCTAGCAGCGAGTGCCCACGAATGCATTTTGCTCATATGTGCCAAAACTCAAGTGTCCACGACGATTCATCGTACATAGTGGTCGGTGTCGGTAACGATATCGTCGTCGCTGTCGGAGCGAGTGCATGCAGGCGCGGAAGCTTTCGGAGGTGGTGTCGGAGTCAGAGCAGCAGCAGCAGCCACAGCCGCTGGAACAGGAAGAGCAGTGCTTGCACTGTTAGTCGCAGTCGTAGCCACAACATTAGAGGTAGCTGTAGGAGCTTTTATACTCATTATAGCGTTAGTCGTAGGAGCCTTTGTTTTGCGGATACGGGTGCGCGTAAACGTCATCAATATGCCATCACTACTGGAAGCATTGGAACGAAAATATTTCACCGATTGTCAATTAGAGAATCTAAACGACGACGATGCAGCTGCTGAAACAGAAAAGAGCCTCATATCCATTTATATACCACGTCTGCCACCGCTGGTCAGCGTGCCCGAATTGCTGGTATTGAACGACTGTGACATTGACTGTGCGGGCGATTTCGAAGCCATAAAAGAGAAATGTCGCCGCGTGCGCGAGCTAGATCTGGCACAGAATAAGCTGAACGATTGGCAAGAGGTCTTCCACATACTTGAGCATATGCCGCGTGTGGAGTTTCTCAATTTGAGTAAAAACCATCTGGTCGGCCCAATATGCAATCCAACCACCCTACCCACGAACAGTTTAAGGAGCATGGTGTTGAATGGCACTTACCTGGATTGGCCATGTGTTGAGGTGTTGCTGGACAATTTGCCATTGTTGGAGGAATTACATCTCAGTTTGAATGACTACAAAGAGGTGCTTATCGATTCAATCGAGTGTGCGAGTGCTGGCGATGAGCGTGAGGATGATGTTGCCGTCAAAGCGGCGCATGCTGTCGTTGACGACGAGGTAACCGAGTGCAACGAGCGTAACGACAACAACAAACAAAGTGACTCACACAAATTAACCCTCACAACAATAACGACAGCTGAAGCAACAGCAGCGGCGGCTACAACAGAAACAGAAACACCCGCAACCCCACCACCAACACCCACTTCCCCCACGGGCAGCTACACCGAGCCGCGCTGTAAACGCATACAACCACATCGAAAACTGAAAACACTACATTTCACCGGCAATCCCGTCGAAAGTTGGCTCGAAATTTGCCGTTTGGGACGCGTTTTTCCCAGCCTCGAGAATTTAGTGCTCGCCGACTGTCCCATCAAAGCCATACAAGCTGATGCGGGTGCCGGTGTGCCAACGGCAGCAGGCGCAAGTGCCACCAATAACAATGACTGCACGCCCGTCTGCGAAGAAGACGTCGAAATGTCCAATAAAACGGAATGTCCGCATAAGCATTTCCACAATCTACAATTTCTCAATCTCAGCTATTCGAACATAAGCGCTTGGGATGACATCGATCAGATTGCGAAATTTCCGAAATTACACAATTTGCGTGTTAAGAACTGGCCGCTGTGGGAGCGTCTGGAGTGCACCGAACACGAACGTCGTCAGCTGTTAATTGCGCGTTTGCCGAATGTCAGTCTACTCAACGGCGGTGGCGTGATCAGCGCCGACGAACGCGAAGATGCCGAACGCGCTTTCATACGCCACTACATGGACAAGCCCGAATGGGAGCGTCCGAAGCGTTACGACGAATTGGTAGCGAAACATGGCAAACTAGATCCGTTAGTTAACATAAATCTTAAGCCTGAGAAACGCCTAAAAGTATTCATTACCTATAAGGATAAGACGGAAACGCGCCTGCTCGACGTCTACTGCACTGTGGGTGATCTGAAAACGAGGTTGGAGAAGCTGATCGATTTGCCAGCAAATAAAATGCGTTTGTATTATGTTGATCAGGATTTCAAGGAGTTCGGACCGGAATTAATGAAATACCCCAATAAGCGGCTGTACAGTTATAATATACAAGCGGGCGATGAAATCATTATCGATGAGAAGAAATAAGCGCAGGCGGCATACCTATTCTAAATATACACATACACATATACACGCAAACATAAATACACTTAACGACTTTATTGCAACTGAATATGATGCGATGCTTTTAATTATATAGGACAATGTAAATATTTTGTAAAGTTAATATACGAGTATGTAGTTTTAAAGGTACCTTGTATTTGAAAGGAATGATAGCAACAACAAAAACAAAAACAATGCGCTATTTACGAAACAAACTGCTGTGGTACACAAGCGTGCTATATGAATTAATATATGCGTACATACATACATACATACGTGTCGGTGTGTATGTACGCGTGCGTATGTAATATACAAATAATAATAATAAAATAAAAATTGAAAAATTAAACTAATTTTTTATTTCTTTGTTTGCTTTTTATTGCTTCGCATAATTGATCAGCTTCAGAAATTGATTTGCGCAACATTTTAGCAATTCTCGCGATCGTGCGCATTAAGGGGCGTAGCGCTGTCGCAAGGGGTGCGAGCAGTGGCGCTCACGAGCAATGACCATACTAGTACTGCAGCAATAAAGTTAATTCCGTCTTCTTTGTTGTTACATACATGCATACATACACTTATGTATGTTTATACATGTGAAGTGAGTGTGTGGGTGCTTTTCAACTTGTTCGATTCTTTGTTTGTCAATAATGATTTGCAGGCGGCAGATCAATTAGGCGTTACAAGAACAAGTGTTATGCCAACAATTATATTATTAAAATATTATAAAATATGCATTTTATGTAGTATATTGCGCAACATATGTATGTAATAGTTTTCAGTCAATGCCGAACTTGGCACATCAGCTTCATAATTGTTAGATTCAACCCGGTAGGAAAATTTAGAAACTATAAGAGCTAAAGCAATAAAATGGTTTGAAGAGGATTGCGATTTTTCTACTGAAAAAAAATATTGTAAATATGTTATAATACAGGTATTGTCTTCTTTAAGATGCACATCTCATGGAACAGTCTAAAAAAGACGATTTTTTTTATTAAGAAAACATAGTGCATTAAGGGTTTACTTGGATTTCCTCGAGCAAAAAAGGGCTTACTTTTAATATTTTTTATATAAAAAATTAAATAGTTTTTAATTTTTTTTTTTTATTATGCCAAATAAGCACATAATTACGAAGAGTTTGTGATATTTTCAAAGGAATATGTTCAAAACACGCCCAATACGACGTTATATCCAACGATCCCTCGAAAAAAGGTGCCTCTGCGTTGACAGCAGAATTTCTTACAGGATCATCAGAAGTATAAAGAAAAATTAGTTGTTTTTATTAAGACCATAAACTAGGTATTGGACGAAGGAAACAATAAAAAAGTGAAAATTGTATTTTGGGCAAACGTTTTTACAAAAAAAAGCAAATTTTCATGAAAATTTGTCGACGCTTTTATTTAAGTGCTTATAACTACAAAAAAATACTTCACCCAAAACCTTGTAAATTATATATTGAAGACCTGTGTTGAATTTTATTAAGATCGGTTTAGTAGATCGCGAAAAATCTTGATAACCGGCTTTGAAAACTCAGTATTTCAAAACTATTACTCGGATCAACTTGAGCATTTACGGCTGTATTCTAGAGATGTTACAGAATTAAATAAGATAATAAGAAAATCCCATGTAATCTCTTAAATGTTTTGAATTTTTAAGAAAAGGTAATAAAATGAAAAAATAAAGGTCTTCTACTTCACTCATCTACTGATCTTTTTGGATAAAACTTACAAAATACTCTTAAAAATATTATCTGTACAGTGATATATGGCTGAAAAGAAACTAAAAGTTGACAAAATGGCGACGTTAAGAAAAGTTGAATTTTACTCAACAATTTTGTCAGTTTTGACCTGACAAATTTGATATTTGAACAGATCAAGACACTTAACTAAGCACTACAGCATGTTCTAAAACAAACTATAATAACGAATTATTTTTATAGGTGGGCACTAGAATTAAATGAATTTTTTATATGACTATTACTTTAGTTTTTCTTTTGTCATCTTTTCCCATTGTTATCGCTTTTGACGATTTAAAAAATGTTAAATTTTTTGTTGAAAACACAATCCAAATTACAAGGTGTGTTCCAAAGCAAACGGGACTTAAAAAAAAATAGAACAAATGGTTTTTTCGGCAAAATCAATTTATTTTATTCAAAATAGTCTCCTTCTGCTTCAAAACAGCGGTCCAAAAGCATGTAGAACGTGTGTTTTAGCTCGTTGGCCGGTATGGCCGCCAGTATGCCGATGCGAGCCTTTTGAATGGCCTCTACGTCTGCATACCGCTTTCCTTTCATGTGCAAATGCATTTTTCCGAAAAGGAAAAAGTCGCACGGTGTCATATGAGGTGAGTACGAGGAGTGGTTAATAATTAAAATGTGATTTTTCGTCAAATACTCCGTTTACTGATGTCCTTCGAATGTTTGATTCTGAGCAATTTTTGGTCGTCAGCCAGTTTGTGCGGAACAAACCGTGCACACACCTTTCGTAAGCCCAAATGTTCGATAAAAATGCGATAAATCCATGTTTTGGAGATGATCAATTCCATTTCCATGAATTTCAATGATGATTTCGGCTGAGTTTTGATGAATTCGCGCATAGTTTCGATGGAATTTCCGGTGATCTCGGATTTTGATTGGCATTTATGTCCTCACGACCACTTTGAAAACGTTGAAACCACTAGTACACTCCTCTACAGGATGGGCAATCATCGCCATAACTTGTTTCATCAATTGAAACGTTTCGGTAAAAGTTTTACCAGTTTTAAAACAAAATTTAATGTTGGCTCTTTGTTCGAAGCTCATTTTTGCACCGATAACACAAACATATTGACACTTAAAATGCAATAACGCACCAGTCGACAAATAGATGGCGCCACCAGGGGGCGCTAGATTCAAAAAGTCTCACACGTTTTAAAAAACGAGTTATATAAGCTCTGCATTCCTACCGGGAATTGAAAGCTAATTAGATACATATAAACATCTGAATGTGTGAAATAGAGCTGGCACGTTCATTGAAGCCGCGTTTTTATGGCAATGCGCTTCTTCATTGTGAGCATAGTAATGCGGTACGCATACGATGATCGGATTGTTATATGCGTAATTTTTATTTTACGATTATTAGTATTTCAATGACCACAAATAATGTTGAATTCAATGCAGTTAATTGTTTTTGCTTTGGTATTTTATACTTACTAAAAAGGTATTTTTATACCCTTCACATGGTAAATTAAGCTTGCCACGAAGTTTGTAAAACACACCTTATATAGTATATAACAGATGTAGCCCCTTATTAAACTGAAAATTTTCTTTTCTTTTTCTCCTCAAGGAGCTGCTTAATAAATGATATATACTGCTGTAGGACATAGTTGCCATATAAACTGACGGATTGTACTCGAGTTCTTGTATGGATTTTTGTACAAGACATCTTCATGAATAGATTCTTGTCCAGGGCAGGGCTACAAGCTCCGAATATATTGTTCGAATCCGACTGATATAGCATATATGTATGTAAGTAGCTGCCAAACCCGATCAAAACCAAGATAGAGCTCTTCTCATTCTCAATGAGTTATGAGAAATATACCTGTGAAGGGTATATGCGATGCCAGTTAATTACTACTGCGTAAACCAATACAACCGGTTTGTATTTCTTTAGATCATAAATGTCAAGCAGATGTGGTTAATAGAATATCCGATTTTACAACCTTTATTTTGGAATTCCTAGATCTCTAAATAAACACCCTACACAACTATTAGCTGCTTCTTAAATAATCATGGGTATGTGCTCCTGAAAGTGCTTCCTCTAAATACAGCGTTGATATGGATCTGTCAACGAGTCTGCTAGCTTTGAAGGCAAACCGTAGGGAAATAGATATTTCGTATTTAATTAAAATCACCTTTGGAATATATCCCAGTAATTAATATATATCTAATGTGTTAATAATTATATCTTTGTTATTACGATTCATTTATCATAAAACTAATAAGATTAACATCAATAGGAAGAAGGGTAAAAATTAACAGTTGCCTGTGAAAAGAGAAAACAAAACCTACCGTAAACATTTGATAGAAACCCTAAATAAATAAATAATTAACAAATTATTTGTTAGCTCCATGTATTTATTAATAAATAGAGAAACCATAATACCAAACGCAGAGTTGCCATGTTAAGAAAATTTTAATATGGAAATAAACTGTTTTTGAGTAATTTCAGTTAGAACGACCAGTGAGTAGTTTATAGAGTTACTTCTCTTAGAGCCTCTTCGTGGCAGATAGGAAATATAAGAAGTCAATAATTTTTTTGAAATACAACATAAAAGATATAGTGAGCTTCTTTACGAATGGGTCAAAGCTTGGGGAGAAGGTTGATGGAGGGGTTTGCTATCAGGAGCTCTCAATCAACTCCAGCTTCAAACTTCTTAACTATTGCAGTGTTTTCCAAGCCGAGGTTGCAGCCATCAAAGTAGCAAAAGGTCTGCTGCTCCGGAGGGCAACCTCCTTCAGAAAAGTGACCATTCACTAAGATAGCAGAGTGGCGATACTAGCTTTGTACTCACTTACAGTGCGTTCAAGGTTGTTCGAGGAGTGCCTAACCTCGCTATCAATAGCATCGAGTGCGTTTGTGATATGGACAAAGCTGATGAGCAAGTAAAGACCGCTATCGGTAAAATGAGAGCGGGTCGGTACTCCAGCACTGGGTCACCATCGGTACATGCGCTGTCACAAAAGCCCTTTCTCCCTAGTTGTGGTGCTTTTAACAGGCCATTGCCCTATTGGCGTCCATGCTAATTTGTAAGTTCGAACACTTGAGTTCTTTTATTCTATGACTTCACAAAGGACCACATATTGTAGTCCACGTGTCATCTTCGATCAGTCATCTAACCTAAGCTAACCTAACATACATAGATCAAACTTTTGTCCCATATACTGATTATTTGACTTAATTAACAACATTTAGGTATTTTTCAAAACTAGCCTCTCGGCAACTCTGTCAAATTCACTTATTGACTTTAAGTAAATATTAGCTGCACCAAATACTACTATGCACATTTGTAATGATCACAGTTTCTATTTCTTCTTGCTTCTTGCTTATCTAAGCAAAAATTCAACCAAATCTTATCTTCACGCTAATAACACGCCTTCTCGCACAAACAACCACTTCGGTACTTTTGTAAGAGTAAAAGCAAGCACAGTGAGCGTCATTCCCCGACGACCTCGTCATTTTCCAACTCGAAGGTGTTAATTGAGTTGTAAACTTAAATTTGCATGTTCCATTAGATACGAAAAATTACTATTCCCAAGCGGTTAGTCGCGTACGGTCGACACAAGCTGATGAGGTGCGTGACTAATGAGCTCCAGCAACAATTTGGCAAAAGTCTACAAGTGCAAACACATCGCTTTACATTAAACAATAAAAAAACGAAGAAATATACCAACAATTGCGGGTTTTGTGTGTATTTTTGTTTTGGTTTTGGGTGCCTTTCAAATTGGGCTTATTTGCTTTACGGCCGATTTGAATTTACTCGCCGTTTAACACTTGCATTTTAAGGTAAATAACTGTCAAATAATGTGATGTATTCTGAGTAGCTAAATGAGCCGAGCTTGGCTTGGCGAAAAGCGTAGCTTTCAAGTCGCGCACAAACTGTCGTATGCTTCGGAGTTGCATTCAGCGCATTGCGGGTGTATTCAGCAGGGATCGTTTTACATTTGTTGTTGTGTTGTTGGAGAAACAATTTACTTTAGAGAAGATTAATCATAAGAAGCAGTGATGCGACATGGATCCCGACAATGAGATGATCATTTTCTATGAGAAACGCTTTCATTGGAACCAAGCAAAGCTCTTCAAAGGATACTCTATGGATCTGTATGAATGTTGATTGACAAAGCGCATAGCTTAGCCACAAATTCTATATCTAAAATAACGGTTAATTGATTGATTCCTTATTAAATTTTTGTTATTTTGCAGATCATGTAAGTCCAATCCAGCGAACGGACATCTTCGACCGCGAATGTCACTCATAGGGAAGCCGCTGACCTACAATCGCGGCACACGCCGTGACGCCCGTTATAGGCGGTTACAAAGTCGTGTATATAATTTTTTAGAGCGACCGCGCGGTCTGCCTGCAGTTTTGTATCACATCATGGTGTAAGTATTGTCATAATTGAATTCCATTCAATCATTTTTTTGTCTATTTTATTACATTTCATTATATGTTTTTGGTTGGCATTTTCCTTGGCAAGCGTCATGCTTTGAATAAATTACGTTATGCCGTTCATAAAATTTTATTCCTATATCAATGAAAAACTTATATACTCACACATCGTACATACATATATACATACATATACCTCAATCGCTTATATGAGTACTGTGCAAATAGACCGCATAACGTTGCGCAAGTCCATAAAGTAATTTCATATAAAATCGTATTTTTTATCTTCTCTCTGTTCATAGGTTTTTTATGGTATTCACTTGCTTAGCTTTAAGCGTCTTCTCCACGATCGAAGAGTACGAGAAAGATGCAATTTATATACTATTTCGTATGGAGATATTAGTAGTAATATGGTTTTCGTTGGAGTTCTGTTTCAGGTGAGTCATGATTTTTAATGAAAATTTACAGGTGATTATATAGTGAATATCGCCGGCAGCATCTAAGTAATTGAGCGTGGAAAATTTTTTCGTGTCTACGCTTATTATAATAAAAGTTACAACGCTACTTATTGGTTATAAATAACTTAGTTAAAGTCAAATCTCTAACATTATTCCATACTATATAATAGTTAATCCATACTATATCTTAATTTTTGCTTTCACAGAGTTTAAACTTAAATTATCTGTCTCGTGAGAACTGTCTTTTTGAGTAGCTTTCCTATCTCAGCATTTATCAAGAGCTCTGTAAGCCTTAAGTTACCCTAAACTCGTCTAACCTTTCCATTTATGATATAATATGATAAAACCTATAAAACACCGTTCTTATATCCACCATACTTTTTAACTCGACAACAAATCATTAGCAGTTCCAGTTCTTCTTTACTTTTAAGTTAAGTTTAAAGTCTTTTGGGAACCTTATTTTCCGATATGGGGATCTATAATTATATTGGTGTGGGTTTTTCCAAAATTTTCACTTTTTAAGAAAACACACATTCAATAGAATTATTCAAAGTATTGCCACCTGAAGCTATTACATTTTTCCCATCTCTCTGACAGTTTGTGGATTTTATTTCAAAGAACTGTAAAAAACCGTGCCAGCAAAGAATGAATCAAACAAATTTTTGATACACTTTTGGGATGTAAACCGTATTTCAGTGAGGGCGTTCTGAAACGACTGAATAAATAGTAGTCAGAAGCTTTTCTAATCTCACTAAATAAAGGACATTACGGAAAGTAGTAGAACTGATTTTATTCCGCCGATCAGTTGTCTCCGAGCACCTGGAGAGTCAGGACAAACATTTTCGCGCGACGTGCTTCTGTGAGTGGTGCAAGCCGAAAATGAAGCGTTCGTTAGAGCAGAGGTACGTGATTAAATTCTGTGTGGAACTCGGTAAATCTGCGACAGACACGTTCGATATGATCAAACAGGCCAGATGTTGCTTTAGTAAGAAGTGGTGTGTTTCGGTAGCATCAGACTCTTTTGGAAGGCCCAGAAGAGGTCGCTGATAAAGACCGGAAGAATTAGCAAATTCAAAGTGAAAACGATGCTCATTGTCTTTTTTGACATCAAAGGCATCGTCCACCATGAATTTGTTTCTCCTGGACAAACCGTCAACGCCAAGCTTTACTAGGAAGTCCTTAAGAGACACAAACGAAGGATCATTCGGGTCCGACAAGACATCGCAGCCGATTGAAAGTTGCGCCAATACAACGTCTCGGCTCACACCGCCGTTCTTATGAACAGCTACCTAACCGAGGCCGCCATCCCAACGTATCCGCAGCCGCCCTACAGTCCATATGTGGCCCCTGTACTTGTTTTGTTTCCGTGCATGAAAAGAACGATGAAAGGTAGCAATTTTGAGACGACAGAGGGGATCCAAGCAGCATGCACCTCGGCTCTTAAGGCTATTCCGGAAAATGCCTTCCGCAGAAGGAGCATATTTTAAAAGCTTTTAAAGAACTGTAACGATTGCTTCAATACATTTTTTTAAATCGACTCAGTCCTATTACTTTCCGGACAAACCCTGTATCTATATAAGATCCAACATAAATGCCTAATATGTGAATTTTAATTTTGCTTTAAAAAATACATTCGTTCCACTCTTGAACGTCGAACATTTTTCGCTTGTGCGGTGTAACCAAAAAAAGTAGGTTACTGAGCATTACTTATAATGGACATAACCAGGTTTTGAATAGCTATAAAGCACAAATATATTTCTGTAATATAGTTAGTTAAGGAATGTGATATTCTCTTGAGGACGAACTTAGCGCTTCCGTGTTTAACCTTGACCCAATTGGCTTATTCTATTAAAATGACATAAAAACTTTCTTCCTAAGCGTCACGCTCAAATTAATTTGCTTAAACTCCACGTAAGTTGTGCTTATCAACGCTTATGATGAACATGAGTGCCTTCCACAGGTGTGTCTAACTGTAAAGGATGTGTTCGCGAAGATCGATTACACGCCGAGTGCAGTTGTAGAAAATTACAACAAAAACAAAAGCAACACTAATTCGCATTAGTTGTTGAAAGTACTGCTAAACTGCACCTACCTTACAGGTGGGTGTTTCCGGTAGCCACAAATCCTTATAAATACGGAAATATATATATTGCTACAACAAAAATGCAAATACAACAAAAAATGCTAAAACTAATTACTATAATTGCTTTCTGCTAGACACCACGCGCATTTTATTCATGTTTTTTCGTCTTCTTCCTTTTCATACGCCCGATGCTTCCCGACCGTTCCCGTAAACGTCAACGCATGCACAACAACAACACACAGACTGTGGTCATCCGGCTGCCGTTCACGTTATCAAGGATGTGTGGGACGTCTGAAATTCGTGAAACGACCCTTTTGTATTATAGGCAAGTCAAACACCAACCGTTTCAACTAAATTAAGCCAAAGCATGAAAAAACCGTTAATTAATTCATATCCTTTTTTGTTTGTGTGTGTGTGTGTTTTTTTCCCCCACTTTGCAGATATTATAACAATAGCCGCCTCGTCGGTGGTGTTGGGCATGGGCACCTCGGGTCAGGTGTTCGCAACAAGTGCACTTCGGGGGCTGCGCTTCTTTCAAATACTGCGCATGGTGCGCATGGATCGTCGTGGCGGCACGTGGAAGTTGCTGGGCAGCGTCGTTTACGCACATAGACAGGTGAAATATTTACAATTTATTGACAATTAATAATGTATTTTCAAAAATTAGCGAAATTTTAATGAAAAATACTACATTTTTAAAAAATAGATTATTCTACACAGAACATAAAAATATATATTTTTTTTTTAACCACTTCATATTAATAACATTTCTTTTATTTTCACTCTCTTTCACAGGAACTCATAACGACAATGTACATAGGTTTCTTAGGGCTAATATTTGCATCATTCCTCGTTTATTTAATGGAAAAGGATGTCAATAAAAAATTTAGTAACTTCGCACAGGCGTTATGGTGGGGTGTAGTAAGTAAAATTATACATTCTTCGTACATAACTTAACACCTGTATACTAAAAATATATATTTCTTTACTTAAGATCACTCTGTGTACAGTGGGCTATGGTGATATGGTGCCCGAAACGTGGCAGGGCAAATTAATTGCGTCCTTCTGCGCGTTATTGGGCATTTCGTTCTTTGCATTGCCAGCGGTAAGTCCAATAGAGTATATGTATATATTATTAACCGGTATGTCGCCCGTAAAACTTATTCCTTACGAGCAAACAGTTTTACAACTTGCGAAAACTTAGTCAAAAATATGACTTAGAATTTTCGAACTGTGTCTAACAGCAAGATCGTGTCATTTAAATTAAAAAATCGTCTCTCTCATACAGAAATTAAAGATTTGGCCTCGCAAATCTAATATCTTCAAATAGCAATGACCAATGTTTATATGTATATCTGAAGCCTCGATAGGCATTTTACGGTGGTCCAATAACGTCAATTCCGACAAATAAGCAGCTTTTTGAAGAGATATGAACATATACAAGATTCTAGATTGATATCTCAAAAACTTAGAACCCTTTGCGCATATATAATATATTGTGACAACAAAGTACCCGGAAATTGTAAAAAATGCAAAATATTTAATTATTCATCAATATTTATCTGTCGACTTCAAAGTAATCCCCACTTGATGTAATACAATCATGCCAAGGACTTTTTCAATTTTCGAAACGTTTTTCATAAACACTGTTGCGATGGCCTTCAGCTCCTTCAGCACATTTGGTTTGTATCACTTCGATCGACTGCAACGGGTTCCACGGAGAGGCAATTTCATCTTGAGGAACAAGAAACAATCACACGGAACTCATTGCATTTTTGGGTTTAAATTCGATATCAGTCGTGGATCGATAGGATGGTGCATTGTCATCGTGTAAAATCCATGAATTGTTCTTCCACAATTTGCGACGTTTTCGACGGATGTTCCTACGTCATCGCCTCAAAACGGGCAAATAGAACTCTTTATTGACCGTCTGTCCCTCCAGAGCAAATTCATGATGCACCAAACCACGAACATCGAAAAAAATTGGCATCACTGTTTTTTCCCCTCCATTCCGATGACTGTTGACTTATCATGCATGTCAAACTCATAGACCCATGAATGTGGGATCGGAATTCGCACGGTCAAGCACGTTCAAAGAGACATGTTTACGGTACTATTTTTGGAAAAAAAATTGTGTTTTATCGAATCACGTTTCATACCAATCATTATATTTCTAGATGAAGTCAAAAATTCATGAAACTAGAATTCATGCAAAAGTTCATCACCAAATGAAATCGAATTTTTTTCGTTCTACATTTCTAATTTCTAAATATCTCCGTACTCATTCAAATTTTGCGCCGCAGACTTTACATATCAAAACAATTACAAGCGTACACTTGACATTGTGCGGCAGCATCGGCCGCCCTTATCATTAAAAACTATTTTATGTGTGTACTTGAAGATTTAGTTTGAGCATTTTACAAGCACAAATATTTTTAGCGTTTATGTGCGTCCGTCAACTTACACATGTGCCCCATGTAACACACTTTTTTTTGGGTACACACTTACTATATATTTTATATTATATATGTATGTATGTATGTATTTTTAGGGCATTCTTGGCAGCGGTTTCGCCTTGAAAGTGCAGCAGCAGCAACGGCAAAAGCACATGATACGGCGACGACAGCCGGCCGCCACGCTCATACAGGCCGTTTGGCGTTGTTACGCCGCGGACGAGCATTCAATATCGATCGCCACCTGGAAAGTACACGAAGTGCCTTTACCAAGTCCGCCCACCTCGTAAGTAAACAACACAAACTTACATATAAGCAAAAACTAGCAAGTTTTCCACAAAAAAAACTAAAAAAGAAATAGAAAAAAAGCTTTTTAGGCTTAGATTAACTAGTGAGTGCATTTATGTGGGCATGCTCCAGACTGTCGCTTAACCGCTTTAGAAACTGTCAACATACTTTCCACTTTCCTAGTCAAAATGGAAACCTAATTGTAGTATTGCTGGCGAAAATATACCTATTTATACCTACGTAATAACTCTATTTGGCGCACTCTAAAATGTTCCCTCAACACACAAAAGCGCAATTTTAAATGCGTTCTACGGCACCAGAAACACGTTTTCACCTTACACCGTTAGCGCACAGCCAAGGCAGCACAACAACAACACAACCACCGAAACGCTTCACTTGTGCGCAGCAATTTTTCCACACACCACTGTACGCAAACACTTACAGCACGTTTACACTGAACTGAAATACGTACAAACGACATTTGATCGAAAAAAATGTTAAATATGTTACAAATTTGATTACACAAAACTTTTATTGATTTGTTTGGCATTAAGTTTTCTCTCCAATGGGTTACAACAAATAACTACAACTGTGTATATATATTTTTATATCTATTTTGTTTTTACAGTTCTGAATATTGGGATAGATTATTTAAGAATTTAAGTGAATATAGGTAAAAAAAACTATTGAATATCTACTACATATATACACCAAACCTCGTATGTACACCAAAATCAGCGTACACTTGAACACGAACTCTTAGAGCTACATACATAAGTGCCATAGAACACACAACCCAATTGCTCAAGACCCCCAACACACATGTACACTTACTTGCTAAGGCGCCTTAGAACTTTATGTAATACATACAAACATGTTTAGCTAGTCCATAGCAGTTTCAAGCATATTTCCAATAAAAAATATACAAACATGTCTCAATGTGTACGCCTAATGTCAATAATTGAACATACAAAACATAACACTTTGATAAAAATTAAAAAAAATATATTAAAAATTTGTATACTTTGTAGTCACTAGTGTAGTCCCGTGTAACAATGTCAGTGTTACTAATAACTCACTCTAAAATCATACAAAACTACTACTTTATGTATGTATGTAGCGCCTACATCCTACTTCCGATTCTATGTACGTATGTATGTATGTATATTTTTCTATCAATTTAGACGAGCTTCATCTAGCTTTAAGCACAATGCCTCATTCGTAACGCGTCTCCCAACCATAAGGCGGCACCGCAGCCAGAATATGCCACCGCGCGAGGTAAACACCATTATACCGCAAGGCCCGTCAAAGATCACCAAATACACGCGTACAATGCGAGAGATTAATACATCTGTGGAGAATTTGGGTATGTTTTAGTAGCCAACAAAAGCCACTAATCCAATCGTATGTAATAAGACACACACCTTGCTTGCACCACTAAAACAACAGCAATTAAAACATACATACTTACATATGTCATATTCATCATAGCAACAAATTTCAAAAATTCATAACGGCCAAAACGTGGACGCATCATCTCAAGAGTTCATACATAAATTCACCAAGCAAATCACTACTAAAATCACTACTAACTAAATTGTTACGAAACACCACAAGGAAGTCTAATGGTTACTAATAAGTACTTAGTGGTTTCGGCACACTTTCATTACATGCTCATTACTCACATTACTTGCGAGTACCAACTGTTTTTACAAATAAACGCTATCGTTTTTTTCGTCTTAGATATTTCGTTTCAAAAATTTAAGTTTGCACATTTTCAAGTCTGTAATGATTTTTAAAACAAAAACGTATCGAATATGTTGGCAAAAATTTTTAATTTTGTCAGTTACGCAGGGTTGCAACAGCAGTGCGGGTTTTGCAGCATTTCAACTCACTCCCTCAAATATTGTTACGACACAATTGTAACTGTAGTAATCGTTAATTCGTATGCACTCGTGTCACTAACGTTAATAGTGTTAGTAGTGTATATCTACATTCATTAATGTTGTTGTTGTTGTTATTGTATGAAAAAAATTAAGTAAATAAAGTGATTTTTTTTTAATTTTATAAATTTTGTACTTTGTTTATGATTTTCTTCATTCAAGTTAATTGGTTAATTGGTGCCACTTTGTTCCACAGTACTTTTTGTTGTATTTTTTTATTACTTTCTGCTGCCTTCTTCTGTACATTTCCAGAAATAATACAAAATGGCAAAACTTTAGATCCCTGTTTTAGTGAAGATTCGGTGGTAGAAACAAGTGTTTTGAAAAAGAATTCCGATGGTAAGTGCAGTTGTTGTCAATTTCACGTCATTGCATTGGATGTTGTCGTCTAGTTGTAATCACTTCTAACCAAAAAACAATAAACAATAAAATAACAATAATAATAATATTATATTAATTAAAATAGTTGAATTCAGTAATATAATATACAGGGTGCATGGGAATAATTTACATTTGCATACATAATTCTTTACAGGAAAATCATGGTAGACTTTTGGCCGTAAATAATTTTCCATTTTTTGAAAAGCTTTACATAAGTACTCGTTAGCACAGTGCCATATGTTGACTTGGCTTTGACAATTTGATATTATTCGAAATATAATCATATTACATTGTCTGTTGCTCATAATGTAGTCCTCTTAATAATTTTGCCTCTTATGTGTTACTTTATATATGTTTTAGTTTTGTATTTTGATGTTTTCTTACAATGCCAATATACACTCAAAGTTATGTTATATTTCCAATTCTCTTACTACATACATACATATTTTATTTCCACATTTCTTGGTTATGTATATTATTTAGCTTTCTTTAAACTGGTTTATTCTTATATTTTCGTCATCTTATGGGCCGCTAGAACCACATGACATTTTATATAGTTTTCGTATCAACAGTGAAGGAGATAGGTTGGAAGATTGAGAACAATCCCTCTCGGGCCCGCAGTTCTAAGAGTTCGCTCGGCGCTCTGCAAGAACTTTTCGCAGATTTTTTCTCCAAGAATTCTAGTCGATATATCTTACAGGGTTTGTACGGAAAGTAATGAGATTAATTTTTTTCGGAGCGTGCGCGCACCGATTGGATTAGATAGAGAGCGTTCCTTACTAACGAACTAGCGGCTGAACAGTTGTCTCCGAGCACCTGGAGAGTCAGGACAAACACTTCCGTGCTACATATTACTGTGAGTGGTGCAAGCCGAAAAAGCAGCGTTCGTTAGAGCAGAAGTACACGATTAAATTCTGAGTGAAACTCGGTAAATCTGGGACAGAGACGTTATTATCAAGCAGGCTTACCCAGATGCAGCAATGCTTTAGCAAGAAGTGGTGTGTTTCGGTGGAAAAGCCTCTTTGGAGGGCCGGGAAAAGGTGTCTGATGAAGACCGGAAAAATGAGCAAATTCAAAATGAAAACGATGATCTTTCCTGGACACACCGTCCACGCCAAGTTTTACGTGGAAGTCCTTAAGAGACTCAAACGAAGCGTCAATCGGGTCCGACAAGACATCGCAGCCGATTGGAAGTTACACCACGACAACGCACCGGTTCACACTGCCTCTCTTGTGAATAGCTACCTAACCAAGGCCGGCATTCCAACGCTTCTGCAGCCGCACTACAGCCCAGATGTGGCTTTCAGGACTTATTTTTGCTTTCTTGCTTAAAAAGGCCGATGAAAGGCAATCATTTTGAGACGACAGAGGGGGTCCAAGCAGCATGCACCTCGTCTCTCAGGGCTATTCCGAAGAATGCTTTCCGTGTCGCCTTCAATGCTGGAAATCGCGCTAGCAGCGCTGCATTGAGGCAAGAGAAGCATATTTTTAAAAAATTTTAACGATTGGTTCAATAGATTTTTTTAACTGGACTCAATCCTATTACTTTCCGGACCAACTCTGTACATAAGTAAAGCAGGACGCGTACAATAATAAGCGGATCTAGAAATGGCAGATTGGATCTATCATTTAAGTGGACATATTTCGCCTTACTGGCGGTTCTCCGTTCTCTACCATATTTCCTACAGTGCCAGTAATGATATTTACTTCCGCTACTGTTCTAACGCTAGGCTAGTATAGTGGCTATATAAAGGGTGATTTTTTAAGAGCTTGATAACTTTTTTTTTAAAAAAAACGCATAAAATTTGCAAAATCTCATCGGTTCTTTATTTGAAACGTTAGATTGGTTCATGACATTTACTTTTTGAAGATAATTTCATTAAATGTTGACCGCGGCTGCGTCTTAGGTGGTCCATTCGGAAAGTCCAATTTTGGGCAACTTTTTCGAGCATTTCGACCGGAATAGCCCGAATTTCTTCGGAAATGTTGTCTTCCAAAGCTGGAATAGTTGCTGGCTTATTTCTGTAGACTTTAGACTTGACGTAGCCCCACAAAAAATAGTCTAAAGGCGTTAAATCGCATGATCTTGGTGGCCAACTTACGGGTCCATTTCTTGAGATGAATTGTTGTCCGAAGTTTTCCCTCAAAATGGCCATAGAATCGCGAGCTGTGTGGCATGTAGCGCCATCTTGTTGAAACCACATGTCAACCAAGTTCAGTTCTTCCATTTTTGGCAACAAAAAGTTTGTTAGCATCGAACGATAGCGATCGCCATTCACCGTAACGTTGCGTCCAACAGCATCTTTGAAAAAATACGGTCCAATGATTCCACCAGCGTACAAACCACACCAAACAGTGCATTTTTCGGGATGCATGGGCAGTTCTTGAACGGCTTCTGGTTGCTCTTCACCCCAAATGCGGCAATTTTGCTTATTTACGTAGCCATTCAACCAGAAATGAGCCTCATCGCTGAACAAAATTTGTCGATAAAAAAGCGGATTTTCACATTTCGAACCGAACACTGATTTTGGTAATAAAATTCAATGATTTGCAAGCGTTGCTCGTTAGTAAGTCTATTCATGATGAAATGTCAAAGCATACTGAGAGCATCTTTCTCTTTGACACCATGTCTGAAATCCCACGTGATCTGTCAAATACTAATGCATGAAAATCCTAACCTCAAAAAAATCACCCGTTACATGTATGTGTTTTTTATACTCACGAGCACTTTTAAGTTATGTACTTTTAAATCCTTTGTAAACTCATCGATGTAGAGGCTTGAGATAATCCACTGACGCGATCATATTGAAAATTCTCCGTAAATCCTTGTACCTCCCAAGCTGGTGGAATTTGAAGCCGCTAGAGTTTGCTAATACGAAATACATATGCCAGCTCTCTCTCTCTCTAATGATGTGATATTTTTATTGTCTGTATGTAAATGTTCTCCAAACACTTATTTTCGTTTTACACATAGCAACTCCCAAACCTCGACTTATCGATTATCAGCAGAGGTTCAGCTCTCTTTCTCTTGGAAGTTTTTGTAGGAATACAACGGACAACAACAAGCAACAACCACAACAAACGACGCAAACGCGCACCAATACACCGTGTGCCACAACAACACAACAAAAACCAAACTCTTTCCGGAATCTCTGTTCATCAGTTCTCAGTAATAACAAAGTTTCGAGCGTGCAACCGCTACCGCCAAATAAGAACGAAATAGTGGCGAATAATGCGAGCAATAGCCCCTCTCCAATACCTGTGATACTTTGCGGCTTCATGCAGGGCGACTTCTTCGGTTCGAATTTTTCACTGCCTCAAACATCGACATGCGACGAGACGCGTGATAGTGAACTTTACAATCGGGCGCAGTACCTCGAGCCGCGCCTACTGGCCAGTGTGCATGACAAGCGCGGCAATAGTGTGCGTGAGGGACGATGTCGCTTCGGTGGTTTGACCATTGGTGGCGCCGGCGGCGGTGTCGGAGGTGTTCCACGTAGACGTGCTGGATGCACAGAGAGTGGGTACTCGTGTAGTAACCTTATGGATAGCCTTTGTAGTCGAAATTGCTGTACTCAAGCAAATAGTATGTATAGCTAATGTGGCCGCAACCGTTTCTAAAACGAAACTTGTGCTCACTACAGTATTCAAGCTGTGTAGAAACCATGCTAGAACCCAAAAACACCCGAAAGTGTCTACGAAAATAAAACGGTTATTATTTAGTGTGTGTTGTTATAAGTCAAATATTATTTGTTTTCCAAATATTTTCTTATTTTGTATAACAAATAGAGAACTTTTGGACTACTACCTTTGTTGTAACTGTATTTGATGTTTCGGTATTCTCAATTCAGACTGATCTTGCGCTCGTTAGTGCATACTCGGCGCAAACTATGTCTTCCTCATTTAGCTATTTAGTTGAATTCGTCAGTAATCTTACTACACCCCCACATATATTATTACTAAACTATTTGCCCACATACTCGTGCCTAACTAATTATGCCATAGGAACTCTCATTACATATTTACTCTACTTACTCTATACTCGTAATTGTAAGTTTCATTGTTGTTGTACAATATTTGATTTGTGTGGTCGTAAAATTGTGATCAATGTATTTTCGTAAATTTGTACATACTATTTTTATTTTCGTCTTTTCTGCCATTTTTTCTCTGTATGCAGATGAAGACGAGGAGCCGCGATATACGCAATTGACGAGTCAACATAAGACGGCCATACGATTCATCAGAAAGGTAAGCACCGCAGAGTAATCACATTCACAGCGTGTACTAAATTACGAAGCGTAATGAAGTACTGTACAGTTAAGCACCAATGATTTAATTAGTACAAGGGCATTAAATAATAAAAAGTGGATCTGGTAGTAAACTTAGTCCATGTGGGTCAGGAGGAAAAAGTTGATACAAAAAATCTAATGCACTCGGAAGCATCATCATCACTTAAGAGACCAAAACCAAAGAATGGTGGGAAAATACCAAATGGATCAAAGCGCAGCTTTTGAACAGCTTCCTTAAAGTCTTTTGTTTCTCTTGCGTTCCGCTTGAATTTCAAGTTTCGTTAGAGCGCCTCCAAAGATTGATATCTGCGGTTTTTATGATCCTCCGCAATAAAGCACACGCTCGAGAAGCAATTTAGATGCATTTTACGAATATTTATGATGAATATTTATATGAATCTACGAGTTGAGATGGCTTTTAAACAACTGTAATCACTTTTATTTTCGCAGCTGAAATACTTTGTGGCTCGGCGCAAATTCAAAGAAGCTCTCAAGCCGTATGACGTTAAAGATGTGATGGAACAATATGCAGCGGGTCACGTGGACCTGCTAAGTCGGGTCAAAAATGTGCATGCAAGGTAACGGAAAAAAATATAAAAATTAAACTTGTATAATTGAAACATTTTTTGATATTTTTAGACTCGACCAAATCCTTGGCAAGCAAGGATCAAAATCAAAAGATGTTTACGCTTCTAAAATTAGTTTAGCTTCGCGAGTAGTCAAAGTAGAGCGACAGGTAAGAAATAAGCTTTAAGTAGAAGGTGGGTACAAAATATATTAATTTTTTTATGTTATAATTGCGCTTATTTGCTGCACGAATCCTGTAAAAAAAATACAATTTTAAGCCATTAAGGGGTTACATCCACTTGCTAGCCATACTTTAAATTCCCTTGATCCATTAGCCGATCTCCGGGGAGACCTCCGAAAAATGTGTATGTCGGCGAGGAAGCTTAAAATTAACCGGAATCCAAAAACCGAATAAAAATATTATAACTATACATAGATGAATTCTATACAGTTGCAGATCAAAGGACTAGAAAAAATATTTATTTGGCAAAATGACGACTTCCCAAAGAACTCGTTTTATTTTGTGTGAAAATTTACACTTCAGAGTGGCTAAAAAAATAAAGATTCTGCATGAAAAATCTTATTCCTTCGATGAAGCCAAGAAGTTCGTTTAAATATTTCTAGTCGATCGGTCCTGCATCGGTCAGAGAAATTTTCCTTTCTGACTCTGAGAAGTTCGTTTCGAGAAAAACGCGATTAAAGTTTTAGGTGCGGATTATGTTACAATACATTAAACAATTATTACAAATATACTCGTATCTCCGAAACTTTAGGATATTCCTGTCGAGGTTCCTTACTTTAAACAAACAAAAAACACAGAGACTTCAAATTTAATGGAGAATGTTTATTATCATTCGAAAGAACACTCTTTGGAATTAATTTTTTGAAAATTATCTCTTTCAAATGTTGGCCCAGGTTACGTCTCAGATAGTCTATCCGTTGAGACCAATTTTCGAAGACTCGTTTGAGCATTTCAACTGGTAACTGGCGAATAACACGAGTGATGTTTTGCTCCAAGGCCTGAATCGAAGCGATGCTGTCCGCAAAAGCTTTAGACTTTACATACTCGTATGTACCCCCAAAGGAAAAGTCTAATGGTGTGGTATCACACGATCTTGGTGGCCAATTTACCGGCCCGAAACGCCAAAAACGTGAAATTATCTGCTGACCGAAGTGTTCTCTCAACATGCGAAGAGTGGGAAGTGGCGCCGTCTTGTTAAAACCAAATGTCGCCGAGATCACGAACTTTAATTTCAGGCATCAAATAGACGGTTATCATGGCGTGCATCATACCGATAATTCCACCGGCCCACAAACCACACCAAAAGTTTTTTTTGAATGAAATGGCAGCTCTTGAATCTCTTCAGGCTGCTCTCTTCGCTCAACAAGATTTGGCTCGAAAACGTCAAATCTTCTTGGAACTCTTCAAGAGCCTATAAAACGAAGCGATGTATCTTAGGAAGATCTTGCACAAACTTTTTGTGTACGCTTTCAATGTAAGATCTCGAAGTCGTTCCATACGTCAGTTCGAGTTGCTGCTATATGTTCTTCACTGCGTACCGAACATATTCTATTCGGTCGAATATTATCCAATAATTAATGCTAAGACTTGAGATGGGTGATAATGATGATGAGTGATGAGTGGATATAATTCTTTAAAACATTTAGAAGACCATGTGGCTATACAAAAAAGTAGTATAAAAGCGTTTTAAGGATTGAAAGGAAAATGTACAAAAAAGTATTTTTTTACTCACATTGCATATTTTCACTGCAAATTATTTATTTTTTATAACATGACTTCTATAATCCTTAGGTCGCTGATATTGAAGAAAAATTAGATGTACTTATTAAAGCTTATATGGAGGATCGTGAACGCTTCTTAGCACTTCCATTGTCTACACAGCCTGTAGTTAAACATTCCAATAATAACAATGAAGATCACTCGAAACGGGGCGATTGGGCGACGGGCAATAATAAACCTAGTAATAGTAATAATACTAATAGTACACATGCGACAATCAGTGCTAGAAGAGATTTCTTCTCGGCGACGAAAATCGGGGTCAGGGATGACAATAAGGTAAGCGAAGTGTACAAATAAAAATATAAATAAAAAAAACGAAATTAAAATTGTCTTAAGTATTTTTAAGAGTCGTATTCTCAATGTCTGGTTGGCTACCGTCTGTCAGTTAAGTTCTGATTAACTCGACCAAGTATGCTTTTGCGGTAAACCAGACATTCAGAAAAGGACACTAAGTATTAATTTTTTATCAATAATTGTAACTGTTATAATCGATCTGTATATTGTAGGTTTCCGATGCGCGTGCGTTTGCGCCATCCTTCGATTTAGCGTCGGTTAGTCCTTTTAAACTATATAGTGATAATGCCATATCCGAAATAGAAAATCCAAAAAAACGTGTAACTCTAAGGTGAGTAATTTACATGAAATATAAGTGTTTACAGTTAATGATTTGTACATATACAATTCCACTCAGATCCGCCTCCAATCCTTGTGATAGAGGAATTTATAAAGAAGATAATTTTGCTATAACGATACCTGGTCTAAATGAACCCTTAAGTAGTAGCCTAAAACCGAATTTACGAAAGGAAAACTCAAGTAAGTTGCGAATGAACTCTACTCTCTAAGTTTATGATCTATCTATCTAAATCAAAACTATTTTTCAACATTTTATTCTAGTTATACTCATCGATGAGGTTGAAGACTTCGAAGAGGAGGATCTTAATTGCGAAGGCGAAATGGATCATTACCCCTCATGGGAGATCGATAGTGATGCCGGTGCTAATGTTGATCTCGATTGCGAAGTGGCGGCAGAAGATACCGCTCTGCTGCAACAAAGATCTCATACGAAAATTATTATTACTTCCGTTACGCCTGTAAGTTGTTATAAGCATTAACAATTATTATTTAAATACAATAAATAATGCATTTCTTATCTTATCGTATTTCAGGTAAGCTCAGCAAATAATCTCACAGATTTAGATAATGAATCCGCGGACACGCCTACAAAATCATCATTACTTTTCCCGCAATCTGGTTAAATAGTAGAAATTAAATTTATTTATTTTTTTCTTGTTTATTCCATTTGTGTTCAGATTTAAGTAAAAACAATTTTTTAACTAAAACAAAAGAAAATTTAGAAAAGTTAATAAAGCAAATTTTAAAACTCATTTAAATAGGAAATTAAAACGAATAAAATTATTTAATTAAAGAAAATTGTGTTTTACTTAGTTAACTTAAATATTGGTATGTCTGATGGATGTTTATGAAAAGAGAAATATTGAGTTTATTATTCTGAAAATGTGTGTGAGCTACATACATATACCATTGCTAGAAGCAAGGGGGTACTTCTTTTTTAGGATTTTTTTCTTTTTTATGAAACAGTTAAACTTTATTTTTAAAGCCCAATGGTACATTAAAGTCTGACATTTCAAGAATATTTTATTAAATTTTCATGGAGGTAAATATTAAAAAACACGACAATGGCAGTAATTAATCTGGACCGCTGCTGAAAAAGTTGAAATCTGAAAAGATTACCTACGTATGGATATCGTTAAACAGTCGCTTTGCTGGGGAGTTTTACGAATTTTAAATTTTTCACTTTTTGGCAACACTTTAAAGGGAAACATGCCAAATCATTATTTTTTCTTATAGTATAGGCTTGTTCTTGCAAAAGTTAACATAATTAATTATATTATACGTTTATTAAGATTTAGAACTAAACTTAAATAAGTTATTCCTTTACGTTACGTTACGTTATTACGTTACGTTACGTTATTACGTTACGTCGACGAACTCACTTAAAATTTAACAACGATACATAAGTTTTTTTTATTATTAATCAAAGCAACCCTGTGCATATGTTGCATCCATCGTAAAATTGGCTGCGGTTGATTGTGCTTCAATAAGAAAATTTTCGTCGTATCTGCCGCAATTGCAATTGTAACGAGACCAAAACAAATAGCGCTTTTGCGTTGCTGCCAAAGAAAAAGTGAAAAGTGAAAATAAATATTGCAGAGTTTTCTGTTGAAACACGTCATATTCTTGGAAGGTAATTAAAAATAGAAAATTCTTTACAAATTCGTTATAATTCGCAGCAGTGTCATATGTTTTCGTAAAACTGTGTTAAAGATGTTTCTGGAGAATTCATTATCGTTGCTTTCGCTTAATTCTGGTTGCAACAAAAGCCAATTAGTATGATTTTTATGTGTATATAAGTGAATTGATAAAGAGGGGATTAACAATATTATTTTTTTATATTTGCTCTATGAAAGCCAACTGTTGTGGTCTTCCACATCCCATGAGTCATTTCTTCTGTAATCAATCTTTCTCTTACACATTACAATACTACACCGCATAAAAACGATGCTATCTTACGGGTGTGAACAGGGCAAGGTAAAGGCAGTTTGTGGAAAAACTCGTATTAGCAGAATATAAAAATGCTTTAGTATTGGATTTAATGTCGTCACTGCTATTGCGAAATTTGATAAAACGGAAAACGATAAATATGTGAACTATTTAAATTTAGAAACAGATATGCATATATTCAATTGACATGACTATCAACTAGACTTGAGGGATATTCATTTGGACTCCAAAGCTTATTAATATATTATATATTCATATGCATTACTTAAATGTAATATTTTATTAATTTAACTAATATTTATATTAATGGATTACATACTTTTAATATTTTGCAGGTATTTTAAAAAAAGTCTAACTCCACTTTAATCTATAAGCAAAAAATATGGGTAAGTTATACGAGGCCACAACCAAATAATCTCGCTTTTCTTTTTTTATACATCCCCAATTAGACATTCATAGTTTAAAAAAAAATACATCAATAATTGGAAAATCAAAAACAACTGTTTTGAAATATTTGAGAACGTCTCATTATCCGGAAATCAATACACGTTACTAGTAATGTCGTGGCAGGCTGGCCCAACGTATCAAGGTTAATTTAAACTTTTTTTTTAACTCAACTACTCAAGTAGTTTGTAGTTGCATGTTTCAAGTGATTGTTATCATTAAATTACTTACAGTGAATTCAATGTGTCTGCATAATTTAAGCAATACAAGTTAAAGATACTTTAATGAAATGCTCTTAGTTTAGCCACATGTAATTTATACTACTCATATACATATGTATGTGCCTACTTATGTACGCACATGTTCCAGAACTGATAAAAACATTAAGAAAACAACTGTCTAAACACTTTTCATATCCATTAGATATATCTATGTACATACATATTTATATACACATTTATACCTTAATGATAAGATATCGTCGGCGAAGCTATTAACGTTACGAAATTTAAATTGCTACAACAATTCATAAACATCAAAACGAAAAATTTTCATAAATTCATATACATACGTACATACATGTAGATATTTTCGTTGAGTGCTCGAAGTTTTTTGCCTATGCATTTGTGCTTGAAACATTTGTATTGTCCATTCCTTTTATTTCCATTCTAATGTTCTCATTTGTTAAAGCATTTTGTTAAAAAGTTTTCAATTATGAATTAATCATACAATTCAATGAACTTTAATTTACGTAACATGTCTTACAAATTATCATCACAGACCCTAACCAGCAATATTATGGCGGTTATCCACCTCAAGGAGGTTATCCACCACAAGGCGGCTACCCCCAAGGGGGCGGTTATCCACCACAGGGTGGTTACCCACCCGCAGGGGGATATCCACCAGCAGGAGGCTACCCACCTGGTGGTTACGCCCCACAACCCGGCTTTGTCGTGCCTCCACCAGCGGGCGGTGGCTATGGCGCCTACGATGATCCCGAAGGTCAACCAAAGAATTTCTCTTTCGATGATATGAGCATACGCAAGGGATTTATTCGCAAAGTCTACATGATACTTATGGTATGTTAAACGTTTACTTACTTTACTTGTGAAAATATTAATATGTATTTTTTTAATGAAACAGGGTCAATTGGTTGTAACTTTTGGTTTTGTAGCTCTGTTTGTATTCCATGAACCCACCAAACAATTTGCATACAGAAATCCAGCTATATTCTGGGTAGCGTTGGCCGTTTTGCTTGTAACAATGATCTGCATGGCTTGTTGCGAGAGTGTACGTCGTCAAACTCCGATGAATTTCATTTTCCTCGGTTTGTTCACACTAGCAGAATCGTTTTTAATGGGAGTTTCTGCAAGCCGCTATGCACCCAATGAAGTAAATTTACGATTATCTCTTTCCATTAATATATTTATTAAAATCTTTCTATTTTCAAATGCTTCAGGTACTTCTAGCAGTCGGCATTACAGCTCTGGTTTGTTTGGCCCTAACATTATTTGCCACTCAAACCAAATATGACTTTACCATGTGTGGAGGTGTATTAGTTGTGGCTATGGTTGTATTCCTTGTATTCGGTATTGCGGCCATATTCATCAAAGGAAAAATCATAACACTGGTTTACGCATCCATTGGTGCGCTACTCTTCTCTATTTACCTCATTTACGACACTCAACTCATGATGGGCGGCGATCATAAGTACTCGATTAGCCCAGAGGAATATATTTTTGCTGCGCTTAATCTGTACTTGGACATTGTAAACATCTTCATGTACATTTTGACAATAATAGGCGCATCCAGAGACTAGGAGTAAATGTATTTAAAGCTTATATTGCTAAAGCAGCTGAAAAACACCAGTTGCAGAATCATTTTCTATATGTTTCCATTTTCAAAATTTATTTTCTAGCATTATACATGCTCACCAGTTTTTGAACTTATAATATGTACTGGTATATGTGAAATTTGTGAATCTCAAATCAAATTAACTTTTTAATTTATACTGTGCTATGTACAAAGCTTTTATTATCATTAACCATTAGTGCGTCGAATCTATTGTTCAACATTTTTTCAAAAATTATAGCACAGTTGTCAACACGTGTGGTGATTTTTCCAAAACAATAACTCAGTGTAAAGACTAATAATTGAATATGAATATTTACCGGTGAAAAGCATATTACTCTCTTTAGAGAATAACAGTAGAAACCAGAGAGAACATTGACCAAAAAGTAAAAAAAAACAAAAACATTTATTGGAACTGTTACAATAATATATGTATGTAGGTATTTATGCACCTACTTAATGAATATTTGCTAATCAACTATTGTTTTGTTTATTAAGATAATTATTATTTTTTTATTATATTGTTAACTGTAGTACATATTCAAAATTATTTAATAAGATGAACGAATCTTCAATATTTTAGGCTTCATACTTGCAAAATACGATATTATCAAAAGTAAGTAATGATGACACGAAACTATTCGCTTATTCCAAAAAAAGGGAAATTGTTATTGCTACCAAATCATAGTCGCTATAGAGAATTCCCGCTGAACGGTTTTCAAACACGAATGACAAATGCAAAAAGGATTTATTTATCGATTTATTAAACTGTATGTACTAAAAAGTCCTATTGAAAATGAACTAATGAAAACCGTTGAAATCAACATAAACCTATGTACATTTTGTTGGTTAATAACTGAATTAATGTAATAAATATATATATGCAACTTCAAAAAATAACTTACAATAAAGTATTTATTCTATATAAAACTTTTTTTGTTGTATATAAATAATACAAGAAATAAACTGCGTAAACTTTCATGGATAAGGCTAACTAAACGCCTCGTTTGTACTCTTTGAATACTATTATATAGCATTGATTTTTAGAAATTTGTATACAGAGTACATTAAGTTTGCCACGAAGATTGTAACACCCAAAAGGAAGCGTCCGAGTCACTACATAATATATATGTATGTACAAAAATGATGGGCGTGACGAGATCGGTAAATTAAGCCATAAGTCCGTATATACACAAGTATAGACGATAAATAGTCTCCCTGCTTTTGAGAAATCGCTCTGAAATTTTGCGCCCTTTCTTTTTTTCACAAAGAAGCTGTTCATTTGTCGGAACCGCCGATATAGCTGCCATACAAACTGAACGATCAAAAGCACGTTCTTGTACGAACATTTTTTCTCGTTGACTAGATATCTTCACCAAAGTTTGCATGGATTGTTTTCCAAGTTAAACGGTGAAATCTCCGAGCAAATTGTACTGATCGGACCACTATGCCAAATAGCTGCCATACAAGCTTAACGATCAAAACCATGCTAAAGATCTTTATATCCTTTTGTGCTATAAAATACCCCTCGTATTATAGCCTAGGTGCAGCTGAAGTTAAAGTTTCTTTTTGTTTTCATTTAATTCCAGAAATTACTTTAGTTTAAATTTACAATTGCGCTCTCGTTTTTCTTTCATAACATTCCCACAAGCACACTGGAATCAGACACTCTTGGGAATGTTTATCAATGCGTTTCGTTATCAGCAGATAAGCTAAATACTTTATCACAAATTGTGCTGGAATGGAACACCTGCGTGTCTTAACTATTACGGTGGATACACGACTGGAGAAGCGACAGTACGAATTTAAACGCTCGCTGCAACTCATTACATTTAACGCTCCTTTATCAATTTTTTTAAATAAAATTTTAAAGTTCCGTAACCAAAGTGAAAAATGTACCAAGGCAAGTATAGATACAAATACGTTTACAAGAGTGCAGTAAACACATAGGGGAATCCCAAGTGCAAAGATTACAATACTGTGGCTAAAACTTTACCAGGAATCAGTGTCAAGATATGAAATACATATATGTATACTGGTACCGAAAGATTAGTAATCAATACAATGTGTATCACTAGCGGTCATAAGCTTGATACTATTTTATATTAACTAAGTGATTAACAAGGCAAGAGTATGAGTCATGGTACAAGTACATAGTATGTATATTTTGAAAATTGTTGCTACTTCTGTTTCTAACTACCGACTTACACAGGTATTACATTCATACATGTGTACATACATACATATATACTCGGCATGTTTATTTTAAGCTTTGCTTTCTATTCGCAAGTAGTTGGACGTATTCACCTTAAATGGATGAGCTTAGTTCATGCTAGTATGCTCTAGAAAAGTTAGAAATTGATTTCTTGTATATGCAGACATATGTACAGTAGTGTGGATTAAAATAGCAACATCAAAAGGCGCCAGCTCATCGCGAGACCTGTGTTATAGAGCACTATACACTTTTTTGTATAGAAAATACTCCATAACTCGGACGGACGCATTCGCTATTTACTTTTTCTTACTTACATTATTTTTAACATTTTCAATACTGAATGTGCTAATGGTTTGTAGTGTGAACTCCAGACCAATCTACACAAAAAAATCATTACTTGGGTTCATTCTTCTACCGCGACCTCTTCTTCAAGATTTTATATATTTTTAGAGAAGTACAAGAAAACAACCGGCGTATTTACATATGTATTTACATATGCATAAGCGTCAGGTGTTTGTACCAACCAAACACATACATATGTATAATACATTTAGCACACCCTGTAGCAGTAATTCATTCATAAACGGATTTTATTACTTCCTGTCGCCGCAAAAAATTCAAAATACTGAGCTAACCGCACTGTAGTTTGTAACAACTGTGATTTAACCCTCTATAACTCAAAACCTCCAAATTAACTATTTTTAGTGGAATCGGTTAGTTTTATGGGAAAAATATACAGAAATTATTATTTTTTTTTTTACTTTTTATTTATAACACATATAACACAAAAAAAGGGAGTGTACAGCTTACAGGAAACAATGAGTAACAGTGATAAAGAAAGTGGGCAAAATTATGAGTAAAATGGAAATCCTTTAGGACAAATGAAAGTTCTTGAAACAATTATTGTTTTTGGTATAGCATAAAGCTAACCCGCACTTTTCACACACCGTGTGAGTGAACGCGGCACATTTCGGGATTTTGCATCGGATTTTTTTTCCGCACATTGAGGCCAGTGCCCGACTTTCACTGAAGAAAAAGCTTCATTGGAAAAAAGTAACGGCACTTAGTTTGTTTTGCTTATGCTTGATTAGAGGAATGGAGTGTAGACTACATTCTACATTGCTTGACAAGACGAAAAAAATTACTACGAGTAGAATTTAGAAAGGTGAAACGGTTTGTTGCCTGTGGTCTACCATACGTTATAGAGGGTTAAGCATTTTGCACTCAATGTTATGCTGAAAATAAAGTTCTTATTGCTTTTGAATGGAATAGAGCCCTGCTTCTGTTTATAATTTGCACCACACCACACACCACCACGCTACACCAGCACATATACATACATGCACGTAAACGCACAAACCTTAAGCACACACACTCATAAATTTAAGTGAATTCTTATCACTTTACGAATTATTTATGCTAATCTTTAATTACAAAAACCACAAAAACATACAAATCAAAATTTCAAGAAAATAAGTTTAGTATTACAGAAAAAAGAAGTTGATTTTGATCGATCAGTTTATATAGCATCTACATATATTCTATAGTGGTCGGATTTGAAAAATTTGTTCGAAAATTTTATCGTTGTCTTGCACAATTATGTATGGCAAAATTCATGAAGATATCTCGTCAAATAAAAAGTTTTCCATATGATATACTATAGTATATGAGAAGTTTCTTGGAGAGAAAAGGACACACATTTTCAGATCGATATCTCAAAAACTGATTTATGCAGATAGACGGACATCGTAGTAGTAATAGTTGGAATTTATAATTGTGCTATATGGGAAATAGGCGTGGTTATTGTCCAATTTCGCTCATTTTCACAATGCGACATGGAATTATGAAAAGAATACCACATAACAAATTTTGTCGAAATCGGTAAGTCGGGTCCCGAGATATGGGGTTTCACCAAAAAGTAGGCGGTGCCACGCCTATCTTCCACTTTTTATCCCAGTCCCTATAGAGCGCTGTCATACCATTCCGGCGGCAAATTTTTGCGTCTCTGACGCATTTAGTTATTGATTTATCGCGCCTTTAGTAGTTTTGAACAGTACCGTTATATGGGGAGTGAACGGGATTTTCATTCGATGTCGTCCATTTTCATACTAAAGATAGGAGTTCTTGTAATATTTGTGCTGAGCGAATTTGGTTCTTTAGTGGTTTAGGAGATACATACATTAAACTTATTATAGGGCGGGCCATGCCCACTTTGTCAAAATTTTTTATCCACGGTGCCCTTGCTACTGTGATCCTCTGTGCCAAATATGGGTTTATATCTTAATTTAGTGCTTAGTTGTTAGACAGTCAACCGGATTTCAACTTTTCTCGCCATCCTGATCATTTATATATGTATATATAAACATATATCTATCTCGATTAGTTTTAGGTGATACGTACAACCGTTAGGTGAACAAAACTATAATATTCTCAAGCAACTGGTTGCAAGATTCATTCAAATTCTCGGCTTGATTCAAGAACTTTTGCGAACTCCTCGATCTTATAAATCATTTCGATGATAATACTGATCTTTGCACTGATCTTTTTCTTTAGAATCTCCTACAAAAAGCGCATACCGCATCGAGACAGAAGATGAATATATTCGCAAAAGACCGTTGTAAAGTTTCCATCAACTATTTAGTATAAATTTTGAGGAGATGATAATTTTTTATTAACCACAATACACTCAAACACACCAACAAAGCACACGAATAATGCACTCTTCACACATACAAAACACAACTCATCATAACTCGTGTACTAATTTCTTCTTAGCCGCTTATACAGATCACAATTACGATGCTGAAGGTGCGAAAAGCTTCTCCTTCGACGAAGAGAGCATACGAAAGGGCTTCATACGCAAAGTCTATTCGATACTAATGGTATGCGATACATGCTTCACTTATTTGGAAATTTAATTGACATATTCTCTTTTCAGGTGCAATTGCTTATTACTTTCGGCATTATCGCGATCTTTGTATACGTAGATGCAGTCCAGGATTGGGTTCACAAGACGTCATGGATATTTTGGGTGGCGTTGGCAGTGCTCTTAGTAACCATGATATGCATGGCCTGCTGTGAGAGCGTACGCCGTCAAACACCGTTAAATTTTATATTTCTATTTCTATTCACATTGGCCGAGTCTTTTCTACTTGGTGTAACAGCCACCTACTATGCGGCCAGCGAGGTAAGGGAACTTTGCTTTCAACATTTCAAAAATGATAGACATGTATGTTCTTAGGTTATGATGGCCGTTGGCATCACAGCTGCTGTATGTCTCGCTTTGACACTGTTCGCTTTCCAAACGAAATGGGACTTCACCATGTGTGGTGGCATTTTGTTGGTGGCCATCGTTGTATTCCTCATTTTTGGTATTGTGGCGATTTTCATACCCGGCAAAGTGATAACCCTTGTGTACTCATCCATTGGTGCATTAATCTTCTCTATCTATCTGATCTACGATACACAGCTGATGATGGGCGGCAAGCATAAGTATGCCATTAGTCCGGAGGAGTACATCTTTGCGGCGCTCAATCTTTACCTGGATATCATAAATATCTTCATGTATATATTGGCTATTATTGGCGCGGCCCGCAACTAAATGGTCAACTTTAGTTTACATAATAGAGATTTTTTTTATTTAAGAAAAGTAATTTGTGTGCAATAGAACAAACACTTTAAAATAAATATTTTAATTAAATTTAAAGAATTTGTGCAGAAAGTTATTTATTTCGTTATCAATTTAAAGGTCAAAGTTCTATCATCTACACGCAATTTACCCCATCTTACATTAACCGTTCAGTTACGTAAATTATTCTGCCGTTAAATCTTATTTGGTCCATCACATTACAGTACATACCATCTGATGAAATTTGACTCAGACAATGCCAATTAGAGTGGACCCGACAGTTTTTTTACGACCTTTCTCTGGCGGTTTTCACTATGGAAAACAGGTCCTTCTCCACCTGGTTTTTCCAATGGAGTAGAGGTCTTTCTCGTCCTCTGCTCATCCCCGCCGAGTACTGCATCAAAAACTTTCAGAGCTGGAGTGTTTTCGTCGAAACCATAAATCTTCCGCAGAACCTTTCTTACGAAAACTCGTAACGCCGACTCATCAGTCCGAAGTAGCACCTGTTGACAAGAGTTATTCTGCGTTAGATTTCGAGCCTGACATTGATGTTGGTGTTAACCCTGGTTCCAAGATAGACGAAATTATCTACAACTTCGAAATTATGACTGTCAACAATGACGTTGGAGGCTAACCGCGAGTGCGACGACTGTTTGTTTGATGACAGGAGATATTTCGTCTTGCCCTCGTTCACTGCCAGACCGGGGAATACCAAATTCCGACATCGTGGCATATAGACAGCTCCTTTTCGTGCTGTCCAAAGTTCGATCATAGTTCAACCGCAATTTTTTTGACAGATTGAGTTGATATCGGCAATACCGAATTTTTTAACTGCGACTAAAATGCAGTTGGCTTGAAAACCGCAATTGGGGTATAAAATATACACATTCTTATGGACACAGTCATCTAGTCGTGCAGCTGACTAAATAACTGTGTCCATAAGAACGTGTGTATTTTAATATTTGACAGACGTCGCCTGAAGTCTGCCGCCTCCTTCGTGGATATATGACTGAAGAACCGACAGTACGTATTTAAACGCTCGCTGTAGCACATAGCAAATTAACGCTCCTATCATTTTTTTAAATAAAATTTTAAAGTTCTGCAACCAAAGTGAAAAATGCAACAAGGCAAGTATATATACAAAGACGCATACGAGAGTGCAGTAAACACTTCGGGGAATCAAAAGTGTAAAGTGTAAAGAAGACAATACTGTCGCTAAAACTCTACAAGTAATCAGTGTCAAGATATATTTCATTATATATGTAAATATGTACTGATACCGGAAGATTAGTGGTCAGTACAATATGCATCACTAGTGGTCGTAAGCTTACAATTCATGCTAGTATGATCTAGAAAAGTTAGAAATTGTTTTCCTAAATTGATTGATTGAAATAGCAACATCAAAAGCGCCAGTTTATCGTGAGACCTGTGTTATAGAGCACTATAAACTTTTTTATATAGAAAAAATTCCATAATTCGGACGGACACATTCGCTATTAGATTAGCCTTTTTCTTACTAACATTAATTTTAAAATTTTCAATGCTGAATGTGCTAAAGGTCTGTAATGTCAACGGCAGACCAATCTCTACAAAAAAGGGATTACTTGGGTTCATTCTCCGACTCTTCTGTCGCGAACTCTTCTACAAAATTTTATGTAAGGGATGTTCGAGCCTCAATCACTGCTGCAGTATGTATAACAAGGCAACTTAATTGAGACAAAAATGTTGCAGTATAAGTATCAACTGAGTATCTGCAAAAAAAGCCATAGCGCACTGTGGCCGATTTTCCTGAAAAGCTTGCCAAAACCCGATTTTTTTTTTTTGAAATTATCAAGTTAAAGCTTAAATGATCTTCAAGGGCTCTGCTGTGTACTGTCAAGAAAGCTGAATGAATTTTCATGCGTATTTTCCGGGTTAGAGTCGGTCGAATAATCACGTCTCGGAGTTACGCCCGTCAAGTGTCCCGAGTCTTTAATTGCGCGCAGTTAAAAAAATCTCTATCCAGTGATTAAGAAAAGATTTTTCTATATCCAGTCCAATGGAGGGTGTTAATGAAGGTATATGTAAGATATTATATGAATCATTTGCTCTGAATAAAACAAATTACTGTAAAATCATACGTCAAACCACAAATATGTATAACCAAATTTCGTTTCTTTGCCGACTTTAAAAATGTATTAATGGAGATGAGTGGTCAACCAATGTTTTACGTGTCGGCTACAGTATCATTTATTGATATTTGTAAAATTCTCGTGCAACGAGGCACCACTGCAGTTTTAATGTCCGTTTTAATTTCGTCTTGCGTTGGAGACCCTACAGCGCGTGCTGAGAACAAACTGCAGTCGCATCGAATTTTTGATCTCTTGAGTACTTCCTAGCAAATGAATAGGAAGTTTTTGAAGAAAATTTGATCTTTCACAGTATATTAAATTACTATACTGGTATAATATATTAGGTTATAAATAAGTAGGGACGTAGAGTGCTTTTTCTGTGCGCAGGGCAAATTAAAATTGTGGAGTGCCTTTAAAAAACCCAATGAAAATTTTAATGATACAGCTGTTTCTCATATTAGGTACTCAAATTGGATTATATTCTTCTTCATTCTAAATTACATTCATGTAAACCTTGAAAGTCCGATGATTTTTAGAAGAAAATGGGATGGTATTTGTGTAAAATTAGAAACAGTAAATTGTCTTTCAATTTTTAAGTGCCTCTAATAAGAAAACTCGAGGAAAACTGCCTTACTTGCTTTTGTAGATAAAAAAATTTATGTAGGCAATTAAATTGTAGTTGTTTTAGGATTACTCGTATGATGATTACATTTTTTGTAAACGATTTGAATTATTCCTTTCAGAAACTATCAATGCTTTACAGTGCAGTCACCTAACATATTTGATGCTTTGTACAAACAAATGCATTTGAACCGAGGCCACAAAACTAAGATTCTAAGATTACGCACACTCATAAAATATAGTGAATTCTTATCACCTTATGAATTATTTTGGCTAATCATTACTCACAAAAACCACAAAAATATACAAAACAAAATTTCAAGAAAATAAGTTTAGTATTACAGGAAAAAGAAGTTCAATGTTACAAAATTACATTAGGGGTATTCTCTTGCTCTTGCAAAACCCTTGCACGCTGCACGAATTGCAAAATTTTCCACTTGGTGCAACGGCACAATAACAAACGCACGCAGAAAATTATTTGCAATGGCTGTAAAATATGTCAGACCAAAATCCATGTTTATTTTCGTGCAATGACACGTAAAAATATAATTGCAACCCTATTTTAGCTGTCATTTTACATAAAGACATATTACGCCGTTAAATTGTTGAGGAAGTTAAGTTTTAAATAGAATTTTTAATTAAATCTATATACATATATAAAAGAAAGTTGATGTTAGTTACACCATTTATAACTCAAGAACGGCTGAACCGATTTGGCTCAAAATTGGTGGAGAGGTAGCTTAGAATCAGGGTAAGGACATAGGATACCTTTTATCTCTTTATGTCAAAATTTAATACAACTCATAAATACAAAAATTATATTTTAAATCATAAGCATTTGTTCAAAATTTATGTTTGTAGGAATCATTTAAATATATGCGTACAATTTTAAACAGTCTTCTCAAAAATAATACAATTGCTAAATATTTGGAATAGAAGAAAAGAACTGCAACCAAATACGCAGTATAATAGATTATAACTGGCTCAGTAATCAGTCGTTGAGTATGTATTATAGCACGTGCTTCCCAAAAGGCTGATGTCATAACCTTTCCCGCCGTCTTTTTCGTTTTTGCTCGCCTGAGAACCGGTTCATCACGTGCAGTCCACTACAATGACTGTCGATTGGACTCCAGTGGGAAATGATGGAGCTATGTTTCTATCACTGACGAAAAATTCTTTAGAGAGCACTTAAACACTTCTCAGAATCAGTTATTCGTCGTTTTTGTTGGATTATGAACTTGCGAGGCACCTACTTTGCTCATTTCGCCTGTTTCCAGGTTAGCAAATATCTTTTCAACGGTGGATTTCCCTGAGCCCAAATTCAACAGTATTTTCCCCAAAAAGCCAAATGCTTTATTAACACACGAAATGATTTATAATCCATTTTTTTGTAAACTAACACAAGTTGCTTCACAAAATATTATATCTCATTAACTAATAGTTATAATCCAACTAATAGAAATCATATAGATGGTAGTAGTATTATCTATGTATCAGCCACAGTGAAGCGTGGACGGGTCCTCTAGTTATAAATATTTGTTACAGTTTTTTGTTAAAAATTAATGTAGAAGGTGCGCCAATTCACAATAGTCATTCTCAATAAATTGACCGCATCAGCCGTTTATATATCACTAGATTTTGCAATGGGTGCTCTCTTGACCTTGCATATTTCGGTATAGAATTTTTGGTATCACCTCTGATCAGAATTCGGTTTTCAGAAAATGCATGTTCTGTGATCCACTTAAAAAAAATCAGATTCATAATCACAAATCCCTGATGCAAAATACAAAGTTATCACGTATACTTAACTCTAAAGCGAAACTCAGATGGCTGTTAGACTTTGTGAGCTTGCTTAAATGAACTTTACAAATACCACTTTACACATTTCGGTGATAAAACTGATCTCTGAATCGATTTTCTAGAAATTTCTTCAAAAGCTTTTACAAAAAATGCTTGGATATACTTCTGAGACAGTAAAAGAGCATATTCGCAGAAAATATTTTATCTTTTTGAAGAACGCCTTTGTAAAGTTTCCATCAACTATTTAGTATACATTTCAAGGAGATTATCATTTTTTATTAACAAAAATACACTCAAACACACCAACACATCATAACTCGTATACTAATTTCTTCTTAGCCGCTTATACAGATCACAATTACGATGCTGAAGGTGCGAAAAGCTTCTCCTTCGACGAAGAGAGCATACGAAAGGGCTTCATACGCAAAGTCTATTCGATACTAATGGTATGCGATACATGCTTTACTTATTTGGAAATTCAATTGACATATTCTCTTTTCAGGTGCAATTGCTTATTACTTTCGGCATTATCGCGATCTTTATATACGTAGATGCAGTCAAGGATTGGGTTCACCATAATATATGGATACTATCCATATCGTCGGTAGTGATCTTGGTAACCATGATATGCATGGCCTGCTGTGAGAGCGTAAGCCGTCAAACACCGTTAAATTTTATATTTCTATTTCTATTTACATTGGCCCAGTCTTTTTTACTTGGTGTATTAGTCACCTACTATGCGGCCAGCGAGGTAAGGGAACTTTGCTTTCAACATTTCGAAAATGATAGACACATGTACATAAGTATGTGTTTAGGTTATGTTGGCCATTGGCATCACAGCCGCTGTATGTCTTGCTTTGACACTGTTCGCTTTCCAAACGAAATGGGACTTCACCATGTGTGGTGGCATTTTATTGGTGGCCATCGTTGTATTCCTCATTTTTGGTATTGTGGGAATATTCATACCCGGCGAAGTGAAAACCGTTGTGCACTCATCCATTGGTGCATTAATCTTCTCTATCTATCTGATCTACGAAACACAGCTGATGATGGGCGGAAAGCATAAGTATGCCATTAGTCCGGAGGAGTACATCTTTGCGGCGCTCAATCTTTACCTGGATATCTTAAATATCTTCGTGCATATAATGCGTCTCGTAAATAAATGACCAAATTTAGTTTACATAATAGAGATTTTTTTATTTAAGAAGAGTAATTTGTGTGCAATAAAACAAACACTTTAAAATAAATATTTTAATTAAATTTAAAGAATTTGTGCAGAAAGTTATTTACTTTGATATCAATTTAAAGATCAGGGTTCTATCATCTACACGCAATTTACCCCATCTCACATTAACCGTTCAGTTACGTAAATTTATTATTATTATTCTACCGTTAAATCTTATATGGTCCATCACATTACCGCACATACCATTTGATCAAAATTGCGTCAGACAGCGCCAATTAGAGCACGACGTTCCTGGCGGTTTTCACTATGGAAAAACTTTAGTTAAAAATACGTATATAAATGAAATGTTATGTTTCCGAAGGAATAGTGTCTACAAAATCGTTGAAAATGTAGCAAAAGTATTTTTTACGAACTTCTACTTTATTATTTAGCATTCAATGAAGGTCGACAACTTTTCTCATGTGAGTCATCCATCCATCGATAACATCGTAAAAGTAACAAAACAAAACAGTATTTGAAAATCATCGTGTTGGCACCACCGAGATAACAGACGCTCTCAACATCTCTTATGGATCGACTCCACACATTTTCGTTAATGTTTTATGTATGAAGCGTGTCAACGCTAGACCCGTAGCAAAAAAAAACTGAAACTTTTACAAAACCGAAGTCGAGTAGAGGTCGCCAAAGAGCTGCTTGCCAACGTAGCTGAAGACTCTACACATAATTACTGGTGACGGAACGTGGGCTCATTAATATGATGTACGTGGAAACTGTCCAGCAATCTAACGAATGGCGTTCTAAGCGAGCTGAAGGGCATCCCAGCCGAAGCTATGTATGTACTAAAATACGAGTCATGTATGATCAGATTGTATTACAGTGCCTCCTAAAGAATTATTAAAAATTCAAATATTTCGGACAAATATGGTCAATACTATCGCTACAGCAACTCGAATCGAGTAAAAAATTCGAGGGATTGTTTTAGTAAGCTGCATTATATATGTACATACAATGTTTGCAAGTGATACAGATTCTTTAAGCCAGATTGAAACTCCCTCAAAGACATACCACGGACTGAAGGATCAATCTACATGAACTCTCCGCACTGCTCCAAAAACAAATCATGGGAGTATATATAGTACTTAGACAATGAAAGCATGTCTGTATGTAATTATTAAAAACTTAAGTTCATCAATGACGATTGGAAAATAGTTCAAAATGTGTAAATAAATCACGAAATATTGGAAGTTTCTGACAGCACATTCATTTTTTTCTTCAACGTTTTGTTTGACGAAAACGGGCTTAGGAACTTGGAGAGAAAATTAGTCACAACTTCTGATATATACAGATTGTTTGCATGAGTCGTCAGAATTTATTAAACAAAATGCAAAGACGCGATTTAGAAAGTTTGACATTTGAAGATTTCGACGACAAATATGTACGGCATGCGTTTATCACGAAGGTGTTCGGTATTATTGCGGTGAGTATGAATAGTACGATGGTAAAATCACTTCCGAACCAATGATATGCGCCAATAAAATGTTTACAGGTTCAACTCCTCATAACATTCGGTATTATCTTCGCGTTCGTTTACGTAGATGCGATACAGGATTTCGTGGACGAACGTCCTTGGCTGATGTGGGTGGCATTGGGTTGCATTGTCGCCATCATGATACCGATCGCGTGCTGTGAAGGCGTTCGTCGCAGCTTTCCCCTAAATTTCATACTACTTATACTCTTTACGTTAGCCGAGTCATTTTTGCTAGGTTGTATTGCCATCAGGTACTCGCCGGATACGGTTAGTATTCTACAACATAAACGATACACTTATGTAGATATCAAGAGTTATAATACAATATTCCAACATTTCAACACAGGTCCTATATTCGCTGGGCATAACGACGCTCGTTGTTCTCGTGCTCACCGTGTTTGCCATGCAAACCGCCATAGACTTTACCGCCTGTGGCGCCATCCTCTTAGTTGGCTCAATCATTTTACTTATAATCGGACTCGTAGCCATATTTGTGCCTTCGCGTACGCTCTTGATAGTTTACTGCTCGCTTGGAATTCTCATATTCTCCTTCTATCTGATCTTTGATATACAAATGATGTTGGGCGGTCAACATCGGTACGCGATCAGTCCAGAGGATTATATATTTGCAGCGCTTAGCATTTACATCGATATTGTCACAATATTCATGTATATACTAAGCCTAATGGGACTCGTAGACAGCTAAATTAAAAAAATACAATAATGCAAAGGAGTTTGGAATGACCAATTGCTAATCATTTTATATTATATATTATGTAAACTTATTTTGTTGAATATTACTTTTATAATGTTTAATTTAAATAAATGTATTTAAATAATAAAAAAATACTGGTTTTTTAGTTTTATATATAGAATTATTGGTCTGATCCGCTTCTGCGTTAACCTGTTGTTCTCTCAGTGACCCCTATTGCTGGTTAATCTTTAATGATGATGGATTTATTGCTTCTTTTAGTCGCTGGAGTGCAGCGTTGCTTTGAATACAGGAATATAAAAAAATTAGTAGAAATTTGATTAGAAATACGAAAAGACTTTTTCGACTACCCGATTTTAAATTTCATATAATTGTTTGTAGGATTATCGATATTCTGTGAGAAAAAAAAACATTAATTATCTCGTAATAAACAAAATAGTTGTCTAACATGCACACATAATAGTTAGATGAATACCTTCATTATGGAACTAATAATAGTACAAGGCTAAGTGAGTGTAATGCCTTATTGCATTTTCCAGTTGTCTACGTTCAAATTATCCGGTATATATAAACAAACCTACAAACATGCATGAGTTTGGAAAATAAAAATACCAATTCATTTAGATGCATGCTTTGTATTGCAAATAAAAAATAATCTCGCAAAAAGTATTCGCAGCAACCCAGTAGTTGATTGAGGTTTTGGTTTTCGCAACTAAAAATGAATTCAAAAGAGTTTCTAGTTTTCATAGTTTTAGTTTTGAGATCCGCGTTCAAATTCAATACAATGTTGAGAGACTTCCTTCAACAACCGAACGGCATGAATCGGTACACCGTGGCCGCCTTCCATTCTAGCGCTGAATCTTTGGCCCTCCTGGATCAACAACCAAAAAATACGGCTGCGAGATTCGTAAAATTTCCTTTGAACTACTTGCTCTTATCGCAGTTCATTTCGCCGCAATTGTAGTAGGCCCTTCCAATAGCCTGATATAGTGTGTGGTTTTTATCATTTTGGATGCATTTTGCCAAAGCTATGCGGAGGAAGTCGAAATGAAATCATCTATGTACTTTTATCTCTTTTGCTCAGCTTTTTCCTAGTCGAATGGCTGAAATAGCTCGTTAAAAATACCTTCGGAGAACTTAGAAAAATGGCTGGGAAATTCTTAATTCTCACTTTAGCTCGCCTTCGAACGGATGTTCTTTGGCTACCCAGAGAATACTTGGTCTAGGACCGGAAGTGTACAGATGACTTCATCCTCCTCCGTTAGTTCTGCTTTCTTCAGAATGATTAAGATAGAGAAGCAAATGGGTACCAGACCCGAGGGACAAACGAGGGCAAGGCGAAATATCTCCTATCATCAAACAAACAGTCGTCGCACTCACGACAAGGCACCCACGTCTCTGTTGACAGTCATAACTTCGAAATCGTAGATAATTTCGTCTCGTCAGCCTCGAAATCTAACGCAGAATATCTCTTGCCAACAAGTGCTACTTCGGACTGAGTAGGCAATTGAGAAAGTAAAGTCCTCTCTCGAAGAGCAAGTCACTCATTATTACCGTCCTACTATATGGTGCAGAGGCATGGACGATGAAAACATCTGATGAATCAACGTTTCAAGTTTTCGAGAGAAAGATTCTGCGGAAGATGTGTGGTTCTTTGCGCGTTGGCCATGGCGAATATTGCATTCGATGGAACGATGAGCTGTACGAGATATACGACGACATTGACATAGTTCAGCGAATTAAAAGACAGCGGCTACGCTGGCTAGGTCATGTTGTCCGGATGGACGAAAACACTTCAGTTCTGAAAGTATTCGACGCAGCACCCGCCGCGGGAACCACTCTGTTGGAAAGAACAGGATGAGAAGGAGCTGGTTTCACTTGGAATTTCCAATTGGCACCACATCGAAGAAGATAAGAATGGCGCACTGTTGTTAACTTGACTATAACCGCGTAAGAGTTTTCTACGCCAGTAAAGAAGAAGAAGAAAACACTTGGTCGATCTGTGAGGATTTGAGGATCTACAGCCAGGTTTTTTGAGTAACACAAACGACCAGCATGTACAACTGTCCATGAGCGACCTGCGCTAGATTTGGTAGGTAAATCAGTCCTCCTATCCGATCAATTTCTAAGATAACTTAACCTTTAACTTCTTCCAAATTTTTTTATTGAAGAAATTTACGTATATTTATAGGCTGGAAGACTTTAAGAAGGAAGTCATCCAATATCTTATATTATAAAGCATGATGGATGTGCCAGCAACACTACCGAAAAAACCAAGTAAATTCACTAGTTTAAGGCTAACCCTATTAAGAAGCTTGTGTGTTATGAGAGGTTATGTAGGGTCCCATACATACATATATGTATATAAGTTCAAACCAGAAACCATGTGGTCTTTGAGTCTCCCATTGAGACAGAGACCTTGGCAGCGCTATGGTGGCCAATTAATTAAACAGACTAGTGCCCATAATGTAATTATGACCAATTGAAATTGTGAATCAAAACAACCACAAATAAAGTTGACCGGGTAACTAAGGCGTCACACATTTGGAAGACGAACACATCGACGTTCATAGAATCGTCCATCACCATCACCAGCAATGCAACCAAAACGCAGCGACTCATAAAATTATGAATTTACAAAATATTTGGGGCTGCCAATTGATGAGCATTCTCCCCATTAACTTGGGTTGAGTCGCGCGCCTTCAGTTCCAAGTGGGCTTTTGTGTCGGCGCATAGTTCGGATTGTGGCGCAATCATTTTGGGTAGCCCTCCACTTAAGAAGTTATGAAAATTTGTTCAACCGTCTGATTATCATACCACCCATGGATTTTGATGAAGTACTTAAAGAGGTCGGATCCTTTGGTTTGTACCAAAAAATTATTATTTGTTCGGTACTGTTGCCTGCCGCGCTACCTTGTGCCTTCCATGCTTACAGGTGAATGAGAAAGTGAACGTAGAACTTTTATAACAAATAAACTACCTAAATCCACAGCCAATTATTTATCGCAGCGTCGCCGAAACACTGGTGCCGTGTACCCGAACTGGAACCATGGGCGCAGGACTATGGGATGTTGGTGAAAAATCTTAGCATACCATTGGGTGTTTCAAATAACAGCGTTGAATACGAAAGTTGCCTAATGTACGCTCGTAACTACTCGGATATTGTGAGGTACATGGAATATCGTACGCCTATTGAGTTGCAACAGGATAAGGTCTGGCAGATAGGTAATCCTGGTCATGCGCAGATACAAGAATGCCAACATGGCTGGTATTACGATCGTAACATGTACACCAGCACCGTGGTTACCGAGGTAATATTTTATACGAGGTATCTAGTATCAGGTTACTAAGTATTGCACTACTATTTGTTGATCCATCTAGTGGAACCTTGTTTGCGATCAGAGCTACTTGGTCACGCTCGCTTTGGTTTTGTTTGGTGTTGGAGGTTTGATCGGGAACTATGTGTTCGGCTATTTGCAGGATATGTGGGGACGACGTCCTTCATTCTATGTATATCTTATCATAGAAATTGTCGCATGTTCAGCCAGTGCCTTCGCATGGAATTACTACTCATGGTTAGGTATGCGTTTCGTGGTGGGTCTTACTGTGCCAGCCATACTCGCAAGTCCGTACGTTTTAGGTAGGATATTGCACATAAGTAATTTTGTTACTCTATATTTATATGATTTGTATAGCTATTGAGCTGGTTGGTCCTGACAGACGCGTCTTCTGTACAATTGTCTCCAATATTGCTTACTCGTGTGGTCTAGTACTATTGGCTGGTATAGTCTATCTTATACGGGATTGGCGCTTTCTCTCACTGACTGTCTCACTCCCTTTATTATTGCTATTTTCCTGCTACTTCGTGCTACCCGAGTCGCCACGTTGGTTAATCGCAGTGGGTAAGACACAAAAAGCGGCGCGTATTTTGAAAACCATAGCTCGGGTCAACGGTCATAATATTCCGCCTGATTTCGTAAAAATTGTGCAACAAAAATTACAACAAACAGATGCGGTAATGAGAGGAGAATCGGAGTCATCTTATGGCATTTTGGATTTGTTTCGCACTCCAAATATGCGTCGCAAAACTTTAATTATCACGCTAATTTGGTTTGCAAATACCAGTGTCTATGTCGGATTAAGCTATTATGCACCAGCTCTGGGTGGCGATGAGATATGGAATTTTTTCCTAGCTGGTGTTGTAGAATTGCCAACTTATTTTATGTTGTGGCCAGGTTTAAGCTACTTTGGACGACGCTGGATACTTTGCATTTCTATGTTAGTGGGTGGTGTTGCCTGTGTATTGACGTTGTTATATGAGGAGCAGCCGGAGGTAATGTTGTTGCTATATTGTGTCGGTAAGATGGGAATTTCGTCGGCATTTGTTGTGCTTCCGCTTCTCGCCTCTGAACTCTACCCAACAGTGGTGCGTGGTCTGGGTATGAGTTTCAGTTCGGTTGTTGCGATGATCGGACCGATTGTCATACCCATTATTAATCACATGGTAAGTACTGAGAGCAAAGCTTCTGTTGCCAAATCGTTTCAACATTTTCAGCGCTTTTAATCCTTTAAGGGCCAACGTATGCTTGTTCTACCGTTAATTATAATGGGCACCCTATTAATAATCGGTGGCTTGGCGAGCCTATTTCTACCGGAAACGCGAGGTAAAAATTTACCACAAACCATTGAGGAAGGCGAAGCGGTACCGTTGAGTTTCTTCAATTGTGTTTGCTGTTGTTGTTGTACAAAAACACCACGTAGCCCCGATCTGAATAACTCGGCTTTAGTAGCGAAATATAAGCGGCAGCGTGAGCGAGAGCAAATAGGACGAGGACGACGACAGCCAATAACAGTTTGCAGTATTTGCAAGAACGAAATCAAGGAAACGTGATAAACGCATTCAGAAGTACCAAATATAATTATTACCATAGTCTTAAGAGTAATAAAGCTGTTCTAATTTGACAAATCATAATAAAAATATTTTCCGTTGGTTGAGCAAGTTCAAAGGACAATAAATACATTAGTAGTATTTGGCGTCCTGTTTAAACCGTCGAAAGAGTTCCGATGAATCTTCACACCACTTCGTCTAATTTAAGCTTTAAGTCACTCCTAGAATACTCTTTCCCTGGCTGACGTGTTGTGCCTTAGCCAATGACATCTCACTGAGGACAATACTAGAAAAGATGATAGTAATATTATTTGCTCCTTCTTTCGAAGTAATCTGTGATCATTCAATTTGTGTAGATCAGAGGTCATAACGAGGTAAACAAGGAGACTTTATAAATTTCTGGTTGTCCCGATTCAGTAAAGTCCATATTTATGGAAACATTATAAAACTAAACAAAAGGTAACCCTTTTCATCTTCAAAATACCGATAAAAGGTAAAGGTATCGATTAACGCGATTGAAAGCGAAATCTCTATCCGATTTTGGTAAACATCAACTTAACACAACACTAACAAAATACAAACACATGGTGAAACGTCAAAAATGCCCAACAATATTCAGTCTACCATGGAAGATTTACCGGAAAATAATATCGATGATATAGAGGATCTCATATCAGAAGACGATGTAAAACCACGAGATCGTTATAGAAATAAGAAAAGTGTATCTGTACGTCCTAAAAAGCGCGGACAAATTATTGTTAGTGACTCCAATGGGGAATCGGCGAAACCCCAGTTACCAGAAAGAAAAATTTACGAGAGTGTCATACCAGGAACTCAGACGGTTTACGTAAAAACCTGGGGATGTGCTCACAATAATTCCGACTCTGAGTACATGGCTGGTCAATTGGCTGCGTACGGTTACAATTTAACGAATCAAAAAGAAAATGCGGATCTCTGGTTACTTAACAGTTGTACGGTAAAGAATCCTTCAGAAGATACATTTCGAAATGAAATACAGTCTGGCATGGCCAACGGAAAGCACGTTGTCGTAGCCGGTTGCGTCCCGCAAGGTGCACCCAAATCGGATTATTTACATGGTCTATCGGTCATAGGAGTGCAGCAGATTGATCGGGTTGTTGAAGTAGTGGAAGAGACATTGAAGGGTCATAGTGTGCGATTATTGCAGAACAAAAAAGAACATGGCAAACGGGTTGCTGGTGCGCGATTAGCACTACCAAAAGTGCGAAAAAATCCTTTAATTGAAATAATACCCATAAACACTGGTTGCCTTAATCAATGCACCTACTGTAAAACTAAACATGCTCGTGGTGATCTTGTTAGTTATCCTCCACAAGAGATTGTTGATCGAGCAATTCAAGCTTTTGCTGAAGGTTGTTGCGAAATCTGGTTAACATCGGAGGATACCGGAGCATATGGAAGAGACATTGGGTCATCATTACCTGAACTTTTATGGCAGTTGGTTGAAGTTATACCAGAACATTGTATGCTGCGTGTGGGCATGACCAATCCACCTTATATACTAGAACACCTTGAGGAAATCGCAAAGGTGCTGAATCATCCAAGGGTCTACGCATTCCTGCATGTTCCAGTGCAAAGTGGAAGCGATTCAGTTTTAGGCGAAATGAAACGCGAATATTGTCGAAATGAATTTGAGCATGTAGTAGATTTCCTGCGTAGCCGGGTCCCTGGAGTAACCATTGCCACAGACATAATTTGTGGTTTCCCAACTGAAACGGAAGAAGATTTCGAGGAGACAATGGAAATGTGCGCCAAATATCGTTTTCCTAGTCTGTTTATAAATCAATTCTTTCCACGTCCCGGTACACCTGCAGCCAAGATGGAACGGATACCAGCAAATTTGGTAAAGAAGCGAACTAAACGGTTAACAGATCTATTTAATAGCTATTCACCATATGATGGCCGCAAAGGCGAACAGTACACTGTCTTGGTAACAGAAATATCACATGACAAGCAACATTATGTTGGTCATAATAAAAGCTATGAACAAATATTGTTGCCTATGCGTGAAAATTTACTTGGCACAGCGGTACGAGTACGAATAACTGATACCAGTAAATTCAGTATGATGGCCGAAATAATAGATGATGAATCTGAATGGACTCGTTGTGCCATAAAACAAGAAAGTAATGGTCAGATTCAAAATGGCAAAATTACTACACATTTGCAGGATGGAAATGAGGATATCATAAAGAAATATGTTGGATTTGGGTTGATATTCTTGTTCGTAGCTTTAATTATACAGATGTTGTCGAAATTTTTGTAGAAATTAATACAAGAATAAAGTAGTATTGATATTGAGTCAATATACATAAATTACATCCAATTTAAATTTGTTAGTTTTTCATTAAAAAAATTTCATATATCGATAGCTCAAACTTGTGTGCGAGTCAACTAGCAAGCAGTAAAAAGTTTCCGGTTCCATTCAATTTACTTTTCTTTATTTTATTAAATTATTTTTTCTAAGTCTAAATAGTTAAAGGTAGTCATCAGAAGGTTCAGTACCGAAATAGCGATCGCCGAAATTACCAATACCGGGTATCACGTAGAACTTATCATTTACTTCAGGATCCAGTGCAGATGTCACAATTTTTACTTTTGGAAAAGCATACGCAATCGAATGAACACCGATTTCAGCCATCAACAAAGAAGCTAATATTATATTCTCCTCTGGTACATCATGATCAAGCAAAACACGTAAAGCCATCATAGCAGCAGCACCTGTAGCCACTGTGGCATCCATTAGAATGACTTTGTAATCCTTGATATCTTTAGGTAATCGCAAATAGTATAACTCTGGTTCACCAGTGTTACGATTAGTTTGTATAAGAATTTTGCCGATACGTATATCTTTGCAAACATCACATATAGCCTGTTCCATTGTTTCGCCAGCACGCAATATAGATACGCCACATATTTTACGAGAACCCATGCGTTTTCCTAAAATATTAAAGGTAAATGATGTTAGTTCCAAATATTTTCCCTAGTTTGTGATGATATTGTGAGTGCTTCAAGTAGGATTGGCTTACCTTCGTAGAGCACCCCTTGGGGTGTTTCCACAGTCGTTGTTTTAAACGGGAAAAGGCTTAATGCATATTCAATAACCAGACGTATAAGACGTTTAGAATAGAATATGAATTCATCTCTGGAAGTGCTACGACAACGTATAAAAGTATGCAGTCCTTTGATTTGTGGTGTTGGTGGCAGTAGATGTAGCGACTCTGGCATTGGTTGATCTTTATAGGAATTCACTAATGTTTCACGCAACTTAAAGCCACGCTATGTGAAAAAAAATTATTTTATTAGTCATATTTAAATATTTAATTATGTGCACTTATAACTAACCAATTGTAATTGTGTATGCACATGTTGCACGATGAGATGTATAGCTACTTTATTTTCGCCGCCACGTGGCACGATAATATCAGCATGAGCCATTGTTGGCGCTATATAATTGGCATAAGAAGGTTTCACCATGGTTAAATACTGCTTAAGTACACCACTGAGATCGCGCCCACGTTGAGAAATGTCTCTGTGAAAGAAGAATTTTTATTTTTTTCATAACAATCATTTTCATGCACGAGGCCCTATGTTCCACCTAAGAACTACGGGGGGAAAAAATATATATATATGTATATATATATGCATAACGGTAAATTGAAATGTAGAATGTATTATTTTCCAATACATGAAAACATATGTATTTATACATACATACAAGTTGCTAAGATTTACTTGCGTGTCCGGCCGACGAACACGACGAAAAATATAATATGTTCCAAAAAACAATTCGCAGCGTCATACTGACTATTTTAATATTTCCTTGTCAGTGTGGCAATCTCGTTAAGTTGTAGTACGAGATACAATCATTACATGAACACAACTATGATAAGCTATCCAACATGTTTTAAAAAATATAAATACGTCAGAACTACGTCATGCAACAAACTGTACTGTTACGAACATACCGCATGATAATAAATTATTTTTTTTAATACCTTGAACAGGGTAACACTCAGAAAGAAATGTGGGAGACCCTATAAAATGCGTGACGAGCTGAATCGAGTTAGCCACGTCTCTAAGTGTTTCTGATATCGATCAGAAATCGTGCACATATCATTTTATCCCGAAGAAGCGACTTGTTTCTCGGAACTGCCGATATTGGACCACATTAGCGTATAAAAACTGACCGACCAAAATCAAGTTTTTGGAATGAAAACATTTTATTTGTTGAGATATATTCACATATTTTGTCATGGATTATTGTCCATGGCAACGCTACAATATCCGAAGAAATTGTTCAGATTGGGCAACTATATCAGAAGGTTATTCTAGCTTCAGTATAGCCGTTTTTCTTATCATATGTATAAATGCATATATGTTGCACTGCTGATTGACTGTGGTAAGAGTATATTCTTCAAATCGTGTACATTTCAATTGTGCTCACCTCTTTAGACGCCTTGCTAAACGTATGTCTGCATCAGTGTCTACAAATACTTTCATATCTAAGAGTTTAAGTATTTCTGGGCTGTGAAATGCTAAAATACCCTCAAAAATTATGACATTAGCGCCATACATAGTTTTCTGTAAGATATTAAATATGAACTTAGAAGTTGAAAACTAGATGTAAAAGATTACTACTCACAGTCTTTGATTCACGTGAATGTGTTACAAAATTATATATGGGCACTTCCACCATGCGGCCCTCTTTTAGTTTCGTTAACACCTCCACCAATAAGTCTATATCGAATGCGTCTGGATGATCGAAATTGTATTCGTTCAATAACGCCTGTTCATGTTGTTTCTCTGTTAATATCTGCACAAATTAAATCATATATATTTGAAATAAGCATCTCAGCGAGTAACATTATTATTATGATTACCTTATAGAAACAATCCATGGAAAGCAATGTCACCCATGGTACGCTTAAGCTCTCGATGATTTTTTGTGCAACTGTTGTTTTACCGGATGCGCTGCCACCGCAAACACCTGCGCAAGATATAAATTTCATTGTCACATTAAATTCTTATCATTTCTATATTGATTTATAACTGATAAAGCATACACAGCACTGCTATTTATAGTCGAAAATTTAACGCTATTCAAATCCACTAACATTCCCATCTGAACTCACCAATAACGAATGGTTCTACTTGCTGACCGGCACAATTGTACCATGGTGGTCGTCCAGCTGTGTAAATAGTACGGTTATTGGCACGTATTATGCACTCTGCCGGATTGGCGGTGGTCGATTGACTATTCACTGAAGTAGTGCGTTGCCGGCGCGCCGGTCGTGATGGAGTGGTACGTGCTGGTGACTCTAATGAATTTGATGACACTATTCGACCGGGCACAGTGGTAGGTGAGGCGGGGCAACAATAGTCCCCATTACCAATGTCCACATATAGATTTGGATCAACAAAAAGTTGCTCCGTTAAGTCTGAACGATCATCACTGAAATTGGAATGATAAATATAAAAAAGTTTCTTAAGCACAAACTTACTTTAATTAACCAAATATGCATTGCAATGAAGAGATAATTTGAAAGGATAGAATATAAAAACATATACATATTTGGAATACCAACACCGTAAGTTAAGCAGATGGTTCTGATTATTAAACGTATATGATATTTCTACCTGATTACTTCAAATGCGCACAGTAAGCAAAGTTTCCAATTGATATAGAGCTTTCAAAATGTCCATCCCATTGATTAGAAAATAAATTCCGATTACCTTACATTTTCACTGTTTATTAGACCGTTAACCAAGTTAAAAAAAAAATATATTGATGGAAATGAAATTAAATATCTAAAAACTATTATTTTATGCATTAGTCAAATCAGTTCGATAAAATGTAATTTTAACATTATTAAAATAAAACATAAAAAAAAACGTTGACATCGGCTGCATGAAAACCATAATACCCTGCACAAGTGCATTTTTGTGACATAAAAGTGTATAAAAAGACCTTTATTTCGATTTTGATCGGTCAGTTTGTATGGCAGTTACATATATGCTTAAATTGTCTGATCTGAACAATTTCTTGAGAGATTGTAGCATTTCTTTGGATAACACTCTGAACCGAATTTCGTGAAGACACTTTGCCAAATGAGAAGTTTTCCATACAATGACTAGATTTTCAGTTTGTATGGCAGCTACCAGCAATTGTGGTACAATATCAGAGGTTCCGACGAATGGGCAACGTTTTGGGGTGAAAAGGCCGATGTGAAATTATTTTTAATTATTACTATACCGAGATACAACAAATGACGATACTAATAAGACTCAAACATATCGCTAACACCTCATAAGCTTTATGGTGTAATTTATATGAGCCGGTTCGTAAATATGTATGTCACGATTGAATACGTAATTCCGGCATATATAGGCATATGTATTTCAAGCATACCCATGACTGACATATTCAGAATTTATTTTGAAAACGCAATTGAATGTAGGGCATTAACTTTTGTTCCACGTGATTCTCTTATTTGCGTAAATATTTTTTTATATCCATCAACTCATGCTAACGCACTAGAATATATCTATGTGAATGTTGATAATAATCTACATATATTGACATACACAACAAATGAAATTGGACGACCACATAAAAATACACAAATCGAAACGAATTATGTGGATGTTTGAATTACATATGTTGCCTCTCATATAATCAATATACATATACATATGTATGTCAAGTTATAATAATGTCCTAAAAATGTTTCAGTTTAATATAATATGAATATGTAATAAAAAAGTCAAATATTTAATTTTTTTTTTTGAAATTACAACAAATTTACTTTAGTAGAATAAATATTAATATGCAATAAAGCTGTTTCACAAGCTTATTTGCTTTAATTTACATTAATTTACCCGATGTTTGATTTGAATTTTAATTAAAATATACTCTGAAGGACACATATGAGCATTTACTGTCGTTTTTAATATAAAATTGCATGACTGGTTTAATTTACCGGCATATATCATCGACAACATGTGCATTGGCATCCTCTCACATGTGCTTCGGCCGTTTTTCGTTTCAAGTGTATTTATAGAATTGTCCACAAAGGGAGATCGCTGATTGTATTTGACCAACGAAAGCAAGACCAAACATAAAATGCCGCATTGCTTACAAAAAATGCATGATAATGTTTAAGTTATAACCTCACAAAGATATTGCTTGCATTCATGAATGTGTCCATACAAACATGTGTAAAAGAAAATTTGCCAACACTAATAATAATTAATTAATGATACGATGCTAATAAAACTTTCACATACAAAAAGTTCTCTCTGTCTTTAAGCAACTGCTGTGTCAACTCAAACTCAACAACACTTTTATATATACTATATACTTTATGTTCAAAACCGCTTGTAGTATTTAGTGATTTATCTATCTAATTATAAATCTAAAATATCTTAAAAAACTCATCATTATTTTTCATCTGTTGATATCTTCAAAGGATTTATGAAAATAAATACTAACAAGTCAACATGCAAACATACAATGTCTACAAATACATCAAATGAGAATATGAACAAAATATATGTTACTTTCTTTTATGTAAAACCACAGTATTTTATGTAAATATAAAAGATGTAAACTAAAAAGAAAACATATATTTGTGCAAACTACGTATGATTCTTAAAATAATTGATGAAATAAAAAACCAAATATACTAGAGAAATATTTTCAATATGAATATATATGGTGAAATGTTCAAATTACATGAGACTACCAATGCCGCTATCGGCGGTGCACGAAATATGTGATGAAGTTGACGAAGAAGATGACGACGTGGATGATTTAGACACTGATGCAGTAGATATTGTTACTGACGGTAGTTTTTTAACAGGCTGCTCGATGAGGGGCATCTCCGTGCTGTCAATTTTCTTCAAGATATCACTTTTACATACTATTCCATTGTGTGGCATAGTCACTTCTCCACTCATGATGTTTTAAGAACTAGGAGACAAAAAAACAAGCGATCTCGCCACAATATAGAATATTCACCGGTCTTAAAGAAAATCTTTATGCGCACAGTGAATACCAATCCAACACTTATGCACTGCACAGCGAAAAGCTGGAGCAAAATTAAATTTTATTTTGATGTATGTAAATCATAAGGCAGTATGCCAGTACAGTATATATGAATACAAAATTATAATCAAATTCATATGTTTTTCGACCGACTGTGGTAAATTTTTCTACACACTAATTAAATTTTTTACACGTCTTATTTTATCCAGTTTAAAGTGAATCAGAAGCTAAAATAACCCGCCGCGTGTTGCACTCTGTGTCTGCCAGTCTGGCTGATTGCACAAATGTATATGTACTTATGTAGATGCAGTTTCTTTGTATAGGATTAGTGTTTTATTAACGCGAAACAGGAAACCAGGTTTTTATGATTTTGTCAAGGTAGTTATGTTTAAATTATATTTATTTTGTATACTTTTCATTAATAAATTCTACTATTGTGCCGCTGAATCGTTTATTGCGCACTGAATGCCTGCCTTGCACAAACAGTGACAGCAATTAAAACAAAAACAACAAGAGTGAATTTAGATACTGTATCCATATATGTATGTAGTTATGTGTTCGCCGATCACTTTGTTAAAATAAAATTGTTCACTTTTAAGCACAGCGATTGGTAATTACCTATCGGAGCTGGCCGAGCTGGAAGGGTAAAATTTAACTTGTTTTCCCTGTGTGGACGAAGATACCGACATTTCTTTTGCAATTCGGCACGCGGTACGATTCACACAGAATAAATAAAGAAAATGATTTTATCTGAAAGTCGTGGCGATGCCAGATCATGTCAATATTCGTAATATTTTTTTTACTATATATAAATGTAAATACGAGCTTTAACGGTATTACGTTTAAATTTCTTTTAGTTACAATAATAATAATCAAAATGTGTAAGATTTAGTTTAAATATTGGTAAACATGTTTAGGATTTCATTTGCATACAAGCTTTGTTGAGAAAGATATTCAATTTTTCTGTATCTTAATAAATATTTTATTTTATTTAATTAGTCTCTAATAAACTAATAATTAACAGAGTCATATTTTAGGAGACCACGATATATAAAAATAACAACAAAACGGCAAAGGAAATAAATTTGATCATGGACTCACATAGAGATTTTAATAACTGAATTCAGTTTGTGTGAAAACGTAGTGTTATGTTTATGAATCACTTTGCAACATTATCTTTTTGACAGTGAACTGTCAAATTTCAGTTATGTGAAAATGAAATACTTTAGCGGATTTTCTACTGTTGTCTGTCTGTTCGGAATTAAAAAGTCGTACACAAATACTTTGTATTAACGTTTTCCATCCAATAATTTTTATTATACTTCATTTCAGTTAATAATTGTGTATGTTTTAAGCAGATGGTTTTATATTCGGAGTACGTAATGTAGTTTGAAATGGTGCTGCAAAAAGTTAATCATCAAAAGATAGCTGATATCAAGTGCTGGGTGTAGTTTACGGAACGGTGTGAGAAACGGACAAATTTTGCACAAAATTATTTTTAATTTCTCTCAAATGGAAAACTAGGCACCTGCGTTTGTTAAATAGACCGCAAAAATGGCTTATATTAACGTTGTAGAATGGACGACAGACCAAGTGACCGACTGGCTGAAGGGTAAGGCTATACATTTATATGGTAAACAAAAGCATTGAAACATTTGTGTTCAATATATTTGTAGCAAGAAATGCCACTCCCGATTCGTACATACATATATCAATTAAAATTATTTAATTAAATTTGTAGGTTTAGATGAGTCAATGGAGCACTACATTAGATCTTTTACAAATAATGAAGTAGGTGGCCGTCAACTACTAAATATACGCCCATACGAATTGGAGCAACTGGGGATGTACTCTATTGGTCATCAAGAAATTGTTTTGGAAGCTGTTGAAAATTTGCGAAATTTCGTAAGTACACACAAAACATTTTTATAGTCATAAACATCGGATTCATTGTTGTATTTTTAGTATTACAATTTAGATAAAGAAAATCTTCAATTTATGGCATTACATGTTGCTACAGCAGCACACAGCTTGCATCGTCAGTTGGTTACGCATAGTGATTCATCCAAAATTGAAACACAAATTTTGAGTGATATTACGCGGACTATTGGTACTATAAAACCTCTGATAGGTTGGTTGGAACGCGCACCCTTTCAAGGCCAGGTTCAATTCACAGAAATTTGTAAAAATTTACTACGTCTCGGGCTTGAAATGGCTACCATGGCGCAGAGAGATCGTTTCGTCGAACGCCCTGTAGATCAAATACGTGGCACTGCGGAGAAGCTAGAACGACTTGCCAATTATATAATACAAGATATATCAGACCCTATGCTTTTACAACCAGCTTCACTAAATCTCGTCACTGTAAAGAAGCGAGAGATGGATCCTGGCTTTGAGATTGAATCCAATTATCATGGTGTTCATCGGATTACTGAAATTAAGTATAATTCACCAGCTCATACTTCTGGAAAAATAGAATACGGTGACGAAATTGTGCAGATTAACTATCAGACAGTAGTAGGTTGGCAGGGTAAAACTGTTTGGCACCAACTGCATGTATCACCAACTGATGTGCTATTAACATTAAAAAAGCGCCCAAAACATACAAAAATCTATGGTCAAATTTATATGCAACCTTATCGTTTACCGAGCAAAAAACGCACTGTTGGATCACGTTGGGGTGAAAACTTGCCGCCCGCAAGAACTGGTTTCCTAACTGTGCCTACTAATCAAGCTGCGTTTGAGCTTTTGTCCCTCAAGTCTGAAGAAAAAGCAGCCACAACTGCGTCGGATACAGAATCCAATTGCAGTGACACATCTTCACCTACAGAACCCAAGACATCAGAGAAACGTAGTCGTCTATATTACGAAAAACCCCGTACAGTATTACAACGGCGACATACAATCAGTGGTGACCTGAAATGCAGTAATGATGTGTTTCAGCATCACAAACCAAATGCCGGAATTGTATGCGATCCGTCGTCACCAAGTTTACGAGATAAATGCAAGTCATTTGGATTTGGTTTGGAGTTAACTTCACGGCCGAAAACCTGCATAGGTATGGGTGGCAAAAACGATGAAATACAAGATGTGTTCAACAAATCGAAAACCAATGCCGACGGCACAGAAAATGGTGAAAATTCTATTGAGCGCTCAAAGCCAGGAGTGAGCAAAGTTGTGCGCTTCGATGCTAATATGAAATATGAAGACTATCCGGTGGATCAAAAATATACTTGCAATGTTGAAAATACTATTTTAGAAACGTTTGAGCCAATACTCTTTGCGGATGAGGAGGATGAGGATGTGTTGGATATGCAACGTAATGCTGTACGCGAAGTCAAAGCCTCAGCACTGTCAACGTCAACGCCAGCAACGACACCAACAACCCCCAAACCCCCGGCTCCATTGCCCGATGCAGCTCCTGCAACTCAAGTTGTGGAAGCAGTAAACGCACCCATCGTAACTCGTCGAGGTCGTCTAGACAAAAGCCATAGTACTCCGGCCTACGACAATACAGGTGTAGAGTGCGAAACACCACCCGCTATTGAGCCACGAAAAGAGTTTCTACAGCAAACTCCTCCTGTGCCACCACCCCGTCCACGTAAACAAAAAGACATGTCGCCGCAACCAGTACCGCCACCCCCTCCGAAACCCCTCAGTCTGATGGGTACGACATTGCAATCCCCTGCAAACATGAAAAAACCTAATGCATCCTCTCTAAATGCAGAAGGATCTGTCCATACTCCATTGCAATTACCTTTACCTGCAATGCCCGCAATGATGATTTCGCCGACAAATACCACCAGCACCAATATTAATGTGCCGAATACTCCAGGACAAGTCAACGAATTGCACACTCCAACAAAGAGTCGCACATTGTCGCTGAAGAAAAAACATAGTTTAGTCAATAAAAGACGCAATGTTAATCTGAAAGTACTTGGAACAGGTGATATACAAGGTCATTTGTACAGACGTACGAAAGATAGACGAGGCGTAACATTTTGGGCTCGCTTATATTTTGTAATGTTGAATACTATCCTTTATGGTTTCCGATCGAAAGAAGCAACAAAAGCCAGTTGTGTTATTTTTCTACCTGGATTTACAGTATCATTAGCTAAGGTGAATATACTTGTATATTCGATAACTTAGTTGATTATAATTGTCCTTAATATGTGTTTTTTATATTCTCAGGAAGTGCATTCGAAGCCGCATGCCTTTAAAGTATATCACGCCGCAAAAACATTCTATTTCGCGGTCGAGTCGCAAGATGCGCTGAATCAGTGGGTGGAATTACTCAAACAAGCCACTTTGCACACACAACCGCCAAATTCGCACAATATGCGGCAACGCTCTTCTGGCAGCGCATCAGAAGACATCAACACGAAAGATTTGTTCTCTGAAACCGATAGCTCTGGCGAAGAAACTGAGTCCTTAGTATCTAGCAATTTATGCACGCCCTCCCCACAATCATCAGGAAAGGATATTATTGCCAACTTAGCAGCCACTACATCCACACCCAACACTTCCCAGCCAAAACAGGAACGTCGTTATTTGGGTTCATTGCGTAAACTAACAAAGGGCACCTTACCGTTCAAAAGTAGCATATCATCAAGTGAGAAGAAACATTCGAGTGACATTCCAGTGCCCACTGATCAGTATCGTAGTTATCGAAAAGTTCCCGGCGGCAGTTTTGGCCTGCAGATTGGCACCAATACTCCTGGCTACCATCATGATCTGCCATTTCAACTTCAGCCAATTAATAATCCCCCTATATATGGTATGAATACTTCGCAGACACAATTGGTACCATCAACGGCGGCGCCACCTCCACCACTCCCCGCTCACGAAGATTCAGATCGTAAACTTTCGCTGTCTTCAAGTCACGTCTCAATCGTAAGCAACGGCACAGATTTTTCAATCAACTCTTCGATGTTGTCTACAGCCTGCTTAGGACCGCCATCGTCACCGGCGCCGATACCAGAACGTAATGTTTCCTATTCCGCGCATCATCAATCACCTGGTGCGCTCAGTAATTCCACATCAACTTCAAGCATATCATCGAGATCAATGCGTAAAATACCATACAACTTTATACATGCGTCCAATCCAAATTTGGTGGAATTCGATTTTCAAACTTCGAAAACCCTTGACTATTCATTGCCCAAAATAAACTCAGCCAACTCGTGGGATGCACATCATAACATACAAACCTTTATCACATTGAAAGATTTAATGTTGCGTAAGCAGGAGGAGGAGGCCCAAGAGATGTACAACAATCGCGTGCTGCTGGGTGTCGAAAAGAAAGACATTCAACAGAGTAGAGCTTGTGGCGGCGGCGGTGGTGGTGACTGCAATGACAGTTGTGCCGGCAGTATAAGTAGTAAATTGTCCAAAACTCAGAATCGTAGTTTACCGAAGACGCCGGATTACGAAATTAGTTTCAAACCGACCGATGAAGATATACGTCGCACTCGCACCAAGGAAGGTTTGAAACTACGCGACTTCGGTTATGAACTGATATACGGTGATGAACCGATTAGTGGTGGTGGTGTGCACACGGCGTCACGTCAAAATTCCAATATATCTACGGCAAGCGGCAATACCGACCACCACTCGGAGAGCAGCAGCATAATAAGCAGCAAATCTCGTTCATTCGCACTGCTCCCGCACAAAAGTAAGAAACATTCGAGTAATAGCTGCTCATCTACTTCTTCAATTGCTGAGTTGGGCAATGCTGGTGAAAAGCGTTCCGGAAGCATTAAAAAGAAGAGTAAAAGCGAGCGCATTTTTCAACAATTTCATAAGCATTCGACAAACAATAGTAGTGCCAACTCGGCAATGACCATGACCCTGCCATTAAATAAGCATAAAAGTAGTCAACGCGATGCGGAATTATCCAGTGCAGTCTCTGGTTCAGGCATTAAGAAGAGTCATACCTATAATCATGATTTGAAAGAAAAAGCTGGTGCTAAATATGATGCTCATCGGAAAAATTCCGTACCGATTTTAACAAAGTTGAGTACAACTTTCGGAGTAGGCGGTAACACTAGCGGTAATAATGCTTCGGGATCGATAAACAGTAGCGTTTTGACGGCCAGCGGTGGTAAAGGTGGCAAAGAAAAACGCCTTTTAGGCTCACCGCTGCTCCACCGTACCGTCTTTGGCACGCAACATCATCATCGTCATCAACAACAACATAATATGAGCGGCATTTCAATGCCAACCACCCCAACTTGCGCTGGTCGCGAATATGATCGGGAAATTTTCTCACAGATCATATTTCCAAAAGTGAATACCACCCATCATCATCATCATCAACCCAATCACTATCAAGGTGATCGCACGGGTGCCAGCAACACACGGCACGTTCATTTGACTACCTCACAAACCAACGAAGTAATTACAGCCCCAGAAGATATCGCACCACCACCGCCGCATGAATCCCGTGATGGTAATGGCAATGGCAATAGAAGTCTGAAAGAGTTAAATTCAACTGCTGCGAACGCAGCGACAATCAACTCGCCAGAATATCCGCACATGGAGTGTCCGCCGGTATTCGAACCCGAAATATACTCATTAACCGATCCGCATGCTAGCCAAACCTTGCTATTACGTCGGAAAGATAGCGGTAGCAATGGTGTTGATAAGCAGTAATATCAATATCAATCACATAAGCTTATATGAATAGGAATATCCTATGTAATGTAACCCAAGTTGTAACTACTACTGTATAGTTACGAACGTCAAATAATAGTGTCTTCCCTTAGTTAGTTTTATGTTTTTTGATATTAAGTTCGACAGTCGTGTAAATTAATATTTTTGAACGTAGTCTTAGTCAAATAAATATATATAATATTTTACGTATAACATACATACATACATATATCGATAAAGTATTCAAATGTTTTTTCAATTTATTATTTTATTTTAGTTTTTTTTAAATACAAAGTACCATTAGCAAAACAAATTTAATCTGTATCCATAAACTGTCGCTTCCCAAGTGACTAAGCTGTTTCTTACTACCCTACAGTGCGTTTATCTCACGCTCTACTTCCTCTTTAGAGAACATACGGAAATCTTCGTTTGGCTTCATTACCAATACTTCAACATTCTTTGATTCCAGCTTTTCTTCCATGACTTGCTTGAGTATAGACATGGCCAGCTTCGTCGCCTCTTGCAAGCTCATATCTTTGTGATATTCATCTTTCAATGTTTGTTGAGCCCCTTCACTACCAGAGCCTATGGCTTTGGCGCCATAACGCACGTATGTACCTGAAGGATCCATATGCCATAGCTGTGGCACGCCTTCATTAATTCCAGCAAATAACATCGCAACACCAAATGGTCGACTCATGGCCGATCCGCCATCACTACTATCCCCAAACTGTATAGCCATTGCAGATACTGCCTGCGCGCAGGACTCAATGGGCATAGGTTCATTGTAGATAAACCAATAATTTTGGCATTCAACACGCGCACGATCAATTAATGTACGCGCATCAGCTGTAAGCCCGGATGTAACACATCCAATGTGTCGGTCTACTTGGACAATTTTCTCCACGCTGCTAGACACCATTAATTCAGATGTGCTTCGTTTCTCTGCAGCGAGTACCACACCTAATAAAAAGAAAACGCAATTACTTAGTAATTGATTAATTTATAATTTAAGTGTACTTACCACTGCTGGTGCAGATACCAATGGCAGTAGATCCTAATTTAATGGCTTCAATAGCATATTCCACTTGGAATAGGCGTCCCTCTGGTGAAAAGGTGTTTACACCACGATCGTATTCAGCGCGTGTTAAAAACATCTGCAAAATATTAAGCAATTATTTATTTGGGATATGTGAGATCTTGTTGTTTCTTGTCTTACAGCTATGTTAAAATTTGTAAATCCGGAGAAAATGAATTAATAATAATCGAATAAGCGGTGAGGAAAATGACCAAACACTTTTGCCGTCTACAATGCTGTCAGCAGAAATGTCAAAAATCAGTGCTGCCAATCATTTTATACAATTGTCAACGTTTTGGTATAAAAAGTATATTCACTAAGCAGATGTTTCGACCGTTTGGAATGATTGCATAAATAAAACGAATTAAACAAGAAGATAAATTTTGAATAAAAGCATATTTTGCTCTATATAATATGTACAAAAGATAATTGTAAAAATCATTAAAAAACGAAATATTCCTCTATCGTCCATACCCATTTTAAACCGAGATGCTTTTATAGTTTTTTTTGCATTGTTATGAATAATCATTGATTAGAAAGATTTTTTTATTGTATTTTGAAGATCCTTCATCAAAATATGAATATCTTTGTAATCTCAGATTGTATTTACAATATGCGTAATATGGGAGAATGAGTTTTTTCCACGCCGATAAAATTAAGTGAAGCGCACAACACTCCCTTCTTTTTTGACGGCGATCTTAATTTTTTTATCAGCGAAGCTTTTTGTTGTAGATAATTTGTCATTTGACGTATGTCAGCTGACCATTTGCGAACTCTACCTATGCAAACGTAGATTATTGATCAAAAAGAGGAAAAATGGCTTTGCATTCGGCAAGAGGAAAACTTATATCCGTTATTGGTGATGAAGTGAGTAAAGACATGCATTTGCAAAATATATTTATTCCTAACTACCCATATTTCAATTTAGGACACCTGCGTAGGTTTTCTTCTGGGTGGAGTTGGTGAAATCAACAAGAATCGTCACCCCAATTTCATGGTCGTTGACAAGAGTAAGCTAACAGTATTAAACAATTTTGCATATAATAATATGTAATTTAATGATGACTTAAACAGATACACCAGTGAGTGAAGTCGAAGATTGCTTTAGACGTTTTGTGAAGCGCGATGATATCGATATTATTTTGATTAACCAAAATTGCGCTGAACTCATACGTCACGTGATTGATGCACATACATCACCAGTACCCGCTGTGCTGGAAATCCCTTCAAAGGATCATCCATATGATGCTAGCAAAGATTCCATTCTGAGACGTGCAAGAGTAAGTTTCATTTCAAGCATTCCCAAAGTTCATTATTGATATATTTCTTCTCTTCTAGGGCATGTTCAATCCTGAAGATTTGGTTTAAAATTTAAATAATATAAACACATGAAAAATATTTAAAAAAGCAAACTTTTCATTCACAACCCCAGTATTCCAAACTATTTTGTTGTCATTGAATATGTAGTAAGTTCTTTTGATTGTAAATAAATGCAATAATACATGTTAGTCGACTAATTGGTTCCAACTCTATTTTGGTGTTAATCTATATTATTTAGGAAAGTTAATTGAAACCAAAGTGTTTGTGACTCGTCCTTTACTCGGATTCCAATAAATGATGTTCTCTATCAAAAGCGAAACAACTTCAATATTTAGAAACTGAACCGCACCAGAGAAAATTATAAATCGCATGAAGAAGTGCAGTTCTCATTATTTTTAACAATTGACGCAAAATCGGTAATGGTTTTATTTTGAAATTACAGAGCTGCACCATAAATCGCGACTCGCCAACTCTTGTAGTAAAGACAAAGGAATGGTCATGGGTTTTGACGGTCATGAGTTTTGATTAGCGTAATTATGCTCTGGTTATTCTTGCTGGTTAAAAAGAGCTATGTTCTTCCTACAATAAGTCCCTGAATGCTCCTAACCACTTCTTTTTAACCAACTCATTCCGTTCTCCATTCCGGAACTCCGTTCTCACAACAGTCGGGTATATGTAACCTGAAAGAACCCAGATTATTATCCGGCCAATAACTGTCAACTCGGCAACTTTAGGAATGTATACTGCTGCTACAACAACAACCAACACAGTTTTATATTACATGTTTTTTATGAAGTTACCAAATTGCTAACTTTAATGCATGTTCAATTTTATGATACGGTTTTACCATGCCTTCCTTCGCTGCTATGAAAATTAGAAAAACTCGTATTTTTAGGTAATCTTTGAGTTAGTGCCTGGCTCAAAGTTCCCGAAAACTTCATTAAAAATCTGTAATTTAAAAGTAAGTTTTATTTTGAGCAAAACTAATATTAACAATAATTATTAAATAACATGATGTTATCCTTTCTTTGTAACATTTTTAAAAGTTGTAGTTTACAAAAAAGTTTAAATGCAAATATAAACATTTATAATTTTATTATTTGTTCGATACTTTGCCCTTACTCACTCTTCATAGCAACAGCTGTTATAAAATATCCCAAATTATAAGCCTTAAAAAATGATGTTTCTTGTAAATATTTTGATTAGAAAAAACCGTTGGTCGTGTTAAACTGAATGATTTCTTACTAGGTTCCTACTTATTTGTCACTATTATGGGCAAGGTTGACTCGCATTTCTAATCGGAGGCAGATTTGAAAAATAAACGTATTCGATTTGCTTTCTATAGGATAGTCAAAGCGTTGGCCAACAAAGGCTTGCATACATTTGGTCAAACATAAAAAAAAACAATATTTACTCGCATTTAAATATGAATGGACGCAAATAAATCGGCAAGCATAAAAAACTAATTTTCATATGAAGGTCGTTGACCAAAATCAACTGCAGAGTAACATATTTATATACATACATACATACATATGTACGTGTATACGAATAGACCATGCATCGAGTATTGTAACATATTTACATACTTGTATGTACATATGTATATAAGCATATGTTTTGTTGCTGCTAAACCTGCATTGGGGAACTGAAATATGATTGTAAATATGTACATACATATGTGCATAATAAGTCTTAAGTGTGGTAGTGAATGCAGAAGTATCTTAAAGCGGGTTATTGTGGCAAGGTGTTGCTTTCATATTATTTTGTTTTATGTTGTCGGCGTAAAGACATCAGCAATGAAAGACTGCTCATAAAATTCACACACCCATAATGTTGTTGTAAGTTTTATCATATTTTAGTTAACTGCACTAATGTATATAAGTACATAAATACTAAATATGTATTCAAGGATTGTCGTATATAAATCCATAAATTCATATATGATTATTTTCCCCTTTGTACTGGGGATCTCCGACAAATTGAGCTACACACAAGTTATTAGACCTTTTAATATTTGAATTTAAATGTATTTTTTAATGTTATTCAGTTTTGTAGCTTCAGGGAATTTCTTAATGATTGATAATGTCTATTTAAATGCATTTTATATTTAAACAAAAAAATATTAACTTCGGCATCGAACCTAACAATACCTTTATAGCTAAATCTGAAAACGAAACCGGTCAACAGTTTTGCATCTTAATTTTGATTGGTATCGGCAGATCTAAAATATGTATTTGAAAATTATAATGTTGCCTTGGAAAATAATCCGTGTCAAATTCAAATAAAAAAGTTTTCCATGCAAGGATTTGCTTTCGATGGCCAGATATATACAATAGTGGTCCGAAATACTATATATACATAGATCAAGTAAATGAGCAGCTCCTTGATAGAAAAAAGCATGGGATTTTGAAATTTTTTTCAAAGAGATACCTCAAAAACTGAGGGACTAGCATATATACAGACGAACATTCCTAAATCGTCACAGCGTTACGTTGATCATTTATATATATACATATGTATGTATGTATATATATTCACTATAGAGGTTCGACGTTTCCTGTAGGGTCTTACAAACTTCGTGGCGTTCGTATTGTATGCCGTTCAGGGTATAAAAAGTATAGCATATAATTATTAAAGCAATTTATATAATTTTTGGTTTACTTAGGAACATACATACATATGTATGTTAGTTGGACATACATATGTACATATGTATGTGTGTAAGTATATATGTACATATGTATATTATTTAATACTGTTAATTATTTCTCCTTTGTTTTAGAAACGAATGTTAATAGCCTTCGTTTCGTGTTAGAAAATAATTACTCGTAAGGTATGGAATACAAAAATATACTTATTACTAAATGCAATAGAATAGCTAATAAGTTTTGCTAAATCAATACCAATTACCTCATGATTTCAAAATTTCTAAAATATCTTTATAAATAATTGATTTGTTATGTTGCTATGTAATTAGTAAGGAAAACTTTTATCAGCTATTTCGCGAAATCGGAAATCGCCAAGAAAACCTTTTAAAATATGTTTTTAAATATATACTCTGATCAAGTTGGACCCGCACCGACTGTATTACATGTGAAGGCTTGATCCAATTTTCTATACTCTTTTCTTATGCCTCGGCTGATAAGGCCTTCACTGTCTTCAGCGAACTTAGACTTTTCCGGTTTCGGCTCATTTTTGTAGCGCCATGCAGACAGTTTCGTCGTCCCACGTCTCGTCACTGCAGGTTACTCTGGTTACGACTCTAGCGTTGGTTCGCATTATACCCACAACATTATTCAACATACATAAGTTGAGTCAAAACATAAGAAATGTTGAGATCCTCTGCCATTTACTAACTTTTTCGGTGTTATCATCATTAACCCTTTCAGCCCCAAAGGACTTTTTAAACGATGTCAAACATATATAGAAGTTGCTTATAAGCAACTTTGGGGCTAAAAGATTTAATCATGATCATGAAGTTGATCTATAGGATGTGTATTTTAAAGAAGTTTTTGTGTATTTAACTTTTTAAACGATGTCAAACATATATAGAAGTTGCTTATAAGCAACTTCGGGGCTGAAAGGGTTAAGAGATCTAGATGGACAACTCTCTTGAGGCAAGCTTTCATAATTTAGTACCTTCTGACATTAAAATTCCTGTCTTCGTAATAAAGTCTCCGCAAAACACTTTTCCAACAGTGTGAACGGAAGATTACGTAGGCGTGATTCCATTGCTAAACCAACAACGGTAAACACATATTAAAGGACTTATGGACTTCAAACTTCACACGAACTTAAAAAAAGGTTGTACTAATCTATAAAAAAATCTTTTTAGTGATTCGTTTTGCGAAGTCTAAATGGAACAGTCTGGGTAAAATTTGATCAGATGGCATATTTTGCATTTCTTTAAAACTGGTAGGTTGGCAATTTTTAGATTCCTCCTGGAACTATTTGCTTGAATGGTTTTCCACAGTCCGAAGTAGTAATGATAGCATATATCGATTTTATGAGCGAATTGATTCAAATAATTTCCAAGTAAAGCTTTTTGCCAGGATAAAAAGGATTACATTTTTTAAACACTTTCTCTAAATTTTACGAAAATTATTAGCAAAACATTTTTTTTTGTATCGAAGCCTTTAACAATGTATTCGCAATGATCCCATGACAATCAGTTTCATTATTATTGTTGATTTCTTTGATTCTCTAAGGCTTAGCAAAACCTACTTGCAAAAAAACCTAATTACAAATATTATGAGAGTAAAATATATGTATATACATAATATAGTGTACATATATGTATATATAATTTTCAAACGCACAAACTTAATAAGACCACACTTAAAACAAAAAATTTAATAAATTGGTTAACAAATTTCCGCATTCGATTTCATCAACTAGCATACAGGTACATACTTACATTTTCTATACAGCAAAAAATATATGTACGTATGTATGGACATGCAGAAGAAAATATTCAAAGCTACCGGTCAAAACATATAGTAAATAGTCATAAAATTACTACACTAAATGTTGTTGTATAATCAACATGAATGTTTGTATGTTTTATCGTTTTCAGACGTCAAACAGTTTATACTAAGTAAACTTTACTCAATGCCTTTTCTCTACACTAAAAAATTAAAAAAATGCACTCACTCAAACTCCTTTTTCCATCAATACAAATATACACACACACATATATGTATGGATATATGGTGGGTTGTGTGTATGTATGAGTGCATCATATCTATGCTTCAGATTGCGAAATAGTGGCGAAAACCGAATAAACGCAGCAATGAAAGAAATAATACGAAGAATTGCAGGAAGGCCGGAGCGCATTCGCTTGGCACTATCAGGTTTTCAATAACAACCGTTAGATGATTTGCTGAAGATCAACAGCCACTGCACGCGGCTGGCCAGCTGCCTGGATGGCTGCAATTAGCCATGCGCTTTCTTCCGTAATCGAAAGCGGGCCCAAGACCTACACCCCGATGAAAGTGAAAATAAAATTGCATTTTGAGGTTTTATGGTTAACGATACAGTTAGCGAAGGCTGTTCAAGTTCATTTACTCATTTACACAACTCGCGTGTGCTCTCGTGTGGTGTCAAATTTCCAAACAGCCAAAACGGAAGCTGCTGTTGCAAGTAAATTGCACTTTACATATTATACATACATATGTATCTATATTTCAATAAATGTATATGTATATGTATATGCATATATGTTTGTATATTGTATGTGTGTATGTTTGTGCATATGTTGGCGAGTTTTATGTTGCGTACAGCCAGCTTCATTGTTCGATGTCAATGTCTGTCTGCAGCGCTTACATTAATCTCCGTGTGCCATTAAAAGACCAAACTAACTGACTGAATGCAAATAAAATTGACGCTAAAATTATAAAGACATGCACATACTCATACACACACATTTACGCGTGCATGCACGCCGAGTGCCAGCGATTTCGTAAGACCTACACGGGCAGTGTGCTAATTTAAATTCGATCTCAGTGCATGGCATGCTTGCGTATGTATGCGTGTGTGTGTGTTGAAGATCGGCGCATGCAACAAGCTGGCGCTGTAAGTTCGTCGTCAATGTACCGTTGTAGCCGTGCCGTTGTATCATTTCCTTTTCGCAAGTCGGTGTTGGCATGAATGCACGTTGGAGTGCGGAAAACAGGTCGTTGATATAACCAGCCGAGCGTTGAATGCTTTCCTCTTGTGGCAACACTCTAACACGTCGCGCTTTTTTGGGAAACTTGCTCGAAATGTTTATCAGTATATACTTGTAGCACTTTGCGAATCGTGTTCATCGTAATGCTTAGCGCTTACGAAGTACCCTACATGAAACGATGTCAATTAGAGAGGGTGATTGTTTTATAGAGATACAAAGTGTGGTAATTGCTCAAAAGTTTGGGTTTTAGCACGTAAAATAGTTGCTGAGCTAATCCTTCTTTATCTTCTTCTTGACTGGCGTAGAAACCGCTTACGTGGTTATAACCGAGTTAACAACAGTGCGCCAGTCGTTTTTTCTTTTTGGAAGGTGGCGCCAATTGGAGATACCAAGAGAAGTCAGGTGGTTCCCCACCTGGTCTTTGCAACGAAGTGGAGTTTTTCCTCATACTCTGCTTCCCCCGGCGGGTACTGCGTCAAATACTTTCAGAGCTGGAGTGTTTTCGTCCATTCGGGTGACATGACCTAGCCAGCATAGCCGTTGTATAATGAGTGACTTATAGCGTTGGGTTTATGTTCATCGAGAGAAGACTTTACTTTTCAATTGCCTACTTAGTCCGAACTAGCACCTGTTGGCAAGAAATATTCTGCGTTGGATTTCGAGGCTGTTGTTGGTGTTGATGCTGGTTCCAAGCGAGGCGAAATTATCTACGGTTTTGCAGTTATGACTGTCAACAGTGACGTGGGTACCTAGTCGTGAGTGCGACGACTGTTTGTTTGATGTCAGGAGATATTTCGTCTTGCCCTCGTTCACAACTAGACCCATTTGCTTTGCTACCTTATCCATTCTTTTTGTTGTTAAAGTCAATGATATCAATATCAGCAGCATATGCCAGCATCTCTAATAGAAAATGGTACCTTCACTGTTTAGTTCTGCAGCTCGAATTATTTTCTTCAGAAGTAGGTTGAAGAAGTCACAAGAAAGGGAGTCGCCTTGTCTGAAACCTCGTTTGGTATCGAACGGCTTGGAGCGGTCCTTCCGGATTCTAACTGAGCTAATCCATTGGACGGATATTATAAGATCTCGTGTGACAAAGAGCAAAATCTTTTTAGTCGTGATTTTTCTGCGATAAAACCGATAAATCCAGGATCCTCAAGGCGGAGTCCGAAATGCTAATTTGCTTGACGAAAAACAGGTTCACTAAAAACTTTCTAAGCAGCTTGTACTTTTGAAATTTCTAGAACAGTTTACTTAATTTAGGGTTAGTACTTCCCACCAAAAGGTAAGTATTGAACTTCTGCTACATAATTGTTTGATGAAAAGAAAACAGTCCGGGAACCCATATTTTAATATTAAGACCATATTAACACATTTTTCTTGGAAGCAGGCTACTTATTTAATTGAAAAACTGCCCTTTTATTTATATCGTCTTGGACCCCTGAATCATTTCTGATAATTCTTATGACTTATGCAGTGCGACAGAGTGCTTTTTGAGTTCTAATCTCGGAAGGCACTTCATTTCGCTCGAGTTTAAACCAAAAGAGGAGGTTAAAAAGGGGCATGAAAATAGCTGAAGTTTTTATGCAACACTTTAAGTTCACGTCGCAAAAAAGCGATTGTGGAATAACACAGACAAAACCTTTCGCTGTCGGGCCACACTGTAGGTACTTATAAATCTTTTTCAAAACTAATGCTAATTACTTATTACTACAGTTAATGTTTCTTTTGTTTCTGCAGACTTGCCACTAATAATTCGGCTAAAGCCACAACACTTAGTATTGCTACAATATTTTCAAGCTGCTACCGTTTCAACGTCTCTACGCCAATGGCGCTGTTATTGTGATTGTTGTTGTGGCGGCGCTTATTATCGTGTATTGTAGTTGTTTTTGTAATGTGGTGGTCTCTGCTGGTATTACCAATGTATTGCCGCATGGTAAGCAGCGCATGGCAGGCGCAACGATTGCTACAATAGCGCATGCGCGCGCAGCTTTTTCACATGTATATAAAGTAAGCGTGCGCAGCTGAACAAGTCAGTCCCAACTTGGATCTCGTTATAGGCTAAACAAACTTTTTGTGTTAATTCTCCTCTATTGGACCGTTCAAACCGACAGCTCAACAATGCGCTTGGTAATTAAGAAAATCAAAATATAATAATAATGACGACGAGTGCATCAGTAGCGATACAAATGGATGTGTGAATTTAACTTAATTTTAATATTTTTTATTTTATTCCATTTGCAGTTTGTACTACCTTGTCTCGCCTTGTGCGTGGCAATTGCCAATTGTGCGCCGGCAGCCGAAAAAGCTGATGCCGCTGCAGCAGAAACTGCGAAGGACGCCGTCGAGGCAAAGGATGATAGTAAAAACGTCGAAAAACGTGGTCTTCATCTAGGCGACTATGGACATCATCATCATGAACACATCAAGACCATCACTATTGAGAAGAAAGTGCCAGTGCCTTACACCGTTACCAAACACGTTCCATATACTGTGGAAAAGAAGGTACCCTATGAGGTGAAAGTGCCTGTACCCGAACCATACTATGTCGAGAAAAAGGTACCCGTACATGTTAAGGAATACGTCAAAGTACCAGTACATGTACCAAAACCATACATTGTGGAAAAGAAGGTGCCTTATGAAGTTAAAGTGCCTGTTGACAAGCCCTACGAAGTCAAAGTGCCCGTGCCACAACCCTACGAAGTGATCAAAAAGATCCCCTATGAGGTGAAGGTACCCGTACCACAACCCTATGAAGTCATCAAGAAGATTCCTTATGAAGTGAAAGTTGAGGTACCCGTGCCCAAGCCATATGAAGTGATCAAGAAGGTGCCCTATGAGGTTAAAGTGCCCGTAGAGAAACCATACCCCGTCGAAGTTGAGAAACCATATCCAGTCGAAGTAGAAAAACCATATCCAGTTGTGGTAGAAAAGAAGGTACCTTATGAAGTTAAAGTGCCAGTTGACAAACCATACAAAGTCGAAGTTGAGAAACCTTATCCAGTACATGTAAAGGTGCCCGTGCCACAGCCCTACACTGTGGAGAAGAAGGTACCTTACACCGTTGAGAAACCAGTACCATATGAAGTTAAAGTGCCCATTGAGAAACCATATCCAGTTTACTCAGAAGTCAAGGTACCAGTGCACAAAGAGATTCCCATCCCAGAAAAGTACCACGTTGAAGTGCCAATCTTCCACAAGGAAGAACATCATGACTACCATCATGGCTATTAAATGATGATTTTTATTTAGCGTGTTCACAAACCGTTGACGAAGAAGGCTGAGTAGTTCTAAAATGACTAATAATGACATTGTATGAAATCACGGCGAACTAGATGAAGACCACGGATAATAAAAATGTTAATTGCAACCAATTGAAATAAAATGAAACCGACGAAATTTGAGAATTGCCACCACAGATCGCGAATACAAGTAAAAACAAGTGGGTAGAAACGAACCGAAGGAAAGGATTAAGCTTAGTAGAAAAAAAACAGAAAACCGATCAAGCAACCAATAAGTTAAAACATTAGCACTCCCAATTAGTCCATCCGAAGGTAATCACAAAAGTACGCGCGCATTAATGTTGAGCTGAACGGGAGTAACACCAAAACAACAACAACCATGCTGAAGAGGATGTTAATAAAGAAGCATTAGCACGATAACGAGAACAAGGAGGACCGATGGCCAGTTGGAAGAAAGGAGAAGTAGTGAAGGAGAGCAGAAGAGCAGAAGAGAAAGGACGTTGTAGTTGATGTAGACGAAATGGAAGGGGGGTTCAATGGGGCAAGCGAGACTGCGGCGCGTAGCTAACAGTTATGTTTGCTCCGTTATTTTCCATTGTATTATAAGCCAAATGTGTTATATATTTTTATACAACTTGAAAATTGCCCTAGGCTTAATATTATTTTATTTAATAATAAGTTAAAGAAACACTCAAATTTTTCAAAATCTTTTTAATTGCAAGAATGAGCTAGACAAAGGTGGTAAGTATTATATTTTTGTGGATTTTCCGCAGATTATGACTTGACAAAATGTATTACCATTTTCATGAAAAAAAAAAATATTAAAATTTAAAATGTTTTTTGCATATTTTTTTAACCAAATGTATAAATATTAGCATTTTTTTGTTTTGGTTGTAAAAATTTGTTTTAAAATTATGTATGTATGTGAATAATATTTTTTGCTTAAAAATTTGTATAGCAAGGTCTTCAGTAGGCTCGTGTTGGGTATAATTTTTTACCTCGTTCAATATTTTTTATTGGCCCAATTAAAATGGTTCAACTCATCTAAGGCAACTTATACTCCAATTTTGGCACATCATTGAGCAATTTAATAGCACTAACGTAACGACAACAACAACATTGCTTTTCGTTACGCTCAGTGCACAGCGCCACACAGTGAAAGCGAAAACGCGCACGCACGTACACACACACACACATGCAAATACAGCTCAAGGCAAGAAAGGCAACATAGGCCAACAAATAGCAACTAACACAAGCGCACAACCATGCATACATGCATTTGCGATGCACCTGCGGACACTTTGGCAAACCTGTTGCATTTGAGACCATAAATTTTGGTAAGCTTTGTGTGCATTTTTTCTTTTCTTTGTTCGCGAAACATGCCAGCGCGTTGTCAACATACATACATATGTACATACGTAAAAACTAATGTGCATCAATAACTATTGACACATTTAACAGCGTGAACGCGTAGTTGGCGCATTGGAGGGGAAAAGAGAAGCAGCCGCCGTGTTTGAGTTATGTAATGCAGTCAACGTTAGCGCGGCTATTGCATAAGTATTTGCAACTAACAATGAAGGTAAAACGCTAGTGTTATGCATTGATGTGTGTGTATGTATATATATATGGTAAATACACAAAACAACATGGAATATACAGATGTTTGTATGTACATATTACATATACATATGTACACTGCTATTTTTAGCGTGTCTACAGAACTACTGCTCGGAGCCTTGTTCATTTTTAAAACGACCTTATAAATATTTCGTATTAATTTGAGGTTTTTGTTAAACAGCTAAATGAATAAGGTCATTCGCTTCTTTGATCAGCACACACCTAGTGTGAGAGTCTAATAAAGAAGATTTTTAAGAAAAAAAAATTATGTTTCAAATGTTTTAAAATGTTAAGGGTATACATATTTATAAACATGGTCCGGCAAAAAAATCAAAAATTGGGGAAATTTTTTCGTTGGTCTGCCAAAATTCGATTTTTGTTGAGATCAAAATTAATCAAGGTAGGTCATTGCATAGAGTGGTATTTACGGAACATGGAGAAAAATAGTGATGGTGATCGAAAATTTTTTATATTCGAAGCAAAATCTATGATTCCAAAGAAATTTTAAAAATGCTCTTTCGAGAAAAGCGATTGAACTGAGTTATATTTTAGATTAATGTGCCTTAAAAACTATTTTAGATATCGATTTAAAAGTATAGTAAATTATTTTTAAGTAAATTTTGCTACAAATTTCAGAACATAAAATGGCATAGTGGCTCGGCCATTTTGCTCATAAATGTACTTTTTAATCCTTGATACATAAAAAGGAATTCTTCTTTTTTTGTCAATACTTTGTGCTTGTTGATAAACTTCCTCTCAAACAGGTCCATTCTAGTGGTGCCTTGGGCAGTGAAAAACAATATCTCTACTGTTTTTTTTTTCTGATTTGCTTATCGTACTTTAGGTACTTCTACAGAGTCTGTTAATAACAGAATTGTCCTGCAGTACAATATATGCCTGGGCAATCCGACATTCTTTAAGGTCAATTTTGAATAACATAGTATCTATTTATGTGTATAAAATTATGTCTATGTGTGTATCATTGACCAGAAAGCACAAAAGATATTTTGTGTGCGTGATGGTAAAGCACTGGACATAATATACATATATAGTTACATATAAAGTGCAATTGATGTTGGCAACTTTACGGAATGATGGCCCAGTTTCTGTACTTTTGCCCTGGTCCTATGTACATGCATACATAAGTATGTAAGCCTCTAGTTTTGTTACTTTTTAGCTTTTGTGTGATTATTTTTGCTGTTGTTATATTAGCTATATGGCAGCTGATTTCAGATAATAGTTCGCAAGTATACAATTATTACCTGTACGCGCATGCCTACAAACACATATGTACGTATACACACACACATAGATATAATATTCAAGTAGAAATGCGTTTCATGCGAGATTTCATGAAAAATATCATAAGTAGCAATCTTTTTTTTTACAAATAAACTGATATACTCGTATGTATTGGAAGAAATCGTCACAGTTATAATCTAGTTGTCAGCCCAAATGCTATAATCTGGCTTTCTATATAAAATGTGCTGTATGAAGAAGAAGTGGAGAAAAATAGCTTCAGAAATACGCGAGTAAATGTTGTTCCAAATGTTTTAAATTTTACACTTCGACTTTTTCCAAAAATTATACATTTTTAAGTTATGTGTTTTTACCAAATCAAATAAATGTGCATTATTATATTTGCGTGCGTTTGCTTTAAACCTGAGTGAGTCATGGCAATAGACGACCGCAAAGAGACTCAACGAAATCTTTAGCTTACAGTTATTTCGAAATTTGCAATACCGTAATACAGCAACATAAAACTTTTTTATTGCGACCAGCTTTTATTGGTCTGCTTCTGCTTTCAATTGAGTTCAGTATCAATTACAAACTAGCATTACAGCAGTCATCAAATACAGTTTTTAATTGCAATAAACTTGTAATCGAGCAGTTAAATTGATATACATATGTATGTACATATTGTATATGTATATTTACGTGATATAACTTTTTCTATTTTTGGCCAAAGGGAATACATTGAGTATGAGACTATGAATCGGTTGTTCCATATACATACCTGTAAAGACAATTATAAATATTAAAGATTTTGTTAAAATTGACTGCTTCCATGCTTCCGAAATTTGAAAAGTATTTCTGACACCGGAAATAACCTATCAGATTTCATAAGTATCTCCATTTGTCGGATCGGAAAGACAAGGTCAGCCTAATATCCAATATGAGTAGTTATTGCGATTTCTTATTAGTGTTGATCCTTTTTGTATTTGATTGCATCGGCCAATCCTTGAATATCGCTGCAACTCAACTATCGTTTAAATCACCTGTTAATTACCCAATAGCGCTACCGACGATTCTATTAAAGTTTCTATGCGTTTCTTAAGATCCAATTGACAATTTTAACAACAATTTCTTACGTAATACGTATTATCGGTGGCACGGTGTGTATGCGTAAGTTTTTCACGTTAGTTCTTTCAATATTTTGGAGTTTGTCTAGCTGCTACTGCTGGGTAATGTAACAAAACGTTAGCGAATATATCTTGAACGCACACCCTTTCAACAAAATATTTAACGCTAGTGAACCCTGTGTTTTGTTTTCTAGTGTGTCAGCATCACCCTCTTCTCGGAATTGGATTTTTAACATTGCGATAAACTTTGTTACTGGCGGTTCAAGAAAGTTTTGTAAACAATGGCTGATGGTGAGGATATTGAAAGTTCCATGGACAAACAATTCAACGATAATGACGGAGGTAAACCGGATAAAATGTTTACGTTGAAGAAGTGGAATGCTGTGGCTATGTGGAGCTGGGATGTTGAGTGCGACACTTGCGCTATTTGCAGAGTTCAAGTGATGGGTGAGTGACTACCTTTCTAAGTCTACATATGTAAGTAGCTCCATAAAGAGTTTTTAGTATATTTGCCGGAATCACTTCAAAGAATCGTGTTAAGAGCAAATTGTACACCGTACCTTGTTAATAAGAGCTCCACATGAATTATCTACTTGAATATTGGCAAAGAACGTATAATATTTTATTTAAGACGTTTTCTATACTTGTTGAGTTTCTGGAAACTCATTGAAATATATATTTTGTTTCAGATAATCCCTCTATTAAATTAATATAATTTTATTTGAATTTTGTACAACTAGGTACCGTATATTGTTATTATTTTTTTAAAAAGTGCAACTGTTTTTCAATAACGGAAAGTAACTTCGGTGTGCATTTTCCACCTAATTGTATTCATATTCTCTAAACTATTTAATTTCCTCAAGGCTGCAACATAAACATTTAAATTGCAGAAGGTCACTTAACTGGTGTGTGTACTTTCACACCAACTGTTTTTTCCTGCGTTTTTGCAATATATTGTATTTAGTATGAGAAAATATAATTCAATCTGTTGACAGTTTAAATCACAATTTTACCAACTAACAGTTTCAGATAAGCTTTAGAAACGTATCGTTTAATATTTGGCAATTATATATTTATGCTTTACATTTGTTCTAAAAGAATATGTAACAAAAGTTAAAAAATATGTTTAATTAATATATAGCGATTTTATTTGAGCAAACAAATAACTAAAATATAAATATGATCTTTTTTAAGACATTTTTTTGCTAAAATGCAATTATAGAATTACTCAGAATTAATTATTATTGGTGAAAAAATCAAAACAATCTAAAAAAGATCTATCATATATTAATAATACCATTTGATTACAGTTGATCTGAACTGACAAGAAAGACCGCATTTATATAAAAATCTTTAGTGTCGCCTTCAATGTAGACTCTCCAGCGAGTATCACTGCTATCATTTTCCATACACTTGTTTTATGTCTCGGTCGAGATGGCCTTCAACGAATTTGGTTTTTTGCGCTCATTTATGCCGCGTCATTCCCTAGACTCCGAAGTCTCGTAACAAACAATTATGCGACACAACGACTTTTAAGCACTATTTCTTTAATTTTTTTCTATGTTATCGGCAATAACAGAGGTGGATGAACCACTGTATGAGGCAAATCTTCGCTGACGTCACGACCTTCATAGAATGTTTTTCAAGCAAACCGTTGTTAAATTTTTTTTATGGTAAAAATCCCAGATAAACTTCTCTTCATCAACAAACAGCTGCAAAACACACATTAATTGACATATGGAGATCAAACTTCATATGAATATATAAAAGTTTAGGAAAAAAATATTGATTTGGTTTGCGCACGCCTTTTAAATAAACCATTCCAGATCAACTTTTGTTCTGCATAAAAGCCATTGGATTACCCGAAATTTCCATATTAATTTTTTAGCTAAAATTTTTTTCCAAATATCTCGGAGCCCTCAATCAATTTTTGAAGAACTTTTCGCTTACTAGTTTTCGTTGTCCCAAAAATTAAGTGATTACAAAAAAATTACAATCTTGCTTTAATTTTAGAATACCTCGCCAAAACTATAAATTTTCCAGGAATATAAATAATACACAAATTATTTTTCGGTCATTGTACGCTTCAGTTTGGGTCGGCAGACCGTTTATATTTAAAATAAATTTTCTTTTCATTTAACAATTACTTATTGAATACATAGTTTATTTATTTTGATTAACAATAACATAATATAAGGCGGTTGATGATTAACTTAGTAGTTTTTCTAATTTTTACTCATATTTTTCTTTTTAGCTTTGTTTGTTTGTTATTGTTAGTTATATCGCCTAACTTAATAAATATAGCACTAATGGTCATTAATATAATTAAAAAAATGTATTTTTAATTAAAAAGAAAGTACACAATTAGGTCACTACTACATTTTTACTGTAAATACTACTAATAACACAATGCAATTTTATATAATATATTTTATTTTTTCACCCAAATTTTCCTTGTTAAAAATTTTGGAAACATCAATTGTCATGAACCGATAGAAAGGTGCACACATTTCCTTCCGGTTAACGGCTATTAGACTACATCACATTCAGAATATTATAAATCTCATCTACATAATTTCTTTGACTTGCTAGCTGCTTACAGAACTATATATATTCGTACATTCTAAACGCGCACCTTCTTTCTGCTTCGTTTCTCAAACTTTACTTCACACTGGTCAAGATATTTGCCGCAATGTTGCGCTACTAAATTTAAAATTAAGGCACTTAAACTAGTATTTGGTTGTATTTGTATACACAACATAGCATGTATGTATGTATGTGCATATGTATGTAAATCATACGATGAGTGACATCTTTCTACATATTGAAAGACAAGGGTTTGATGTTCGCTACTGAGGACATGCGACGCACACGTCCCATCATTTTGCGTTCAATATCTTCCAGCGTTTTGCCTTGTGTCTCAGGCACATAGAATATCACGAAAAATAGACCCACCACACAAATGGAACCGAAAAGCCAGAAAGCACCATGTGCGCCCATTGTATCTGCAAAGATTTAGGTTACAAGTTAATGGTTTGTTGGGGGTTATGTGGGATTTCATTAGAAACTTACCAATCATGTCGCGGAAGGTTTTGGTCACAATGAATGTGCATGTCCAGTTGAAGGCGGTGGCCACCGATGCAGCAGAGCCACGAATTTTCGCCGGCAAAATCTCGCCCATCATCAACCACGGTATGGGTCCGAAACCGAGTGAGAAGCCAACCACGTAAATCACGAAACTGGCAAGTGGTAACCAACCAACCTCGGCGATGTTCATGCCAGATGCTTTGCAATAGAAGAAGCCACCAAGTGTAAAGAGCGAAATAATCATAGCCACATCGGAGATGTAGAGCAAAATCTGCGGAAGCAATGGGGGAATAACAAACCGTTAGAAAATTATTGTCTTCTAATATAATGTAGGCATTTCCTTTTACCTTACGTCCGAGCCGATCTATGAGTACGGTTGCCATAAATGTTGCAATAAAGTTCACTATACCCACAATAATGGTGCACAAATTACCATCAATGGTGGAGCCAGCTTCTTGGAATATCATAACTGTGTAAAAGATGACAGCATTTATACCGCTAAGCTGTTGGAAGAACATCAAACCCAACGAAATGGATAGAGGTTTCAAGTTGTTGCGTCTTAACAACTCTACTAATTGATTGCCTGATGAGTGTCTGTCGGCATGTGCCTGTGTACGCAAAAGTCCCTTTAATTCTGGCTCAACGTCAGCTTGTTTACCGCGTAGCCATTGCAAGGCACGCCGTGCACGATCTTCACGTCCACGTGAGATATACCAACGCGGTGTCTCTGGTATGAGGAACATAAGAATCAAAAATGGTACAGGTAACGCACCACCAAGGAAAGCTAATTGGGACCAATCAAAATATGAGCCGGCGACAAAGCAAAGTAAGATGCCAATGTTGCCGAAAGCCGTTGGTAGTAGACCCAATGAGCCACGTACTTCCGGTTGTACTGTCTCGCCTAAATACACGGGCAAGGAGAGCGAAGCAATGCCCACACAGAAACCAGCAAGCGTACGTCCAGCTAGCACCATGGCAATATTAACAGCACAAGCGATGAGCAGCCAAGAGATAATGAAGGGCACGGCGGTAGCGAGAATTGTATTACGACGTCCCATATACTCAATAAATGGTCCGCCAGCAATACCGCCAGCCAAACCCGCCAGGGGCATTAGACCGCCAACCCAAGAGGCCTGCAGCGAAAATTTAAAATTTGTATAGTAAAAAAAATTTTAAATATCAGTTAGGAAATATCACGCTGCTGTTTTGTTGTTGAACTTACCGCTTGTGGTGTTACTTCGAAGTCCGTATAATTTCTGTCAGTCATTGATACCAACGCTGGAGAGGTGTAGGCGGAAGAGAAACCAACAACCAATGAACCCATTGATACGCTCAGTGCAGCAAGCACCTGCAATCAATAAAAAATAGTTGATTTGAAAATTATTTACTTAAACTCAGAATATATTTAATAGTTTTTTTGATCTAGCTTATAACTGCACCTGATGACCGATTCCACTTGGTTTAGGCTCATCTTCGGGTATTGTAAACGACATAAAAGTGTCGGCACGTGCGAGCAACTTCATTTTGTGTGATTTTGGGAATACTTTTTAGACCGTTACTATTTCGAAATGGCTGAGTTTCGCACATAAATTTCTCGAAAGGTTCACAAATTAAATTGAAATACTTCTTTTCGTATGCAATTATGAAATGATCCTATAGTAGGAACAACACAATTATAATAGAAAGGATCTACCACACGCGGACTTGGTTTGCTACTACGCCGCACAAGTTTCCTAACGCATTCCTCGAAAGCTAATCTCGAACTGATTGCAATGGTGTAATTTTCGAAGATATTTTCAACATTGCCCGCCGTTGCTTTTGCAAGCTATAGCCGCTAATAATTTAGATTGGTTGTTGCTGTTGCAGTCGCTGTCGGTATTACCGCTTCTTGAGATTACTAACCGGCGCAAATGGCAGACTTTTAAACACACATTGTAGTTAAAACGCCAACACAAGTGATTTCTACATGTTTTTTTTTTTAAATATTTTATGCTTTGTTTTTATTAAATTTCTGTCCTACACGTCAGTGTGTCAGGTGACATTTGACTTTGTGTTAAATATTAAAAGTTTTAAGGGCGTTTAGACGCTTTCCATATTTTTAAATGCTCATTGTAGAATTAATTTTCAAATGGAAACTTTAAAGTTTACAAATTTTGATGACCAGATGTTTTTGGTTTTATGAATTGCTAATTGAATTCGATGCAAAAAAACTGTGCGCATGTGTATTTCAATTACACTAGAATTGGTGGAACAAAAACAACTTTCACAAATAAATTTAAAATTAATTAATTAACTTTTAAATATGTAACGCAATATGAACCGTATCCATTACAAACAATACTGTTTTTCAAACTTTTAATTTTTATACCCTGAACAGGGGTAATTTTGCACATGCTTTTTCCTTTCAAGGTCTTGTATGGAAAACTTTTTTATGTGACATAATATCTTTCAGGAAGTTTGGCATAGATTATTGTTCAAGGCAATGCTACAATCTCGGAACAAATTGTTCAGGTCGGACCGTTATAGCATAAAGCTGCTTCACAAACTTTCGTGAAACCAAATTCTTTTATGGAAGCTTTTTTTATTTGTGGAAAGTATTCTGGTTTCGTTGCAACCGAAACTAAAGTTTTTTTGTTTATTAAAATTTTTATAGAAAATCGATAATCAATCGATATACGTACATAACTCCTAGCTAGAGCTGGCAAATACTGTTGTTAATAATATTAAAGTGTGAAAATCTATTTTAATAATAATGAAACAGGCTTATAAGGCATTGTTAATCAAAAATCAAATTTTACAATTATTGGTCTGCAATCGTAGAGACGATGTAAGGTATTTTAAATCAGTTTATAAACGTGGAACCTTTGTTTGCATTAACCAAGTTGAGTTGGTATAAAATGCAGATAAGAAAGGGGTTAATAATACATAAACTAATGACATATTTTTGTCTATAAGACAAAAAATTAAATATTATACATTATTCAAATTTTATTTAAAATTATTAATATCTAATTCTTGATTATAGCAAAATAAAAATAATTCAGTTTTATTTTTTAATTAAGAAAAAATATTTCTTTCGCTTACGTAAGCCCTATTTCAAGAGTAAATTAAAAAAAAGGTATATATACGCCGAGCTTGACTTCGTAAATACCGCATATTGTCATGCAATTTTCAACGGAAATCGCTTTAGTTCAAAGTTTATTAAACATACAAAATAAAAATATTAAATAAATATATGTTTTAGAATACACATTAGCTTTGCTGTTTGCAACCTAACTACATTTGCGACATAATGTGACCTTTTGCTAATATTTGTAAAGAAAAAATGCTCAGATTTTCCGCTAGAAAGCTTACCTAATGTCATTACCTATTAGTGTTTGTATTAAAATATAAACAATAAACAAATTTGGCGATAGCTTTGCAATTAAAAAACTGATAACGAGCCTATAACTAGAGTAATGTAAATTGTCATGTAAATAACAGCTTCCTTTTACGTTCGTCGGACCGTTCGTCCCGTTCGTTAGAATCTAATGATGCGCATCTTATCACGCTGTTTTCGAATGTGCATGTGCGTCTCAATATATTCTGATAACAGCTAGAAACTAAGAGTGCAAAGGCGATGGCGGCTGGACAGCAACATCGTCGTGTGACCGGCTGCTGCGGGGGTGACTAACAACGGCAATGGCAAAAACAATTCCAGCAGCAATTAAAAAATGTATTGTATTTTACAAAATCCGCTGATTATTCGTATTTGGTTCGAGGCGGTTATTGTTTTCGATTTCGATTTTTTTTTTTACTTTCTTTGCTATTTTGTAAACACCAACGTTTTCGAGTGACCGAATGCTGCTTTTGAAGGATTTTTTCACATATATTACAAATGCTGTTATTTCTTAATTAGTGTTAGGTATATCACACAACGTTTGTTTTGAACCGCTGATAAGCTCGTTTTGCATGCAACTGAAATGCTTTCTTGGAGAATGCAGACAATGCCAACACCGTGTAGTAACCATATTTCAAAGTCGACTTTTCTTTCAATTTGCTCAATATGGTTTTAAACAATTGTATTGACGTCTGCACCTCTACATATGTATCTGTATATACATATATGCATATGTGCACATGTGTATGTACATATGTCTGTCGCTCTGAGTCAAGGCAGCAATGCCTAGCGATCCATCAAAAGTTGATTGACTGTAATGGTGGCCATGTGCGAGCGCTGACGACACGTGTCCTGCGGTTGCCTTGACTTTAGTGGACTCCAGTCCATTGAGTGGCTCTGCTTTGAGGCATCCTACGCACTTTATGAAATTGAGTTTATTACTTAGTGCGTTATTTTTACAATAAATTTATGTTGTGCGGAAACTTGTTTCTAAGAAAATTTATTGTGTGCACTCTTAAAGGCCTCGCTACCTACGTTAGACTTATTTAAATAATTTTGCATTTTGGTTTTTTATTCTATCTAAATGCTTAGCTTGTGGTTCAAGCCTTTTGCAGATCTAATAATGTAAGTCGCTTATTAAAGTTTGTGTTCAAAGCTCAGCTAGAGTACAGTATGGCAAAACTACAATTATTAGTCATTTGCAAATATATGTATAATGCTATATGATATTGTAAATATGTATGTATGTATACAAAACTATTTTACTGGTAAGTTCTAAACATATGTTTAGAGATTAATTTTTAGCAAAACAACACTTGATCTTAAGGTTGTATTTTTTATACTATTTTTAATTTTTCATAATTTTCATTTATGTTTCTCTTTTCTATTAATTTTTTATAACGTTTAGTTAATCGATTTTTTTTGTATTAATTTTTCCTAATTTCGAAGTAATACTTTTTTTATATATTTTTTTTTAATTTTAAATGTGCGATTTTTTCAATATTACTGTTGTTAAATATTTTAAATTTTTTTCTTGATAAATTTTTTATTTATATAATTTCATTATTTTTATTTATTTTGCTCATTTTTTTATAAATTTTTAATTTTTAATAATTTTTATTAAATCGTTTTTTTTAATTAATTTTTTTTTAATTTTAACTTTTTATCTTTTTCAATTTTGCTTTTGTTTAATATCATTGAATTATTTTTACTAATTTTTTATCCTAATCTATATTATTTTATTATTATTATTATTTTTTATTGCTTTTTTAAATACTAATATTCAATATCAAACTGGCAACTGACTGGACTTTTTCAACATTAGTTAAGCAAATCTTAACATAAAATGTATTTTTGATTCTTTATTTATAACGGGTGATTTTTTTGAGGTTAGGATTTTCATGCATTAGTATTTGACAGATCACGTGGGATTTCAGACATGGTGTCAAAGAGAAAGATGCTCAGTATGCTTTGACATTTCATCATGAATAGACTTACTAACGAGCAACGCTTGCAAATCATTGAATTTTATTACCAAAATCAGTGTTCGGTTCGAAATGTGTTTATCGACAAATTTTGTTCAGCGATGAGGCTCATTTCTGGTTGAATGGCTACGTAAATAAGCAAAATTGCCGCATTTGGGGTGAAGAGCAACCAGAAGCCGTTCAAGAACTGCCCATGCATCCCGAAAAATGCACTGTTTGGTGTGGTTTGTACGCTGGTGGAATCATTGGGCCGTATTTTTTCAAAGATGCTGTTGGACGCAACGTTACGGTGAATGGCGATCGCTATCGTTCGATGCTAACAAACTTTTTGTTGCCAAAAATGGAAGAACTGAACTTGGTTGACATGTGGTTTCAACAAGATGGCGCTACATGCCACACAGCTCGCGATTCTATGGCCATTTTGAGGGAAAACTTCGGACAACAATTCATCTCAAGAAATGGACCCGTAAGTTGGCCACCAAGATCATGCGATTTAACGCCTTTAGACTATTTTTTGTGGGGCTACGTCAAGTCTAAAGTCTACAGAAATAAGCCAGCAACTATTCCAGCTTTGGAAGACAACATTTCCGAAGAAATTCGGGCTATTCCGGCCGAAATGCTCGAAAAAGTTGCCCAAAATTGGACTTTCCGAATGGACCACCTAAGACGCAGCCGCGGTCAACATTTAAATGAAATTATCTTCAAAAAGTAAATGTCATGAACCAATCTAACGTTTCAAATAAAGAACCGATGAGATTTTGCAAATTTTATGCGTTTTTTTTTTAAAAAAAAGTTATCAAGCTCTTAAAAAATCACCCTTTAAATGTAGAAATTTCTGAACTTTAAAATTTTAATTTAATTTATTTGCATTTAAATTTGCATATTTTATTTTTTTTGTTAATATAAAAGAGGCTTAACGGATATTTAATTTTTCTTGCAACATTTCAATTTACCACTTTAAATAATTGATAATTTATTTTTACATGTTTACGAATTATTTTCGTACCTAACCTCACTTTGAACAAATTGATCAAAAAAAAAGAAAGAAATTTACGATTAAATCCTACTTTCTGCTTTGTATTTATTTACCTGCGACCAAATGTAAATTGCCTGGGTATTCTCGTTTATATCGAATTTCACATTCTGATCCATTTTTGCCACTTAGAAAAATCGCAAATACAATTATCCTGCTGTGTAGTGTGTCAATAACTTGATTTTACTTCGTTCAATAATTGATTTATTAGCTTGACTGGCGTTTTAGACGCAACCGCGTTCATCTCCTGTGTTACACTCACTATACGCTGTTTCCTAGACTAGCCCCGTTCAGGCAAGTTGAATGTTTATCAGTACATTTGTAAATTGATTATGGCTTGAAAATGTTCTTCGTTATTCAATTTAATTGTATACACACTTTGAGGTCATTTAATCTCTCGAAGACAAGTCGCAAAATTCGATTATCAATTCTATACCTATATGCATATATGTACATATTTAAATGTTTTCTATTATATATGTTTATATATAATATGTATATATAATGTATGTATGTTTATGCAAATCTTTTAATAAAACTAATTCAAAAGTATTCACTTTTGTTCGAGTTCGAATTAATGAAATTAGTCGTAAACATAATCTCATATACAAATATTTGAAATGAGCGCGAAATATGCCTGCTATGCGAAAGTAAAAACAAAATTCCATTATCACTTTATATAGTGCATACATACAATCATAAATAGATAAAGATTTGTTATGTGAAATTCAAGCTTGTAGGATTCCCTGGTTTGTTGCTAGCAAGCGATTTTTTTTAATTCAAATATTTTTCAAGAAAGGTTTAAAGTTGATTGTAATGCTTGTTTGAAATTTATTTTCATTCTTAAATAAAAAATGCCGTTATTAGTGCTAAGATTTTAATTCCTGTTCTTGGGCATTTATATGTATGTTTATGTAGGTGTAGAATATGCAGTTGTGTGAATATCTAAATTTACATTGCAGCCTTGGCCAGTTAATGCAGCGGTAGTTTTTCACTTTCAGCTAACATACATGCAAATGTACAGGGTGATGCCAGTAATGAAATTTTCAGGCTGTTCATTTATAAAAACTTCTGCTACTTTTTTTAACTGTAAGAATCACTTTTTTGATTCAGTAACTGAGAATCATTAGTCTTCACGATTTCTAAAACTTTGTCCTAACATTGTCATTCTAATTATATAATTAATAATTTATTTTAACATAGTTGTTGCAGTACAGCTTTAACAACAGCACGCAGCAGAAATAACCTTTAGTTCAATAGAAAAGGTTATTTACATACACAAATCTGTATTAAAAGGCTTGTGGCCCACCCTGTATACGCGTGTTTGTACTTTAATTAAAGACGTGTATATCTTAGCGTTATTTACTGCTGTTTTAATATCAATTTATATCGCTTTATTGTGTTCCACGCATTTTCCTCAATAGTCATACTATTTATAGACAACAATATGTTTTGCTTCGAATACAAATACATTTAAATATTTGCGTCACGGCATTGCCTCTTCTCCTTTTGTCCTCCTTTTTGTATGCTAGTGTGTGTGAGAAGACTTACATCTCCGCGCTACGCACTTTAATATTTGCTTAATCAGCCATTAAAGTATGTACGCCTTTTTTGGTAATCTTAGAATACGGTTTAGAAAGCTAAGCTACGAAAACCGTTACTATAAAAATTATATATGTATTTTGAGTAATTTTTATTTGTTCCAACTGTACTGTAAGTACTTGTGCGCAAGCCACAAGTAATAAGTCGTTATCAACGCCCGAAATGTAGGCAACATTTTCAAAACAGCAACAACGGCGCGTAAAAAAAGCGTAAAAAAATCCGTGAAATTATACAAAAACGAAAGAAAAAATCATTTTATGGCGACAAGCGACATTTCCTATAAAAAAAATTAGCGAACGCAAAAATATTTGGAATAATGAAACACCCGAATGTGCAGCTTAATTAGACATATTAGCAATATTATTGATTTCAACTAAAAAATATACGCTAACGTCCTCGTAAACCAATTTCATCCTACTAACACATATTTTTTAAGTAATATATGCACTTAAATATATACGAAAGTGGCTATGTGTGCAACACTCACCTGCGTCCAAATATAAATAGGATTCGTTGTGGGTCTGTACACTTCCAATTTGGGTTTACCATCCTCGGTAATCTGTCGGACGAAAGGTACAGCGTTGCGCAGGTTTTCATTTTTCTTTTTGCCCATTTCGTCCATTTCATACAGTCTATGGCTGCAATAATAGAACCGACATATTTATTAAGGGGACTCTCGACACCCTGTATATGTGTATGTATGTACATACCTTTTCCGCGAATCTGTACTTATGGAGCGTTGCTGCTGGAAATGTTGACGACTCGCTTCATAATCTTCATCGCTTTCACTTTCCAAATCCTTCAGGTCGATTATGACCGGTTTGGTAATATCTTTGGGGCGGTGTATTAAACGCGTATGCTCAACATCATCCGCATCCTCATCACTGTCTGTACTTGATCCCTGTAATACTTTTTCGAGTTTGAAACTGACACGCGGATCCAAACTTTGATGTTTGCGTCCTTGAAATTCCCGACGATTTTTGCGGAACTCTTCCTCAGAGGAGGAATCCTTTAGCATGTCCTCGAGAAAACGTGTGCCCTTGACATCGAGTGAGACATGCTTCTTAGCTTGAAATTGGCGACGATTATCGTTTGCCAATATGTTTTTGAGGTCCTGTAAGTGGAAATACATTTTCAATAAGTAAGAATTTCAACAAAAAATTTTCAAAACCAATTTACTTACCTTCAATATGCCTTTGTGGTCAACACTGACGGTTTTCTGTTGTTGATAGCCGCTGCGCCGACTCTCGAAATTGTCCTCGTCGCTACTGTCGACCGATCTGCGCTCGAAGGATACGCGCGAACCCTTCAACGACTGTTTGCTGCGCTGCAGCTCATCGTTGGCCAGCGAAACGGTGCTGCGCTGGTGATGATCACGGTGACTGTGCTGTGCTGTTGGTGGCGGCGGTAGTGCCACAAAATCCTGACTGCCAGTCGCTTTGGCCGACTGGCTAATTGGTAGCGGTAACTGTGGTGGTGGGTGTATGTCATCATCCTGTATGATGGGGCCGAACTGTAGCGGTGTGTCATCGACGCTGAAATTATTCTGTTGTGTCATTTGTCTTTGCTGTGGTGTAGGTCCACGTGGAAAGAGGAACGGGTCCTCTGGTAGAATTGTGTCCAAACTTGTAGCTGTGTTCGATTGCGAGAGTCCCTCTTCGACGCGTTGGTATGTGTCCTGTTGTGTGTGAGTGTGTGTGTAAATTGTTAGTGCATTTCATTCGAATAACTGTGATCTGAGCGCCAACTTACCGTTGAACGTGTGAGCTTGTCCTTGATTTTGCCCATTGCATTGCTGAGCGGTTGGTGGCCACTGCCACGATTATCACGTCCGCTCATTGTGGTGCTTCTTTTAGCTGTTTTGTTTTTACTGCTTTTCTTTTGGAAATTATTTCACCTTTAAATTTCACCACACTTTAACTTGTTAGTCTTCACTGTTTGCTGATTTATTTACGCTGCAAAGAGAAAGAGAATTGTGAGTATGAAAGAGCGTACGTAATATAAAGTTGTGCTCTTAATGCGCGCTCTTGACGGTAGCGGCGCTTGCAACGGCGGCGTTTGAGCGTCTACACTTCGCGCTGTTGCGATTTCGTGTGCGCTGCTGATTACAATTGTGGCTGGCAAGTAACGTTAATTTCGGTGGCGTTTGCACTTCAAATGTCATTTATATTTGTGCGTGTGTGAAAGTGCAAAAATTGCGCGCGCACCTGTCGCCGCACCAAGTTTGTACGCGTTTTGCCGAATTCTAAAATTTACTGTTCTCCTGACGCCTAATTTGCTCATATGCAAAAATAGTTTGTTTACAAAAAATATTTTCGAAATTTCCATTGCTAATTTATTTTGAAATGTGCAAAATTTTTTAAATTTGTTTTCACCATTTTTATTTCGTGATTTCAGCGAAAATTTAAACAAAAGCGTTTTGCAACCATATGTGTAATGGCACTGAACACTGCTCGTGTGTATACATTAATTGTTTTCGGTCTTTGATTTTCAAAAGTTCTTCTAATTATAACATTCACGGTCTCTGTGCATATTTTGTTTTTTTGCTCAAGCTCAGAAAGAGTGCGCTGTGGCCGCGCTGCCTGCCCCCCTCATTCCTTGCAAATTTGCGCGCCACCACCGAGACGTCGGGGTTCAACGTGAAGAATGGCAAATTTAGAAAAATAAGAAAATAGAAAAAAGTGGCGCATTATGTAAAAAACGCAGACGAGGGCATTATTTGTTCGACTATTGCATTTCTGCTACGTGATTTTATCTTAAGAGCTTTTACTGCACACATGGCGGTTGTACATTGCATTTGTAATTGTAAGGGCACACGTGTAACATTTTATATTTTTAATTATTATTTCATTAACAAGTAATGCACATGTCCATTATGGCGGTTTGACAATCTTGTAACAGATAATACTAATACTAATTGATCTTAAGATGCTTGCTCAGCATGACGTATCATATTCTAGCAGTGAAAGCACAGCAGTCCCAAAACGTTTTGTAATTTTAGGAATCGATACCGTTTTTATGCATTATACTTTTTGTTTTATGAGAATATTCTTATGTGAAATTCATAAATATATTTTGTTTATTTAAAAAAGTTGCCATAAATAAAGTTAAATTGAAATTTGCATGTTAATCTTCAAAACAGTTGCACAATACTAAACAAGCACGAGAATGGCAATCCAAATTTTAAGTTCAAGTGAATATAATGACACTTAAAATGCAAAATAACGTAACATCGCTCTTCATAAGCTTATAGGATCAGAAAAAAATTATATAAATAGAAACTACTCATAAAATCATCGAAATCAAATTTGAGCTTTGGCTATAACTTGGTTATATCAGGTAGCTGAAGCTTTACATTTTGTACATTTGTAATAATCATATCAAAATAAACGTAATCAATAACAAATTGGATTTGGAATTTTTTAAGGTTATGCTGTTTTGCATTTTAGGTGACGATATTTACATATACTTGCATATAAACTTAGCTGTGCGGACATAATTAACTTGGCGTAACGCATCGTAAAATCATAATTTTTTACACTTGCTTAAATAAATTGTTGTTATTTTAAATATAAAAATAAGTTTCCGCAATTACAATTCTTAACGCTATGTTTTCGGTTTGTTATAACTTTATGAGAATATATGAAAGCCCCAATCGTATTATCAGATGTCGAGAAAATGTTTTGTTATTTTTATTTAACTATTCAATAATTTATTTATAATTATATTGAAGTTATTTAATCAATAAAGTGACATTTAAATTTTAATTATTGAATTAATTACAGAGATGATTTTTAATGTTTAAAAAATTGTTTGGTTCACTGCGCCCGTTTTGAAGTGATGAAGTGATAGCTATTTCTACAATTGTGACTTACAAAATTGTTTCGTGGAACTACATATTTTTCAAATGAATCTTATTTACTTATATAATTTTTCATAGTTCTGTTTCGATTTCATTAAGCTCTTATCAAAATCAAATTCTTATATGGAAAACTTTTTTATTTAAAAATATATGTAACGTCACGAAATTTGGTATGGAAAATTGTCTAAGACAAAGCTATAATCTCCGAACAAATTGTTTAGATCGAACCACCATAGCTTATAGCTGCCATACAAACCGTACGATCAAATTCACGTTCTTGTAAGGAAAACTTTTTTTATTTGTAAAGTGTATTATATTTTGGATGGAACCAAAGTTAATGTTTCTTCTTGTTTTAATTGTTTGTCACTTTATTTACATACATAAATGTTTTTTATTTACTAACTTTTAATTGCCTTCTTCACTTTTGTCACATGCTAAACACAATGTTATTTAGTCTTGCTCCATTAAATTTTATTTGAATTTCTATTTTCTGCATTTTGATTTTCTATATTATATATTTCGGTTTAGTATATGAATGTGCCAATTTGCTATTATTCCCTATATATTTGGTTTATTCAATGAGTTCTTTGTGAATAGCTAGTCACAATACGCTGACTTTATACTGTATATATAGCTTTATAGTATATATAATATATGTATCTATTGGCGTTATTGTATATATTTATTTATATTTGAATATTTTTGCATCTATTTTTATACTTTTTTTCTTTTCTGTTGTGCTTTTACTTTCTCATCTTAAATTTTTGCAATATTTCTCCGTATATTAATGCATATGTATGTACATATGTACGCATGAAATTCTTAATGTATGCGCATTTATAATTATTAAATTTGCATATTAAAGTTTTACTTATACGTACGAGTTTTTCTGGTGTTTTCGCTTATGCAGAGTTTTTTTATTTGCATACACACATGTGTATATGCAAATTACTAGGTCTAGGCGTACATATTCATAATGAGATTTATTTAAATTTTTATATCGAATTCAGAAGGCAAGGTTTTTAGTGCATACTTCCATGTATGTACACACAAACACGAAATATATTTAAATTTGCAATTTTTACAATTTCTAAAGTGCTTCATTACTTTTTGCAGATGCAAAAGACAAACTAAAATTACTTTTCATGACAATTCTATGTAGAATACGAGTGATTTTTGACAAAAAAAAAATATTGTTTGTCACTCGTCAGGCAATATTTTTATTTTATTTAAAAACGTTAGAAAATTGTATTAATTCTACACACAAATTTATAAATTTATCAATATTATAAATATTAAATGTGTTTTTTTTTTTAATGAAATATTCTAATTTTATGAAAATATACTAGTTTTATTTAAAAAATTATGTTATTGTAATTTTTAATTTTATTATACTATTTTTTTTGCAATATTTTAATTAAATAATTTATTTTTATTGCAAACAGCAATTGAAAACTTTTATTTAATTTTTTTTTTTAATTGTTATATTATACTTTATCAATTATTGCCTGTATTTGTTCTCTTGTGTTTAAATATACAATTTAAACAATAAACCTTGCACACATTAGTTGAATAAAATTGTAATTATTTGCTCACTGATATTACTAGTGCTAAATTTACACTTTTCCATAATAATTTTAATATTTTTTTTATAATACAACTTTATTGTTTTATTCACATGCAATCGTTATTTAAATATTCTCTAATAATTAACATAAACGAATTTTATTTTTCATGCTATTTAAATCCTTTCTAATTTCAATTACATAACATCTAAATGTTTTCCTCTTTTCTAACATTACAGACCATTTGTTTATTTATTATAGCGAATTACTGTTTATACATATGTTTTTTCATGAGTGTTGTTTTTTTTTTATTCGACCTTCACCAGCATTTCGCGTCACTAATTGCTGTGCGCTGTGTTCACACCAAAATTTTATAATACTTCCTGCAGCTTGCTGAGTACAAAAAGCTGTTTTCGATCTGTGAAAAATTTGCCACATAGCTGATGCTAAATTTATGTAAATAAACACAAAAACAACACCAAATAATTTCTGAGCTTTGCAACATTTAAGTAAAAAATCCACTACCACTCGTTCGGTCAGTTAATTAGTTCGTTTCTATTTACACAACTATTGAAAAGGGCAAACGAATCGAGACGTAACAAAACGCTTTTTTAATGAGACAGACTGCATTTATTAGAAAATTATTTTATAACCATTTTTTGCACTTTATCATAGTTCCCTTGACTCGCCAGACATTTGAACGCCACTTTAACCTGTGTTTTAGTTCAAGCACACCGAATGCCGCCAAATTTAACTTTGCCAACCAACAACTAAAGTAACTACGTTGCCACACACATATTCATACAGATATATTTTACGACAAGAAAAAAGTAGACTGAGTAGAATATGTTTATTTATGTAAATTTCAGCAATTGACGTTCGCAAAAGCCACACACTACTACCGACTGCTACTATTAAGTCAAGTCTCGCGATATTCACTTGGCATTTTTACCTTTTCGAATTTGAAATTGAAATATATCCACGCTATAACTAAAGCACGCGATCAGTATGCGCCGCGTTTATATAGTCGCTGCTCGAACGCTTCGTGCGCTCACTTTACGCCGACGATATTCTGATATCCAATTGAGTAGCATTCATTCTCTTGCTCTTTCGGTGCAATTGGTGGAGTGGCGCGGCGAGGCGCGCTTATGTTCGCGCGACTATTCCAATTTTCGTTTGCGCAGCAAACTTGCTGAGCACCTTACTAACATACATACAAACATACAAATATTACACACGCGAGAGAAAAAGAGTTGCTGAACTCGCGGAGGTAAAGTCAGGCGGCAAGGCAAATGGCATATACTATTTATGGTTGGTGGTTCACTCAGGCGTTTTGGATAGAAAATTAGTTTGTTGATTTTTGAATGAAATGCACGCGATCATTGATCTTGATATGATTACATACATATGTACATGTGTGTCGCAGAAGACACAGCAATATTGGCCACCGGTAGAATGATTCTGCCGCGCGGGCGGTTGGAGTGGAGAGTAGGAGCGCGTGCAAGAATGATTACGAGCGCTACTGTAATTGTAATAAGTGTGTCACATTTGTTAAAGCTTCAAAAATCGTATGCGCTCAGTTGGCATTGAAAATTGATTGCGGTGAGCACCTCTGTAGCTATGCGCAGAATTCACCCTTCCTACTTAGATACGTACTTACCGACAATTTACGAGTTACTTGACCCTTGGTTTGTAAAACACTCATAAAAAAAATAATTTTCAATTTGAGATTTACTAAAGTTTTTACTTAAGTACAATAGTTACATACAAACATGACACACATACTCACCTATACTGATGTATATTTAACGCCTTAAATATATGCTTACTATAATAATCTTAAGTTAAGGCTATTTTTATACGCGGTTAATTCAATCATCTTCAATTTGACGCCGGATACTCGTCGACCTACAACTTGACAGTGCTTACCCGTTTTAGATTATATTTATGTATACTCTGTGTGTATGTGTATTGTGTGTACATTTAATCGCACAGACAATCTGTCACATATATTTATTTAAATTAAATTATTTGGCGAACAAATTTGTAATTTTCAAAACGCTTGCCGGTTGCGGCTGCAAAAATCATAAATTGAAAGTGAAAATTGCAAGCTTTAAGATTTTAATTTTAATATTTTAAAGGTTTTTCGTTAAAAGATACAATTTTGAATTCTTTTTATGTAAGAAAAAAATTGCTTAACATAAAATTATAAATTTTTTTAAATTATTTTGTTTTTATACATAAGTTATTTTAAATGTTTTTATTGTTTTTTAATTTTTTATTTTTTTTCAATGTTTTATTTTAATTTTGCAAGTTTAAGATTTTCATTTTAATACTTTAAAGGTTTTTTTTTGTAAAAAAATGAGTTTTTGAATTATTTTTGTGTAAGAAAAAAATTATTTCACATAAACTTATTTTTTTAATTATTTGTTTACATAACTTTTTTCTAATTCTTTATTGTTTTTTTTAATTTTTTATTTTAATAATTGAGGTTTTTGTTTTTTTTTTTAGACTCCCAAAACGTCCCGAGAAGATGTGTGAAAGTATTATTAAAAAGCTTTCAATATTTTTATAATACAAATATAATTTTTTTTTTAATTTTTGAGTTATTTAAGTTTTTTATATGTTTTGAGACCCGCAAAGCGTTCCGAAAAAATGTCCAAACCAGCCAGAGCAAACCTATGAAAGTAATATTAAAAAGCTTTCAATATTTTTTAAACACAAATATTTACATTTTTAAAAGTTTTTCTAATTTTAACTTTTGCATTGTGTTATGTGCTGTTTTGGTTAAATAATTGCACAACTTGGTGCTTGTTTTGGGAGAAATCATACTTCCAGTATAAACGGTGTTGACTATGAAAGAAATATGCAAATAAATTACAAATTCAAATACTTACATACGTATGTACATATGTACAATATATAAGTAAATATGTTAACAGTATTAGATGTATGACGCAGACCACTTAAGTATTATAAGAAGGTCTAGACAGGGTACACTTCAAGTGCTAGTTATTTAGTGTTTAAGGCACTTACTTTTAGTTAGTTGATTCAAACTTGGATTTATTATTCATTAAACTGCGTATTGTTAAAGAACTGAAAAATAAATTTCCTTGAACAAACTATTTTTAATAAATATTTTTGTTTTTCTAAACTTTCCATTCAGTCTGTATCTGTTTTTGGGACCGAAAGTGACGTAAAACTATAGAATTCCTCAGAAATTAATGGCCCACTTTGAGAACGGCTTCTAAATTTGCTAATTTGATTATCAGAAACCGATTTTATATTATGTTTTCGAAGCGAATCGTGAATATCTCACGAAGCTATGGTCGTCTTTTTGTAAATTTTTTAAGCAGCTCCTTGGTGTTATCTTTGTAGGAACTAAGGAAAGTTTCAAGCTTCGAAAACTAGGGCTAGAAAGCCGTTAACATGGAACCCTGGTGTATATAACTGTCTTTTCTGAATAATAAAAGATGTTGGGATAATGATTTCACCTACTGGATATTATAGTTGGTAGATTCTTAGATATATATGTTACATATACATACATATATTAGACATCACCACTTAGTGTTTACATGCAAATCTACATACAAGTACATACATACATACGTTAGAAGATGCAAATTAGATAGTCGCAAATTAGGGAGAATCAGCGAAAATTTGCCCCTGCCATTTTGCGTTTCTTAACTAATTAAATTGGAAAATAAGCGGGCGCTCCGAGAGGGCACAGGCAACCAGTGTGAATCTGCTGCGTGTGAAACTTCCCTTTGGCTCAACAACGTCAATCGTTGAACAAGCGTAAGGGTAAATGAAGAGCAACGCATAGCTGTCAATAGATACTATATATTTTTAAAGTCGAGAAGCGAAGCGTGCGACCGGTAATGGTCGGGGAGTGGTTGGCGCTGAAAGCACAGCACAAAGTTCATATTGAGTAAGTGCAAATTACTGTGGATATATAAATTTGCTGGCGGCATACGGTTGGCGGAATTTTTTGGCGAAAGCTAAATATAGCATATTGGTGAATAATTGTACTTGTGTGCAATACGTATAGACTTCACGCATACCAGTAGGAAATTGCGTGATTAAAATGTTATTTAAAAAAAGTATAAGATAACTACTATTTAATAGAAATACAAGATATTTATTTATTTGATAGTATAACAAGTGATCTTGAAGTTTTGAAGCCAGGACGTCGTTAAAGTTATGAAAAGTCGTTGCGTTTTCAAACGCAAAAAAGTGAAAGAAAAGATTTAGGCAGAAATAGCTAAACTTGCCTCATTCCAATGGACTTTTTTGCTTTTATCTACAGCAGCCAGTTTCAAGACCCAAAGCGCTATAAAAGTTGAACGTTTACCAGTTCTTTGACACTTTTCGAACCATTTTAAAGAAAATTACAGTTATTCACTTATCGAATTGTCCAAACTGTGCTTACTATTAGTTTTTATTAAGAAAATCTATCAAATTGTATACACTTTACTCTTATATTGGGTAGTCGAAAAAGTCTTTTCGTATTTTGTCAATAGATGTCGTGATGGAATAATGTCTCTAGTAGAAAAATTACAAAAAATTATCGTCCGAAATGGTATATATTTGTTTATAAAAAAAAATAACTTGAAGTTTTTCGACTACCCAATATTTTATAGAAGCATCTAAATTTTTCGAGAAAGTGTTACATCATTCTTAGGGGGATGTGATCTCGGCGCTAACATGTTGCAGTATACATCTTTAACCAATGGTATACGTATTTTTCGTATACGTGAGCGTGCCGACGTGTGCACTTAACACACATTTGTATGTTCATACCATTGTGGATATAACTCTATAATTATATGTATGCATTGGTGTGCAGAAAGTCACACGTTGCCAACAGTTTGTTGCTCACGTTCCGCACTTTGCCTTCCCAATTGTGCCAACAAGTACAAATTTACCCAAACGAACATCTACACGTGCATACATACATAAATATTATGTATGCATCTATGCAGTGTGTTGACAAATGAATCACATGCATCGCGGCAGCGGCAGCAACCAACGGCACCAGTCTCAAACTGGCTAACAGATCGGCGATCATTGCAGTACCAGTTTGTAGTGTATTGAATTTTTTCTTCGATTTTTACTTATTTTCTTTCGGTTTTCCTTATAGTAGTTTTTCATTTAATACTTTTCTTATTTTTTTGCAGCATCATCTGTTTTTGTTTCTTTTTTTGTATTTCTGTATATAATACATACACGTTCATATATTTGTTCGATAGTGTTTGTAAATGTGTCACAGCGTTACGTTCACTCACGTGCAAGCGCACACACACATATTAAAAATTTACATACATACATATATACATATGCTGGGGTATGTTATGTATACGTAAAGTCAAATAGGAGGCAAAGCCATCAGTGGCTTTGACGTCAAGCGAACGAGAGACGAGCCTCCAATCGACTACGGCAACTACAACAACAGCAAAAAATACACGGCAGCGCAACCATGACTGGCAAATAACACATATACACGTAGTACATTCACATAAATATACATGTGTAGCTATATATGTATATGGTGTACATGTGTATATAATTTCGATATAAAAGCGAATAAAAAATAACAGAAATTCAAATTAACCGCAAATGAAAAACTAAACCCACATGACCAGTTGCTATACGAGTACAATCACATGCACATATACACATACACAGTCGTTGTTTGCATACACACCTACATACATACATATTCGCGCATTAGATGAGGCCACATGATAAATAATTAAAAAGAATTATTTGTTATTACAAACATCCATTCACACATCCAACAATAAAAAATAAGTACTGCTGTACTCACATATAGTATATTCATAAGTTTTTATTATTATTCATACGTTTGTTTGTTGGCTTTTTTCTTAAATATTAATATTTTTGTTATTCATATTTTTCAATTTAAATAAATTTTGTTTTCTTATTTTAATTGTTTATTGAATTCAATTCTCTTGATTGCGATTCATCGTGGCGTTTGTGGCAAATTCCGTCAATTTCAATGAAATTTCAGCATTTGATCACATACACCACAAACGGCGCGATCGCCTCAGGCACACCCCTTTTTGCAGGCCCAACATTCGGAGCGTTCGCGGAGGCACGTTTACCTCAGCCGCACACTTTCCGTCTTCATACAAATGCATATTTGTTAGTTGTGCATTTTTATTGCGTTTTGATTCGCTTGCGCTGCATTGACTTAATTGTTTTTGAAGGTGTTGCTTAGAAGGATTTCTTTAGTCGAATATAATTCAACCTTTATTTTGCGCTTATGTGTGGACAAGGCCAGGGCGCGTTGGTACTACAATTAACTTCATATATATTTTTAAATTATAAATAGATTATAAACTTTATTAACCAGCGAATAAATAAGAAATAATATTGTTTGCATAACTATTTATTGTTCCTGTTCAACTGAAATTCATCAGTAAAGATAATACTTGCAATAGTTATAATATGACAGGTGCAACCTTGACAGGTGTGTCGCACGTTTTAAGGGTTTTTCACAAACAGTTAAATAAAATTTCACACATAAACTACGAAAATTAAATTGAACAACCGTAATCCCACATCAACGTTACACTTCACTTTATTTTAGGATTATTTATTCATTATAGTTAGTCATTATGTATGTATAATATACTTGTATAAACTGAAAATTTATTAAAACTATAAAAAAAGTTAATTTCTATTCCATAGAACAACTTGATTTTGATCGATAGTGCCAAATCTGAACAATACGTTCACAGATTGTGCTGTTGCCTTGGTCAATAATCAGTGCAAAATTTCGTAAAGATATCTTGTCGGATCAAACAGTTTTCAAAGACTTGATTTGGCTCGATTGGTTTATATGTCAACTACATACATATATTCTATAGTGATTTGATCTGAACAATTTGTTCGGAGCGTATATCGTTGCCTTGGAATTTATATAAAATATCTTGGACTTGGTTTTGACCGAACAGTTTTTTAGTGATTCCGATAAATGTGCAGCTTTTGGAGAGAGAAAAGGGTGTGTGCAAAATTTTACACCAATAGCTCAAAAACTAAGAGTCTAAATACAGACCGATATAGCTAAAACGACTCAACTCTTTACGCTGATTATTTATATATTGGTAGTCGAAAAAGTCTTTTCGTATTTTGTCAATAGATGACGTTGCAGTCGTATACCTCCAGTGCTACCAACCAAATTGTGTCATACCATATAGTGTTGGAAAGGTGAGACTTTAAGCTTCATTTAATAAAAAAAAACTATTCAAAAATGAGTGAAAATAATGAAGAAATTCGCTATATTTTGAAATTTTCGTATAAAAAAGGAAAACTGCCACGCAAGCCGCCAATGAAATTTGTGAAGTTTATGGAGACGATGCTGTATCAGTTGGAGTAGCATAACAATGGTTCGCTCGCTTCCGTTCTGGAGATTTCGATGTGAAAGATGCACTTCGCTCTGGTCGACCTATCGTTGAAAAAGTCCATGAAATTATGGAAAAGATTGATCAGGATCGTAACATAAGCAGCCATGGCATCGCTAATGAAGTTAACATTCATCTTCAAGCGGTTTTGAACCATTTAAAAAAAGCTGGCTAAAAAAGGAAGCTTGGCTTTGCGAAAAATTTAATGGACCGAATTAACATCTGCGATTCTTTGCTGAAACAAAATGAAATCGAACCATTTCTGAAGAGAATGGTGACAGGAGACGAAAAGTGGGTCAAATACAACAATAATGTGCGAAAAAGATTATGCTCCAAGTCTGGTCAAGCTCAACAAATCCTTGCAAAGCCAGGATTGACATCTCGAAAGGTTATGATGAGTGTTTGGTGGATTGGAAAGAAATCATTATGAGCTGCTCCAGCCTGATCGAACGATTGATTTGTCACAGTTTGATTAGGAATACCAGAAATGACTTTTTCGACTACCCAATATAATTTACTAGACATGTAACATAATTCTAACACCATTACGTTCCCATCTAATCACATGACACAGTCTGGTCCATACAAACTGTGTCCGTAAGTCGAATCAAAAACTCATCAGGTTATTATATCATATCAAATTTTATTATGACCATAAATATGTTAATATTTTATTATACATATGTATTAAGTAAATGTTCGTTACAAAACTCTAACGAAAGTTCCATCCAATCTGCACCAATTTGTTTAACTTCGTTAAACTCATTTGCTACATACTGTAGTCTTGTTCGCTTTCAGTCGTTTCGCGAGCAGAGCAATCATTTTTTGGTCAAGTCGTTGGCAGAATTGAAGGTCATCGCATCGAAAAATATTCCATTGAAACGTGTATAGCATCACGTGCTTGTTATTGCCATTAAATGTGTGTTGGTGTGACGCATACGAAGTCAACAGGTTTATAACCATGTGTAAGCGTTGTTAGTTTCTTCACAGTGGATAGGATGGTCGCAGAGTTTTTTTGGTACATTCGAACGTGAATTGCTTTCTTGCTTTCAATAAATATCGTTATACATACATATATAAAGATCTAAAACTTCTCTAATTTACGATATGTTAATCTTTTCATTTAATTGTATAATAAACAATTTATTCGGATATAATGGAAATTAAGGATAGTGAATGTATTTTAAAATTAAAATTGAAATGATTATAAATAATTTGTATAAAATGTCGCAAGATTAGTTAAATATTATTTATTTTCAATTATTAAATTTCTTCAAATATTATATTTCAAAATACTTCTACAGTTATACGCAATTATTTATGTTATTGCGTGTGTTTTATATGGTCACTGAACTAACCTCGAGTTACCCTGAACATCTTTTGCGCTGATCTCCATCCACAGCTATTTTTCTTATCGCCACGTGACTCAAATTATGATGCCAAATATTGTAGAAAGCCAGCGACCAACTGTTGATACATTTAATACTCATACTTAATACATATGTAAGTATCTACTTACGTATATACTTACGTATTTACTTACGACTTGATTACGCCACAAGCGAGTAATTTACTCATCTTTCCTGTGTGATTGCGCCCTTTTGTCTTTATTGACTTGTCGGCTGTTTAGTTTACGATACTTTGTGTTTTACTATTGTTGTGATATATGTAGTTAAGCCTGATAATTTTGCGACACAGGTCTACAGGCATTTTGAATAATTTCAACTTGTGCGGGATTTTTAGTTAGTTCTGTTTTTTTTCGTGAAAAGTATAGCAAGTAAAATAGATGTGTAAAGTACGGAGTATTATTTTACTAAAATGCAAAATATTCTTTATTTTGGTATAAGGTTTCCAGACGGAAACATCGAAGATCTTGTAAAATATACCTTGTATTAGGTAGTCGAAAAAGTCTTTTCGTATTTCTAATCAAACTTCAATTTATTTTTTTATATTTATACTAATAGATAAATAAACAAATATGTACCAACGTCTTTTTGCCATTTTTCCGCTAGAGACATTATTCCAAAATACGAAAAGACTTTTTCCAATAAATTGGTGAGCTGAGTCGATAAGACTCAGTTTTTGAGATATCGATCTGAAATTTTTGCACAAGTTCCTTTCTCCCCTAGAACCTGCTCATTTGTCGGAATCGCCGATATAAGACTGACATATAAATTTGCCATTTAAAATCAAGTTCTTGTATGGAAAACTTTTTATTTTTGTCATCTTCACATTTGGTCTAAATTATTGTCCAAGACAACGCTACAATCTTCGAACAAATTATTTAGATCCGACCACTAAAGCTTATAACTGACAAAAAAAAACCGATCAAAATCAAGATAAAGATTTTTTATAACCCTTAAAGTAATGCACCTCTGTAGATTCGATGCAGCGCTAATGTATTTTCCTATTTTTATTATTTTATTATAATTATTGAAATTATGTACCTTATAAAAATTAATAAAAAAACTCAATTATTATTATTAGAATATTTTCTTGTTATAAAAAAATTTCTTTGCATGTGAAAATCGAGATAAAAAAAAATTTTCTTTTAATAAATAATATTTATATGGTCTGAGGAATGGATAAATATGTATTGGCTGCAGTCGGTATAAATAAGTTTTGCCTCTAAAAGTTAAACTAGAAAAGCGATAAAGTAGAAAAGCAACAGAATTGAAATTTTCAGGATAAATGTTCGATATTGCGGTTAGCAATTAATTACTATAATAAAATTTAGAAAATGTCTGTCCATAAAATATTGTACGTGCTTGTTAAAGAGCAACTGAGGCCAATATCGTTGAAGCAAGTTGTAGGTTCGCAAAATTGTATCTGGTTGTTGCAGTTTGGTTTCAAGTCGGTTAATTTATGGTTCGCAAAAGCTTGTTTTCTTGACGGAGTAAAAAAAGTAAACCTTGTTATTCTGTGTAATAGGACTTTCCGCAAAAGCTGTAAAATTCACAGATGCACTCGCTACGCGGCTGACATGCCCGTCAACAATGTGTGATACAAGCACAGTTTCCACATGCACTTGCGTCTAGAATATATTTATATAAGTATGTATGTGCGTATGTCTGTATGGACTTATAGTTACATATTATGTAATCGCCAGCCAAGTGATTTAATATTTTAATGCAACTCTCCAAATTAGATTAGTGGAAAGCATACGTGCTTACGGTGATTATTTATATCATTAATACTAGAATTACTCTGTAGGTGTATACATAATATATTTGTAACAATTGCATAAATGTATAAGTATGTATGTCGGTTTGGTTGTGCAACGTCGTTTAGTCTTGTCTATTTGCACAAAGCAAACTATCACCGTTGAAATAATATGGAGTGACAAAGCAAAACAATTGCATTACTGCCATTTACAATAAATAAATCATACACAGAAGTATCAACAATAGTAAAATGATACAAGAAAACGCAAAACGGCTGGCAGCACAAAACTATTGACGGCGACAGTTATTTCCCATTGCACTAGTTAGTTAACAGCTGTTTAAAAAGCAACAGTGGAATTGCTAATGGACTAAGGCAATAAGTGGTTCGATTTGTAGTCCAGTCCACCTATCGAATCATTCAAACAGTCGTATATATGTATTTACATATGTATGTGTAAATATAGCGTGTGTTCCTCCACAAGTTGGTTGGCCTCCAAACGTTCACGGCCCACATGTACATATGTATGTAGGTTTTTGCACAGGCATGTTTGTATACATAAATATTCTCTGTGATAAGTAGCTTTCACCGGCGCAGAGCGTGGGTTGGTTGTTGTTGTTGTTGTAGTGGGCAGTGGAATGTTTTCCGGCTGCCCGCATTGACTTTGAAATTTTTACAACATAGTGTTCTAATCCGCCAAAGGCTTAGTTTTTATTAGTATATACAAACTTATACATATGTACGTAGATATATATGTATATATATAATTTTTTATGTTTGTAAGTACATATGTAATTGCGATAGTTCCCGTTGTATGTATTGTCATTTCTTCTGTTGTTTTTCTTTTTTTGCAAAAGAGCTTTTTGCCCAGTGTAATTGCTGATAAAAATTGTATACTCATATTGATATATTTATATATACACACATACACATGTATATATAGTTTCATTTATATAAATACACACCTTACACAAATACTTGGTATTCGCTTTGCTCGTACTATAATTTGCTCATTTCTGCGTTTGTGGAGCTCTACCGAATTTACTTGCACCTTTGCCCTGAAGGTGCTTTTGGTGCACTTTGGAAATCGCCGTTCAAATATTATGACTACTGCGCTAATTACATACTGTACTTCAATCTTCATAGATATATTTGTGTGTTTGTATTTAAAGGAAGGTATTTACCTACCTTTTTTATCAATAATGTTATAGCCATATTTTTCATTTTCTAATGGGTGTGTTCCTAACAGCATACATACATATGTACATATATAAAGGGTCTTCCATTAGTAGCATATCGCATTAATTACATTATTAACTAGCCTTATGCTGATTTCTTGCCTTTGTGAAAACTTCAAATACCTGAGCACTTGTTGGGATACTCGAAATTGGCAATGTTTTGTCTGGAGTACTTTATTATATAGCATAATACAGAATTAATAATGTGGTTTAAAGAAAAGATCAGCTAGAAAATTTAGCCATGATGGTTTAAAACTAATTAAATGTAAGAAATTATGAGATGAAATCTAAATGTATGTAACCATATACCGGTCTGTTCGATTCGCCGCTCTCTAATACTTTTTATTATTGTTTTCGTTCCCATTAATTAATTTTATCAATTAAAATAATGACAATAACTGTAATTAAGTATTATACTCCATATAATTATGTTCTATAAATAACATAACATGTTCATACATACATACATACATACATACATATATGTATACATATGTACGCATGTATCGTTATATAAGTTCAAAACCCCCTTCTTCCTTGTTGACAACATGTAATATGTGTATATGTATGTATGTATGTATATATTTTTCTAAAATTATTCGCATGGCGTCGCAAAAAAATGTTTGTCGTATAATAGCTAATTTCAAAAACTATTAGCGTTCAGTTACCTGCGTGCAAATGATTGACGTCGGTCTGGTGGTCGTAAATTGATCTGTGAAAATTATATTTTTAATTGCGTTAGATATTAATATGTAATCGAAACGTATTATTTGCACTTTTATATATAAATATGCATGAAGGCTTACATTAAACAAAAAAAGGCAATTTTTATTGATTAATACCTTACAGGAAACTGGAAGCGTTTATGCAATTTCAAAAAAAATTCAATATCCATCTCAGAACTCTTAAAAAATAATGATAAATATCCTTGTTTAATCTTTTGTATAGCACCTGAATCAATTTAATGGGCATGTCTTAGAATTCTACATTGATTTGTACATAAATCGCATATCCTCCTCCATTCCTTTATTCAATGGTTTTCATTATAAATTTTTTTAAATTAGAAATACGTACATACATACATACTTTCGAAGTTTTGAGTTTGCTCTTTGCCTAGTGAAAAAATTCTCATTAAGATGCCGTCCTGTCCGTATTGTTTTTTTATATTAAAAACTATTAGGAAAAAATGTTAAAATTTAATTTTGAATTGCTTCTAGATATCACATTCGGTACAGGCTAGATTATTCACTTTTATCTCACTAAAATTTTTCTCGTTGGGACTTTAGTTGTTATACAAATTCAGATCAATTTACGATACAAATAAACTGGGTGTGTTTGGGGGCAGGTTCCAAGACTCTCATCAATTGTGCAAGTCACCTGCCTTTAGCGAGTGTAGGCATTTCTGCAACTAATAATGATATAACTAGAAATGGAAGTTATTGGTATTTGCTAATCTTTCATTCAAAGTTTCTGTTGTGGTATGAGTGCAAGTCAACAGTGATTCACATAGAATAAATATGGATACATACATATGTATGTACACATACCGCACATTACTCAGCATTTTAGAAGGCAGAGTGCTACAACTTTGACCTCTAAACGTTCGCTGAAATACTACAGTGCAGCTAAAAAATGCGTCACAAACCTGCAATAAACTTAATACCGTCTATCAGTTTATAGGTGCTATTTTTAGTAATGAAATATACATTTTAGTACTAAGAATAGTATCACAATATGTAATACAATAAAATAACTGGAATCTTTAACAGCGTTAATTCAAAATTCCAATCTATAAATGATTGGTCACACGTTTTTCCATACATACTTTTCGAAATCTTATTCATCGCTTGGCTACGTGCGAAACGTGATCTTGCAGCAGTTTCCCGCTTCTACCATAGAGTCGTCTGTACCGTTCGATTGCTTTATACAAATTTATGTGCATATAAATGTTCGAACTGATATAAGTACATACATCCATAACTTGTTGTATCTCACCGGTTCCCACCATCAGCCGCACACTTTGCCATGGCGCATTGGTTTTTATAATGGATTTTGCTACTCCAACGCCGCAGGCCAGCGAGCGCTACCATCGCATTGCCAAATAGCTGAAATATTTGTTGGTGGAATATTCCAGAAGCGCTCTACATTAGGCATGCCGTGTATTCACACACCGACCAGCACTCGCACACTTGTGGTACATAATAAAAAAATAATAAAAGAACTATATACAATTTAAAAAAGTCATAAAACGGATATATAAAAATAAAAATGAAAATATGTGATATATGGTTTTAAAAAATACGTATTTAATGGAAAATTACCGCGTTGTAAAAATAGAAAACTCATTTGGGAATTTTCCATACCCAACAACCCACACATGTACCAACACAAGTGTTCGCCGCCAAGCAAATCAGTCTGCAAACCGAAATACATAAGTATGTGTATATCAGATATCCCCACACATGCACATACATAGTATATAAATGTACTTTATGTTTGCTTGTCTAGCAAACGAGACGGCCGATTGTACGGTGGATTGTATTCCATTTACCAAAAGACAAAGCTGTCAAGATTGACATGTTGACGGAATAGCGCAACAGCTGACGCGACTTAATGACTTTGCGACGGCTGCACAGACGTCTTCATGCGTACATACATGTTTGTGCCCACATATGTAGCTGTTTTACAGCATATGCACTTACCATTTCAGTTTACATAAATAATATTACACATACATACAAACATACATTCATATGTGTTGATTATATTGATTCACTTTGATTTGCCTTTGACAATATTAGTTTATTTTTAAACCAGTTTATGGTTACTCGTCTGCATAAATAGATTTATTAACGAGTTATTTTTAGATAAGGTGTGTTCACAGAGTCGGCGTTATCGGGGAAATAAAATAGAAAATAAAAGAAAATTTATTATAACAAAAAGGACTTAAATGTTTGTCATAAAATAACAAACTAAAATATTAAATATTAGAAAATATTAAATATTAGAAAATATTTTAATAAAGAAAATTGTTATTATTATGTATTTAAAATTAACATACATACATATGTAAAATTAGTAAATTCCATTATCTTTAAAATCTATAAAAAATAGCTTATTTTGTGATAAGGAAGCACAGAAATAAATATATTTTTAAAGCAATATCTTTATGACCAAAAATACGAACACTTTTCTAGATTACTGTGTAACCTAAATATGTAGGCAAAATCGAATATGATTCATTCGAATTTATATTGCAAATATACATACATATGTATGTTCATATGTACAATAAGCGCCTGCTGATAAGAAACCAATTTGATATGTAGATTTCAACGATTATAGGTCACGCGCAAAAGGAGAGTGTAAGAGGAGATTGGAATGTGTATACCCAATTAAGCTCGTAAAATCGTTGAAGAGAGATTAGAATACAACTAAAATTATATCTAATCAAGATAAGTATGGAATTAAAATATGTATGTATGTATATTAACAATAGCTCCTTCTATAGTGTGAATGGCAGACGAAATACCCGCAAAGCGACAAAACAAACTTGACTAATTTAGGCATTGATTAAATTTTTAGCCACTTGAAACAAAAAATAAAAACACCGTATTTAATGGACTCTTGAAAAACGTTAAAAAAAATATCTTGTCTATTAAATATTTAAACGACCGCAGCCAACTTCCTTCAAAATTCTTCATATCAGCTGGTAATTCCATAAATTATACTTACCCGCTAATTAATTTAAAAAAATAATTGTACATTTTATTATCAACTTTTTAATTAACGAACTGTTTTTCAAAGAATATCGCTCATTTGCTGCAAGACCGGCATAAGTCAAAAAAATCGATTCGCCAGAAAACGCGTTTAAAGTTTTCAACTTACTACAATCTTACACGGTGACTCCAACCTTACACCTCTTCTCAAGCGGAGCATATAAGAGGTATTCATATGAATTTTTCACTCAACATGAAGTATGATATAACGAACAATTCTGCAGCATTAACTCCAAAATCACGTTTTTTGAATTATGCCGGTCTTGCAGCAAATGAGCGATATGTATTTAGACAAAAATGTTGTCAGAAAGGTTAAATCTTTTCGCACTCATTAACTAAAATAATTCTAGTTATTTCCTTTTTTGGCATACTGTATTAGAACCACCCGCTACATATGATCATAAATATATACATACATACATTATTAGTATATAGCTACCCATAAATATTTATTTAGCCACACATAAAAGTACGAACAAAAGTTCATACTGTTTGCCAGACTCCGTTGGCGGCGGCACAACTACAAACACCAAGAAAACACCAACACATGTATGCACGCACAGAAAAATATGCCCACATTTATACAGAAAGCGATCAGTTCTTGAAATGTAAGGCACACCGCGCCGGCGGAATTGGAGGCCGCTTTGTAGACTGGTTGAGTTAGACAAGCCCCTCGTGTGTGACGTCACGTAAGCAATAAAAGTGTGCTCCCACACGCACACCAATGCAGAAATGTGCATTTGCCTCGGTATGAGTTTGTAGATTTGAATCGTTCGAGGAAATACCCACACATACAGACTTAAATTGTTATATACGAGTATCTATGTGATTGTGTGGCTAAGTATATTGGTGTTTTATTTACTGCAAAAAAGTTGTTTTATGTGAACTTTTTTTGCCGTCTAAAGTTGTTGCCTTGCACACAGCTAACTTTACACAGCCGCTTCGTCCGCCAAACCACTTTTTATGACCTACAAAGGTTCGTCGTGCAAAAATGAATGATGAAATTCACAGTGATTGTGTGGTAAATTATTTTTGACTTCTTCGCTTTTGTAAGTCTGCAGCATTAACGGCAGTAACAGCAGTGGCAGCAGTTCCGACAGGTTAATGGAATTTTTTCTCAATTGAAAAATGCGCAAGTCGTCTCTCTCATTGAATTTTGTTTATTTATTAGCGGAATATTTTGCCTTTCTAAAATGTGTTTTTACCAAAATTTGAAAAAAAAATGCAGTTGGCGAATAACTAACAAATGAATAGTGCGAATGTCTATGACGCATTGAGCTTTTGGCCGGAATATCTACCCACTAGTTTGTTATACACACACATGTGCATACACCTACTAGTTTACGTTTATTTTATATCAGTTTTTGGTATACTTTTTGCACGTTGAAATGCTAACTCAAGGTAGTGCTTAATATAGCACAATAATAAAACATAATTTCGTACTCATTTTGTCGTTTTTGTCGTTTTTGTATCGGCAAATATTCCTAGGCAAAAGGGTGTTTTGATAACACACACACATTTCTCGCAAAAAGTGCTGATAATATTGCTTATCGAAAACCCAACAAATATTTGTGGTGTGAGGTTCCAGTCAACGGCGTTTCCGTAATCAAAAAGCACGGAGAGAACTTAACGGTCGGAAGTGGCATTTTTAATTAAGAGAAATTATCGCTCTTTATTTTATTCGGAGCATTTATGTGCATGTGTCAAAATTTTTTCTTTTAAATAAAAGTACATATGAAATGTCATCAAATTTCAGTGAATCGAACATAAATTAATAAAAATTAGGAATACTTTTTGCAAAAAATATCTAATTATTATGTAAATTATAAATACAGCTTTGGTGGGTTTGTTTTTCCCGAGAACGGGAGGTCTTGATTGTAATCGGAAAAGGTGTACTATTGAGATTTAAGGTTAAAAGAGGCTCAAATCCTGTAGATCAGACTAAATATGTGAAAAGTCCTTAATTTTTGCGCAAAAGTGGAGAGTCATGGCTCAATTGCCATGGAAATTCAAATACATAACACGACTCGATTATGAATTTAAGGAGTGTAGGGGGATAATTCATGTAATTTTATTAAATAAATAAAAAATTTATTACACATTTACGTAATTTAATTTACATACCTCATAATCGGCCATTCATTTGAAAATTTTTGGATTCCCTTGATCCCTTAACCGATCTCTAAAATACTTCAAAAAATAATATTTTTCGGTGAGGTAGATTTTTCTGCTTAAAACTATGTTAAATCCGAAAACGAAAAAAAATTAAAACAATAGATTAATACAGTTAACGAACGGTAATGAACGGTAGTGATCATTTTCTATGCAAAAATTTACAGTTCCGAGTAGCAATAAAAAATCGACATTATCAACAAAAATCACATTTTATCGATAATTCTTCTTTTTCTTTGTTAGAACCTTATATGCGATGTTGAGGAGGCTTTTCCCACGGTAGTTGGCACAGGATATTGGGTTCCAATCGTCGAGAATGCTTTTGTCCGACCATATTACACATAGAAGCTGATGATGAAGCTGATCAGTTTCTCGCCGCCGTATTTAAACAGCTCTGCCGGCAATCCATCGGCCCCCGCCACTGTATTGTGCTTTAGACTACTCTACTGCTATTCGAACTACTTTATGGTCGGGCAATGGAACGACCGCTCCATCTTCATCGATTGGGAATTGGGTTCGCCATTTCCTGTTTTTAAGCTTGCACTGCCATTCAGCAGGTTGGAGAAGTGTTCCCTCCATAATTTCAGTATGCTCTGGGCATCAGTCACTAGATCACCTCTGGGGGTTCTACAAGCGTATGCTCGGTGTTGAAACCTTCTATTAGTCGTCCCATCTTTTCGTAGAATTTTCGAGCATTATTCCCCTTGGCCTTTTCAACTTCAATAATTACCTGGCAGTTATATCTAAGAATATCCTCTGATCCATACTGCCGTTTCGGAGAAATTTTCCTTATCAAATCGGAAAACATTGTTTCGTAATAAGCGCATTTAAACTTTTATGAACCGATTTCACTAAGTTAAAAATCTTTTAAATACGCTCATATCTCCGAAGATATTTGCTCGATTTGAAATCTTTTACCAAAACAATTTAAACCGACCTATCAGGGCAGCGCAGCTCCAGCAGATGTCAGCTTTCTTTTTTGTTATGGAAAACATTAAAAAGCATTTTCTTAAATTGCTTGTATCCAAATTTTTTCGTTAATTGTTGAAAAAACGAACATTCGCTTAATTAAGAAATTTAAAGATCACCGCACACGCCAGAGTTTTAATTGACAAAAAAATACTGCCAAATGTTGTTTGTACTTTGAGCGAGTCAATAAAAGCCATGCGATTTCTGACGCTTTTTTCTACTTGTTTCTAAACATTTCCCATTCTTTCCGCCTGTGTCCCAGAAAATTTCCATTGCTGTTTGGAGGCCACACCCCTTTAACTGTCTGTTGCGACTATTTCTTCCTTGAAAACAAGTTATTTTTTATTACCTATTTATTTTCTGTGAAGATTTTTTATTTGTTTGTATGGAATACATACATACTTATACATATATTTGTGCTTTAATTAATAACTGCTCGTTTCGTTGTGGTCACTGGCTGCTCTAATGGAACTTACATAACGAACAAACGAACATTTTCGACTGACGCAACACCATTGACTTTCAATGCCTTGTTTTGTGCATTTTTTGTCTGAGCTATTGCGTTTGCAAGAAATTGATTGACTTGATTGCTTTTAAATGGCAAACAGTAATGCGAATCATATGTATATGTGGGTTTTTATTTGATTTGGTCTATGCAGATACATATGTATGATACACATGTGTCTGTGAGCCTTAAAGTTCTATGCTCACAAACGCAATAGATAGTCCAAAGCAACCAGTAGAAATTAGTTTGAAGGCGATATGTTCTATATGTCACACAAACACTCAGCGCGACACCTCACACAGGGTCCCTCATACAACATATTCTTACTTGACGAAGTTACAAAATTTAAGTCGTAGTTTCCCAACCCAAATTCTAGAGTAAGTTCTAAAGTCAGCGTTATTAACATTATTAACAAATATACCGTATATCGGTATGTGTATTTGTTTAGTGTGCGGCACGCGGTGACGCACCTTGGGTCAATGTACGAATTTGCTGAGTAGGCATCGACTGATGACTCGATTTCATTATTTACATCGACTGTTTGTAAAACATCGACGATTTCAGCGGACCAGGGGGTATTCCAAGTTGAGTTCCCACAACTTCTTCATGGACTTGACGATTTGTTTTTGTAATTTTGGTGACTTATTGTTGAGTTTTGCAGAAATTTCGTCAAGACGTACGTGGTCTTAAGAACGTAGTTGTTAAAAATGACAATAAAATGTCTGTATTTCGACGTGTCATCTGGCATGTCCGTTATGCGAGTCGGTTGGCTCTAGTTTCACTGCCCGCGACCCAAGCGTAGTCGAGCCTAGCAAGCAGTTATGCAGTCAGTCACATGAAATTATATATTTACATTTAAATTTATATTAATTTTCATTTCTTGTTTTTATTCAATTATGTTGTTGTGATTTGGATTCTCATATTCATTTGTTAAAAAAATGTTGTAATTGCAATTCCGAATTCCCGGAATTTATGTTTAATTAAAACGTAAACAAAATACTTAATATGTTACTACAACGCACGAAACAACATTAAAAAAGAAAATAAGTTCTCAGGCATTCGATCCTTTGGAAGTCACTGAACTTATGAAACATTTTGCCTTAGCGGCATTTTACCGTTCAATGAATGGATACTCGCTACACGGTGTTGAGTTTGCCTTTAATTCTCGACTTTCAGGTTTTTCATTCATCGTTCTTTAATTTGTTTAGTTTATATTTAGTTTCTTGCTAAATATTTTCGTTGAAATTTTAAAAAAGTTATTTTTTTATACTTTCTTAACTTGTTGCTACAGTATATAATAGTTTTGTACACCTAAAACTAAGCGAGATGGTTGTAGGGTTGTATATACATACATACATACATACATATATAAATGATCACGATGACGGGACGAGTTGAAATCCGAATGACTGACTGTCTGTCTGTCCGTTCGTCCGACCGTCCGTGCAAGCTATAACCTGAGTAAAAATTGAGATATCTCGATGAAACTTAGTATGTGGGTTCCTTAGTACAAAAAAATTACGAGTTCGTAGATGGGCGTAATCGGACCACTGCCACGCCCACAAAACGCCAATAACCGAAATCTTATAAACTGCCATAACTCAGCACTAAATTAAGATATAAAACTGAAATTTGGCACAAGGATCGATGTAGCAAGCGGGACCTGTGGGTAGAAAATTTTGAAAAAGTGGGCGTGGTCCTGCTCTCTTATAGGTTTAAAGTACATATGTCATAAACCACTGAAGCTACAACAACCAAATTAGCTAAGCTCGAATAACTGCCAACAGTGTGAAAATGGACGAAATCGGAAGACAACCCCGTTCACTCCCCATATAACGGTACAGTTGAAAACTACCTACAGCGCAATAAACCAATAACTAAATACGCCAGAGACATTACTTTTTTCCCGCGAGGTGGTGTGTCATAGCTTTAATTGGACGATGGGCGTGGCACTGCCCACTTTTCGGTGAAATTACATATCTAGAGACCCGCCCGACCGATTTCAACCAAATTTGGTATGTGTAATTTTTATGTTACGGTCTGAAAATGGGTGAAATCGCACTACAGGCACGCCTACTTCCCATATAACATAATTTTAAATTCCATTTGAAACTCTCGCTTTACAGTTTACAAATCAAGAATTAATTATGTATGAGCGTGTTTTTCGTGAAATCCGAATCCTTGTTAGTTTCTCGTTGCCCGAACTCTTCTTTAGTTGTTTTATTTCAACTTGAACTTGAATTATGAAATATGCAAAATATCAGAAAATTTCACCATCCGATAAAGCTCTACTACATTTGAAGTGTTTAAAGCTGACTTTTATAGATATTTATTGCCAGATCCAAATTTCTTTTCTTAAAGCTTCTTTGAAAAATTATTGGGTCATAATTAAACAATTCGATATTTCTCTCTAGTTTTGAGTTTTTAGGATATTAACTCTTTAAGATTAAAATAATTTTTGAGAAACTTTAAAGGCTACATTAATCGCTCAATTAAACACCTTCAAGCCCTGACAAATCCAACTGAACCATCAATGTTACGTGCTCATTTGCCTGTAATTCCACATTCTGATAGAAATGCAAAAATATTTTATAATAAATTTACGATCCATATAGTATTCCATTAAGCATACATATATAGATAGGTATATGTGTAGATGAGCGGAAACGTGCTACAAACCACTTAATGGCGGGATTCTTCCATAAATATATACATATGTGCATATGTACATACTATATTATGTACTTTCCGTTTGTTTTTGAATTTTGCCAACTTAATCAAAGATTTGCTGTGCAAATAAATCGTCCGTTGCCTTGAAAGCCAAATGTTGTTTAACGTTGACCCCCACCCCGCTCGTGCTGACCGCATACATTTTTTTGTTTTATACTCGGTAATTTTTTTTTTTGAAAATTTTGCCAAATATTGTGTTATGGCTGGCAGCCCACACAGTCGCAGCTTCGCGAAATTCGCTTAAAATACACAACGTCAAAAGGAGGTGTGTACCCGAGAAGAACAATACCATCATCATCTGAGAATCATGTGATTTGAACACTTGCCAATTAAAACTATAGAAACAAAGTGGGCAGTGCTTGGCGGGCTTGCGTCATACTTAAAACGGAACGAAACAGAAAAAATGCCAAAAAACCAAAATGTCATTTTCTGCTGGGCACAGCATTATTGTGATAAAAACAATTTAAACAATTGGGCCGCAAAAAAAAGATGCGCCATTAATATATTGAACGGTACTTTTTTTGGCATCCCACCAAACAAAATGGAATTTCGCCTTAAAAAATTAATTTGCATATATGTGTGCATATATATATTCTATATTGAGTATGTATAAAAATATTTAACCGAAAATGCCATTCGAGCGTACAAACTTGATTCCGCAAATGAAATGTTAAAACAGTAATACTTAAAACAGTATATTCAAATTAGTTAAATTTTGTGTTTTTTCAATGATTGGCCGTTAGTTAATGCAATAAAATGTTCCTAACAGAAACGTGTTCACATTCTATTTTAAATTCAATCGATGCTTCATGTGTGCCTCCATTAAATACCAGTTAGAATGCAGTTCATTAAAAGGCATAATAATTTATTTTTGCATTTATATGTACGGAAGTTTTGTTGTTTAAATAAACCAGACCCCCAGGAGAAACCCTTTGAAATATTGGGTAGTCGAAAAAGTCTTTTCGTATTTCTAATCAAACTTCAACTTATTTTTTATATATATAACGAACAAAAAAAGTAACATTTTTTTCGACAATTTTTTGCCATTTTTCCGCTAGAGACATTATTCCATCAGTGTAAAACTTTCATCAGTGTAAATCGAAATTTCCAGAACCGAAGCGATCGAACCATTGTTATGCTACACGAACTGAGACAGCATCGTCTTCGTAAACTTCACAAATTTCATTGGTGGCTTGCGTGGCTTCTTCCCTTTTTTATATAAAAATTTCAAAACATAGCGAATTTCTTCGTTATTTTCACCTGACACAATGTGATTGATAGCACTGGAGATATTCTACTGCTACTAACAAAATACGAAAAGACTTTTTCGACTGCTATATAATGACGAGCTATGACGATTTATGGCAGCCAAGTTTATCTGTCTGCATATACGCGACTACTTCCTCGGGTTTGGAGATATCGAAATTTGGAAAGAAGCTGCCCATTTGACGGAACTGCCGATATCGAAGCACAGCATATACATAGCTGTCATTCAAACTTATCAATCAAATTGATATCCTTGTTTGGGAAACTTTTAGTTAACGAGATATCTCCGCAAAACTTGGCGACACTACAACAATCCGAACTCATTTTTAAGATCGGATCAATATAGCAAATAGCTGTCAATCTGACCGACCAAATCAAGTTATTGGATGTTGCAACCGAGTTAAAGTTGTTTCTTGTTTTTAATGAAATTGGCTTGAAACTAGCTGAAAACGAATTCTACAAAGCTTTACCCAAATAGAAAATTGTAAAAATTTCTTAGCAATGATGCAAAGTTGCTTATTCTTGGAAACAAACAACTGTAGTTTTTCTGAATCACGCAACCATGTGTCACCGGAAGCTGTTTTCTTAATTGCAAAACTTTACTGCCTGAAATTTTCCTATCATAAACATACTGTTTCCTCTCTGGTATAAATGCAAATCGCTCTTATGCTGTGTAGGGTATAATTTTTCCCGATTTATTAATTTTTAGATATATATAATCCTTTAACTTTGCTAAAAATATTTATTTCTAATTATATCTTAACGTTTATATATGTATGTATGTAGCTTTTGCCAATAGGTGTATGAGCCGAATGGGCCTATTTTTAATTGTCAAGTAATCACTATTTTAATGTTTATCTTGCTTGTTTAAAAACACCAAAAGCACTTGTTTACTTGAAGCGTAAAAATCAACATACATTTTTATTCATATACATACATACATACATATAAAGGCATGACTATGAGTATGTCTATAATCCTTTGGTGGATTACGCATGGCTAATAATATTTTTGTACAATAATAATTCGAATATTTTTTGTTTATTATTTTTTAGAGTCTATTTTGAAAATTATGTATGGAAATCAGCCAAAATACAATTTATTTCAAACACTTGTTAACATCAGTTACTTCCTCTTTGTGTGCTTTATACTACATAAAGATTGTGAATTTTAAAAAATTCCCAAAATGAGTTGTCCAATTCATTTTAACTCATTCATAATTCAATTAAATCCAATTTTTCATACACCTGTTTGAGCCTCGGTTGGTTTTTTTCGGTTTCAGCCCATTTTTGCATCGACATTCGCTAGATGATTGGACAGTTTTGGCGTCATATTCATAAACCCAAGTCTCGTCTCCGTAGATCCTCGGCTACGTCGATATCATCTCTTTAGTGATCCCTAATCCTTGTAGTCTTTGCAAAAGATTCAGTCAGGTCTTCTGGTCTCGCATTGACAGGCTTTATATCCACAAATTAACCAAAATTTTTTTAATCGATTAATAAGAGCTAAAATTCTCTGCTATCTCTGATGCCAACACGACGTTTATCAAGCTTTTTTTAACTTGTTTCTTTAACATTTTTGATGTTGTCGTCAATCACAGAAGTGGTTACACGATTCGTATGAGGGAAGTTTTCGATAACTTCACTACCTTCACCTTATCTTCGTGTTCAGATAGAGTTTGGAAAATATTTCTGCAACATTTTCAAGGATTTCATAGCCCTCTTTGGATTGGAAACACAATCTTTTGAGCAAACTCATTGCTCCATTTTTTCCATGATCAAATTCTCCAAACAAACTTTTCGCGTTGTAAACAGCTGTCAAATACACACTAATTGCCATATTTACATCAAACTTCACACGAACGTAAACAAAGGTTGTATAAATTTAGGAAAACAATTTCGGTTGGCGCCCGTAATTTGAGTGGACTAGTTCGGGTTGAATTTGTTCTGCTGGTAAAAATTCTTTAGCTAATTATATTAAACACGAAACTCCTTAATATTTCAACTGCGATGTCCACAGACCCTAACCTCCCGGTAAGATGTCACTTGCTTTACTAAAGCTTTTTATATTATGTATTCATTAAAGAATTTTCTTAAAAAATTCCTATTTTAAATATAGAATATGCATGATCAAAAATGTTTTACTAACATTTATATATATAAACATATATATAAATATACATACATATGTGTGCATATCTACTCTCTGGCATTTTAAAATTTTTTATTTTTTATATATGTATGTATGTATATCTAAGTATATACATATTTATCGTATTTTACAAAATGTCTTTATAAAACATACAGACTTTCCATTCAACACAACTAAATTCTGAAAAAATTCACATTTGCGTCATAGGTGACCCAAAATGTAGGCATGGCAGGAAGAACTTTTTCGCTTTCTAATTTTCTAGTTCTAACTATATTTATTGTTCTTGTTATTGGATAAACAGGCGCGAGAAAAGCGATGTTGTTTCAATTATTGCTACTGATGGCGTTCTCCAATGCCCAACAAACGCAGAAATGATGAAATCGATTGTGTTTGATAATAGACCACAGCGAAGGAAGTGGAGGAGTGAGCACATGAGTGCCATTGTTGTGTTAGTGTATGTTCATGTGCGTGCGCCAGTAAATTTACAGGAATTGCGAGCATGCAAATCATTACTAATTGAAGTTCAATGTCGTCAGTGGCGCATTTGTTACCTCCAGCAACCGCTTTGTTGAGGGCTTGCGAACACATGCGCGCTCACACGCACATACATACATACATATGTATAAATGCAGGTGGGTGGACCCACGGTTGGGATGGCACACAATGTGTCCCCTAATTTCCTCAAGTGTTTACATTTGTCGGTTGATATTGTATTGTGAGGCAATTAGAATGCAGCGCAAATATTATGTACTATATACATATGTACATATATAAAATAGTTTGTATGCACAGACATACATAGATACACGCTTAGTTGATTGTCAACTTTGTTAGTGTGTTGAACAGAAATTTTATTTTTATCTAAAATGTAAATTTGTAGAAATCGCAAATAAAACCTTTACATAAGTCATTTATCATCTTTGTATTTTCTCAACTTTGCTCATCTTTCTCGTCTGCTTTCTTCCAGATGCTTGTTTACGTTGTCAGGCGGAGAATAAACGTGAGGTACTTGGACGCCAGGACTGTGTAGTTGTTTGGGGAGAATGTAATCACTCATTCCATCATTGTTGCATGTCACTCTGGGTGAAACAAAATAACCGCTGTCCGCTCTGCCAACAAGAGTGGTCCATACAACGCATGGGCAAGTGAGCAACTATGCCAGAGCTAAATAGAGCATCAGCAGTTATAATGGAGCTGAAAATAGATTTTCTAAATTTTAAGAAAGCAACTGGTAATTGATCTTAATTAAGTGAGCTAATATTTTCTCAATAGATTTAAGTTTCAACATTTGTTTGGTATGTAAGTTTAGGAGAATGGTGAAAATGTATAAGAGAAAATCTGTAATAAATTGTATTTGAGAACAAAGAGTACTAAGCTGCGCAAAGGATATGAAAATAGAGCGAATATGAACATATGCCATATTGAGCGCATACAAAATCAACAACAAAGACAGAGTGTGCAAATATTCCTTAGAAGTTCTTTGGTTAAAGTAAACTTATCTGCATTTGCATTGTAAGGAAAGTCAGCGAAGTAAAAAATTTATGCCCCGGGTGAGGCTCGAACTCACGACCTTAAGATTATGAGACTTACGCGCTGCCTACTGCGCCACCGAGGCTGTATATAACAATGAACCGAAAGGCGCATATAAATTAAATGTTCCAGAACAAAAGTAAAAAAAAATCACTGCACTGATAGTCCACAAAACATAAACGAACTCTTGAAGCGATATTTAAGACAAATGTAATGGTTTACAGAAAAACAAGTTTATTTATAATATAAAATTCAGAATTGTCGCCTGTAACATTCGTGATTTGTATAGCAAAACCCCCCAAGGTATAAAATTTTTAATTTTCGCATTTTTTATATATGCAATTTGTAAATTTTGTCAATTTGGCATTATCGGCACCACTAATTAATTCCAACGTAGTTAGCAATTGCAGAAAGGCTTTAGGCTCACTGGCAAGTAAACCCCCCCTCTCCTTTATTTGGGTTCCCGGCTACAGGAACATTCTCGGCAATGGAAAGCTGACGAGTTGGCCAAACCAGGAGCATCTTTTCAGGCTTTTAGCAACTATAACGAGCACTGGCCGTTTGGTTAACACGCGCTAAAGATGGGTTTGACATTTGCCGCAGCTGCACGTGAAACGGAATAAAGAAACAGTCTTTCACTTTCTCTGTGAATGTCCAGCTCTGGGGCAAACCAGACACAATAGTTTCATCGAAGGCACAGAATGGTTTGAGCTCAAAGATGAAACGAGATAGAAAGTTTATAGAAGTCCGACGAAGGTGCATTTAAATGCCACATCCAGCATGCCTACTTAAAGTTTATACCGCATATCCATAAATTATAGTGCAGGAATGCCGCCATATCAAAGATTAACCAGGCATAAGTTGCCTACATTTTGGCGCAGTGAAAATAAACTCAGCTTTTGTAGGATAAGTGTGACGGATGGAATTTAAGCTTGTTAAAAGCATTAGTAGCCCAAAAACTGCTGTGAAGACTTTATTTGAACACTGTCTACTCCATTAGATGCGGGAAAAGGTATTGGATAATAAGATATGATTACAAGAGTATGTCCTTTGTAAAAATAATTACCAGAACATGTTCACCAGTTATGTACATATGTAGCTTGTAAGGTTAAGTATGTTATTAAGATTGATCACAAATATTTATTATTTAAGAATTTCTACTTTCGCTTCTTATTTAAATTCGATTGCTTTTGAATTGTTATATAACTTTTATATGTTTATAATTTCGTACTGGGGAAATAATAGCCTATTGATATACTCGGTGAATATGAATTATTTATTTTTAGAACAAAATCTCTTCATTATTTGAGATTTTCACGTTATTTACTCTGTAAACACACCCTACTTTGAAAAGTGCTGACGTGGAGCACTCTGTGGTGGCTTGTCAGCAGTTTCGTATTTGTCATTTTGCAAGCACCGACCACTTGTCCCTTTGGCGCAGAGGATAGCGCGTTGGACTTCTAATCCAAAGGTCGCGGGTTCGATCCCCGCAAGGGATGTCATTAGTAACTAATGGTGATTTTTTTGCAAACACACAGTAACCAACGGTTTATTTTAATAAAATTAACAGTTATATTTCTTAGCAACTTTTCGCCTTTAGAAGTGAGTTAGCAATTGATTGAATTTAAGTTAACGAAGTGATAAATGTGCCACAATATATTCTGTTCTAAAGGATTAACCTTCCTATATATCTGTGAGAGCACATGGGCGGCGCTCCTCCGTTCGTCCCTTTGGCGCAGAGGATAGCGCGTTGGACTTCTAATCCAAAGGTCGCGGGTTCGATCCCCGCAAGGGATGTCCTTGTGGACAAAGTTACAACTACCTGACCTTATCAGAGTATGTGTTTCTTCTTTTTTGCACTATCTGCAACTGCAATTTTCTCACCTACATTTATACGTACAATTGAAAACGATTTCCGTCATACCAGCTGGGGGCTTTGTAGTTATGAATTGAAATGAAATAGCCATATTTTTCTTATACAATTATGTTATTTTATATTGCGATTTCATAACATCCATAAACCATATAATATTTACTATTTTTTCTTACATAAGATATGAATCAGATTTAGATAAAAATATCATTTCAACGAAACAAAATACAAAAAATTTTAGAAGCAAATACGAGTATTTTATTCCTAAAGTAGCACAATCTTATAATAATTACTTTGGTTGCAAGGAGGGAGACAAGTTTCTTTCTAGAACATTCGAATTTAGCCGCAACTTCTCCACACGTGTTGGGTCAGCCAACTCTTCCTCCGCTAATCGTTCAGCTCGATTTTCAAGTATGGATTCTGTTGTAATAAAATATTTATCAGATATGTGAAATGGCATTAATTATTCTGGATACTCTTACTGTTATATGGCGTATATTTATCAGACAGTATACTTTCCAGGTTGTAACCAATGAATCCCACAACTCCAGCAATAGGAAGTGTTATGTAGACCGCATTTCGTCTTAATATTGCCATTAAAATAGGCCACATTATTAAAAATTATAACACAATTAATTTAAGAAATATCTTGTTGTTTACGTGATTATACAATATTTACTATTTATTTCAACTGGGCTAAACAAAAATCTTATTACCGGTGTGCATTTGACAAACATATGATTGTCAGATATGACATTTTACAAACGCGCATTTCCAATCAAACTGCACCACCCTGTGTCTAATTTGAATAGCGCGGATGAAAGTCCTTCGTAAATATATCAAATGCTGACGGTAAATAATGTTGGTCCAATTCAAAGTTTTGTCCAAAATTAAAATATTTAAGATGTGAAATTAAAATTTAAAAATATATAGTGTAAGAATGGTTTTGTGGGTAGATGTGTAGATATTACCAACACACTCCTAGACGATACCTAGTGCTAGGGAACAATCACAAGTGTTTACGATTTATGCAACCAGCCATGTTTTTGACAAAATATTTATTATTACAATTAAGGGGTAAGTTTATATAATAATTTAAACAATTATATTTTTGCTTATTACACAAAATTCCTTATCTTATATTATCGTATTTCTTAAAAGTGATCGAAGTAAATTTCTCTTTCGAATTTTCGACCGGCGCGTGTATGCGTATTTGTCGCAAGTGAGTGTCTCTACCATTCTGATGATTTGCCACAATAGCAATTTGTAACATATATATACGAACAGGGCGAGATTTACCATTTTCCACATGTATAGCAGTCCATCCTGAAATGAGGCTTTATTTACATCACCGAAATTGTTAGGTGTCAGTACTCACCTGTTGGTTCGAAAAGTTCTTGATTTTGCAACTCTTGTAAGTCGTTGAAATTGGAGCCAGTTCGCAGCGAAATACGTGATGGCGTGTAGCTTTCATCTAATTTGTAGTCCGCATACAAATAAACAGCACTAATACGTGTTTTCCTATGAAACTGTACATTGACAAGATGTGGAAGTTGCCCATCTGACTGCCAATAGGTGTCAATTATATTATCGCGCAGACGTTCAACGCCAAACCCTGTAAAAGATCCTACTCAGCGCTTGATCATAAGTTGTATTTATAATCGTATTCACCTGGTTTGCAGGATGATAAACTCCATACAGCTTGATTGCCGATTTCCCTGACGACTCCTGATCGTTCAAGTGGTAAAGGATCTTGATTGCTAACCTCTTCCTCGGCATTACCCTCCATTACTGTATTTTATGCAACTGCTTTTAGGTTGTATATTTATTTTTGAAACGTACAACAAATCATTTGTTTATTTGACTTGAACTTGAGGAGAAATGTCAAAAATAATTTGCCGGGCTTGGTCAGCTGTTTAGTATTTTGTGTAGTATATTGAACGAGTTGCCAGTGTTTTCTCAGGCAACGTGCATATAATTTTTTTAACATGATTTGTGCTATATATTTTCTATTTATAATATATTTAAGGTTTTACACTTTTATTTTTTTATTTATTTTTGTTTTATTTCGAGCTTGTATATAAATTTTGTATAATTATAAGTGATTTAACTATTACAAACTTTGTATAATCATAATTTGAAATGATATGGCATTTACTATTGTTCCGTTGACGTTTCACATTGGTGTTTTTGTTAGCAAATTGTCTAAAAGATAAAATTTATTTTATTTTTACCTGTGATGTGCAAAAATAAACATTGAGATTACAATGAGTCTGGAGCAGGGTGAGCATTTGTTGGCCTTGAAGGGTAAGTAAAAGAATAAACGTATAATATATTTACTTACTACCGTTTGCTTTAAGTGATGAGGCTGACAAGGCCTACCCTCATTGGTCCACAAGTGATTTCCTGCGAAAATCGAGATTTGCCACAACAAACATTTCGACGTCGTATGGTTGAGCACGAAAGTACCACAGTTGCGGGTGCGGAAACCTTAGCCGCAGGACAATTTATGCTACTGCCACAGTCGTTCGGTTCCATATATTTAGGTAACACAATTGATTTTTGAAGGCTATTATAAAACTACGTTTGTCAACAGGTGAAACATTCGCTAGTTACATTTGCGTCCACAATTGCACCACTTACTCTGTGGAGGGTGTTACGGTGAAAGCTGACCTACAGTCTAACACCACGCGTATTAATTTACCCATGAATGAAAAGCAAACGAGCACTACGCTATCACCTGAACAAACGCTTGACGATGTCATACGCTACGAAGTCAAAGAAATCGGCACACATATGTAAGTAAAAAATTTGCAATAGAGACCTGCAAGCCTCTTGACGTCTTAAAATTTTCAGTTTGGTGTGTGAGGTGAATTATACCACTCCTGCTGGATTTCCACAATCTTTTCGTAAATTCTTCAAATTTCAAGTACTCAAACCACTTGATGTGAAAACTAAGTTTTACAATGCTGAAATGGATGAGATCTATTTGGAAGCGCAGATACAAAATATTACCACCGGACCGTTTTGCCTAGAAAAGGTCGAGTTGGACAGTTCGGAACACTACACCGTCACACCGCTGAACACCTTATCGAATGGCGAGTCAGTGTTCTCTTCTAAGAATATGTTACAACCAAATAATAGCTGCCAGTTTTTATATTGCATAAAGGTATTATAAGTTCCATAAGCTGATTAATCATCATTATTATAAACAACTTCCCGTAGCCCAAAGCCGAAATTGCGAAAGACATAAAAGCTTTACGACAAGCAAACAATGTGGGCAAATTAGACATCGTCTGGCGTTCGAATCTTGGCGAAAAGGGGCGTTTGCAAACCAGTCAACTGCAACGTTTGGTATTTTATGCAAATATTTAAAGCATTAAATTTAGTTAATCACAACTTCCTACAGCCATTTGAATACAAAGATGTGCGACTGGAAGTAATTGATGCGCAGAATATTGTTAAAATAGGCGAACCTTTCACGTTTGTATGTCGCGTTACAAATACCGCGGAACGCATGATGGATTTGCTGGCGAAACTAGAAGCACCGCTTGAGTTTGGTTGCGATTATACGGGTGCAGCTGAATTCGGTATTGGTAAATTGGCGCCTGGCGAACAACGCGAATTTCCGCTTACAGTTTGTCCAGCGCGTCTAGGCCTAATCAAAATCAGTCCGTTACTATTAACTAATGTACTGCAGCAGGAGCAGTATATCATCGAAAAGGTGGTTGACGTATTTGTCGTCGACACAGACTATCACGAAGATGAAGCATTCCAGGTAAACAAATTCGTGCGTTACGATAACACCGCGTCGTCGCTAACGGAGGAGCGTACATTGCAATTGCAAGTTGTTTAAAGCTTCCTTACCGAACTTTGGACATTCAAGCGTGCGACACCCTCTTCAAAGTGTGGCAGGATTTATAGTTAAGTTATTGTCATTAGCCAATTACTGTAAAAGTATGTGTAATTTTTACCACAATATATGTATGTATGTATTTCGGTTTCAAATTAGACATTTTATTGTGTTTAAAATATTGTAGTTTTGTTTGTCAGTGATTATCTGTGGAATTTTATATTGCATTGCGTCGGTGCAATCAAAAGTTCAAAGCGTTCTTAAGCCTTGATGAAGTTTGTTGTACTTAATCGCTTATTATCGCCTGCGTAAATTAAGTAAATAATTCAGTACTTATCAGCAATATTTTCCATCAATCAAAGTTGCTTTGCATTAATTGAGAAATTTGCATTTTAAAATGCAATCCAAAAAGTGGCCGCTGCGCATGCGCACAATTTTTTTTCTTAATCCAGCGTGTATATACATACCATGTGTATGCACATTGCTGCAACTAACCATTTTTGGTGAGAAAATGTCAATATTTTTATTAATTGATTTAAGTTTTTTTATTTTTATTTTTTTATAATTGCAATGCAATTTGGCTCGTAAATCTTGTTGCGCTATGCGAATTTGTTCGAGCCGAAATTTACGATTTAGTAAATATTTCCAAGTCTACGCATTTTTAAATGTAACTGTCCGCCGCACACTTGCTGCATGTCATTGGCGGCGTTTAGTTGTTGTTGTTGCTTAGTTTGTGTCCTCGTTTGTTTGCAGGTGGCAGCTTGTGGACTACGGCGCATGCGGGTGCTGACTAGCTGGCGCGCCTGTTCCACACATACATACATACATGCTCATACATATTCATGTGCTTTTATGTACATGTGAGTGTGTGTGTGCGATTGTGTGTTCTTTTAATTTATGTACAAATGCGCCTGCGCGGAGATGTTTACAAGCTCGTGTGCACTTTTTTTTTACAAGTCGACACACTCTGCAACATGTATTTTTGTGCGGACACGTGTATGTGTAATCGCACATTTGAACGATGTAGTTTCTTATCGCACGCACAATAAATCCACGAATGTCATTAGCTCGCTGATTTTCCAAAGATATATTGCACAGTTAATACTAATACCTTTCTATCTAATTTTCGTGCGGTTACAGCAGCGACATGCCTGCGCCGCCTTCCGCGTCAATAGATTCTGCCTTTGGCACAATGGCCGCGTTCCTTACAAGTGAGCTTTTATTAAATATTCACGGGCGGAGGCGATCACTGTTGTGTTAGTAAGTCTTTCCTTGCAGATTTGCGCGCTGTAAGCAAATCCAAATAAAATATTAGTGAGTCGGGGTCGAATAATATGATCACAACCTAGATTTCGAACTTTTGATAAGCTTCAAGTGTCTTTTATAGATTCCTATTTGATCACAAAATCATTGCTGTGGCGATACTATCCCGCCACAAACTCTTTTTCAACATAACCTCTTAAATTTAGTGGGGTCGGGGAGAATCCATATATGAAGTTAACTGTCTGAAGCCTATTCTTTACTTGCCACAATAGTCGTTCATCGTAACCTGTGTCTTACGTTTGAAAGTCTGCATTCCTTCGCTCCGCATGATTGCAATCAGTGCAAAAATACAGAACTGCAACACGATCTTCAAGTCGCTAGCCGGGCAAGCCCAAATAAAGTGATCAACAACATATTAGGCAATCGGTCAGCCAGCCAATAACCTAGATGCGAAAGCATGAAGCTGAAAAGATACAGACACGCCAGGACATCGCACTCCAAACTATTATAGGACTTCTCCTAATGACTCCTTTTAAACCAGTTTATAGCGTGGCCCTCATGCTGTCGATTTAGGCACAAAATGCACTCCTCTTCAAGCAGAATTCCTAGATGACCTTGCATTTTCTCCTGGAATCAGAACACTGATTACCAGAACACAGCACTCTGAGCTACGTTAGGATGCCTCTTGATGTCTCCTATCGAACACGTGCATAGGGAGGTCCGTATACTCCTACTTAAAGAGAATAATGAACTACTCTCCTCTTAAGGAGCTTAATGCACTACTCTCCGAGCAATTCTTCTTAGGGTACTTTCGTAGAATTCATCCCTGCAGTCACCTGCTTGTAGGGGAACCGCATCCTAGAAGCATCAAGAGATCATTCTTCAACTACGTCGACGACATCAAACAATACACCGACCGGATTTCGGGCACAACAAACTTCAGACATGCACATTCACAGTGGAGACATTAATACCTTCACCGACTTCCTTTCAGTGAATGGCGTACTTGAAGTCAAACCACCATCCATTGCAGACGAAGAGTTCGAGTTGTTACTAGAAACGGGATTGACCCTTATGCAGCGTCATTCTAGATACTGTAGTAGGTTAAACTTCTACTTATCCAGAATAGACCCCGACGTATCTAATATACATATGTCCAGCATGCATTGACCCCGCTTGAAACTTTTCCCCTCTTTGCATGCCCTGCTAACACTACTCATTTGACATCCTTCTCCCTTTGGTCCAACAGGTCCCTGTCGAAACAGTACGTTTCTTGGATGACGTCGACGACAACTTATCTAATCCTTACCATCCTAACGGGGTTAGGTACCCGTTACAATAACAACAACATGACTCTGCAGGGAATGACTTCCTTGGAGTCAAAATACCACCCATCGCAGACCGTGAGCTCGAGTTGCAATGTAAAATCAGAGTAAGCTCAGCGCAATTTCATTCTGACATATTCAATAAATGACCTGCGAGCAAAGAGGCCACACATTACCCACATTTTTATATGCCCTGCTAAACTCATTCACTTAAAACCCCTCTCGCTTTGGTCGTTTCCCCCCGAAACAGGCCGTTTTCTGGACCTAACGTTAAGTGATTTCCATGACAGTTGATTTTGACTTTCCTCCAAACAGAACTTGGGTACTCGCTACAACAACAAAAACAAACAGAACACCAGGAACTGACTAAAGCTTCGAGATTGGGTAATAGTTATGTCCGACAAACATTGGTATGAAACATGCTAATTTGCTGTAAACGACTCTACTCAGCGAGACTGCACTCTGTGCTCTGATCCGGCAGAAAAGTGCGTCTTCTGGAGGTCCTTGTGGCGGTGATAATTTTCTCTTACGACTACCCAGTGAGTGACCTTTTGCACGTTGGAAATAAGATAGAATACGAAGAAGTCGTACGATCTTATTCTAGAGTAATTTTGATGGTGCCGGATTGACAGTCTTTGGCCGAATAAAAATCCGGATCCGTTCCGGTTACTTAGACCCGTATGTCGTGGGAAGGGATCTTGTCTTGGGTCGACTGGTTGTCATGGTGGAAGAGCACTGTGTTCTTTCCCAATGCGGGCCGTTATCTGTAACTCTGCGTCAAATTGGTCCAATAATCCGGCACAATTGAGTTCTGTGACCATTTTGCGATTTTCCCACTATTCGATGTATTTCACATCCATTACCTTTTCGTCCGACGGGACAGTCTTCGGGGGGAGTCCGTCGCTGAAGTTTGCTGCTTCTACTGTTCATTGATCTCTGGTGTGTAGCCATGTATCCATGTTTTGTCAGCGTATGATCCTTTGTTTCAGTGCACCGATCCACTAATCCAAATTTTGTCGGTCTCCATAGAAAGCAAATAGTTACCGTATACATGATCCAAGCACATTTTATTGCCCGATTTCCTTTACAGAATTAAAAATCGCATCACAGTCCCAAATGGCTCTATTTTACACGATACAAAATTTTCATCGTGATAGTGGCACCATTCCGCAGTGAGGCAAAGTACTTATCGGACCGCTCCCATATTCTAGTATTTTCGCATATTGAACTTATGTATAACAAGAACTACCATTAACATATTTTGAAGCTGACTTCTCGCTTCTTACTTCTCCGCAAAGTCCGTTTCTGGTGGTTTATAGGTAAGCACTCACACTCGCAAGTAGCCATGAAATCATTTGGTAGGCGATATTTCGGGTGATATCGGGAATGTGCGTGGCTCAATTATAACTGAGCGCATCTGAAAACAGTAAAAGCGCAGAGATTAAAGCCACTTCAATTACTTTGTAGGCATCTCGAAGGTGCATTTTCCTCTTATCCATCGATCAAGGGAAGTCATTTTCGGCAGAAATGATAAATTTTAATTTTCCTTGCGCACCGTTAAAATCTTTATGACTCCTTCGAATGTGCGCCGATGAAAACTCATCATCATCATCACTCGTTGCACGTCGACGCAATCACGTGCACATTTTCTCTTAATAATGCCGCAACGCTGGACATTTTTCCATTTTGATTGAGTATCAATTTTTAATGACCGCCGCAATTCCGCGATGCTAGCCAGGAGTAGCGAAAAAAACTTTTTGTTTTGTGGCAAATGCTTTTTAATGAACCATTCAATGCGCTTTGCTGCCGCGATAAAGCAATTGTGACCATAAAGCCGGAAATATAAAATGCGCCAAAGATTATGCCAGTTTTTTATAACTGCATTGGCAGCAATCAGCAAAAGCAACCGCGACAGCGACGGCTGTTGCTGTGGCGGCGGTGTCAACTAATGCGCCAGACCACTAAAGAGTCCAGCATTGTGCGCAATTGCGTGCGCTTTCAAATGTTGAATGCTGGGACGAGCGCGCCGCAGCTTACGCAGGGTGGTAAAATGGATTGACTGACGCAAGCCTGATGCGCTGACTTTTGCGAAATATGTGCGCCGTTGATTGGCTTGACTGCGGCAACAGATTGCTTGCGGATATATGTGCGGCGGCTGGGACAGTTGGAGCTTCGGTTAGTTGGCTGTTTGTTGGTATGATGCTTCAGCATCTCAGCGTTGGCATAGGTGCATCGCGGCAGTCGCTCTTCAATCCGCGCACGCAAGCGCGCGCGCTCACTTGGGAATAAATTAACGCTGGAAATATAAAAGTAGCACAGCGCCTCCCTTTTTATATTCACTTATTTGCTTTCGCTTCATTTTTATTGCAGCGCTTAATGCGCTTCAACGCAACGACCACAAACGCACGCTGTTTGTGTTGTCAATTGAATTTGAGTGTTATACATTTGCGTCAACGCGCATGCCGCGCTTCTCCCTTCAATGCTCAACTAGAATGCGTCCTGCTTTTAGTGATGTATTTGCGCGCGGAATTTAGTCAGCATCTGAATTGCGGGTAATGCAAAAATTCCATAACATCAACGCGTCAGCAGTGGCTTTTAGCTTGGCAATTGTGAACGCGCCTCGCCTCGCCTCGCCGCGCCGCGTCGGTATTTGAGTATTTATCGCTACTGCGCTTAGTTAATCCGCCGCGCTGCAGCCCGCTCACCGCTTCTACGCCGCGACTGACACATTAAAAGCTGTCGCTGCTGTGGCCGCTCTGGCTTCCCTTTCTCGTTCGTCGCGTTCGTTGACATGCTTGACCATTGTCGTTCGTTGTCGCCTTACAGCGCGCACAGTCTTACTGCTGTGACACTTTGACAACTTAATTCTATCGTTACACTAAGCAATCGAACTGCGCCGCGCATTTCCTTTGGCAGCACCAGCGGCATGAGCAGACGTCATTTACGACATTTACGCACAATTGCAAAGACGACGCATCTGTATATGAGAACAACAACATCGCGTCATCAGCTCGATAGCGGCAAAGCTTTTGTATGAAACCCTCATCAAGTAGATAATTAAGTGGTTTTCCATCAGTTCCTGTTATGTCCCTTACTCTCTGCACTTACTGCCGCCGCCGCCGCTCTGATTCTCCGCTTACCGCTTCCTGTCCTCGTTATTTAATCACTTCGGCTAAGTGTAGGGAATTTATAGCGGCAAATATGCTTTGTCAGATGAATGAGTGCGCTCATTTAATCGCCAGTAAATGAGCAATAAACCGAGTGAAACACTTTGAAACCTTAAAGCTCATTAATTGATACATCCCGGTTTTGCAGAGACAGGTATGCTCGTAACTTTAGTTTTTGCTCGAAAAGATTTGACATTAGTTTTTACTGTCGCTAGATCGTTAGAAGTAATAACTCTTTAATTAACGTCGTCCCTCGAACGCGCTTTCACATTGCTCACTTTATGAGTTGTAAAATTGTCGAAGATTTGGATGACACTGTGGTTGTGATTTTGTAGTTCGAATTATTTTCAAAATCATCTCTGACCATCATCCAGCAGTCATACGATAGAAGGAAAGCGCCTCAGCTATTTTTCTTCTCAGACCGAATTTATGTTGATGAAGTATATGGTTCCGAGTCTATTTTTCTTTGATAAGACAAGAGACTTATACTTTTGAATATGAGTCTCAGTTCGCAACAGCCTAAGTACTCCACTAGTTAGTCGAATTATGAATAGATCTTTAGTTACTGGAGGGCGAGCAAAACCCTATAAAGCTAGGGATCAAGCGGAGTCAAGCGAGTGGCCTGCAAGTCAAAGCAAACTTAGTATCTGGAGCTTGAAATGATTGGATTTCGGTAATATTTAGTTAAGAGTTGAGACGCTTTTGAATTTTTTTTGTGCATGCGGTTTTATCCATTTTGCAACTCAACCACACGGAGATCAAGTAAAAGCTGTGTACTAGGTTAAGGTTTGGTTAAAAGTTCGATCCAAAACTGATCCTACTTGGACAACTGAGGACGTCGGTTCATTGTGATATCTAACACTCCTAAGTATTTAACAATATCAATTTCCGTTATTTCATCAGGTTCGCCAAAAATATGATGACATGTTTCAATCTCTTCTTGCAAAAGCTGGGCAATGGAAGAGAAACTGTCTAGTTGGATCCAACTCACCTTCGTTCGCGTAGCTTTGACAGTTAGCGTCTGACAAGATTTTTAGCCTTACTCCCTTCAAGCCTATTGGACAATGTCCATTAAAAACATTTCCGATTGCGGCAAGATGAGACTTTCAAAGAGCAAGTAGTTCAGTGGATCTCCTGGATCTTGTACACAAACACACGATCCATTTTTTAACCAGAACTCTAAACCAGATCCGGGATCTTAAAACTATCTTGACGGTGAGCTTCTTCCAGAAAACTCCCCCTCCATACCTACTTCTAAGCTTCGTCCATGAAAACCCTCGGTCCGCCAGCGACTTCGCTCTGAGCAGAATCTGCATCATAGGCTCCAAGTTTTCACGGATGAAGTCGAAGAAGGTGAGAAAATCAGAATGTCTTTGCTTGTAGGCTTTCATGTACCCAGCTTCCTTGAATCTTGCTGAATCTTATAACACAATTCTTATCATACTATCTTTGTAGTAAAAATTTCTACAACTGAGGGTTTTTTTAGTTAGTTATCGCATAAACTTTTAGAGAGATGAGCCTAATTGTTATCCAAATTACTCTATTTTTACACTAAACAGTTTTTCCATTAAATTTGTTTAGTATTGTTGTAGTAGTTGGTGAGATTTATACCTGCACGCACAGACGGACAAATAGGTGGATAGAAAGACTTCCGTAAATCAATTCGTCTCGTCGTTCTGACTATTTTGAAATATATAATTCTACATCAATCTTTTTCTTCTTTTTTATTGACGAAGACAACGCTTACGCGGTTATAACCGAGTTTGAAAAAGCGTGCCAGTCGCTCTTCCTTTTCGCTGTTTTAAGTCAATTGGAGATTCCAAGTGTAGCCAGGTTCTTCTCCATCTGGTCTTTCTAACAGAATGGAGGTTTTCCTCTTCCTCTGCTTTCCCCGGCGGATACTTTGTCGAATACTCTCAGATTTGGAATCTTTTCAACCATTCGGACGATTCGATGAACTATGTCGTCGTATATATCGTACAGCCCATCGTTACGTCGACTGCGGTATTCGCCGTTGTCAATGCGTAAAGGACTAAACATCTTCCGCAGAATGCGGATGTGATCATTGTTCGTCGAGAGAGGACTTTTCTTACTCAGTAGAAGTAGCACCTGCTGGCAATAGTTATTCTGCGTTGGATTTCAAGTCAGACGTTGTTAATGCTGGTTCCAAGGTAGACGAAATTATCTACGACTTCGAAGTTATGACTATCAACAGTGACGTGGGAGCCAACTCGCGAGTGCGCCGTGCGGGAGATATTTCGTTTTGCCTTCGTTGACTTCCAGACCTAATTGCTTCGCTTACTTATCTAGGTATTATTTTCTCCAGCAATATATTGAAGAAGTGGCATGATAGTGAGTCGCCTTGCCTGAAACCTCGTTTGGTGTCGAATGTCTCGGAGAGGTCCTTCCCGATCCTGACGAAGCTTTTCGTATTGCTTAACGTCAGTTTCCATATCCGTATTAGTTTTGCGGGGAAATTGGCGAAGAGGTGGTGTGTCGATCCTCTTTTCACGGATCTGGCACATGGTGAATATCTGCTCAGGTGTTGATTTTCCAGGTCTAAAGCCAGACTGATAAGGTCCAATCGGTTTGTTCACGGTGGGATTTAATTTTTCACACAATACGCTCGATAGAACCTTATATGCGATGTTAAAGCGGCTTATTCCACGATAGTTGGCGCAGATTGTGTGGTCTCCCTTTTTGTAGATTGGGCAGAGCACACCTAAGTTCCAATCGTCGGTCATGCTTTCGTCCGACCATATTCTACAAAGAAACCGATGCATGCTCCTTATCAGTTATTCGCCGCCTTATTCTATATCAATCTTTACATAAAAATCGACTTGGCCAATATATTAAACAGCCCAAATTAATTTATTCAATTAAATTTTTTTATTCAAATCGACATTCGTAGCAAGTGACGTCAGTATCAAGTATCGCTTGAGTGGTGCGCCCAAAAACTTAGCAACTGCGCCCACAGAGACCAGCTTAGACTTACGCTGTTCACCATTTTTGTCAATAATTTGGTTACAGTAAACATACAAACACAGTTAGCTGAGCGCCATACTGGGCTGGGCCGCGCGCTGTTAAAAGAGTTCTTCAAGTCGCAAGTGGAACTGGAGCAAAGTTAAAGAATTGAAAATTATTATTTCGGTTTGCGCGCAAGCGGTGGAGCGTTGGAATGCGGCGACAACGCGGAGACAGCTGAAGACAATGCTTTTCGCAGTTATTGCAGCGCGCCAGACGCGGAGCTATTATTATAAGCATTTTTTGGCTTTTTATCACAGCGCTCACAATTACTATTGCTGCTGTTGTTGTTGTTGTTCGCTGTTGCCTGTCAATGCGGCAGTGGTCGCATTGGAATGACATAATTGCCTCCCAGTGCTGCACCGCAATGGCTCCTGCCGCGACGGCGGCGGCGGTGGCGGCAGGTTGAGAGCAAAGTTTGTCCGCGCGATTTGTTGTTGCAAACATTTTTCCTAAATTGACATAATGACAGATGTACGAATACTGCTGGTGTGTGTGTGTGTGTGCCGCAGCGCAAAGAACAAATGCTATAGCAACAATAAGAACAACTCAGAAGTATAATGAGAACAATGCTTAATAAACGGTAACAAAAGCATTGCTGCTGGAAATCAGACAAGCCACCGAAAGACAGCAACACTGGCGGTGCTGCTGCTGTTTGTTGTTGCTGTTATTCCGTGAGTTGCAATTGCTTGTTAAGTGAATTGCATAAGAATGTAACCACCACGCCGCCACTGCACTCACCGCGCTGATCTCTACCGCTCCACCGGTAGCGGCGCTGGCGGGAGTGGAGGCGGAGGCTCACAATCAATGCCACTGCGACCGTCACATGCTCTACTTTGTTTCACTCGAAATTTAAATATTCACTACAATTCGTTTGTAATGCGATTCGTCGTTGGCAATTGAATTGTAAATTCAGTTGTCGTCGTTCTCGTTGCCTCACGTCTGTCGTGCCAACGCGCTGCCCCGGCACTCACTTGGTCGCGCGTTTTGAATTGGTGGAAAATCTGTGCTGCCACCGCTGCCGCCGCCGGTGACTTTATTCTGAAGCGCGCGCTTACAAGGCCTCATTAGCGTAATGCGGTTGCGACTCTGGCGGTCAGCATGTCCAAGTGTCCGCATATTTCCGGTAGCGCATCCACCAGCGCGCCTGCAGGCTCACGCTTGTCCACCCGCCCGTTGCAGCGGCTTGTAGCGCGGAGCAGCGCAATTGTCATGTCATATGCACTGCTCCTGCTGTCTGGCGCTTTCTAATGATCTCAGGCAGTCGGACAATGGGACAGCAGCAGTCGGCTAGTCGGCAAGTTGTCGGCGCGCAGTGAGTGAGCGTGCGTGCACAATCATTGTGCCGTGAAGGCAATTGCCAATCGATGCCCGGTTGGCCCAAGTACGCGGTGGGTGTTGCAGTGAGCTACCCAAACGTGGCTGATTTGACTTTGGAGTCGCTTCTATTATTATAATCGGTTGATGAATTAAGCATAAGTCTGGTAGTGGGATACTTCAAATTAGAGATTTCTTTACATAAATTATGCCGTTAATTGAGTTCGGTAATCTTTTTTATACTTGTAACTTGTAAAGGCATGAAGTATTGAACAGTTCTACACCACAAAATATTTCTCTTCAATCCGATCCATGAGCTTTTACCTAACCAATTTCTGTGTGGTCGATGAATATCTCTTTATTAATCGATACTTTCAGTCGCTCTCTCAATCATTATTTCCATAAATACGTCTCTATACTAATATTTACTCTCTATAAGGTCCTTAGTATAGTTGGACCAGATATCTTACCAGCGGAAGTTTAGGGATTCTGTTTTATCCTGCTTTATCGGTACTTATTCCCTCTGTCTTAGCTATTGAGGCAGTTTCAGTCTTGCATTTTTCCTGTTACCTCAATAGCCAAGCGAATTTTCCTTATTTGGAGCAAGTGGTTTATATTCAAAATGTTTTAAGAAGCGAGCACTTCTTGTTAAGGTATTCAGCTATTTGTTCTTCCAAAAGCGTTTTTAACCTTTCCGATACTCCTATTTGTACCACATGATCAAATTTGACCCGGATTAGTCCATTTCAAAACCGTGATTAAAATCGATAAAAAGTGCTTGAAGATCGTCGTGTTGGCATCAGAGCAATAGTAGAGGATACCAACATCTCGTATGGATCGACTCAACAACCGGTTTTGAGTATGAAGAAGGTACAAAAGTAGACCGATAGGAACAGCAAACAACGCCATATTTTTTCACGCTTTTTTGACATCTATCTTTAGTAACCAATAACGAGTCGAAATTATTGAAATTTTCTACCGAAATTCGGAGTCTCTGGCCTCAACTTCAAGAGCGTTACGTCCAATTTATGATCGTCATAATCGTCCTGTCTCATCAACAAATGAGCGTCCAGTGAAAAAATTTAAATCCACAGGCACAGTACAAAACGTTCCCGTGCCAGTGAGACAAAGAAGTGTCTATAGTGTCGTGAATATTGCTGCCGCTGGCGTGTCAATTGAGGAAGATCTAAATCAGTCTCTCACGTCGTTCTCAAGCGTTGGGCATCTCTGGCACGTCGTTGTAGCGAATTTTGTGAAAAAATCTTAGCCAACATCCCTACAAGATCAAATTGATGCAAGAGCTGAAGCCGCTTGACCGCCAGAATTATTGAATGTTTGTGAATTGGGCTGAGCAACAACTTGAAGATAACCCGAATTTTCATCGAAAAATCATTTTCAGCGATGAGGCCCATTTCTGGTTGAATGGCTTCGTCAATAAGAAAAAGCTTTATTGGTCAGGCAGCAATTCACACGTACTCCATGAGTCATCACTGCATCCCGAAAAAGTTGCGGTTTTATGCGGTCTATGGGGCGGCGGCGTCATTGGATCGTATTTCCTCCGTGATAATCAAGACCGGCTCGTTGCTGTGACTGGGCATTGCTACCGTTCAATGATAACAGAATATTTTTGGTCCCAATTAGATTAAATGGACTTGAACAATATGTGGTTCCAACAGGACGACGCCACAAGTTACACAGCGAATATCACAATCGTTTTACTGAAAACCAAGTTTGGTGAACGAAATAGCCCAGTCAATTGGTCACCTCGGTCGTGCGATTTGACGCCGCTAGACTATTTCCTGTGGGGCTACATCAAGTCTATGGTCTAAGCCAGTAAGCTAGCGACGATTGATGAACTTCGTTCGAATATTGAGTATGAAATTGCAGCAGTATCGGCCGATTTGTGCTTGAAGACCGTCGAACCGTTGGGTTCGGTGTGTAGACTTCTGCAAACGTGCCTGTGGTGGTCACGCAAAAGAAATCGAGTTCCATACATAATGACATCGAATGTATGTACTTTCACAGGAATAAAGAATTTCTCTTTTGTAGGGCTCTTATTGAAACATCCGTTAAATACAAACTTCTGTCTTATCATTGCCAACGCCTATTAAAAAATCTTCTTTGCATTGTTATTATCGATTGCACATATAATATCTTAGACATTTAGAATTTATATCCTAGCAGAAAAAACAAGAATTTTGTTTTTGCAAAACAAATCATTAAATCTGCTACCGTTATGTAATTTTCCGTTTTTACAGCGATGCAGAACTGAGATAATAGTTCTGCATCGCTGTACAAAGATCACCCATGTCACTTTGCATTTCTTGATGACTACAATGTATCCATCTCCTTATTGTCATCATCGTTTTTGTGGTAAGAGGAGTCTTTGCTCAATGCAGTTGACGCCGTTGAACGCTGCAGTTGCCAAGCGCTAATTACAATGATTAATTGGCCGTCATTATAATTCTATTTAAGGGCAGCGAGCATTTCGCGGATACTCCGCAAGTATGCCTCTGGTGAATGTGTTCACTGCGCTGATGAATGGCACTGAGTTTTGCCTTCGAAGGCGCAACCAATATTTACTTGCTTTGCTTTGTTGAATAATTATGGGTTCAATGGCGTTGCACAAATGGACTGTTGTCAACATTTGTTAGCAGTAAATGGTCGCAAGAGGAACTTAAAAGAGTGAGCGTACTTTCTGCGAATAGCAAAATTTTACTCGTCTTCAAATAGCCGCAAACTGAAATTTTGTATTTCATTTCAATATTGATGTTATACTCACGTTCGGCCAAACTGAAACGTTTTTTGTTTTTAGAAAAGAGAATTAAAATTCCATTAAAGAAAAACTGCAGTTTCGAAGAAAATAAAAGCTTTGAAGTTCAACCCTTGCCTATACTTGATTGTGATCTTTTTTGTAGAGATACCAAGGTATCAGATACCAATCGCCAGCCAATTGGGAATGGCCAGAAATTATTCTTTTACATATGGCCCAAGCAGCTCACGGCTTCCGGTCTTAGACCAAGTATCAAAGTATCCACATCAAAACGAAGTAAATCCAGCCTCTATGATGAATCTGATCGACTTCGTCGCTTCCCGAAGTTTGGTTTTCTGTAGAACTAGATTCCAACATAGGAAATTTGGTCAAACTACCTGGCTGTCTCCGGATCGAAAAGCCACCAACCAGATCGATCATGTTGTGATAGCCGGAAGACACGTCTTCAGTGTTTTATACGTACGTACGCCCCGAGGTCCTAAAATTGACTCGAGCCAAGAGACGCACCCGCCTCTGTGTAGCAAAAATCGCACGTCAACAATCACAAGGACGGTTCGACGTCGAAAAACTGCAATCACAACAGACAGCTGAACGATTTTCTGCTCGAGAGCATTCATCGGCAACTCGTTATAAGGAAACTGTGAGACGGCATCTCATGTTCCTTACCTACAGCTGCAAACGAACCATTGGTTTTCGGAAATTTTGAAAGAACAGGATGTACAATAAGGAATGCCATGCCACGAAGATGACATTTCAAGATTTACACAGATGCCGACCAGAAATACAACACGGTCGCTCAAGTTCTGGTAGTTGACGCTTGCAAATCTCACATGAAAAAGCGAACTTCCATCTTTGTTCGTTCCCAAAGACCTAAAGACCTACTTAGTTTAATAAAAGTCAGATAATCTAATAAGAAGGACTTCCAATCTCTCTCAATCCGTTCCTAAAGGCTTCAAGAAGATTTCTGTGAACGAAGTGTTATAACAGTTTGATAATTTGTAAGAAGAGCTTTCATCCATGTAACTTTCATTATTCCAAAAGACCTAAAATATACTTAGTGTGAACGGAGCCTTATAAAAGTCTCAGAATTCGTTAAGAAGAACTTCCACTCTTATATTCCTTCCACCCTCTCTCAGTTCCTTCCTAAATATCTTAAACAGATTTAGTATGACAGAGCCTTAGAAAAATTTAGATGAATCCAGACCTTATATAAAAAGATTGCGTGACGTGATTGCAAGTTCTACTTGTTAAAGTATGCACAAGAGAGGCCCGAAAAATCTAAGCAATACAATTTACTGTAAACAGGGTAAATTTGAGCCAATAAATCACGTCGGAAGTAAAATAGAAGATCTTTGAGTTCTCTTGCTTTCAAGCGGAACCTCTCGTTGAGAATAAAAAGTCGGATCTAAAGTATGATCGTTTTTCAAAAGTTTATGAGGAAAACTCTTCGTTGAAACTCTACAGCTAAAATTTAGTTATTACATTTTTAAGTCCTTCGAGAAAAATTTAATTCTTCGAAAGCAAACATTTTTTTTATTATGCATAACTTTTTTTATAGTTTCAAATTAGAATCTTTGTGTATCAATCCTTCACAAAAAAATTATTTAAATTCTCTGCACACCTCTACTTCCAAAAGTCGCCCTCCATCTAAGCGCATGTAAATGACTGAAAATTAGGTGCCTAATCTCCGAAAGCTATTGCGGACTCTTCTTCTTCTATTTGCCACTCACACATTCTTAGCGTATCTATTTGTTTTGCACACGTTAATCAACAAACAGCAAATTTAGAATTTTCCCCGTTGTGTTGTTCCGCCGAACATTAAACCCAAGATTCGTCGCGTCTTCACTCTGGTGATCGGTTGCGCCATGCCATTTGCACATAACATCACCCATAAAATACACCAATCCCAGCTTGTTGGTCTTCACCTGTGCGCCGCCGCTCTTTCGCCCCGCTGGCACATAACGCCGATGCGCGTTGTTGGCTAATTGCATTTTCAATTACCTCGCTGAAGTGCTGTCATTTATGTAAGTATGACGCGTTCACTCATCCTCAGCGCCTCCATCAAGCAGCCTCACTGACCCCTCAACTCATTGCAGAACACTCCTGAGTGCGCGCTGCACACCGCTGGCCGTGCGTCGATTTGTTGCTGCTGCTGCTGTTGTTGTTGTTGTTGTTGTTGGCGTGCACAATTAAGGCAGTGATAAATGGCGTTGGTCATCACAGTGAAATTCATCAAGATTGCGAATTGCGCATTGCGTCGCGTTGCTGCATCATCGTTTCGTTGCGCCGTATTTGGCAACATACGCTGTGCGCAGTGCGCCGCATCCAGCGGACAATGGTGTGGTGTGGTGCGCATCTGCGCGCGCGCATTCAATAATTTGCGCCTGGTCGCCTGTGCGCATGAATGTATTCGTTTGGGTCGTTTAGTGCCGCTTTGGACATCCACAATGCGGAAGCATGAACCCCGCGGTTCGGCGTATAATATTTTTTGTTGTTATTTAAGCTATTGTCACTATATATTGCGTTGTTGTTGTTTACTTTGGGTCTTATCGGCGAAATTTTTCGTAGATTTTTTGTTGTCTGCATCATTGTTGCACACATTAACCTCTTCAAATGGCGCGATTTGACTGCAGCAAATCAATGTTCGTTAGGCAAGTTGTTGGCCCTTAGGCGCTCGTGTGTTGCATGCGATAGGCAAATTTTCGCAAGAGTTGCTGGTTATCGCGCTTGAATGTTGAATATTAGTTGTTGGCGAAAAGTTCCATTAGAAATAAGATTTCTTCTCGATTGGGACTACAAAACATTAAGAATTTGAGTTGGTCCTTGAAAGTATAACTCTTGTTCCAACTTTCACTGATTTATAGAAGTTCCCAGAGGGATACTGAAGCTTTTCAGTTTGTAGGATTAATATTTTTAATACGACATAATGATCGGGCCGATTTTCACTAAAAAAATGCAGACAAGCAGTGAAAATTACTAAAAAAAATGTATAGGAAAATATTTTTTTTAGAGTTCAACTATAAAGACTTAAAATTATTAATCTGATTACTAAATGGGTTTTTGGGACTTTTGTTTCAGTCTTTCTGTATAATTATTCTATACTTTTTAGAAAGACTTCATCCCAAAATGGCTGTCGCTTGTCTGCTTACATAACCCTCGAGGGAGGCAAGAAAGAAAAAAACTCGCTAGAGGAGAGGGGTAGTGAGTTGTTTTGGATCAAAGCTTGTGGGGAGGGAAGACGAAAGAGTATACTGTCGGGAACTTTACATCCGCTTTAATCTTAGGCTTCCTTACCACTGTAGCGTCTTCCAAGCAGAGGCCGTAAAAGCTCTGGAGCGCAGTCTTCTTCAGAGGGGCTACTATTCACTGTGCGCTCAAGACTTGTTAAAGTATTTCTAGACTCATTATCTCTAGCTTTGAGTTGTTTTATGATTAGCTTGGTTTGGGTACCTGGTTACAACGATATTGCAGGGCATTGTAAGTTTACTAAGTCTGAGCAAGTATCAATAACTGCCGAATGGGCTGTGGGGGCTCGGACCAGCTCAGCAAGCGTTGGCTCACTACCAGCAGCTATGCAGTCGCAAGGTCCTCTTTCTTTGATTGTAGGAATTCACTAGGTTGAATATCTTACCGGTTACCAGCCGCAAAAGTTCTATGCAAGAAGACGACAAAGAATCAACTCAACATTTCTTCCTCAAATGCGCCGCTTTTGTCAGATCAATGCAGAAGCACCTCGGTTCTCATACTTTTCGACACCCAGGTGAAATATCGAAAATAGAAATAAATTAGCTAAGCTGATTTGTGATAGGTTCATGTCATTTTTGCAGTTAGCTGAGAGCTAACTACAAGAGATTTTTATTTTGACTTAACAAAGGATTGTACTTAACAGCCTAAGTGTGATCCCCCGCCATCTTGAAGTATCAGCCATCTTACCTAACCTAACATAACAAGAAGAAGAAGACCCATCTACAAGTGCAGTACATGTTCCCAACCGCTTATTACCTTCTAATCTGGATCACCTCATTTAAGAACGGACATACAGAAACAGGGTGGGAAGCGGCATGATAGACGAAAGACTTCTTTCAGCGGTGACCGTTGGGTCAATAGAATCAGATACAAATAGTTCTTCTTCTACTTTATTGGCGTAAGTAGTTCTTCTTTATAAAGTGGTTACAGCTGAGTTTACAATAGCTGTCTCTTAATTAGCTGAATTATGTCGTATATCTCATATAGCTCATCGCTCCATCGACTGCTTGTAGAGTTTGGCTTTTGTTCGTCGAGAGAGGACTCTTCTTCTCAATTGCCTACTCAATCCGAAGTAGCACCTATTGGAAAGAGTTATTCTACGTTGGATTTCGTGGCTGATGTTGTTGTTAATGCTAGACGAAATTATCTACGACTTCGTAGGTATGACTGTCAACAGTGAGGGAGCAGCCAAGTCGCGAGTGCGACGACTATTTGTTTGATTACAGGAGATATTTCGTTTTGCCCTCGTTCACTACCAGACTCATTTGCAAAGTATAGAAAAATGGACAGAAAACGAGTAGGAAGCATAAGTCTTATGTAGGTCCAAGTACAAATCTATAACTGATTAATTAGTTACCGTGAGCTTGGTATGACTCAGATGAGTCTCAATTGGATAACGGAAGCAGATTTGCCAATTAAAAAGAATTGTCCTGATTCACGTGGAGTTGCAACAAAATGCATTGCAACGTCCATAGTTTCAGAGTAGAAATGATTTATTTATTTCTTAGGTTATGTTCGCTTAGCTTCGTTCATTGAGAATAGTTGAGCTGCGTGATTTCTTCGGCAAAGGACACGAACAGCAATTGTACTACAATGAACAACAGCGAAATCGAACAATGCAAATGCAAAAGCTCAGCAAAGACACGCTCATAGACAAACGAAAATTCCGCGCACAGCTACAAGACACATTGAGGTGCGCAGTCCAAAAATGATATTAATTGAACGGTGGCACGCAATTCGCAAGTGTCCATTTTGATTAATTGCCGCGCAACGAAATAATACACGAAAGTTATTGCGTACAATTGCCAGCGACTCTGCGCCGCGGCGGCGCAGCCTTTTTCCTCACAAAACTTTTCGTAGGAAAGTCAATCACACACAGCAACACACACGCGCGCACACAGGGATTGCTTGCAGCATGCCGAGTTGCAACAGCGTGCAAGTGATGTTGCGTTGGTTGTACTTACATGAAATTGTGTTGTTGCCGTTGTTATTCATGTCGCTGCAACTGTGTTGGCCGCGACCGATTGCGCGCATTGTGCGAAAGAAATTACTACAATAAAAACGACAAGGGGCAGATAATCAAAAAAATTGAACAACAATAAAATGAACTGTGCATGAAAAACGGCGCTTGTAAGCGGCTACTGCATACGACACGCCGCAACTTTGTTTGCTCTACTCGCCTTTTCGCAACTGCCCCACAGCGTGCTAGCCTCGCACTGCACGCAGACGCATAGCGCATCCTTAACGCACTCAACATGCAACGCGCGCGCGCGCTGTGGATTATGCAATTGCCTTGGGTTTTGGTATTTCCATTTCGTGCCCGAATTATCGGCGGCAACATCCATGCGCTGCAACGGTAGCTGACCGCCTGACTGCCACTTGCGCGACACCGACGATCAATTGGACTCCGGCTGGGGTGGCCCGCTGCGTGGCCATGTACCCATAACCAGATTGACATGGTCGATAGTGGTTGCGCGGTCGGACGGACGGCCGCTTGTTTGGCTGGTGATACCGTGCGTAGTTGCATATTTGCAAGCGCAGTTGCTGTACCTACAAGTTCCCTGCTGCGCGTTCGAACAAATTGCTACAATTTCGATATGCCAAACTGCTTGCTGCCGCAATCAAATGCACCGAACGCTTGAAGTGCGGAAATTGGAGCGAAAGACGCCAAGGAAAAGCCACTGACAGACACATGTGCTGAAGCTGCGTGGCTTTAGCGCTTTGGTTGTGCGACTCCTGCTATACTTATATGTATATAGACGCATCGTTGTAGTTGAAACCTACGCCACATTCGATTTAAACACGCAATTTTAACCAAATAACCACGATAAAGTGCAACAGTTGTTAAGTCTACTCAAATGAAGAAACTCATTTCGAATTACAAGAAATGTCAAGGAAATAACACCAGGTCCAGATATAGTTTGTGCCAAGATTTATACCGGAAATAATACTGCGGCACGTCCTTCGTTTCTGGTCAAAAAACTGGCAATTGCTTTTCTTCTATGAAACAAACTACTTTCAATAACAATTAGTCTTATAATTAATCAAATGAATATCTTAATTGTATGTGCTTATTCCGTATAACAATAAAATTAATTTATATAAAGTCTTTGGGAATAGAGCAAATTTTTAAATCTTTCGCTAATATATTCTTAAACATCTGCGGACGTCTGCCTTTAGGTTTTTGAAAACATAATATTTTTTCATTTGACAATCAGGAGAGGTAGGAATCGAAGGTTTGTGAGCTCAAATACTACTTGAAGACTTTTTTAATCTCAAAAGCGCTTTGGATGCAATGACTATAAGCAATCCATTCTTAATGTTCAAGAGGAGCACTGTAGAGGAATGCTGGCTATTACCGAGTAAATCTATATGTTATTCTTGTGCTTTGCTTTGCTACAACTTTTTGTTTGTTTGATTGACAACGTGAAAAGTTTTTCTAGCGATTTTACCACCCAGAAAATTGAACAACGAATTTACTTGGAAATTTGTGTGTTTCAATGGAATCACGGCTACGAAATCGTCGAAAATGTTGCAGAAATATTTTGCCCAGTCTACTTTATCACGATAGCAAGTATTTAAGTCTTAAAAACATTCAGTGAAGGTCAAGAATACGCCGAAAATGTGTTTCAAGCGATAGACGACTCTTTTAATGACGATAACATTGAAAAAATTAAAACCTCAGTGCTTGAAGGTCTTCGTTTTGGCATCAGAGGGGTAGTAGAAGATCTCAATTATCTCTTAATCTTATACAAATAGATCGACTCAAAACATTTTGGTTAAAGTTTTGCTTATGAGGTGTGTCAATGCTAGACTCGTACCAAAAGATCTGAAGCTTTGAAAAATGATGTTGAGTAGAGGGTGCAGAAGAGACGCTTGACAACAATTCCTAGATTCATCAAAATCTTCATTACTGGTGAGAAGATTTCGGTAATGAATCAGTTGAAACATCCCCAGCCTACCCTAGTAAAACTAATATTGGGCAAAATTCGTTTTTTTTATTAATGTAATAGTCACCGTTGGCCGCAGCTAAGTATCATGATGGTCATTCCTTTTTCAACGTAGTCAATAAAACTTATGCCATGGGCATCCATCAACCCGGATGACTGCCGATTGGACTTCGGATTTACGCTTGAACATCTCCGAACACCGATCGGTATCATCAAATCGTCGTTGTTTTTGGTCAAAAGTGAGCTCGTGCGGAACCCACTTCGCATAGAGCTTTCTAATACCCAAATATTCGTCAATGATATGATGTAAAAGTTCAGTTGATATTTTTAGAGTGCATACTATCTCGAAAATTTTCACTTTACGGTCATCCAAAATTATTTTGTGGACCCTTTTGATATTTTCATTGGTAACAACCTCTTTTAGGCGCTCAGTGCCTTCACGGTCTTCGGTGCTAATTTCACCATGTTTAAACTTAGCATACCAAACCTTTTTGGTTGATTTTCCGGGGCTCTGTCTGAAAACTCGTCATCAAACCAAGTTTTTGCCGAAAAAAACTACCTCAAAGTCGGTCGGTCTTTGTTTACCGTAATGTACTATAGTTCACGTGAATTCGTTTCACAGGCTCAACTGGTTAGTAAGACAATTTATAGACTTTCGCGTCGTGTCATTCTAGTATGATTGTGACGGACATCCCTTGGCCACCGTATTCGCTGGATTTTACACCCTGTAACTCTTTTCCATTTTCGAAACTGAAAGATCCGCTTTGCGGAAAGTCATGACTGGAGCCATTAATTCGCTGAAGCCGTCCGAGGCTTTTAATACGTATAAGAGTTTGGAAAATTGGATTTAGGTTATCATGTTTTTATTCTATTGTAAAGGGTGGTCAATTTCGCAGTTACCTACTTTTTAAAGAAAAAACACAGAAACTTCAAATTGAATGTGGCATGTTTATTATCATTCTAAACAACATTTTTTGGCATTTATTTATTGAAGATTATCAATTTCAAATGTCGGCTGCGGCTACGTTTGAGATGGTCAATCCTTTGATGAGTTTTCGATGACCCGTTCGAACATTTCTTCTGGTAACAAGGCTTGAATAGAAGCGCGATTGTTCGCAGAGGCTTTAGACTTTACATATCCCCACAGGAAAAAGTCTAGTGTTGTATTATCACATGACCTTGGTGGCCAACCAACTGCACACCAAAAGGTACAAATCAATAAATCCAATGATTGATGCGAAGTATAAGAAGTGACGCCGAGATCACGAGCTTCAATTTCAGCTCTTGAATCTATTCAAGTTGTTCTTCGTTCCAAATGCGGCAATTTTGCTTGCTTACATACTTATTGGGCTAGAAATAAGCCGCATCGTTGAAAAAATTTGGCTCGAAAACCTTGGATCTTCTTGAAACTTTTCGAGAGCCCATAGAACAAACTTGGAAAGGTCGAGCGACTTCAATAGCTATATTTTGTAAGCTTTCAATTTAAAATCTCGATGTCAGTCCGAGTTGCTGCAAACGGCGCCGAATCGACTCTCCACGGCTTTCGGCTACAGCTGCTATATTTTCTTTACTGCGTGCTGGAGGTGGTCTATTCGGTCGAATGTTATCCAATAATGAAAGCGGGTCTCAAGATGGGTGATGGTGTTGGCTCAAGAACTTATTCAGAAGACAATAATAAACTTTTGTATGAAAATATGAGAACATGTTTATTAAATAAAGTATTTACTTCACGCGAAAGCTCACCAACCAAAATTCTTCAATATCGAAACATTAATTTCATATATTTTCTCCGTTTAGCAATGTTATCTTGAGATAGGCGATGAGCAGAAAGCATACTATACTGACCGTCTAATTTCTGCTAAGAAATACTTGAAATTCCGCATTTTGTTGAACTCATGGACTTATGTGAGAGTCGTTAAGCTAATTGGTCCCTAATGGCAATATTATAGGTAAGCGAAGGCTACACGATTTGTGTGATATACTCAACACTTATTTGATATTTGGCATATTTGAACTAAACTGTATTTGTTTTTTTCAAATAAAGACGATTCCTTAATCATAGAAAATTCACCAGGTCATCCCAAGGAGCATCCTTAGCAAAAGTACGAAAAAGTTGATAAATTGTTAGCATATATGTACACTTATAAGTATAATTACTTTTAAAAAGTTTTGTTAAATAAGCGTTCAACAAATCGGCGTTAATGAAACTACGCAAATAGTCTGAAAACAGCAGCACATCCATTGCTCAACGCCGATTGGCAGTTGTCAGACCCAAGCGCTTGAAAAAGTGCGAGCAAATGAAAAGGTGTGCTATACATAATAAAAAATAAATAATCAAATCGACTGATGCGTGAGCAAAAAGTGCACTTCAAGTGCACAAAAACAAACATTTCGCTTGAGAAAAAATGCCATTTCAATTTGCAGCGTTTTTACACAAATACTATATACATAGATAGTTTTGCACGAGCAATTAAATTCCGTCGCAGCTGTCATCCAATGTGTGCCGTGGCGGGACCAGCGCCGCCTACCCACGTCACCCTTACCGCCGAACTTATTGACTAATCGCTTGCGGCAGCACGACGACAACAGCGCATAGCCCCAGCCAGCCCCAGCCAAGCGCACCAACGGCATGCCGGGACTGTCGTGTAAGCTCACGTATGTACATTTGTATGTATGTGGTGTTATTCACGAACACTTCTCCAATGGCCATTTTTAATGTAGCGGTATGGCTGACTGGTCACTTGACTGTGTGGCTGCTTGGCGTTGGGTGGCGCCCGTCACTGGTGCTAATGTGACACTAAATTCCCGCCATTAGATGCGTCGCCGCCGCCACTCCGCTGGAATGGCATAAATATGAGATTTGCAGGTGATAAAATAAAATGGAATTACTTGGAAATATGAATCGTGCAAGTACTTATTATTTTGCAGCAACTCTTGTGATTTAGTAAGCACTAAGTGGTGTGGCCGAGTAGGTGTGGTGAGCTTTAGGGTGGGTCTCGAGCATAATTCATATACACAATATTTATTTTAATCAGTGTGGCTTCGGGGTTAATGCGGACACCAATCGATTTCTCATTTGCAATTATGGTTTGATATTTCCTATTTACATATTCCTTTATACATATCTACATATGTATATGTGTGTGTAGACATATGCGCGATAAAAGATATGTTTCTTTGTAACTACGGAGTGTAGTTTACAGTTACATCATTTTAAGGAAAAAAAATGTTTTGAAGACATACAATTGGATAATATTTCAGTACAATCAACTACCTCAAGTTGCCGTTAATCCTTTTTTCAATAAAATTCAGTTCTTCAAGGCGAATAAGTCGTTTGTAAAATCGAGCCAGAACCATTACGAAGATTTCTATATAATGGGCATAAATTTAATAATAATAATAATGGTCAAAATTCAGTACTTGTTGTAATCTTTCAGAGAATGGATCAAAAGCGCATGAGTACCGTTCGATAAGTATTTAAGCTATAAAAAATCGGTTGATCCTAATACCTGAATCTCACTTGGACAACTGTGAATGTTGAGCTTATGTGTTATCCAAAAACACAGTATCGCCAAATCCTCATATATCTTCGACTCGCTTTCAGCTTACCACATATTTATTAAGACGGTTATTATCAATACTTCGCTGTGTTCGCTGAAGTTGTGTCTACTGTGTCTCCACCCGTAAAACGGCACACAATAGAGGAAAAAGTGGCAAGGCTCGGCTCTCTCCAATCAGCTTTGGCAAAGATCGTCCTATGAAAGCTGGTAGCTTCACAGTGGTTTGGTAGAGATCCCTATGGAAGATTCCACCCCTTACCCTCCCTCTTAACTTCGATACATCTGTGAAAAAAACACTGCCTCTCTTCTCCAACGTCTTGGCTCCTTCCACAAATCCGCCAGGAGGAGGTTCCGGGATGCAGTGATCTATATTTTCGGGGATGCAATCTGCTTACAATGAGATGTTTACTGCCTTACTTCCTCGCGTACCTTTAATCGGCATTGTGCCTATGCGAGGTAGAGAACTTTTGTCACGTGTTCCTTAAAGAAAACCATCATCAGAGCATCTAGGCGTGGGCATTCCTAAACCAATGTGCGATGTGCACATTGAAACCATTTTGATGAAGTTAAAGGAGAAGATAATTTCAGCTTCAAGATCAAGAATCTAAGCACCGTTCTCTTCTAATTCTTTCTATTATTCGCGAACACGGTTCTTTATTCCATCACAGACAGGCATTTAGTCAGATTCGTCTGAAATTTCAAGCCTCAGACGAGAATGTAGTATATAATATGATAATTATGTGGCGAGGATCAGTATTTATCGGAACCTCGTATAATCATCAGCCCTGTTAATTTTTTATTCTTACTAACTTTAGTATCATATTTTTATTCTCTGAACAAGGTATATTTAGTTTGACCTGAAGTTCTTAACACTAAGAAGAAAGTGTCGCTGAACCTTCTTTCTTCTTCTTCCTTTTCGATTTTTGGAGCCAATTCGAGATTCCAAGTGCAGCTATTTCCTTCTCCACCCTGTCATTCCAGCGAAGTGGAGCTCCTTCTCTTCCCCAGCTTCCCCCGGCAGGTACTGCCTCGAATATTTTCAGAGCTGAAGTGTTTTCGTCCATTCAGGCGCCTTGACTTAGCTCGAGCATTCCAGCTGAGTTGATTTATCCATGTCCATCTGTCCTGTCTGTCTTAATATACACGAACTAGTTCCTCAGCTTTTGAGATACCGACCTGAAATTTTGGGCACGTTCTTTTCCGCCTAAGAAGCTGTTCATTTATCCGAACCCCCGTCATCGGACGCTGTGACATGAAATTGGCGTAGAAACTTATCCATCAAACTCAGGTCTCTGTACGGAAAACTTTTTTATTTGAGAAGATATTTTCGCCAAGTTTGACGCGAATTATTTTCAAAGTCAATTTTTGAAAAATATTTTAGATCGGTCCGCTTTAGCATATAGCTGCTATAAGCTTCTTTAGAGGCGAAGTTGCAAATGCTTAAGATTTGCATTTATGTTATTTTTTTTTATATTTTTATAACCACGGATGAGGCATCCATTCACCAAAATTATTAAAATTTCATTCAGCTACCGAAAAGAGACCTCGTTTCTGTCGAGGTGACATGGGTTCACCGAAAAAAAAGCGTAGCACTTTAACAGTTACCAATAGCGGCTTTTATTTGAAAATTCAAATTTAAATTTTGATTGGCAAATTTTAATTATTATTTTTTGTTTTATTCTATTGCAACAACCTCCTTTGCACTTGGGCATCAGCGATGAGCATATTTACAGCCGTAAACAACAGATACCATGAAGTTGTTTTTGTTGGCTTTATACGAATTAAACTTCAATTAACCTCAGCTAAGTAATGTAATTAAGTTTCAAATAAGTTTACGACCGATTCAAAGCCAAAACTCATAATCACAAAATCAAAAACAGAAACAGAAACAGAAAAAAAGCGAAAAATTTGCATTAGACCTCAAATCAAATTTTCAGAAATATGTTCACATGTTTGACGCTATGCGCTTACATATGTTCACAAGTGTGTGTGAATGCGTTTAAGTGGCGAAGTAGCCTATGGCCGTCACACATTTTCTTAATTTTTAGTGCTTTTATAACAATTTTAATTACACATAAACTGAAAGACAAACACACATACGCACACACGCACAGAAATACCAAACTTCAGCCGTCCAAAAACAAAGCTAAGCTTTCGTGTGCTATGCGCGCTGAGGGGGCAATAAACCAAAGGCTATGAATGCAATTCGCAGTTGACCTCCAGCGGGCACTTGAACGAATGAATGAGCGAGTGGATTTGCGTTTTGTATGTGTGTCTGTGGCGCGCAACCCACATGCGGGCACATAAATACGCTTATGACTGCCGTTACTCATAGCGCTATGTGAGTATGTGTGGCGATGCATGCATATCATAATAAATAACTGCGCAGCGGCAGCAGCTGCACTTAGCGGCCGAACGCCCACCACCGCCAGCCAGCCATTTGCCGCTGATTGCATCATTGCGCTCGCAAAATGTCAGAATGTCGGCTGAGCTTTAGCATTTCCAAATGCATAAACACACACATACATCTGTGTACTTGTGGCAGCGGGCGGTGGCGAGGCGGTGCGCAACTATGAGCTTGATTCCCGCCAACATAGCGCGCTTGTAGTGAGCGCCTATTATTTGCTATAGCTGTGGCCAGTAGCGCTACTGACAGCCCATTCGAGGCACACTAATCCGGCGCGAGATTGACTGATCGCGTATGGAACGGACATGCCAGAACGCTGACTGGCAGAGAGTATTTGGCGCACTGCAAGGTAGAGAGGAGTGTGGAAGGAGGAGTGCGCTTGCATTCGAGGTCGAGTGTTGCTTTAAAGGGCCGTTAGCATGTGTATCGTGGTATGGGTGACCAGCTGCACGCGCGGCTGTCCGAGTGCTGTAAGCTGTCGCGCCAAATTGAAAGCTTTCTCACGTTCATGCAACTTCTCACATTCCTTGAGATACAGCAACCTAAGCGCGCAAATAGCTACAAAGCATTGGATTGTTAGGTAGGCATAATTTAAATAGCAATGGACATCCTTGCTGGGCTGCAAAAAGGTATCCTTCCGCCGTCGTTATCCTACCTATATCTGTTGCACGTTAAAAGGGACATTTGTTGTTTACTTTTTTGCTTTTTTAACGGGAAAATGAAAAGTAGAAATTCCGGTTTAACCACCTCGATGACCATTGTCCGTCACTAAGCGTTCGGACATGCGATCCTTCGACGCGCCTGCGCATAATTAATGAGCAACTGTGCGTATGGCGTGCAAACATCCTGCCCGATATTTGCTACAGCAACAAGTACAACAACAGTTTAACAATTTATAGCTTGGAGATTCGCATTAATTCAATTTACATTGTGTTGTGGAATTTTCCAATTGCGGCTGGTTCATTTTTGAGATTTTTTTACATACATATGCATACGTAAAATATGTACATATGTATGTATGCATTTATTTATGTGTTTGCACAATAGTAATTTTAAAACCTATATCGTATTAGTTTTATATAAAAGCATTGCTGCACCCATCACAAAAGGGGTGGCACGCATGTGGCAGGAAACGGTAGTACACATACATACATACATATGTATATATATATACATTATCCCTTAGCAATATTTAAGTCCGTATAAAAAATGCCACTTCACTGTTGTTGTTGTTCCATTTATTTTAATTGAACGCGAAACCCGTACAACCCCAGATTGGTGAAGCCTTTGTGCTTTTAATGAAAATTAATACGAATGCAAATATGTGCATGAAGTTGTAGCTAAAATATGCAAATAAAAGTAGATATATTTTAATCTAGTATTTTTTCTGGAACATCTTTTCAACAATTTTCTTTTTTAATTTTTTTAAAGTCAAATTTATGGAGCAGAAAATTGTGAAATTAATATATGCATCGATAGGTTATACCTTTAAAAATAATATACTAAAATTTGAAATCTTTCAAATAGTTTTTTACTTACAGTCTTAGTATAATCAGCGTCAATGATCCGATCACTATAAAATATCGCGTGGTCCTACAGAGGTACTTTTTTCACTAACCTTTTTTTGATAGGTCACGTGTGAATCGTGTCAAGTTGTCATGTTTCGCTCTATGGGCGCTATGATAACCGACTATTTAATGCCTGAAATTAAAGCTCGATATCTTGGCGACATTTGGTTTCAACAAGACGGTGCCAGTTTCCGTACATCCATAAATCAATTGATTTATTGTGGAACACTTCGGTTAGCAGACAATTTTATGTTTTGGGTCGGTCGATTGACCACCAAGATCGTGTGATATCTTTTTTTCTGTGGAGATATGTAAAGTCTAAAGTCTATCCGGATAATTCCGCTTCGATTCAACCAACTACAGATATTGCCACCTAGTTTGTGTAATAATTTATGCAACATCTTGTAATTGGGAATCCAACACAAATTTATCTACTAAATGTCACAATTTAAATTAGCAGGCCAATGAAAACTGAATAGGCACATGCATAACAAGGCTATTGGATTTCATTCAAGCGCTGGGGCTGAGTGAGTCAATGTGTGTCAGGAGAGGGCACAATAGACCAAAGGTCGCAGTGCATTCCTCAACTTTCATTCATTCATTCATTCAAGATCGTGTGATATCACACCGTTAGACTTTTTTCTGTGGGGATATGTAAAGTCTTAAGTCTATGCGGATAATACCGCTTCGATTCAAGCAATAAAAAATGTTGCTAGTTTGTATAACAATTTATTCAGTGACTTGTGACATGGAGCATTGTCTTGGTGAAACAGCACTTTCCTTTTCTTCAAAAGCGGAGGTTTTTCATCGATTTCGTCTTTCCAGCGGTCTTATAATGCTACATATGTAATAGTCACTGTTTATGGTGCTTACTTTTCCAAGGTAGTTAATCAATATTATTCTATGCGTATCCCATAATACAGATGCTATAACCTTGTCAGTCAACTGTTGCGTTTTTCCACGCTTCGGAGCGGGTGCATCGTGTGCAGTTCACTCGGATGACTGTCGATTGGATTTCATCCACTGGCCATGTTTCATCCACTGACACATATCGATGCAAAAACTCGGGTTTATTACCCTTGAACATCTCCAACACTGTTCCGAATCAATATCTCGTCTTTCTCTTAGCCGAATATTCGTAAATGTTTGATGTCCACGTTCAGTTGATATTTCTAGAAAGCCCGCTATCTCAAAAAACTTGATTTTTCAGAAAAAAAATTATTTTGTGGAGTTTTCTGATATTTTTGTCGCTAACAACCTCTTTTCAGCGTCCACCAATCTTTAATGGTTGATTATCCTGAAGCAGTGTCTAAAAACTCATCCTCGCCCTCGCAAAAACTGGAGCAGTTGATTTTCATAAACTTCTCTTGAGGGGAATTTTTTACTAAAGAAATCTTTCGCCATATACATAAATAGATGAATGAAATAATTTTTTGCCAGACTCGGATTATAAGATGAACGCATCAGAGCAAGTTCCCGGAGTCTCTGGCGAGTTAAGTATTATCGTTGTGTGTGGCCTGATATTCTCACAATGGAACACAATTATTCTGGGTGAAGGCTTTCTATAGACTGTTCTAAATTTGGATTCTGGCCATAGGCGACCAGTTGATGATTCTCTGTCAATCTGAGCAAGCACATGACAATTCTAGCTTCATCAACGATTGGCCGGTTCACCATGATTCAACCACGCTTTCCTTAACGTTGTGGTGTAAGTAACACACTTTTCATTATCAGCATTGATGGGCTTCCAAAAACATGTTCACTTACTATTAAAGGGTGATCCATAGTCCCTCTTTTTTAAAAGAAAAAAATGCAGAAACTTCAAATTAAATAGGAAATATTTATTATCATTCGAAAGAACATTCCTTGGCATTTATTTTTTGAAGATTATTCCTTCCAAATATTGGACTTGGCCGGATGGTTCATCCTATGAATCTATTTTTCGACGACTCGTTCGATCATTTTGACTGGTAACTGGTGAATAGCACGTTCGCTGAGATTGTTCGCATAGACTTTACACTTTACATATCCTCACAGGAAAAAGTTTAACGGTTTGATATCACACGATCTTGGTTGCCAATCGACCAGTCCAAAACGTCATATTATTTGCTCATCGAAGTAAGGCTTCAGTTCTTGCAAAATCTGTATTTTGTATACTTTCAATTCAAGATTCTGACGTAAAAAAAGCGAAGTCGTTCCATACGTCAGTCCGAGTTGCTGCGACTCTCCACCGTCTTCATGTACACTCTTAGCTACGGCTGCCACTTCACTGTCTGCTGGACGTGGTCTATTCAGTCGAATATTATTCAATACTGAATAATGGATTTCAAGATGAGTTATGCTCTTGCGAATAGTACGCTGAATAGGCCGATTATGTTGACCGTATGTAGAGCGAAGCGCGCAAAACACATTCTTTGTAGACTTTCATAATAAAGTTGAACGATTTCTAATCGTTGTTCAGGCGTAGGTCTTTCCATGATCAAATGCCAAATAATATTGAACAAAAATAGCATGACAGCTTGACATGACTCGCGCGTGATCTGTCAAAAAAGGCTACTGAAAAAAGTACCTCTAGTTAGATCATCCGTTAATAATATATTTCACACATTTAACGTAGTTTTCGACACAAGGTCAACCGGAAGTTCAAAACTCATTATATTGTGTATGTTAAAATTTATTTAGCACAGAAGAGCTAGGGGAAGTACTGAGCTGATATTTTTGATTTATAGCATCAGGTAATATTATTAACAGGAAAATACGTTCATATAATTTCCATAAAAACACCTGATCAAATTTGAACCGGACTTATTAAAATATAGAAATCCTTATTATCGCTTTTAAAATATACACCTTAGCCAATACAAACATGCCAACGTTTATTCTAATTTTCCATACATTTGTTCTAAGCTTTGGCAAGGATAGCCTTCAGTGCCTTTAGCGAATTCTGTGCTTTTCGTTTTCACTTCATTTTTGAACCAAGTTGCGGTCAAGATCAGTACGGATCAAGTTTTTGGTATAAACTTAGTCATAGCACTTTGGTTTCGCATATTTGGATCTTGGAAAAGTATAAATAGATTTAGACGAATTTTAGATGAGAGTTAGGGGAACGATTTGTGGTAAGTTTCATTCTGTTGTACATTTATTGATGGTTAGTTTAACTTATGTAACGAGAAAGAATCTTTCGTGGTTTAAAACGGCGTCATAAGTGCGTGGTACCAACCCGATTTCATTTCGCTTGACCTTTAACTTGAAGTCAATTGACCGCAAAGCGAAGTCAAGGTAAGGGTCGCTCTATGGAATAAAGATTAAAAATAAATAAACGGACTGTTAAAGACGAAACTGCTTCTGATATTGAAAATATTTCACATTGAATCTTATAAGTAAATATGTTTATAAATAATCAAACATTCATATAAGCATGTAAATAAAACGAAAAGCCCACTCGAACATCTGCAACAAAATAAAAAATAAAAAAGAGTCTTAAAGAAATTGACTAAGGTGCTTGACCTGCCCCCGGCTGCACCGACGTAGCATCCATGCAACACTTTACTGCCTACACACACTCCACACGCTAGCATCACTCCACAGCAACAGCGCGTGCAACATAATGTGGCACAGTGCACACGAAATGCCACCGATACTCCATTGCAATAACAATAACAACAACAACACCAGCACTAACTGCAACAACATGCAAGAATAAACAAGAAGAAAAGCTTCGTGAAAAAATGACCGTAGATGAAGGCAAGAGCCAAAGGTGCGCTTGCTGCTGATGGTGGAGCTCAGCCGGTGAAGGTGAAGGGGTGCTGCGGTGACGCGGAGACGAAGTAGAAACATTCACTTGGCGATGTTTAATTTATTTGCATTAAATTTAGACGAGCGAAAGGTTGTTTGCTTGCTTGCGCTGGAATGCAATCGCCTTCATACGTATTTCACCCATTGAGTATCTGTGTGTGTGTGTGTAAGTTGGTGCATGTATTTGTGTGTAAGTGTTGTTGGTGTAACTAGATTGGTGTGGCGCGCTGCATTGCACAGAGCAACAGAACTTGAGAACTTTAGAGATGGAAGATTAGAGACAGCAGTAGCCGCGACGTTCAAGCAACACTGCAACACGAATGGAGGCTGATTACACTGGAAAAAATACCTCCTTGGTTCAAAGTTAAAGCGAAATGAGTCTTTGATTTGATGAGTTTTTATAGAAAAAAGTTCTTTGCTGGAAGTTCAAGTGTTGCAACACTTTATACAGGGTTTGTTTGGAAAGTAATAGGACAGATTTTCTTCCACCACGACTGTACTTTAGCAAGAAGTGGTGTAATTCGGTGGCGCCAGGCCTTTTTAGAGGGCCGGGAAGAAGTCGCTGATGAAGACCGTGCTGGGAGACCGGCGACCTGCAAATCCAAAGTGAAAACGATACTCATTGTCTTTTTTGGCATCAAAGGCAGTGTCCACCATGAATCTGTTCCTCCTGGACAAACCATCAACGCTAAGTTTTACGTGGAAGTCCTATAGAGACACAAACGAAGGGTCAATCGGGTCCGACAAGACATCGCAGGCGATTGGAAGTTGCACCACGACAACGCCCCGACTCACACTGCCTTTCTTGTGAACAGCTACCTAACCAAGGCCGGCACCACAACGCTTCCGTAGCCGCCCTACAGCCTAGATGTGACTCCCCTGGACTTTTCTTGTTCCTTGCTTGAAAAGGCCGATGAAAGGCAAGCATTTTGAGACGACAGAGGTGATCCAAGCAGCATACACCTCGGTTCTCAAGGCTATTTCGCAGAATGCGTTCCTTGACGCCTTCAATACTTGGAAATCGCGATGGCAGCGCTGTATGGACGCAGAAGAAGCCCATTTTGAAAGTTTTTAAAGAATTGTAACGATTGGTTCAAAATTTTTTTTTTTTAATCGACTTAGTCCTATTACTTTCCGCACAAAAACCTGTAATTATTCAAGTCTTTCAGTTCTATTATGATCCCGGTGTTTTGTACATTGACAAAGATCGCCAGATGTTTAGCCGAGCTTCTCTTCCCTTTGAGGACCCCGGCTTGATGTTATGGCAACCCCTTACACCCACTATTAGTAATACTATAGAAGGATCTAAGATCCACTTTAAAAATAAACAGAAAAAATCATAACTAAACCGAGACTTTGAAGAACTTGTGAATCTCAGCCAAACCTCAGTCTTCTTTTCAAATAAAAAAAAAATCAAAGCAAAACATACAAGAAATTCTCACCGTGTACACAACGCTCGAGAATTAGATGCAGATACTCCATCATCTGTAGGAAATGAAGTAAAAGACGACGTCCAAGTCGAAAGACAAACAAAGCGATAAGATTGCCACAATGAACTGCAACAACAAAAAAGATGCATAAAGAAATGATATACCAAAAAGGTCAAAACCCAAAATAAGAAAAGAAATTGAATAAGAAGCAACAACAACTAGCACAGCAGCTAGCCAAAAAATTCATTGGTGCAGATAAAATGAAAGAATTGGCTAAAAAGGCAACGAGTTGAGCAATTCAACGAGTAAATCAATCGCCTCTATGCACTCGTGCAAAAAACGCAAGCAGCCAACGAATGAAGCGTAGCAATCAGCGAGCGGTAAACAAACGAGTATGCGCCAGCGAGTAGCGAATCGCCGCTGTTGAGCTGCTGCAAACGCATAACGAATAAGCGGAGATGGCAACTTATAAGGAGAGCAGAGTGCATAAGCACACACACACACACTCACATACAATTTTTGCTTCAGTTAATATATTCGTTTACTCCAACTAGAAACAATGAAGTGTACAACTATCGAATTAAAAATTGACTGACTTGACAGCAGAATTCCACACACAAAAGAAATGACAATTGAAAGAAACGGTGTTTTGTTTTGAGTTCTCTTTCATTTTGTGACTCGTATTTTTCTTTTATTTATTGTCTAATGAAATGGCTTGGTAAAATGCTCATTATAATACCAAATGTCGTCGAACATAAGCAAGCATGCGGAGGCTCTGAGTTTCCATTAATTTTTAATTTACTTTTAATTTGTCTTTTAACGGAATGCCACTTGTTGCCCTCATAAGTCCATACATATGTATATTTGTGATTTGTTTTTAATTCCCCATTTTTTGGCAAAGCAGCAAGTGTTTCAAATTAATATATACATACATACTTATTTTCCTAAAAATGCAGCTACTTGCAGCAAATACTCCTGAGCATACCTTGTTGCAGGCAACAGCATCTTGGCAACAAACGCGCCAACAGTTCTCAGCTGGAGCTCTTTTCGTCTAGTAAAGTCTGACTATCTCTCTGCCTTGCCTTTCTACCCACTAGCCGTTCACAGCAGTGGCGGCGCACGCAAGCCCAAACTGAAAATTGGAAAACCAATGGAGCATGAAAGCAGTGAGTGGGCACTGTGTCTCTGGAATTTTCTTGCACAATTTTTATTGCCTTAATGAACGGTCACGCTACATTTAACAAAAGAAAAATGTTTGGTCCAACAAGATTTACTGTTAATAATGTAAGTGAAAAGCTGGCGCCCACAATATCGGATCTTACTTAAGTTGAAAAAAGTTCGATAGAAGGGACTATAGAAAAGTGACGTGAAATACTAACTGTATGGTGGCGACACACCCCGCAGCGACTGACAGATCGAGAAGACTGCAGGAAATGTCTAGAGCTGGGCGCCAGAGAAACTATGGAGCATCTCTTGTGCACTTGTCCTGCATTGACAAGACTACGCTGTAAGCATCTGGGGTTTCCACGGTATGATTCGCTGGAGGAGATATCGATCGTGAGGCCGCAAAGTCTATTAAAATTCGCGTTAAGTGCAGGCATCCTAATGGATGACTACTGCCCTTGGACCTAGCAACTGAGCTCCATTTGGTAACAAATGGATCAAAACTGGTCTATGCCTGGCATATTTCCTACCTGATTAACCTAACCTAACTTGCAAACTATTTTTATGCAGCGCAACATCCTCGCACGGTCCCATTTAGAATTTTAGAAAGCCTCATAACCATTAAGACTAATTTTGATCACCGAACATTATGCTGCGTTCATATTTATTACACTCGCGGACGACGGCAACTCATTGAGGGTCCAAAGGTGGGTTAAAAAATAAAAAAAAACTCAATCCCAGCAGGTCGAGAATAGTACTCAAGAAAGGAGCTACTCCGTCTGTATGAACAGTCGGTGTTTGTTACCAAGGAAACTCATAATTTAAATCAAAATTGAAGGTCAAAAGGCTTTTTGGAGAAATTCTCTTTTTTGATGAAAATCATAAACTTTTTACGGACTTCAGCCAAAAGCTTCATAAGTTTCTTAAAAGCTATAAAACATATTTATGAGGAGATATACATATTTATATACTGACGTATTCGGCTATTGCTTTGATGTTGCCAAGAAATTAATCCCTTCGGCGTTTATAATTTCTCAACACAGTGGCGGATTCCCGCCGTGAACAATAATTGCGTGTGTAATTAGCCATAGAATATATGGTTTGACCACGGCATGCTTAGCGAAATGATCGATAGCTTAAATATGTTTGGTAAAAGGGGTAACACTTCATGATGGCAGCGCCCAAAACATACATATACAAAAAGTAACAGAAGACTGTGAAAGTGTAAGATTTTGTTCATAAGAAATATTTGGCGCCTAAAGCGCTGTTTTCATGATCTCGGATCTGACTGGATTTTATAAAATTTACACAATTATTCATTCCATCGATATTATATATATTTTTTCTTTTTAATTTGCCCGATCCATAACTGAAGCGCCTGCCTCCTTTGCACAAATTTCGCTTGAACCGCCACTGTGGTCATTATTATTCTGAACAACAACAATTGCAGCGTTTGGCTTTTTGATTTCAGCACTTAACCGTACTATCCCTAACCAACGAGCATAAATCTACACACACACACTCCCAACACCACTAATACATAAGCACACATTCCAATAGTCGTTTCTAGCGCGGGACTTACGCACGCTATTTATTAGACACTCATTTTTATGCGCCTACATATGTGTGTATGCTGCCCGCATGGTACATTTGTGTGTTTGTATGTATGTGTATGTGTGTGCGCGTGTATACAGCATGGCATCATAGCGACGCACCAACATTTGTTGTTGTTACCACTAGCATTGTTGGTGCGGCTGGTTGCTGCTGCGCGCTACGCTCCTTTGGTGACGGTGGGAGTGTGAGCCGTCGCCATCGCTGCTGCTGCTGCCGCGCCATCACCAACCACCGTGCCGATATGCATCGAATTTGAAATTGAATGTCGGTACTTTTGGTGGTTTCAAGCGGTATTCAGTTTGAGGGAGTGCTGTGGGTAATTGTTAAGCACAGTGTGTTGATTACGGCGAAAATTAAATTAAATAAATAATTTTTTTGAAATTTCAATCGAAAGGAAAGTTATAATAAAAATAGTGACTAATTTTGTAGAGTCTTCATTGATGCACTTCACCAAACACTGCAATTTTTTTTTATTGAAGTCATAAAAAAAATCGTTTTTTTTTCATTGAGCCCACTTTTATAATTCTCATCAGGTTTATAAGAAATAACACATATTTTGAATGCGAACTAGTATTGCTGTTATACCAATAACTATGACAGATACAAAAATATGTAAGTTGAAGTTTGATTGGAAATACGAAAAAACTTTTTCGACTACCCAAAATATGAAAACTTTACTCCAGTTAAATATTAATAATTGATAAATATAAAATATTAAAAAATAATAATAATTTATATTTATTTCAACCAAATATTCCAATTGTATATTCACTCTCAGCCACGTCCCACTGTATCCACAAAACCTCAATAGCACAGCACCCGAACAAGCGAAACAATCAAGCTAGTGAGGGTAAAAACGTGTGCGCAGCGCCAAGTTTGTGACTTGAATCTTTGGTTTAGAGCGCTCAAACTGCCGACGGTTGCGCGCTTGCCAGTCACTGTCGCCAACACCGCGCGCACCGCTCCCACGTTGCATGCATGTGAAAAAAGTACCTGCGCACACACAAACATAATAAAACAATCGATGATTTTATTACACACAGATACATTAATGAACGAAATGAGCAACACAGCAGGAGGGTAGCGCTAATGCGCGCTTGCTTGTGTATGTGTGTGCAGCGGCGCGTTTGTGTGCGTTACAGAGATGAAACCATAAAAAGCAAATTACCTTTTCAGACACTTTCCACAAAGCGCGCGCTCTCACACACACATCGGTGCAAACGCTACAGGTGTTTCGGAGCGCACAGCATGCTTGTGTGAGTGTGCGCTCTCATGCATACGCTCCGCTTTCGGTACACGTACACTGCACTTGTAGGCGTCGGCGGGCAGACAGGTAACAGCGCGGCACAGGTAGTCGGTCCTCGCAACTAACTCATGGGTATTGTTGTTTTTGTTGTCGTTGTGGACGGGCATGAGAGGCACACGCGTGAGCTGAGATTACACGCCACAGCGCCTGCATCTGTGTGGACTGTGCGCTCACACTCTATCGTCTCTATCGTTGGTTTTCGGTGGCTAATTCGTTGGGTCGCTGGTTGGTTGACTGACTGCCTTAGTGTCCGCTTTGTAGATACGCTCGTACACTCGTTAGTTGCCTCATTCGCTCGTTTATGTGGTTTGTACACCTTTTGGGCACCAACCGCACCACTCCACTCCAACACACTCCACATCACAGCACACACAAAATAATAGTCGAGTTCGAGACGTGATATTTTTTGTTTTCGATCGAGCAAACAAATTCACAAGAATTTTTCCTCAAATAAAATATACAAGAAATCAAATATTTCTACATGAAATATGCCACGCAACGTTGCGGCAGTGAGCCAGTGAGTGATTTAGCTGCAAATCATTAAGAATTACAACAAGCGCAAAGCGAAGGCGAAAAACGAGCATAAATTATTTGTGTTGATTTGTGTGAAAATTTTTTTAAAAATTATTATTGTGCTTCAAAAGTGATTTAATTGTGCCTTTCCAAACGCGTGCAGCCAACTGGAGTTTGTGATTTTCAATAAATATAAAAATTTTACTAAAATTAAATCAAACGTTTTGTTGGCGTTTGCTGAAGGCGCGCGTGGCTGCCACACATTCGAGTGGAAAATATAAAATAACAAATTGAAAAAAAGTAAAGAAAAGAATAATATATACACTGTAATGTATCCGTGTACAGCGCGTTTAACGTCAAAGTTGTTGTTATTATTGTTGTGCCGCAGTGCAAATTCGCCAACAACAGAATGCCAACAGTGTTTTGTGTAAAAGACGCGCGGCGCGCGCTTCTCGTGTCTTCCCATTCACGTGTCGTTGTGTTGGTGCAATGATGTGAGTCGATATTGCCAACCAGTATACACATATACCCCCACACACACACACACAAATAGCAATATATAACTACGTGTTAATAACGTAACGCGTGTGTATAGGTATACGCTAGTGTTTGTAACATAAAACCCATTGGAGTTGATTAAACGCGCCTGTCTGTGTATGCGTCTGCGTGTGTGTGTATGCGTGCGGGAGCGCTGTGTTCAAAAAAGTGTTAATTAGCAAAGACGCGCTTTTTTCTTAGTCAGATCACAAACAATAAATTGGAAATGAAAACAGAATAAAAAGTCAAAACCAGCGGGCGAAAGGCTCTCTGTAAAAGTAAAATCAATATTAAAAAATATTTGCAAAAACAAAAAGGCAAAAATTTGTGCAAAGAAATTGGTGAAATTGTTAAGCGCTTCTGGCCAAACGATCAACTCATATTCTTATTCGCATCTATAAATAAAAATTTGCTTAGCCAAAAGCGTTGCGAATTACAAAAAATATATTAATAGTGCTTACCCTCTTCACTTTATCATGCTTGTTCGCAATAAGACATTCTTGGCGCGAGATTTTTCACATTAGCATTTACTTGTTTACTTTTCAAGAAAATTTAAGCAATTTTAAAAATTTAAATTTTTTATGCTTATAGCTAAATAGTGTTGCCAGATTTATATTGCCTATATTTTATGTGTATGGAACTTTCCAAAAAATTGTTAATAAGTTATTTTTATTATAATAACTATTTTAGTAATATTTATTGGGTAGTCGAAAAAGTCTTTTCGTATTTCTGATCAAATTTCAACTTATTTTTGTTATATACATCAAGTTTAATGAACCAAATATGTACCATTTTGGTCGAACACTTTTTGCTATTTTTCCGTTAAAGACATTACTCCATTATTGTAAAACTTTTTTGGTTTCTCGGCGAAGAACTGTTACAAGTAACTTTCACAGGCTTCTTTTGAAGGCCACTTTACTCCATTAAGCGAGTTCTGTATTGACCCAAACAGATTGTAGTCCAATGGTCCAAGGTCAGGGCTATATGGTGGATTCATCAAAACTTCTCAGCCAAGCTCTCCCAGTTTTAGCCGAGTCATCAAAGATGTGTGTGGTCTAGCGTTGTCCCGATGGAAGACGAAGCCCTTTCTGCTGATCAGTTCTGACCGTTTTTCTGTTGCTTTCTTCAATCTCATGAGTTGTTGACAATGTTGATGTGGAATCAATCGTTCAACTAGGCTGGAGCAGCTCATATGGAGCATATATTCCTTTCCAATCCCACCAAACACTCAGCATAACCTTTTGAGACGTCAATTCTGGCTTTGCGACCATTTGTTGAGCTTCATCACGCCTGGACCATAATCTTTTTCCCACATTACTGTCGTATTTGATCCACTTTTTTCTCCTGTTACCATTCGCTTCAGAAATGATTCCATTTCCTTTCGTTTCAGCAAAGAATCGCAGATGTTAATTCGGTCCAATACATTTTTCATAGACAATTCGTGTGGTACCCAAACATCGAGCTTCTTTTTGTTGCAAGCCTTTTTAAAATGGTTCAAAACCGTTTGACGTTGAATGTTATGTTCCTTTGCGATGTCATGGCTGCTTGTGTGACGGTCCTGGTCAATTTTTTCCATAATTTTGTCGACTTTTTCAAAGAGAGGTCGACCAGAGCGAGGTGCATGTTTCACATCGAAATTTCCAGAACGAAAGCGAGCGAACCATTGCTGTGCTACACGAACTGATACAGCACCGTCTCCGTAAATTTTACATATTTCATTGATAGCTTGCGTGGCATTCTTCGCTTTTTTATCGAAAAGTTTCAAAATAAAGTAAATTTCTTTATTTTTTTCACTCATTTTAGAATGGCTGTAACACTTTTTTAACTTTCCATTTGTTAAATTAAGCTCAAAATATTACCTTTCCAACAGTATATGATATGACACAATGTGATAGCACTAGAAATATACGACTGTAACGACATCTAATATTAACAAAATACGAAAAGACTTTTTCGACTACCCAATATATCTATTTAAATTTATACTTTATGGGGTCTTCGTCGTGCGGGGTGCTCAAAATATCATAAAAAACTTACTGATGGATTCTGTAAGAGGTTCTCAATAAGCAACGAGTCATTGCAGAAAATATATGTATATCAGTGGGGCATTTTATATATGCAAATCTACTAATCCACCAAACAAGTTTTGTAGAGAACAATAACAAGTTGTCCTCTTCAAAAAGTCGCCACTGTAAAGTCTTATTCATGCCTCATAAAAGTGAAAGCAATTTTTAACGATTTCCTCTCATGATCTTAATTTAGAATATGAATAATAACATTGTAAAAGTAAATTAATAGGCGACTGATGTACTAATTCGATTTCACCGTCAATTGTGGTATATTTCTTATAATTTCTAAGCTGGAATTCTACGAATTTTGAATGATTTTCAGTTGCAAAGTATCAAACGCCACATACATATGTATATACACTTATTAAGATAAAAATACCGATGATTAAGATCATAAATCAAAATAAAAAAAATTATACCAAAGACTTCTAAAATAAAATACATATAAAAAACGATTTAACTTACGTCATAAACCATATTTCTGTACATTTACACTTGACTTGCACTTGTCTCAAGAAATGCCGCAACTAGATATAACGGAAATACGAAAATTACTAATGTTTAAAAATTAGCGCGGAAATCCCACAAAACCAGCATTTTTGGCGCATTTTGAGCGATGAAAACAGCTGATATGACAATAACAAAATTAATAATAACGAAAACAAGTAAAACAACAACAAACACATACCAAGCCCGATGAGCTAACACAGTCGTGTAGTTCATCAGTTAGTAACCTGAAAAACCACTACAAGAGAATGAAGAAACAGCAAAAATCAGCCGCACAAGAAACCAAACAAAAAACATCAAATAAACAATGATGGGAATACGAGTAATACATATATTTGTATTTTGTATTTAGATTGTAATGATTGCAGACCAAAGAAGAATATACGAGGTGAATAGTATGTGGGACAGCGTCATGCGAAATGACTTTAAATTACTCGAGTTTTCATTAAATAAAAGCGGAAGTCGTCTGTGCCGAAGAAAGTGGCTATTTTGAATTAGACTATTTAAAAAGAGGAAACTAAAAATACCCCAGGAATGTGTTAAATTAAAAACTCAGAGTTACTTTTTGAAGTTTAATATTATATACGTGGGTATTTTATATACGTATTTTATAAACGTTCTATTACTCTTGCATTACTTTAAGTATTTAACTAGATATTGCACCTAAATTTTACTAATACTCTTATATTGCATTACTTACATATTGTAGCATTATGATTGATTTCAAAGCATGCTTTTTTTTGATTAATTCAAATATTTGGCTCGAAATAGTCTAAACTATTTTAAAAGTGCTTTTATTACATTACATTACTTAGCATTACTTTTGATTACCAAAATAAATTTTCAGTTTTCTTGACTGATTCAAATACTGGCTCGAAATTGTCCCAAAAGCTTTAAAAATGCTTTGATTACACTACATTACTTTTTGATTACCAAAATAAATTTTCATTTTTCTTGATTGATTGAAATATTTCACTCGAACATGTCCAATAATTTAAAAAAATGCTTTGATTACATTATATTACTGACTGGATTACTGCAAGTAATTTGAATTTTTCCTGAATAGTACACACATTTGTCTCAAAATTGTCTAAACATATTTAAATTTGCTTTGATTACACTGCATTACTTTCGATTACCAAAATTATATTTTAGTTTTCTTGATTAATTCAAATATTTGACTCGAAAATGTCCAATCGGTTTAAAAATGCTTTGATTACATTACATTACTGACTGTAGTACTGACTAATTTATGCTTTTGTTAAATAATTCAAATATTTCGCTTGAACTTATCTAAAAAAAATTCTTTGATTACATTACATTACTTAGCATTACTTCCCATTACTCAAAGGAAACTTTAGTTTTTTCTTGTTTATTTAAAATATTTAACTCGAAATGTCTAAACTAAAATTTTTTATTTTGTAACATTATGATTACCTCACATTACTTAGCATTAGTTTTGATTGCCAAAATTAATTTTAATTTTTTTTTGAATGGTTGAAATATTTGGCTTGAACTTAGCTAAAAACATATACAAATTCCTCGATTACATTACATTACTTTGCATTACTTCTCATTACTCAAACGAATATTTTATTTTTTCTTGATTATTTAAAAAATTTTACTTGAAAATGTCTAAAAAATATTTTGATTACATTACATTACTCAGCATTACTTTTGATTACCAAAATTAATTTTAATTTTTCTTGAATAGTTGAGCAATTGCCTCGAAATTGTGTAAAAATTTTAATACTGTTTTGATTTTGATTACATTACAATACTTAGCATTACTTTTGATTACCAAAACAGAATTCCATTTTTTTGATTTTTTTTAAATATTTGACCCGTTTACTTCTGCAGCCAATACATTACAACTAATTGCATTACTTTTAATTACATTATTTTGTAAAATAAGTTGCATTAGAAATACCTGATTATATTAGCTTAGACTACATTCAATTTCATTACTTTACACTTACTCACTTGTTGCTCTGCAAAATCAAGAATTATTTCTTCTCATAACTTCAAAACTTCTCTCTAAATATTTATACCTCAACGCCTGTGACCTCTGAAGTGCTTTCTTCAAGTAAGCAGTACATAAGTACATAAATAAATATATACATATATATAGTATGTATGCTATATGGTATGTAATCATTTAAGTACTTTTTTAGCATTTCATTTCATTGCCCCCACTTATCGCCCTCATCTTTTTCATTTCTTTTGTAACGCAACAGTTCTTTTTCTCATCATCATTTCGCCCTTCATTGTCAGCGTCTTAGCGTCATTGCCACCAAACCAGTCATTGTTCAGGTGATTTTAGCCAACCGTTTATATTTTCTTATTTGATTTCGTGTTTGATTTGTTGTTTACATATTTTGAGGGTTGGAAAAAGTTCAAGTCACCGTTGAACTCTTCAAATATCCCTCCATTTCGGTATGAGTACCTTCACCTTTACTAAAAAAATGTGGTAAAAAGCAAAGCAAATGGCCAACAGAAATGTGGCAAGATAAAAAAGGCAAAGCGAAATAAATAATCATTAAATGGAAAAGCACACGGAATGTAATCAAATGAGAAATATAATAAAATTAATTGTAATAATATAAAAACGAAGTGAAGGAAAAGGCATAATAACAAACACTTACCACATCGCTACAACAACGCCAACAACACGCATATAAAATTGTGGTAACAATAAAATCAGAAATAAAAGAGTCAAAAGATTTAACGTCGATTGAAGTGTTGTTTGTTGTTGTTGTTTTTTCTGACTTTTACTTGCCTGTAGTTGTTGCAGTGTTGTGCAACACACCATCAAGCCAAAGCAATTGGTTTCAGACCCTTCCGCCTGTGCGCGTCGCGCGGCCATAGCCGCTTGTTGATTGCTAGTGCGCATGCGCCTGCGCGTTTATGTCTGCAGCAAGCTGAGCGCGCATAGCCAACGCAGTGGCGCTGAGGGGTGGCCTGGCTATGCATGGCGCTGGTTGTTGGTAAGTGCATTTAACTATTTGTAGGCAGGGGTTTGCCGCGTCTTTGAAGAATTATAAAGCGAAATAAATTTCGCAGTTTAATGTAAACATGTTATTAATTTTTAACGACTAAATTACTTCAATCTCGTTGCAATAAATGTGGCCTTAAAGTCGCAGCGCTCCTGTCAGCCGATAGAAAGAAACACACACATACACACTTATGCACACATACGCAGACATCAGCGTTGTAAAGCAATAAAATTGAAATAAAAAAATTGTTTTATATTTATTACAGTGCAATTGCAATGCAGCAGCGCGCATAACAACAATAAAAACAAATTTAAAAAATTCATAAAATTTCTACAACAACAAAGTGCAGGCAAAGCAAACAATTGCAAATATTGAAAAAATATACGGAAAGTGTTACACAAGTGTGCGGAAAGTGACCAAAAATAGTAAAAAATATACAATAACAACAACGGTTTCTTGCAGTCGCAGCGAAAAAAATGAAATTATTAAATTAACCGGAAACGAATAGAAATTAAATCAGTGAATTTATGTGCCAATACTCACACCAATACATACACAAAAAGCAATTTATTTAGTAGATAATAAAAAATAAAACAAAATTCCAAACACATACACAAACACACATGCAAGCAAAGCCAGACTTGAAGTGAAATGAAGTGGTAGTGCTTTGAAAAAGTTATGATTTCCTTATGTTTTTGTTATGAGTCAATATAATCCAGAAACTGTCACATAAACAGGCAAGCAGCCAGACAACTAGACAACCAGGCAATCAGTCGAACAACAACACAGCAACAGCAGTCGCCACAGACGTCTATTAGTGAACCGAAATGCTGAGATAGCCAGCCAACTGAGTGCCAAATAGCCGCGAAGAAATGTAATTATTGGTGGCTGTTCGGCCAGCTGCTGACACAAAGCAACAAAACCAACAAAAGAAACAATAACAACACCATACAGCAATTGCAGCCACAACTACAACCAGCAACAAAATCGTTGTCAACCATATTAATAGATACAACAACAACAACATTCACAAGCTAACTACAATCAAATGCGTATTATGTAAGTAAAGCCAACAAAGAGTTATTTAGCGAGTAAGAGTCTACATATTATTGATTAGCAGGAAAATCAAGAAATAATAAAATTATTAATATTAACAGTTAAAAGCGCTGAGGAAAATATAAATTTATGATCTTTTGAACAAGACGAAACCAGTTCTCATTAATAAACGATATTAAGTTTGACAATAAACGATATTATTGAAAACTGGTATTATCTTGTTCCAAAGATCATCGAATGATTTGGGCGGGATGGCAAAAAAATGCACTTCTGGTACTTAAAATAAAACCGATTAGTTAGAAAGTTCATAAAATACTCTTAAGTAAGAAGACGTCAACTTGGGTTGCACCGAAGCTATAACAGTACTCAAAGTTGCATTTCTTGTAGCATTAAAAGGTATAAAAGGATCTTTATATCGATTATGATAGGACAGTTTGTATGATAGCTATATGCTATAATGGTCAGATCTGAACAATATCATCGGCTATGTCAAATTTTGTGAAGATATCTTATCAACTAGAAAATTTTTCAATACAAGGACTTGATTTTGATCGGTCAGTTTGTATGGGGGCTATATGTTATAGTAGTCCAATCTGAATAATTCATCTTCTAACTTTTATCGATCAGTTTGTATGGCAGCTATGCCCTACAGTTGCCCGATAACAGCGGTTCCGACATATGATTAACGTTTTGAGGAGAAAATGACGTGTACAAATTTTCAACACGATATCTCAAAAGTTAAGTACTATTTTGTGTATACGAGTGTACAGGCGAACGAGCAAGGCTAAATCGACTGAGATTGTCACGCTGATCATTTATGTTATAGTGGTCCGTTATGAACAATATCTTCGGAGAGTTTTGCATTGCCTTTTCGATACAAAGATTTGATTTTGACCAGTCAGTTTGTATGGGAACCACATCTATAGTGGTCTGATATCGGTGATTCCAAATGAGCAGCTTCTTGAGGCGAGAAGGACATGTACACAATTTCGTATAGAAATTTCAAAAACTGAAAATATAAAGTGCATATATAAAGCCGAGAGATAGACCGTCATGACTCAGCTCGCCATGCAGATTATTTATGTAATATACCGCATATACTGTGAAGGGTCTCCACGTTGTCTTCTGGGTATTACAAACTTCTTAGCAAACTTAATATACACGGTTCAGGGCTTAAAATTTTTATTACTTCGATAATGTGGGATGAACTAAACGCAATAGAAGTCAAACTTGCCTAGATAACATGTCTTTAGTATCGGATATTGCAAAGAGAGAGAAAAGTCTGTATAATTTTCAAATATACATATATATACATATGTGGCAACTATTAAAAAATTATTTTTACCAAAATTCGGGATGACCATACTTTTCAAAAAAATTTTGAACCATATGGCAACTTTAAAAAAAATTATTTTTAAAAAATTTTGGGATGGCAACATTTTTCGAAAGTATTTAAACCATATGGCAACTCTTGAAAAATTACTTATAACAAAATTTTGGGTGGCAACCCTTTTCAAATATATTTTGTACCATATGGCAACTCTTGAAAAATTATTTTCAGCTTTAAGCTTTTTAGACCTCTTCAGTTTGCTAGTTTTACAGTAATAACTTCTTAATTTTGCATTTTTGACTTAAAAACTGTGGCAACCCTTTAAATTAACCGGGTATTACACCAACAATTTTAAAAACAATCCTTTACTGTGCAGCGTAAAATTTTTTTGCAACAAAAATATTTCTTACAACAAAATACTTTTACCATTCATACGCTATGTTGCAATGCAGCCACCAAAGCTCCGTTCCCACAGTTCAGTCGCGCATGCGTTGCTGCTTCACTTAATCCTTTAGGCGCCATTACTGCACAACAATTCCATCGCTCAACATTACACTTCAATGCGCTGCGCCGATTGTTGTCCTTGCAACATACACATGCAACACCGATATTGCAATGGCAAGACGCAAGTCAGTGCCACCGCTTAATCGCGAAAACTGTCATTCACATAACAAATCCGCGAGCGATGCAAAGCAAATCAAAACAAAACGAACGCAGACGCGGCAATCCAACAACGTCAAGAAATAATAACAAACATCTTCACCAGCCAGCAACAACAAAGCCAACCACAATATTGCGTGGTAATCAGCGGCAATAACTTTTGCATGCGTGTTCCGCGCACGCTACATGCTTGTTTACCAACGGACGCACCACGCTCCCCACTCCCTGCTCCAACGCTACAAAACACTTGCGCCTCATGAACTCGATAAGTGCCTCGCCACCAATATTACTGGTTTCTTATCAACCCACCGCCTTGTGCCTTTTACCTGTACGCCTTGCTGTCGCTGTGTTGGTGACCAGTTTCGTTATTAGCTGCGGCTACCCTGCTTCCCGCGCTGCAGAACGCGTCGGCCCGGCAGCTTAAGCCGGTTGCTGTGATAAACATTCTCTGGCAGTTTGAACCGGGTCCACTTGTTTCTTGATTGTTGCGTTTCCTTCGGCGCGCCCCTCTCGTGCCAAGCCCAGGCCGCACTGCAACCATCTACTAAGAAGCCAACGTGGTAATCCAAACATTTCAGTCTGCTCTGAGCCAGTTTATCATGTGCTCTGTGTGTTGTCATTGTTTTGTGTATTTTTTCCTTTTTTTGGTTTACTGTTCACTTGTTTTGCATGTTTTTATCGCTTTTCGCTTCGTTTATCTTTACTTATTTTAATTTGTGTCATAATCAGCGGTACAATTTTCGAAATTGAAATCCCAAATTGTTTACTTATTTTCATCGGCTAATTTGAATACTCAACTAACTAGTTCGGCGTGGCGATTTTTATGCAATCAAAATTTTATAAATCTCAGTTTGGTTTACGAAATTGATCAATGCGTTTCTGTACGGAGCGAGCTTTAGTTATTCTGAAATTATTGGAAACCTTTCTTGAGCCAAATTCACTTGATGTTAACAGGTCTTTGCTGTTGCGAAGCCGCGGAGCTGGCCTCTATTGCAACTGCAGGAAATTTCAGAATCAACATATACGACGACTGTCAACAAGAATTCAGGCAGTAACCTACTATCTCATATCGGGTAAAAGTGTCTTGGGAAGCAGGACGGCAGTGGGAAGTGTTGCGTAGCAGGCGCGTTCACTTCTACTGAGTTCCAGGCCCCAAAGGCATCGATGGCATGGAATAGTGGACGTTGCCAAGAATGGTGTACGGGTTACATCAGAAAAAGTGTTCAAAATTGGGCATGAATGGTCTATACGATGATCTCAACAGAAGCATGGTAAAGAAAATCAGCGATGAGACGAGCTATCTGGGTTCAAAATTGCAAAAGTCATGTCAAAACGACAGATCGGAAGAACACAAAATTCTGTATGGAACTCGGTAAATCTGCACTAGACACGTTTGATATGATCAAGGAGCAGGAGCAGGAGCAAGACTCAGATGTTGCTTTAGCAAAAAATGGTATATTTCGGTGGCGCCAGGCCTTTTTGAAGAGCCGGGAAGAAGTCAAACCTAGCCAGCGTAACCTCCGTCTCTTAATTCGCTGAACTATCTCAGTATCCTCGGTTATCTCGTATAGATCATCGCTTCATCGACTGCGGTGTTCGCCGTTGCCAATGCTCAAAGGACCATAAATCTCCTGCAGAACCTTTTTCGAAAACTCGTAACGCCATACATATATACAGACCCGTTATAAATGATCAGCGTGCAAGCTCAGTCGATTTAGCCGTGTTCCTTCGCCTGTATACTCGTAAACGCAAACTTATCGCTTGAGATATCGTTTTGAAAATTGGTACACGTCATTTTCGAATCAAAAAGCTACTTATATGTTGGAGCCGCCGATATCGGACCATTATAAAGTATAGCTGCCATACAAACTGATCGATAAAGATCAGGACCTTGGTGGAAAACCGATTTATTAGACGAGATATCTTCACGAAATTTTAAAGGGATTATTGATCAAAGCATTGCACTCTAAGAATAATATAATTCATCATGATACCACCAAAGTTCCAATGCCGACTAAATACTTCGTTAAACTAGATGATATTAGATCTTGTGAGATTACCAAAGCAAGCCTCTAAACAACACCACTTGAATTGGAAATAAAGGAAAAGTGGTATAAATTAAAATCTTGCATACTTCCCATGTTAAAGCTACAAATTTCTCTCAAAACATTTGTGTCAGCCAACAATTGCTATTTATGCATGATGCCCACGCGCCTGCAAATAGCACTCGCATGTAACCAACCAACTGGTTGCAGCTTCAATTTCACGAAAACCATTACATCAAGTACCAAAGCTGCTCCTACACCTCCCTGCCATGCCACACTTAGCCACAGCACTTTTCCTCTAACTCCATGCAAAGAAAGCCGAAGGCAACTATCTTCTTGCGAATATGCAGACTCTCGGTCATACGGCAAGAGGCCAAGCGCAGATCGGTTGCATGGCTGATTGTCTGCGCCGCGTGATCGTTGCCTGGGTCGACCCCTTTAGTTGCGGTGTGTGTAAGTGGCAATGCGCACTCGCTGCATTCGCGTGGAGCGCACGACGTCCGCATGCCAAGTCAAAGTTTGCACAGCTATGCTGGCAGCCACTGCTGGCGAGGTCGCTGTGACAGTGCTGTGATTGTGGTGGCTAGGTGGTTAGTGGTTAGTATTTATTCTGCGGAAAAATTGCCTTGAGTAAGTCTATAGACTGATTTGGTGGCAGCGATGTGCCGATCTTTGTATTTGTGGCAGCATTGCGTGCCAGTCGGTGTTGCCACAGCGACTTGGTTGCTTTGGCTGGCTGCATACTACATTAGCAGGCGTTCGCGTGTTATATATGTGCTACGTCATCGCTTGCGCTGTACCTCTCTCTATTTGCTTTAGGAAAATATGTGTGTGTGCGCGCTCTCTCGCCTTCTCCTTTCTCTTGGCATTAACTGCTGGGAATCGAGCTGAAGCGTTGTTTTGGCCGTAAAGCGACAACTATTTCTGGCAGCCGAGCTCAGCTGGTTGGCTTTTGACGTGTTTACTCGTTACTTTGCTTGCTTGCTTGCTTACACTGTCGGCCGCTTTGTCGCTTGTGGATGCTATGTTGTGTGTACCTGTAAGCTGTGTTGGGAAAACTCTCGTCGCCTCTCCGGCGCAAATGCATGATCACAGCACGCTCTCTCTTTCCATTCCATGACCACTAGTTGCGCATGTGTTTGTTGTTTGTTCGCTGTACCTGTAGGCGCTGCGCTCGCTCGTTCGTTGTAATTTATACCAGCGTTTGTGACTTAAGTCTTTCGTTTGTTTGTTCGTTGAGATTTTTGCTTTTGCTCGTTCACTTCGGTTCGTTATTGTTGTTCGAATCGCTTGTTTATACCCTATTATTGTTATTGTATTGATGTTTTTTGCTGTCTTTGGCCGTTTTCCCTTGATCTGTGGCTTCGCCTTCATCTCTTTTGTGGTGCTCTCACATTCCCTTTTGTTTATTACCTTCTCGTAGCTGTATCATGGCTATAAGTCTGCACCTTTTTGTGTTTCTTCATCTCAATCTTCTATATATTTCCAATTCAACTCGCTACATTTTCCACTGCTCCGCATCGGTTGTCAGTTTCTCAGTGTCGTGCCATAGAGTTGCTCTTTTATTTTGTAATTTTTGTTTTCTGTATTTCTTTGCTTCGCCATATTCGCTGTGTTATTTACTCGGACATGTGTGCGTGCATGTCTGCATCTTTCGTTTTGTTCTTGTTTTTGTTTGTATTTTATGTTTTATGCACTGCCATCAGCAAGACATGGCTATGTTATTTCTTATTGCCTCCTCCGCCACCACCACCATTGGCAGCATCAGTGTCAGCATTGCACCAGCACCAGCACCAGCTCCATTATCACCACTTCACCCGCTGTTGTTGCCTTGTTGTTGTTGCCTGTAGTTGAAGTTAACTGAAAAGTTGGCTGAAAAAACCGTCATTGTATTCTCTTTCCTTTTAACATCATTGTCAGTTTTGCTCTTTTTCGTTAATCGCTTTGGTCACAAAACTTTATCGACTGTTGTTATTGTTATTTTGGTGTCTTGCTGATGCTGTGCTCGCGTCGCATATATACCAAAGGTCTTGTCTACACATCTAAATACATACACACGCACATAGATCTCTTTGGCTTTTACCAATGCTTGTGGCGTTTTTTGTTGTTATTGTTGCTGTTAAAATGTTTGCTTTATTGTCGTTAGGTGCTTGCAGATTTTTTGCTCTCTGCCGAAAACAGATAAACACGAAAATACTTTTTCAACTCCATGTTATATGTTGGCTTTTGGTTGTCTTATGACTTTGTACACACCCCGCGTACCGCGCCTTTTCAGCTCTGGCGCTGTCCTTTTTGGCGTTGTTTCTTGTCTTCATATGGGTTTTGGTTCTTTACCGTTGCTAACGAGACTATTTCTGCGAGTTTCGACAGTGGTTGCGACACCATCAAAATTGTATCAAGTCGAACTTAACTGCGGAAATTTTGGGCTGTTTAGTTTTTTTTTAGTAAAAAATAATGAGGCAAAGAAATATATATTTTTTTATTGAATATAGTCTTTCTTTACCCTGAACAGGGTTTGATACGAAGAAGCGTTAGAGACCTTATAAAATATATATAAAATACCGCTAATTCGATCTCTACGTCTGCCTATATATGTATACTTGAACTAATCCTCCTGTTTTTGCGATATCGTTTTGAAATATGCCATTTTCTCTCCATGAAGCTGCTCATTTGTGGGAATCGCTGATATCGGACCACTATAGTATATTGCTATCATACAAACTGACCGATCAAATTCAAGTTCTTGTATGAAAAACCTTCTTATTGGGCAGTCGAAAAAGTTTTTTCGTATTTTGTCAATAGTTGTCGTTGTAGTCGTATATCCCCAGTGCTACCAATCACATTGTGTCATACCATATGGTGTTGAAAAGGTGAGGTCTTAAACCCCAATTAACCTAAAAGATGAAATTCGGGAAAGTTGAAAAAAGTAACAGCTGTTCAAAAATTAGTGAAAATAATGAAGACATTCGCTATATTTTGGAATTTTTGTATAAAATAGGGAAGAATGTTACGCAAGCCACCAATGATCTTTGGGAAGTTTACGGAGACTATGCTGTATCAGTTCGTGTCGCACAGCAATGGTTCGCTCGCTTCCGTTCTGGAAATTTCGATGTGAAAGATGCACCTCGCTCTGGTCGATTTCTCGTTGAAAAAGTCGATGAAATTATGGAAGAGATTGACACATAAGCAGCCATGACATCGCTAAAGAACTTAGCATTCATCATCAAACGATTTTAAACAAGGCTGGCTATAAAAAGAAGCTTGATGTTTGGGAGCCACATGAATTGTCTGTGAAAAATTTAATTGATCGAATTAACAACTGCCTCTTGCTGAAACGATATGAAAACGAACCCTTTCTGAAGCGAATGATACCAGGAGACGAAAAGCGAGTCAAATACGACAAGAATGTGAGAAAAAGATCATGGTTCAAGCAAAAATCGGGAGAGCTTGGCTGGGAAGTTGTGATGTATCCATCATAGTACTTACAACTCTCTTTCCGCTTTCCCACATTGGCGTGGCGTTCAACGCAACTATCTTGTTCTAATCTACCTTAGAACTAACATACTATATACACTACAACTTTTCTATATCGCCAAAGCATAACGCGCTCGCCAGTTATTTCTAAGCAGCCTGCAAGCTATTTGCTGCGAAACTTCAAAGCGCTGCGCCTAGCGACTGTGGCTTGGGGATTAGAAACAAAGAAATTGAAAGAAAAAATTCATAGAAATTCCAGCATGGCGGCTATCGATTGATTGTTAGCATTGTGGCGACCTCGACGGCGGAGGCGGCGTCTCGTTGCTGTAAGAAAAACTTTTCAAAGTTGCATTCACACAAAGCGCACCTACCAGGGCAACGCATACATACAAGCTTAACTTTGAGTGTGTGTATGTGCGCGCGTTTGACTGCAGTCAGTTTGCGGCAATTGTTCAAGCGCCTGGTCCATGGGGGTCTGGTGTTCGTTGTTAGCTAGCGCTAGCGCATAGCTGCATCTTAATAATTCATGTCGTCTGTTCGTTGGTGAGGCGTTTGCGGCAGATAGTCGAATTGCGCTGTTAGATTGCAGTGCGCATTTGTTATTGTTGCTGTTTCTATTGCACGGAGGCTGTGCCAACGTAGCTGAAAATGTTTTCGCTATTGTTGTTGTTTTTGTTGTGTCTATTGCATTTACTATATGTTATGCGCTGTCATTTTGCCATTTATTTTATTTAGTTTTTTTCCGTTTGGAATTCAATGTGACGCGCTCGCTAGCTGGCGCGCATGCAACTGGCTGCCGCGGCAACGCCAACGCAATGCAATCGCTGTGTTTTTTTTCGCCGCGCCATGCAAACGCCAACTATGCGAGTTTTCTCCGCGCAAAGGTCAGACAGCCAGACGGGGGAACGAACGCCCCAGCAGGCAGCAAGGCGCGCGCACACATTTGCGCTTAGCGAGGCGCGGCGCTGGCGGGCGGTACACGTTTGCATGCTTTTAGCGTTCACTCGTTAGTTTAACTGTAAATTGTTATTGTTGTTTTACCCCTTTTGCCAATCGTTTAAGTTATTTGATGATTTTCATTTGCTTGCAAGTATTGCTGTTATGTTGTTGTTGTTGTTGGCGCGGTAAGTGCGCTTGTGTGGCGCAACAACAACAACAGCATTTTACTATTACATTCAGTAATTAAAATCATAAAAAATGTGCTTAGCTTAGAAAATATTGTAGAAAACGCTTGTAAGTTTGCGCTTTCGCAGCTTGTTGTTGTTGTGCTGTACTTTTGTTTATGCCATTTGTTAGGCTGAAATAAGCCGCCGCACACACTGCACACTGGGGTTTGTGTTTTGAGTCTTTTGTTTTGCCATTTCTGTCTGCTGTTAATGATTTTTTCGTGTAGCTCAGCACATTTTTCATGGCATTGTAATGGGGGTCACTGTTAAATTGGGAAATTTGTTGTATAGATAATTTGAAAAAAAAAACAACAACAACAATATTAGAAGTATATGTTAAAATTCTTTGTTTTTGTATGGGTGTGTTGGCGTCTGTGTAAGCGGCGCTGCCAGTGATGTTTGACGGATCATTAAGTTTATTGCGGTGAAGTAATGCCACCATAAAAACAGCAATAAATTTTAAAATAATTTACAATATGTGAAACAACAAGAAATTGTAATGAAATAAAAGTTTATAACGTATTTTAATAAAAAAATAAATGATAATAAAAATTGTTTAGGGGCCAGCGAAATATTGCTTAGCCGCTTCATATTGCTTGAACTAAGATCGGTACACGAGTATGTTGCGATTTTTCCACGTTAGTTGGGTAGAGTGGATGTTTGACGAAGCATTTGACCTTTTCAAGGCCAAGCTAGTAGAAAGCAAGGGCTGTTGGCATGAATATAAAGTTCTTCTAAGAGCCTACAAGTAGTTGATGTGTAGGATAAAGCGAGAATCCTGGAAAAACTTTTGTTGTGGATTTGAAAAGATCAACCAGGTAGCGAAACTCAAGAAACTTGTATCCAAAAACCTCGCCTCGCCTGGCCCAATTCGTAAAAGTAGAGGCGAATGGTCGAACTACTGCCAGGATTCATTGGGAGTCTAGTCAGTGCGCACTTTGCAGGCTGTAAGGACGGAAAGTGGGGTGCTATCTCGTCTTTTATGAATATTTGTGGTGACATGCGGACGACATTGTCATCTTAATAACGCGTAGGTGTCTACAGACCATTAGCGATGTTATGAACACCACTCCCAATACAGTCCAGAACTGGGCATCGCAAGAGGGTCTGGGGTTGAACACGGAGAAAACGAATGTGCTTATCTTTTAAGTTAAAGTAAAGTTCTAGCGTCTGAACATCCTCTCTGTATGCTTTTTTTCTGTCGATTATACTTTACCAAGTTTCTGAAGCTGAGATTCGAAATAGATGAACTATAATGAGCCATATAATGTTGTTTAGTTGCAATCTACTTAAAAAATATGATTTTTGGTCTGTCTATCGGTAACACTACCACAAAGTACTATACCACAAAAGTGTGTTGATAATGTTCTAAGGCTCGTGGAGTACAAATTGTTCAAAGAGGGTCGGTATCGCGTTGACGACGAACCACGTTCAGGACGGTTATCACTTGATTAACAATCAGAGCTCTTACTGGTGTACTGGTCAGAAGGATCAGTGAAAACTATTTTGAAAGATCATTTGGACATGAGAAAAGTAAAAACACGATTGGTTTCAAAATCCCCCCATTTTTTCGAAAAACGGCGTGTGAAACAATGCTTTCCGAATATCAGGATCTTACGGAACGTATTATTTCTGGCAAAGAGTCTTAGATCTATGTTTACGACAGGGAAACGGACGATCAATAGGCCGAATATCGTGGCAAAGATGAGCCAAAGCCGAAAAAACCATATCAAAGAGGTCAAAAATCAGGGTTATGTTGATAATTTTCTTCGATTATCGAAATATGGAGACTCCGAATTCCTTCCTACCGACAAACTGTTAACAGGGAATACTATTTGAAAGCTATGCGTCGTTTGCGTGAAGCTATTCGTAAAAAGAGGACCGGCAACTCTTGGTTTTTCCACCACCATAATACACCGTTGCATTCTGCGTTGATTCTTCGTGAGCTTTTCGTCAAATTTTTAACCAATATCGAGTCGCAAGAACCGTGTTCATCTGATTTAGCTCCGTGTGACTTCTGATTGTTCAGAAAATTTAAACGATTTCTCCGGGAAAACGGTTTTGATTGAATCGAAGGCTTTTGAAGCCCGAAAATATATGGTCTATATTTCCAAGTGGCCATATTGACACTAAGTAGACTATATATAGTATAATACAAATATTTGATTGAACTTACAATATACTTAGCTAGCAAAATTTCGAAAAATTTCTTTCATATAAATCACTCAATTTTATTTCTCTCCTTTTAAACGTGTTTGAACTGATTATTGCGGTTAATCAAAGCGTGCAAGCATGACCTTTCGTGCAACCTTGCCAAGTCCTCAGTCAATAAACGCTCCGAACATCTTCAAAATGCAGAGACCGTGATCGTGATATTATTTACAAGGCAATTTACGCCAGCAAATAATCGCAATCACATCGTCACGCTCGCGTTTTAATAGCTTTGTGCCAACACTCATAACTCGCGCGCATGCTTTTTTGCTCGCCCATTCATTGCGATTTGTGTACGCGATTGAGTTTTGCATACGCATGCGCGCCACACACAAATGTGCTGGTGATGATGAGACGTGATGTCGACTTTGCCGCCCAAACAGATTGTTGACTGACAACTTTACACAAAGTACCTACCTAGCGACCGCTAGCCGTTCTGCCCCTGCCCCAGTGGGATAAGCAATCGCATGCATGGCTTATTAAAAGGGGTACATTTGCCTTTGCCTTTGCCCAGCGCAACCCAGCCCAGCTCAGCTGGAGCGCATCAGCTGTTGAGCGTTTGTTTTGTTTATTAGCGTCAGCGCGCACAGCTGATCGGCTGATAGCACGTTGTTGATAGTGTTAGCGATGTAAGTTTGTGTCATCAGCGTCGCCGCCACGCCACCGTCCGAGTGGTAGTTGATTGTTGATGTTCCGTTTCAGGTTCAGCGTGCTTGGCAGCACGTGGCGGTTAGACTGGTATGACCGGGCAGGCAAGCAGATAAACAAGCCGCCGCACACACCGCCACTACTACTGCTTAACTACTGCCTTAATAGCAGCCGCCGTTGCCTAACAATTGGCGGTGGCCTGTTGGAGTGACGAACTGGCTCGCCAACCGGCTGGCTGGTTGGTATGCTCACCCATCAACTATAGGAAAATGAGCGCGCGAGTGAACGCGCTGTTAGGTGAGCGTGCGAGGGAGCGTGAGAGTTAGGGCCCAGCAGACTGGTTGGTGCGGCTTCCCAGACTGGTGACTAACTGACTGCCTGGCTGATTTAGGGCCAACGCTAATGACAATGCCGCCCAGCAACAAAACGCCATACACACACACGCGCGCGTGCATCAACATTTGTGCGACTACATTGGCATGAAGAAGCAGCAGCAGCATGCCACATTTATACAACAGCAAAAGCGCACTAATGCGTCACGCCAACGCCAACAACAGCAACAGCAGCGGCAGCAACTAACAACATTGCTAAGTAATAATACAAACTCATACCGACTGGTATTGCCGTTTGCATTACAAGTACTTAACTTGCTCATAACATAACAACAACAGCGGCAGCAAGCAACAAGCAGCATTGCCTACTGACAGCTGTCAGCTGTGTTTGTTTTATGTGCAAAAGTCTTGTTTCTGCTTTGTTGTTGACTGTCGACTTTGGTTGCTGTTTTGTTTACAAGCAAATCGGAAGTGAATCGAGTAACCAGTATCCAGTAAAGTTCAATGGCAAATGTGAGTGGAATGTTTGCTTGTGTTGCGTTGAAGTGCGGTGAGGTCTACTATTAAATATGGTGCTGGTGGCGCCTGACTGAAACGGGTTTTGATTGATTGCCGGCTTGATTGTCTAGTTAAGTACACGGATGAGATAATACCTATATGGAAAAGTAGATTTCTGACGCTCTGCGCTTCATTGCAAGCTTGTGTGGGTGTGGATTTGTTAGTTTCATAGCGACTTTCTCTATCGCCAAGTTTTGCGGAAGTCAACGAATTTTTCCATGTGAATGGGTATGTGAAGCGCGTTGGAGTTTGAATTAACTGGATTATAATAATTATCGAAAATTAAAAAGTAAAACGGAAGTGTTTGTAAAAAAATTGAAAATTTATTCAAATAAAATTTGGAAAATATTTTTTTGTAGAGCTTTCACAATTGGTCTACTGAAAACAATGTTTATTTTTTGAAGGTTTCATAATTTTTTAAAGCTTTCACAATTTACTGTCTGAAAACAACGGGTTTTCTTAGAGCTTTCATAATTGCATAAGAACTTTCACAATTGTCTTTCTACAAATAATGGTTTTTGTTAGAGCTTTCGTAATTTTTTAAGAGCTTTCATACATTTTGTAGAGCTTTCACATTTGGTTTTCTGCAAATAATAATTTTTCTTAAAACTTTCAAGGTTTTTAAAAGCTTACACAATTGGCTTTCTGAAAATATTGGTTTTTACTAGAGCTTTCGTAATTTTTTAAGAGCTTTCATACATTTTGTAGAACTTTCACAATTGGTTTTCTGAAAATAATAATTTTTGGTAGAGTTTTCATAATTGTTTAAAAGCTTTCACAATTGGCTTTCTGAAAATATTGGTTTTCTTTAGAGCTTTCATATTTTTTTAGAGCTTTCACATTTAGTTTTATTAAAGCTTTCAACATTTTTTACAGCATTTGTAATTGGCTTTCTAAAAGTATTTTTTTGTTCAAGCTTTCACAGTTTTTTTCGGAGCTTTCCTATAGACTTTCTGTGTTTTATATATATGTATATTATACTCTACAAAGAAGAAATTTTTTTCGAATTTAAAAAACGCTAAATTAATTTTTAAGGGCAAATTAATGTATATTTAAAAATTACGGTGTACAATTTTTAAATGAAAAATAAAGTTTTTTGAAGTAAGATTCGATCTCCGATGGCGCTAGGAAACGTCATTCGCTAGTAGAGTAATTCTGATTTCACCGCGTATAAAATCTAAATAAAAAATTCTCTTTAGAAGATATTGTCCTGCCAAACAACTTCAGTCAAAAACACATAAAACATTGACAAAATAGCGTTGTGTTTAAAAAAGTTGAATTTTACATAAAATTTTGGTCATTATGAGCTGCCAAATTTCGATTTTTGAATTTTTGAAATCTAGTCGATTCTTACAATCAATACGTAAGCTGTTAATACGTTCAAAAGCACATTGATACTTGTTACCTTTTTCGAATTTCGAATTTTGTTGGCTCTTGGTTAACAAGAATGTTGAAATTTGATTTCTCCTGCTTATGGTAAAAATTGTGTCAATTTATTTAACTTGTCTTGGACATAACACCAAAATCTTAAGCAAGCATGTATAATGGCTTACGGGTAATCATAAGATGCCTATTATATTTTTCAACCATACATATCGGTGCTTATAGCCAAACTCATGTAAATTCCAATTTCATTAAATTATTTGACCCTTTTATTTCCATTTCCACATTTGGACCCTTTCGAGATTCGTTTCAGTTTAACAATTACCAGAAATTACACTGCTTTATTAACCATTATTTACATATTCATATATGTATGTGTGTATGTGTGCTCGTACATGTGATTATAAACAAGTGTATAAAATATAAAATATTTCGACATATCAAAGCAACCCTGTAGGAATTTAGTTTAGTGGTAGAGTGAAGCGCTCATTTTCCATTTGCTATGGAAATTATTTGATTATGTCAACTTATGGATTTATAATAGTTGATGGTATGATTATTATAGCATCGAATTTGGTGGAATTGTTGGCCACTAATATTTTCGATATTCAGGAAGATATTCTGCCATATCTTTGAGTTTTGTTTTTTTGTTTGAAGTGAAAAAGTATGGATGTTTACTTAGAGCAATGTGTCTTTAAGCTTTGACAATACTTAGATATATTTAAGAAACTGAAGAAGGTGAGAGAGTTAGCTAATTTAGTTTAGTATATTAAGAGTATAATTGTGAAACCAGCTTTTTGGCTTGCGTACAGATGGCTAATCGATTAACGACCAGCTTATGTTCTTCTAAGGATAAAAATTTATCAGCTGATTGCTATTTTATCAATGCACACAACCAAATTTACAGCCTGGACAACAACCCACAGAGAGTTGAGCGACATTTAAGTTAACTGCTTCACATGTGACTCCATAAAGAAAGAAAAATATCCCTACCAGCGCTGAACTGTACTTTTGGTAGCACAATCTTCCGCTATGCAACACTCCCACTTTCCTACAGACCCCTTGCTCATATATAGTATACCTTTAACTGATATTATATTTCCCCCCATAAAAGTTTCGTGTAACTTGACTTCAATGACTATAAGAGATCGAACGAGTAGGTAAAATTAGGGTCGAACAAAAGCAGCGAATACCGCCAGATCACAATAAACCAATACACGAGCAACTGGCACACATCCCTACATACAGACAGGTATAATATTGCTTCGTACATTTTTGAGCGCTGAAAAGACGAAGGCACACAGCGTGGACGTCAATTGACGGCGATTTTCGAAAAGACTTAAGACTTACCAAGCATAAAAAACGAAAATAAATGAGAAACAAAGAAAAATTCAAGATAAAAAGTATAAATAATACACGCTGGCTCGGAGCTTACCAGCCGAGATGTATGGCTAAATGAACGAGCGGCAAGCCAACCGTCGGGGCGGGCGAACATGTGGAGGCCGCAAGAGGTTTGTAATGGCGGAGCACAACAGAAATTCACAAAATATTTATGGATGCCATTATCTTAGTTACGTGATTTGCTCCGTGTTATTATAAGCGCGCAACAATAAGACAATGAGAGAATGAGAAATAAGCATGAGACCACGGCAACAAGAAAAAAACAACAAAACACTAACAAAAAGTATTAAAAAAGAAATAATAAATAAATAAAAGTCTTAAGCAATAACACGAAAAATGAGATAACAACAACAATAATGAAAATCAGCAGTCATCGTTAGCTGTAAGTAGTGACTTTGGAAATCAGCGCTTTTTGGTCCTCCAGTCATGAATTCACACATATCTACATACTATACATGGATGAGGGGGAATTTTTTAAGTGCCTGAAAAGAAACGAACACGCGCATACATAACTACACACACACATTATATATTGATCATGCAGGAACAAAGCGCGCGGTTCGAAGGCCAGAAGGCAACATTTCGAAAAGCGATTTACATTTGTTGTACGCGCTGCGTTAATATGCTGCGCCTGCACGCCGTGTTGTCCATTGCACGGCATACGTGCCACATACTACGAGCGCTTTCGTGGTAAGGCAGCGTGGCTGTTTGTTGCCACTTTGGCTGTGACCGCTGTTTGGGTATGAATGTGCTTTGTAAAATACCTGTAGAGATAAAATAGCAACAACAACAAGAAAAAATACTTCAATAAAATGGCCTAAAATGAAGTTTACGAAACTTTGATCAGCAAGCGACAAGCTGCAGCACATACATACATACATAAATACATAGGTAGATGTGTATGAGCATAAGGGAATGGTAAAGAATCAATAATGAAGGGTTTTACTAAAAGCAAAAGAATGATAATGAAAACAATTATAAGGAACGTTGAGCGATAGAGGTAAGCAGGCAATGAATACAAGTGCCTGCAGTTTTGTTTCAATCAAAATTCGAAAGGAAAACGGCTTTCGAGTGCAGGGCACATGGTAGCTGTACTGCGAAAATCAGGAATCCAAAAGCTGTTGGTTGGTTTTTTTGAGCTTGAAAATCCTTATATAAAGTTTTGATTCCTTTCCATAATGACTTCTTTACTTAAAGATACTTCTATGAACAAATATTGAAGAGAAGATTTTGCTAAATGAACCTGCAGTTTAATATTTAAAAAAATGTATGTTCTCTATATTAAATAAACAAATTTTCCATACAAGGAATTGATTTTGATCGATCACTTTGTATGTCAACTATATGTTATGGTCGTCCGATGTAAACATTTGTTAGGGATATGGGAGTTTGGCTTCGGACCGTCCAAATTTCTTGAAAATATCTCGTCAAATACAAAAGTTTTTCGTACAAGAACTTGATTTTGTTTGATCAGTTTATATGGCGGCTATATGTTATAGTCGTCCGATATAAAAAACTTGTTAAGTGTATGGCAGCATGTTCTTGGAAAATAATGTCCTCCACATTTCGTGAAGATATCTCATAAAATATAAAAGTTTTTCATACAAGGGTTTGATTTTGATCGTACAGCTTGTATGGTAGCTATATGCTATGGTCGTCCGATCTAAAAAAATTGTTAAAGGTATGGGAGTATGGCCTATGAAATTAATGTGGTTCAAATTTTGTGAAGATATCTCGTCAAATATAAAAGTTTTTCATACAAAAGCTTGATTTTTATGGTACAGTTTGTTTGGCAACCATATGCTATAGAGGTCTGATCTGAACATTATAATAAGAACTGATAGAGTTGCCTTGAGAGATAATCCATATGAAATTTTGGCAAGATATCATCTCAAATAAAAAAGTTTTCCATAGAAAGACTTGATTTTGATCAATTGCTTTGTATGGCAGCTATATGTTATAATGATCCGATAACGGCGGTTCCGACAAATGAGTAGACTCTTAATGAGAAAAAGAAGTGTGCAAAATTTCAGATCGATATTCCAAATACTGACTGAATAGGACTAAAGAAAAAATTATGTTCGGAAGGAAGCTTTGAAAGTGTTCGCTAATGTTTCAATTTAAAAGTTTTTATATATAGAGCAGTCCTCTATAAAAATAAAGCCAAATATAACAGCAAAAACAGAAAAGAATTTTCTTAATGAATTTCATATAAAAAAGCACTCAGCAGACTCTTAATTTATCTTTTGTTTATGAACAAAGTAAAACTGTGTCATTCTAAACGGGTATTCAAAACATGTGGGACACACACATACACATATACAGCAGACAAATAAGGTTTGGTAAATATGCACAGGTTATATGCGCATTACTCATTTATGTAGATGTGGGCTTGTACGTGCACCGCAACACCAGCACCAGCGGCCCATATCGGCACAGGGTCAACTTTTGAAATCAGGATATTCTGCGAAGGTAATTTAAACAGGTTTCTGGGCCACATGTGTCAAGCAGCAGAACACAACACAACTCACGAGCGTGCACTTAAGCACACACACACACACGTACATGCAAAGAGGTGCGCTTGCACATAAACAAATGACAGTGAATGTGGATTCTCGGTTTGGGACACACGTGCCAGTCCAACTAGTTTGACTCCTTCGCAGCGACGCCGGCCGACAAAGTGTCAAACGGTTCAAATGGAAGCGGCGCTGCTGCTGCTGGGCTAAGCCGAGACAAGCCGCCTGATTAACTCCAATCGAACGGACCGGTCGCCTCGCCACCTCGTCGCTTCGCCGGCTGCTCGTCTCGTTGGCTATCGGCTGTTGTTGTTGGCCACCCGCACTAAGCGGCACACTGGCTGCTAATCTATTTTCGTTTGCTGCTGCTGATAAAAACAAGAATGGTCGGTTACATTTGTTTTGATTTAGCATTCTGGTTAAAGGCGGCGCAAAACAAGAAAATCAGCAGCAGCAGCAGCAGCGGCAGCGGTGTGAAAACATGTTTCATACAAGCAGTGAGCAGGACGAGTGAGTGAGTGTGAAGCAGCGCATTGGTGAGTGAATGAGCGTGCGAAAACTGGTACCGGCAAAGTAATCCTTGACCCAATGCGCTCGTGCTGATGATGTCTTCAACGCTGGCGCAGTCTGACCGCTTCCACCTCTGCGCGTTTTCCCAACTGGAATCCGTATGTTTATGGGTGTGTTGTGTGTGTGTGTGCGTGAGCCGTTCAAATACTTATTATAAATACAGGCTGGCCGTAGGAAAGTTCAGTGCCAATAGCATCAGCGGCAACAACAGCGGCAGCAACAAGTAGGTAATAAAGAGGTGAACTGGTAGCTGCTGGCTATTGTTGCTTGGTTGCCCGTCTGTCCGTCCGGTTTCTGTCTGATTGGACTTATTGTTTGTGTTGAAGTTATTGTGGCATGAAACTCGTTTGCCTGCCACACTTGGCGTTTGTTGTGTTCTCAACCGCTTCTACACAAATATAATTCTGCAAATATACATGCATACATACACACATATTTATATGTCTCATTTATGCATGTAAGCCCATAAGTGGGTGAGGTCAGTTTCGGTTTGTAACTGGTTATTAGGCTGGTGATGTATGCTGTTTAGCGTCCACCGGCTTGTCATTCGAGTCAACCGGATACACGCACGTAATGCTCTGCACCACTCAGCTGGCATTAGCAATGTTCTGAGACAAATATACCAATGAGTTATCATATTTTGCGCTCATGGCTTGGGGCATTTAGAAATTGGCGCATTAATTTTTGAAAATAAAAAAGTCTAATCAATTTGCAAGCGCAGCAGATATCTGGTTACTGATTAATCGTTTATATATCTGTGTCAATTAGTTTATTAAGTTTGAAGTGTGAAGTGAATTAACAGTAAATTGTTGTTGACCTAGAAAATTGAGTTGCTAAAATGTGCTAAGTGTTCAATGGCGCACACCTTCAAGGAGCTCTCAGCTTAAATGTGAAGAAAAGTTAAATAAGTTCACCGCTTTGTTATTAACTTTATTTTCATTATTTGAGAGGACTTGAAAGTGCCTCAACTTTTTTCGCATTAATTTTTTTACATTTTCTTTTACTTAATTTTTTATGTTCGAAAGATTTGGGTGCTGTAAGTGGCTTGTAAGTCGCTTTAATCGGGGATAATATATATTTTCTTTTTTAAAGCGATGATTATAAAATTATATAAAATTTTAATTTAAATATAGGGCGTTAAAGATTGAGTGTAGCGTTTGCTGTATGGCACGTAGCGCCGTCCTGCTGGAACCAAATGTTGTCCAAGTCTTCTTCTTCAATTTGCTTGAAGAAAAATTCGGTTCGGTTCGCGATGGCGCTCACCATTGGTGGTTACGGCGGTTCCTTCTTCATTTTCGAAGAAAAATGGGCCGATGATTCCACCAGACCAAAATCCATACCATACAGTGATTCATGCTGGGTGCATTGGCTTCTCGACGATTTCGTGCGGGTTTTCTGTGCCCCAAATGCGACAATGCTTGTTAACGTAACCATCGAGGTGGAAATGAGCCTCATCCGAAAAGATGATTTTTCGGTAAAATTGTCCATCCTCGGTCAAACGATCTTCTGCCCAATCTGCGAACTGTAGAATAGTGAATAGCGACCCATTTCGTAAATTTTAGACTTTTTACTGAATATCTGTCACTTTCCGAATGGTATGTGACGTTTCCAATGTCGAAATATAGATAATTCAAATTAAAACGTTAGATGGCCCACCCGTTAGCTGTAGGGCATCATATATCAAAATCCAGCTCTTATATGCAAAATTTTTTTATTTGACGCGGTATCTCTACGAAATTGGACGTACATTATTGTTTAAACCCATGCTACAATCTCCGAAGAAATTGTTGAGATCGGAGCACTATAGAATATGGCTGCTGTACAAAGTAATCATCAACTTCAAGATAGATATGAGCTTTTTATAGCATTTTATGTAAAGGTATTACAGATTCGGAGCAGCCAGGTTTTCCTTCTTTCTTGTTTCATTTTCAAAAAAGTTAACAGCATATCAAAAGTTAGCTCTACATAGCTTAAGAGTGGAATTTAGCTTTGGCTACTGCATTTTTAGTTTTCATGAGGTATTGCTCACCATGTGGTCTCTGGTTAGTCAAATGAGTTATTTGGAAACTATAATGATCAAACAGAGCTTGAAGTAGATTTTGAGTACCTTTTTTCGTGCTAGATTTTCTCAACTTTTTAATTGCTATTTTCCTTTCGAGAGGTCAAAGATAATTTTTTCCATATATTTGGTAAGGGTTTTAAGGTAAAAAATGACTATTTTTAAGAATTTATTACTTAAATTTGGATTGAGTATTTTTATTTCGATCTTTTGTAGATTATTGAGCATATTTTAGGCAATCTATGTTAATTTTTTCATGCAGAAATATTAAAGCATAAGCCGGTAATAGAGCTTCTTTCAGAGGGTCCTAAGAAAAAAACACTATGCGGTGTTCACCATAACTCGGTGTGCCATTATCCGAAAAAAAAAATAAAATAAAATTAGTCAAATTATAATTAACTCTTTCCTCCATCGTCCTCTGATATTTTCTTTTAAATCAAATTATAATATATTATATTATAAATATGCAGCAAAGCGGACGATAAATACGGTTCATCAGCGTTTCCTAACTCTTGCGCCATGTACCGAACAAGTTTTCCACACTGTAATTTTGACATGAACTCGTTTACCTATGCAGTTGAGTAGACCTTTCTCTGAACCAACCAGTCTAACGCTTGAATAGACTTTTCTCTGAACCAAACGGTCTAGTTTATTGCTTTTGGAGGCAGCTTAGGGTATGAGTCACTTAAAATCAAAGTATTTGTTGCAGTTGGTGGACCTAAAGGTCTGGCGACCACATGGAAAGTGTGTCAATGTATTATCGCTTATAAAGATGTTTGCTTTGTGTTTTAAAATGATAAAAAAAAACTTATAAAAAAATCCAGTAATGACACTTGAGAGCAGAAGTTCGTTGCTTAAGTCTTTTGATCAAATTCCAAAGCAATCGGTATGCACACATATCTACATACTAATATGGACAATTTTGACGACTACTCAAGCAAATTACAATATTTTATTACAGTTATAACATTTTGAACTTCGAAAACAAAAACAATAATAACAAAAACAAAGCGAAAGCATTAAAATTTAATATTTTCGTGAGGGCATTTTGAAGGCATCTGTTCAAGTATGGTCGAAGAGGATTTGGTTTTTCGAAATGCCAAACAAATGTTTATTGCGATGGCATGTGAAAAAATCGTGTTGAAAATTTAATTTCAAATACCTCAACAGAAAGATAACAACAACAACCGCAACTAATTGCAAATAGCAAATCTAATAACAGAGTTAATGGCAACTGCGATGACTAGAGGCAGGCGTCATGTAACTGTGCCGCGCGCAAAGTTCAAGCGGTTTGACGGCAATGTGCTTGCTTGCCACGTTTGCGCTTATAACAACAGACATACAGCAAATGCTCGTAGTCGAAAATTTCACATGCCAAAACAGAGCTTCGATGAGCGCGCGTTCGCGCTTCACGCTTTACAACAAACAAATTAAACTTTTGCCGCCAACAATGCGCGCGGCGCTATGAGCTGACAGCGTGCTCAGCTGTTAGCCGCAACGGCAGAAGCAAGGGGGCGTCAGTTTTAATACCACATGAAGAGGTGCGGCCTGACCTGAACGGCAGCGGTACACACCCCCACTGGTTAATGAGAAATTTTTTGCTTTTTTGTTGTAATTTGTGTGTCTTTTTTGTAAGCGCAAGCAGCTAATGAGAAAAAAATGTTTGTAAGCGACAGCTTTTTTCAATTTTTCATTGCTGAGTGGCAGCTCTTGAGCGCCACAGTTGATGGAGTGTATCAGCGGCCACCTTTGTTTGACTTGCGGTGGAGTTCAATGACCGCAAACGGTTTGCAGATGTTGTGGCATACAAACAGTTCAAATGTATGTGTGTGCATTTCAAGCGGCTGCTGGAGCTTTGAGTCGGACACAGCAATTGCGATTCACATACCTGTAATGGGCTCTGGCCACAAATGGCCACAAGCGTTGAGGCAAAAACCTGGTATTTGGCAGAAAAACAGCAAAAATCGAAGTCTACGCGACAATCAGCTGCGGCGAATATGATGTGTTTCAGCAAACAACTACGGCAAAGCAACAGCAACAAAGTGGCAAAGACAAAAAACAATGAAATGAATGCACAGCCATTATCGCGTTGTCAATAATTGGAAATCAATGATGAAAACTAGTAGTTAACAATGCAAGCGCTTGGCCAGAAAAGGCAGCAACGACCGCCATTCATACACACATACTCTTCATCACATGCAGTGCAAGCAGCGGCCTCTAGTTAGCGAACTGCATAGATGCTCGCACAGATAACGACAATAATCGCTCCAACTATTTAGAAAAATGACAAAGCCATACAATTACAACAACACCAAGAACAATGCGCGCATTTTACAACTAGTGCTACTGCTTTCGTTGCACCTCTTTCCAATCAAACCAACAGCTCCTAAATACTTACATACAGGCAATCAGATGTTTTTGCTGCCACCAGCCACGCGCACGCCACTTGGCCGTTGAATTGGCTTGTCAGCAGTCAGACTGATGCGCGACGTCATTGTCTGCTTGGACAACAAGTCAACTACTGGCAGTTCTATACACACACACACACACATAGATACATACGTGCGTTTTGCTCAGTTGTATGGTGGCCCCATCAGCCGGTTGCGCGACGTCTGACAGGTTGATTGTTTGTTTGGTCACTACAAGTTGCCCGGTTTGGAGAGATTACTCGTCGCTTGATTGTTATCTATTCGTCAGTCAGCAGTTGGGTATGTGATTGTTGAAATTGGTGTAGGTTATGATTTGTTTTGGAGCGTCATAAGTTGTGAGGGCAAGAAAAAGTAGCTGTGACAGCTTTGTCGCGAAAAAAAGTGGAAATGCCTAGTGTAACGCTTTGTTGGAGAGAAGCGTCATAGAAAGCAATCGAGAGAATTGTTAGAAGTTACAAAAGTGGTTCTTGTTAATAAACATATGATTATTTGAAGTTAGTTTGGCTGAGCTGTGCCGTTAAATGGAGGCTTATTTTTAGTACTTTGTTAGGAAAGGAAATATATTTATATATGTACACATGTTTGTGGTATTTATTATTTTCTCTAAGAATTTCTAAGAGCTTTGTAATTAAAGTCGATTTCCAGCTTCCTTATACTCTAGAATTTGTGAAAAAAGTTCGAGTTTATGGACAGTGGTGTTTACTATAAACAATATTTGGTTTTAACTCAGCTAAAATCTTATTTGTCTAAATTTTTGAGATATAACTCTATTTTTTGGGTCGCCTTATTCACCTTATTGAATATGTACCAACGTATACAGTGTATAGTGAAATAAAATAAATTCAAAATTTAGTTTCGAATTTTTGGCGAAATTACTATTAAATAGGATAAATAAAAATTTTCAGATGAGAACTCAGGTTATGAGTTGGAAATCAAAGTATTTTTAGTGGGAAAATTTAAAATAATTTCCAATGAAACCAATGAAACTGTAACTGAATTAACGATATGACCGACTTTTCTTCTTTGTTAAAAACCAAAATCGACTTTCTTCACCTGAATTTCTTGCTGAAAACCTTCGCTTCACTTGCAGTTCAATCGAATCCATAGGTGATATTGATATGATGTTCATAAATCTGATTGAGAAAATCCCAAGGTCGCTCAGTTCTAACCCTCGCAACTATAAAAGCTACCTCTAGCCCCACGTGTCCTGCACTCATCGCCAGAAAAAACAAAGCACAGACTTCCCTCCTACGCCAAACCTTAAATTCCATTCAAAGGGAATTCCTTCTTCGAAAACGCTCTGAAGAATTCAACTCCTTTATCGCCTTTATCGCTGAAGCCGAGCCAAAAGGTTGCTGGAAGGTTATCACAACCTTGCGAAATCACAAACTCCACCTTGCTGCCCTAATTAAAGACTTATCTACATAAGAAGGACAGAACTAACGTCTGTTATCGACTGTTGTGGGACTTTGCAAAACATTTTTACAACTAAATACTTAGCCTAATTTCAATTGAAATCTTGAAGAAATCGGGCAAACAACTCAAAAAAGTGTATTAAACTAGAAAATATAGAATACTTAAAAATACACACGGCACTTGAAGTTACATTGGATCTCACACCGCTTCACCTAATAAACGGTCACAGTGTCAAACACTAATCCAAATGACAGCATATGGGTTTGGTAGGGGTAAGGTGATATCATCCGAATTCATGACCTATGAAGGACTTAAGTGGCGAGATGCCACTGGCTCTTCTTCCAAAGGACAGTAGTACCAAAAAACTAAACTTTAATAAGAAGTTCATGGTGACCTTCAGCAGTAAAGCTGAAAGGAATAATTCAGCTCTCGAGCTACTGTTTAGGGATAATACAATCAAATGGTACACCGACCGATCCATATCTATGGGTAGTTTTCGGATTATATTCCAAGCAGAATTCTTTGCTAAAAGTCGGTACATAAACCTCCAACGGAATTATTGCAATGAATGTATATTTATTCTCAGCGACAGTCAAGTGGCACTAAAAGCGATCTCCGCATACGAGATCAAATCGCTATTGGTGCAGGAGTGTATAGAACGGCTGAATAGTCTATCAAATCACATCTGGGTGCACCTTATCTGGGTGCCCGGTCACAAAGGTATAGCCGCGAATGAACTGGCTGATGAGATCGCCACAGCATCCTGGAATACGACCCGACCCGTTCATTGCGGTTGGTTCCCATACCATAAAGGAGCTGCTTCGCAAGGATGAAGGAGTGGGTAGGTTGGGGTATTGGCGACAATTCCATGGAAAGCGCCTTGCCAAGTTGCTAATGAGTGGTTACAGCCTTAAAAGCTTTAAATATGTAATCAATTCTCCAAGGGACAAACTAAGGCTACTTGTTGACTTCTACACTGTCTATTGTAAGCTTAAGAAGCACTTACTTAGCATGGGCCTATCTTCTTGTGCGAATTGCCGGCTCTGCGATGGAGTCTGAAGTCCAGAATACCTGCTTATTGACTACACAGCAGTCTGTAGACACATTATATAGGATCCGTGTTTCCAAGTAGGCATCATGTCGCCTCAACAGCACCTAGCAGTATATTGCAATTTATTAATCTAATATGTTTAGGCTAAGAGAGTCGTTGTGGTTTAGGAGATAGACCGTAGGTCGCGGTGCAATACTCACTTGTTTATCTAATCTAATCGAGCTCTTCCATACTTGTTTTCAATATAATTATTGTAAAAGTATTAAACTTTTTAAAAATTTAATAAATAAATTCGCCAAAAACTATCGAACCATTTAAAGAAACTTAAAAGATTTTACATCTGCCCCTGTAAGTATGCAAAGAAAACGCACAAGCGCTCAAACAAACTATTCACTTGTGAAATACATAAATACTTATCATCTACAATGCAATTAAATAATTGGTTTTACAATAAAAGGCGACGCAGCAATCAGCAAGCCATTACACAAACAATTAAAAAATTCCGCAGAAAAATATAAGAAATAACAAATATATGTACATATGTATGTATGTGGATGGCTTTGAAAATTAAAAGGAAATAAAAATTTAGCATTTCGACGCTTGCTTGGTCACGGCTGTGTTCGCTGCGCAATTTTACCGCTCAATTGGTCAAATATAAGCAAGAAAATTGCAATTGGCTGTTAGTTGCATAAATTGACGTTGTTGTTGTTGCTGTTGTTGGCGATAGCATACCAGCAGCTAAAACGGTTTTCTACAAAACATTTGCATTTTGCCATGCACAACATGATAGCTGCGACGCGCGAGACTGCATGCGAGTTTGACTCTGTGTTCATGTATGTGTTAATATGTAAGCGCGCGTGTGAGTGTGTGTGTGTTTGCGCGCATATGACAATTGCGCTGCAGGCAATTTTCGCGTTGTTGAGAAGCTGAAAATAATTTATTATTTTTTGCTTAACTGCGCCAGTGGAAAAGCTCACCAAAGATTTACAGGCAGGTGGAGGGTGGCAGGGACGGGAGGTGCTGGTTGCAGCGGTTGCTGTTGCTGTTGTTGGTAGTCAGCATTTAACACGCTGCACATAAATAAGGCGACAAGCGCGACATGCCATTGTCGTGGCCAGTATTGTTGTTGTTGTTGTGCATGCAAGACTTTGTTGCAGCTGCTGTGCTACTGTTGTTGTTGTTGGTATGAGTTTTATGCAAATTGTTACTGTGGCGGCAGCGGCGGTGGTCACCTTAACTAACTGCTCGCTTTGGCTGATAACTGTACGCGGCGGCTGCTGGCATTGTCTTTGTTGTTGTTGTTGTCGTTGCTGTTGATGTCGCTTTGGTGTTCATTGTCGCCTGTGGCATTGCATGCATATTTAAGTTTATAGTCACGCCATGTTGTTGCTGCTTTTTCTGTAGTTGTTGTCGTTGTTGTTGTGCCTGTTGCTATTTTTGCCATTGTTAGCGATACTTTTTCATTTGTTGCTAGTCATTATTTAGCATTCTCGTTGCTGCCTGCACACTCGCATATTTCGTTCTTGTCGCCTTAGCGTTTCAATGCTTGCCGTTGTTGTTGTTGGATACTTCACCCCATGCGCGCACCTTCACGCTGCATTTTGTTATTTACGAGCTTTTCGTGGTGTTCTTGCGCGCAGTCTACATTCTGCTGTGGCCCGGCCGTCGCTTGCCAGCACACCCCGCCCCACCTCACTTCACCCCATCACGCCGCACCACACCCTGTTACCCAACAGCGAGTAATTATTATATTTCTTCGCCGCATTTCATTTGTTGACATTGTTGTTGGTGTTGCCATTGTTGTTGTTGTTGCTGCTGTTATGGACCAAAGCGATCGTGCTCTAGGTGCGCTACAAGTGACGCTTTGCGTAGGTAGTGGCTATTAGTTGCATGCACTTTGCTCTATCTCCACTCTTTGCAGTTTGTTTGCTCATTTCGTGTGGCACAAAGGAATTTGACCACCATCAGCGCCAGCTACTCGGTTCGTTCAGCTGCTGGCCTCTTTCGACGGTGGCTCATTTATTTCACATTCCTGCTGTTTTGGACTCGTGTTTTAGCGCCATTGTTAACAGCGGGGTGGCGTTGCATGCAACTCAAAGGTCACCAAAACAAAGAACGAAATTAGCTCAAGTGGCCTATAAGAATTTGTTGGTGCAATGTTATAAAAAATAATAGTAAATGTTTTGCCAAGGAGATGAGGAAGAGAAGAAAGATTACGTTAGGTTCGATGGCTGATTCCTCGAGATAACGGGAAATCACTCTTAGATTGCTATGTGGGTACAGTTCTACATAAAGCCAAGTAAAATGTCCAGGAACCTATCACAAATTTGCTAAAGTTTTCATGCTTACCGCATGAAACCCAGCAAACATCTAGGGCGAAGAGATCAGTATATGTGCTTCGATTTATCCTGTTCCAGAAGGAATTGCGACTCTATAATTGCTAGTAGCTGATCAACCTTCGCTGCACAAGTCTGAGGCCCAACCCACTAGTAGAGAACCTCAAGAAACCAAGGGAGTTCCTACCCGTTCCCATTCTGCAGTTAGTGAAACTGAAGAATCTGTCCACCAGCCTTGCAGCTACCTGCAATATCGCTATAGCTAGATATTAATTACAATCTAAGCATGTAGTAACTCGATGCCAGAGATAAGAAGTCTAGATATCGCCTCACTAGTCGCAGGCATAAAGTCATTGGGCTCAAAGCTAATATCGCTGCCCTACTATTGGAGTGGTTTGTCACCACACTGTAAAAGGCTGCGCTTTGGAACGATACATCCATCCATTCACATCTTTATGGCAGTTACTTCGGCTCGAAAGACTGCATTGGTCATGAAGCCTAAAATTGATGTTTGATGGATAGTTCTCGACAATGTACTCGTCCACCAAATCTCCACGCAATCTTTTGAGCGGGATGAAACTTCACGGCCCCTCCCCTCCAGCGGGTTGTTCCATACCATACCTCTCTTAATCGTATGTGATAGTCAGGGCTGAACTCGGCCACTTGGTAATCCAAGTATTTTGGAATAAAATCAAAGTGTGCGTGAATTGGTTCCTAACTTCTTTGGGTCGTATGTATAGTTTGTATCGTTCTTAGTTTCCCACTAATGCTGTTTGGAGAGCCCGTTGGACATGTGCTAATATCTTCGCGTGCGTAGTCATTACAAGAAAAAATTCGTTCAACATTACGCAAACGCGGGACAGTCAAGAAGGAAGTGTTGAGTTGTTTCTACCTCATTTTCTTCCATACAGCCTGGCCGTACTGAGAGCAAAGAACACTAGATCTCTTGCTATTGATCCTGGACCAAAAGTCTTTTGCGACAGCGCTTGTACCGATGGTGGCTCAGCACTGGCCAAGCTTCCGCAAAGCCTAGCTTTTTATTAGTAGAACACAAGAGGATACGGGAGCACCGATTCACTCCCATTCTACCGATAGCTGTTCTAGAATGTATTTTCCTGCTAGCTCATCAGTTTTACAATTTCCTGTTATTCCGATGTGGCCGATTAATAGCGAAGTTAGGCATTATTTGACCAACTCTGAACGCATTGTTAACGAATTCTAGGGTAGTAAAGGCGCTATGTTAAGTCAGTGGATGGTCACTTCTACCTTGGCTTGGAAAACACTGCAATAGTCAGAAAGCCTGAAGATGGAGTTGATAGAGAGCTCCTGACAGTAAACCCCTCCACCAGCCTTCTCACCAAGCTTTGACTCATCCGTAAAGAAGCTCACTGCCCCTCACCACCAACGGCTTCTTTCCATCCACAACTTTTTCGCCGGTAAATGGGTAGAGAAAGAGCCGCCAAAGTTCGGTTGAGTGTTGAGCGCCGCTCGTTGACTAAGGAATATTAGAGAGCAGAAAAACTGTTGCAAAGAAAGCTTATATTTCCAAACCTGTTTCCCCTTATCTCCTAGATCCCTGCAGGTATTTTTGGAAAAGATTAGTAATGTGGCCTATCAAATTTTTATTTTTACTCATATTTTTGTGAGGCCAATCCCACAACTATTATATTGAATAATTACGAGGAGAAGTTTAATAAATTTTTTTTTTCAATCACTTCTGATACATACTTATTGCTTCTCTTTTCCTCTTCTTTGTAAAAAAGATAAAATAGTCACATGGTCAGAAGTCTGATTAAAGCAAAAAAATTTAAGGGCAGCGGTTGAGTTTGAACATTTGGAGAACTCTTACTGAAATAAATCTTTCATTGTATATATATAACACATAAGATATCCTTAGTAGGCCTTAAAGTTATAAAAAGTTTTCTTTTTTTCAGACCTGTCCAACATCCAATTGCCGCAAAGCTTAAAGCCCAACTGAATGCCACAAATGCTCTTTAAAGCTAATATTTATGTAACACTACGAAAAGAGGAAACAATTATTGCCAATTTATAAATGCGCAATACAAATACAACAAGTGCCATACACAAACAAAGAAACGCAGCTAAAACGTAACAAGACGTAACATAAAGTAACGTAACGTAACGCAACGAATTCCGTCCAATCATACTGAGATTCTTAGTGCCTTTTTACAAACAAAACAAAACTAAACTAAACAATACAAGTATATTATAAAAAAAACAACAACAACAAAGTTTTAAACAACAAACAACATATGATATATTTCTAAGAAAAAAAAAATACAATTAAGGACATTAACATAGTTAAACCAGAGCTTCCAAAAGTTAAACGCAAAAATTAGTAGTAAGATTAAAGCACACCTAAATTGATATACATACATATAAGGCCTTACGTTTAAAACATATACAACAGTACACGCCTAAGCTTTCATAAAAGCATAATCGAAAAGCTTGTACGTATTGAAAGCCATAGAAAATATAAACTGAAAATTAAGCACTACAGCAGTTATTCAAAGCTATTTGTAGGCACTTTTAAAAAGCACACGAAAGCTATTGATACCGTGAAACCACGAAAGCTCGAAAGCATTTCGAAAACTTCAATTCTGCAAATTATATGCTAATAAATCTACAGCTTCAGCCTAAGCTTTAATTTTCATACCTACTTACCGTGACTTGGGCCTCGAGCTGGAGCTTAAGTATAAGAAGCATAAGATGTCCGCATCGCCTGCCACTACCAGTGTCATCACATCGAACGAACTTGCCATACAACAACAGCTTCAACACCAGCAGCATCAGCACCAACAACAACAACTTCAAACGCACAGCTCTCCGACGCGCGTCTCACTACCACCCGGTGTTACTGTGACCAACGTTGTAACTACAACGTCTGCAGCCGCTGCCGCCAACGGTTTAACACTAATGCATCGCTCGCCCGACAGTCCACAGCCCGAGTTGGCCACCATGACAAATGTCAATGTGCTCGATCTACATACAGATTCGTCGAAACTCTACGACAAGGACGCGGTCTTTATTTACGAAAGCCCCAAGGTGGTCTTGCCGACAGTGGGCTCCGGTGCGACAGTCACCAGTGATGAGCATGTGATTGATGCACGCATGGTCGCCCAATTGAACGAACAGCAAGCAGCTGTTGCAGCGGCTGCTGCTGCTGCAGCCGCAGCCAATGATAATCAGCCGTTGGCTAAGATTGAATTCGATGAAAATCAGATAATTCGCGTTGTCGGCCCGAATGGCGAGCAACAACAAATCATTTCACGTGAAATAGTCAACGGCGAACATCACATACTGTCACGTAATGAAGCTGGCGAACACATACTCACACGCATTGTAAGCGATCCGACCAAGCTGATGCCCAGCGATAATGCGGTCGCTGCCGCAATGTTCAATCAGGCACAGAAAATGGCCAACGATCATGGCGTCTATCAGACATCGCCATTGGATGCCTCAATGCTGCAGCATTACGAGCCAGAGAATGTCGTTAAGGCCGAGGTGGATATATATGATGATCCGAAGAAGCCGCCGGGCAGCGGTGGTGGTGGTCAGCAAATACTCTATACAACAACGGGTCCGGATACTGGGAAGCAACTATCACATTTGCCTGTTGCCACGAAGCTGGAGTCGGAAATGTATCCGACAGACAAACATATTGATTTAATCTACAATGATGGCAATAAAACAGTTATATATACAACCACAACCGATCAAAAGGGTTTGGAAATCTATTCGGGCAGTGACTTGAGTGGCCTAGTTGCGGATGGGCAGGTGGTGGTGCAAGGTGGGTTGCAGTATGCCGGCGCTGGCACAGCTGGTGGACAACCGGTCTATATAGTATCCGATGGTAGCTTGCCGCCGGGCGTTGAAGGACATTTGCAAAGGTAAGTGGAGAGTTTTTATTATATCACTGTAACTGGGTGACTTATTTTAATCGAAGTTTTCTATTATTCTTTCAAAAATTTTTGATTATCTTAAGTTTGCATGAAAAAATGGGTGGTCAGGTTCCGTAAGGTGTCTCGAAATTATGCGCAGTCATGTTTTTAGTCCCAAGTCCATGGTCTTGAATACTGTACACACTTTAGTTATGATTTTATAGACGGAAACGCGGATCCTTGGTACTCCATGTTCTTGTAGAACAAAATTCTTTGACTGGGGTCTCATATAGGTTCAGGTGACTCTCGGCAGTAAACCCAGTCGGTTGCTCACATTTAATGCTATATTGTCAAAACCTTGAGCTTCGTATCATTCAATCATTAGACTAAGAATGCTACCATATATTTTCTTGGGATTCCACAAATTAGTTTTGGAAACTCAGTATTATAAAAATCTAGAGTATAATGTACGAATACAAGTACATAGTTTTATAGAGGTGTTTAGTTTTAAGCTATACGTTTCAGAGCTTCTTATTCCGCTTAAGATCGCTGTTTGGCTAACCAATTCTCTCAGCTTAAAAGTGAGGTTAAGTTTTTTCATGAAATGCTAGTACTGTAAGGCTTCTTAAGACTTCGTCTTATACTTTGTAACCTCTAAATTCGTTTGTAATACAATATTTTTTATAATCTTAATATTCGATCCATTTAATTCAACCTACAACATCCGTTTCCCATAGTTTTCCTTAAAATAAAGATTTGCTTGTCCGCCAATCCGGCTAATTGTACTTTATTGTAGCCGCCGCTGTCGTTGCTCGGCTGTCAGTCGGCGTTTTGGTGTGGCATGCACCATGTTACCGTTATAATGTCGTTGTCGCTGACAAAGTGATAACACAACTGTCACACTACACTCTTCGCTAATGGCCAGAATGCGAGCGCGCGCCTACGCCCCGCCGATCGAACCACGATAACTTCCACGAGACAGTTGGCTGCATGTTTTCGAATCGAACGTTGCGGCGCGGCGCAGTGTTGCATTTGGCGGCTGAAATTAATTGCTGCGCTTTATGGTTTCAATGAAAATGCGCAACAATTGCTTGATATATTTCGTTGTTGCTGTTGTTGTGTTTCTATTTGTACGTTTTCTTTGTTTTTGTTTGGAGTAAGTGCAAGTTGCTGTTTCTCCGCTTGTTTTTTGTTTTGTTTTTGCATTTTTTTTGTTGTTAGTATACATTATAATTATTCGCAATTCATTTTCGTTTTTATAGCTGTCACCGCCTTCAACCATTCGTGTGCTTTGAAGCTCCACAGCGTTTAACGGTGACGACATAAAATCGTGAAATCATTACGCTTTCGCAGTTATACTATATACTATATACTTGTATATATGTATGTATGTAGCGGCAGTCGCTCATTGACTGTTGGTTGGCGGCACTCTCGGCTCGGTCACTCGCTAAGCTGTAAGTTTTATTGAATTTTCATGTTCAATGGACATTTTTCTATAATCTTGCCAACTTCATTGAGTCAAATGGCGGTAAAGGTTTGTGCGTCTTAAGTCTGCACTTGGCCGTCAGTACAGGGTGCTCGTTTATTTTAAAATGTGAGTTCCTTTGTAATCGCGCTAAAGCATTGAAGATCTAGGATTATATACTTTTGATCAATTAGCGCAAAATTAGATTGGAGAGAGTCTAAAATTCTTCGATCTAGAAATTTTTGTGTTTGTTGTCGCTTGTCTGGTATTCTCCAGATGAACACATGTATACAATTTAATACGAACGCCGGTGTTGAGACTACGCTTTTCAAGCAGAATCTAAAAAAATTTTATCTTACAAAAAGTTTTCATCAAAAATTAAATAAATTTATGGAGAGTTTTCCGAGTTTCTTTAGGTTGTTTTCAGGAGTATGAAAATATTCCAAACATTTTGACCCAAATAAACTTAGTTACACCAAGCTAATAAAGTGCTTTCGTAGTAAAAGCTTTACCAACACCCTGTTCTGTGGTTTGCTCTCAGTATATTATTTTATAACTTGCCTCCGGTCAGGTAAAACTACTCTTTGCACGCAGAATCTGATAAATTTTTATCTTACAAAGAGTTTTCTCCAAAAATTAAATAAATTTATGGAGAGTTTTCCGAGTTCTTTTAGGTTGTTTTCAGGAGTGTGAAAATATTCCCAACATTTTGACCCAAATAAACTTAGTTACACCAAGCTAATAAAGTGCTTTCGTAGTAAAAGCTTTACCAGTACCCTGTTTTGTGGTTTGCTTTCAGTATGTTATTTTATAAGTTTACTCCGGGGTGAGGTAACTGTTGAGACTACGCTTTCCAAGTAGAACCTGCAAAATTTTTATCCTACAAAAATTTTTCTCCAAAAATAAAATAAATTTATGGAGAGCATTCCTAGTTACTTTAGGCTGTTTTCAGGAGTGTGAAAATATTCCCAACATTTTAACCCAAATAATCTTAGTTACACCAACCTAATAAAGTTCTGTCGTAGTAAAATCTTTACCAGCACCCTGTTCTGTTGTCTGCTCTCAGTAGTGTTGTGGTCATCTCAGCACTTCTTGTTGTTATTTTTGCTCCAGTTTCATTGTTTTCTTTGCCTTTCGCGACAGCATAAGCGCGTAGTTTGTGTGACGTGGTCTTGGATTATTTATGGATACACGCACCATTCAACGACGCAACGCATTAAAACGGCAATAACAACAAGTACATCGCTTGCTCCCAATTTCGAGCGCTTAAGTTGCTCCAGAAAGTGCTCTACTTTGCGACACTTCGTGCGTACACCCCGCCAGCGCCATAATATTGCAATATTTGAGTTATCCGTTCGTTGCCTATAAATTGAAGTGAACTGCACTTGTTGTTGTTGGTGGTGTTGCTTTTGCTGGCTGCCACCGTTGCAGCACGATGCTGTTAATTAGCTTTTGCTATGTCACTTGGCAGACATGGACGCGTACGTTGCACGCCTTCCGTTACCCAAGCGGCTTTCATGGCAGTGCATCGAGAATGGCGAGCGAGCACTTACTTGCCACATGCGGATGCTGCACCAATTCTTTCAGCTATTTGATGTGTTTTGAATTTTTAAGTAGGCGACTTAATAGCCAGAAATGAATGGACAGGTCGGTAGACAGACAGTCGCACGGCCAGCCGGGCAGACGGACAGACGGACCGACAGGTAGGCAAGCAGATAGCCAGCTATGACGGTCAGTTTAAAGAGGATGGCGCGCGTGGACATCACATGTTGGCTGGATGAACGCTGGCAGAAATGGGGTTGTGTGTGTGTGTGTGTGTCACAGCGGCCACTTATTGGAGCAATGAACGCTACTTGTGATTTGTGGTATTTGCTCTTATTTCACTGTTGTTGTTGTTGTTATTATTACAGCCATTTCATTTGGCACATCCGCTGTGGCCGTGCCTAGTGGCTCTGGCGTACGCTCCAACTCCTGCCTGCCGTAAGGTGTTTTCATTCTTTTTCCTCCTTGCAACACGGCCATCATCTTCTTCAACGTCGTCTTCATCTTCGTTGGACGCTGTCGTGCACGTCGTTGGGTAATAAAAATTTGAATAGAAATTAATCTAATGTAGAACCGTTAGGCGTGCAACAAACGACATGAGATGAAAACGATTACTATTATTGTTGTTGTTATTTTATCTGCAACATATATTTTTCCATTTTGATAAGCTGACAAGAAAGCAGAGCAGCAAAAGCTGAGCAGCGCCGTCTCTAGCACAGCGTTGGTGTGGTGAAAACTGTTTGTTGTTGTTGTAATATATATTTGTTTTTAGCTTGGACTTTCTCACAAACTCCTATAAATAATGAACGCAGCAGAAATTGCTGTAGCATTTCCTTATGTTGCATGCAACACACACGGCTGACTTTAGCAGAGTACAGTACTCTTTACGTATGGCAGTTTAAGCTTTGACCGCGACACCAGCGTCGCGCAGTTTAGAATATTCGGTCCTAACTGCACGCTGTATTGATGGACATTCGGCGGTTGTAACTTGTTGTTGTTGTTTTTGTGCGCTTGGCCCCCTCTAGATTTCACATGCAAATTCATGCAACTAGCATGCTGTATGCCACGCTATGTCGCCCTGTGCTGTGAGTGTCTGGCCACAGTTGCAACATTCAAGTGACTTGTGGCATGCTGCACTCGCATGCTGCTTGCAACTGTGCCACTGATGATGGAAAGGATGTGCTGCTGCGACGCCGACGATTAGCATCAGCGAAACGTTGCAAGCAAACACTCACACATGCACACACGTACTTACATACATATATTAGCAAAGTGTGACAGTTGACGTTCGCGTGCTTGTGTGTGTGTGTTTGGCAGTGTGTCGCTGTTTGCTTTAGAATAATATTTGTTTGGCCTGGTGACTTGCTAATTTCTAATGCGCCAATGTCTTTCGCGATGCGTATGTCCGATAAGCGGGACGCTGCTGTAGCCTTTGGAAACTTTGTTGCTTGTTTGGCTGCGTTTTCATTATGGAAAACTTACTTTATATGTTTGTGTGAGAGTATGCATGTGTGTATAAGCACTTCCTATTGTTTTGAACAATTTCATGTACTATATTTTTGTTGTTGTATTGTGGCGTGTGTTTAATACAATATGTTGAAGGTGTCTAAACAAAGAATGCCAGCCATAATTCCTAAAATTCCTATTACCAGACCAATACAGATCTACGTATCACGTTGAGCTCACCAAAAATTGTTTAAGGCGACTAATAAGGAAAAGTTTGAAGGTCTTTGGCCACTATTTTTTCTTGCCTTCATCTGGGCTTCAGTAAAAAGAGATTACTGAAGTCCAGTATCTCTCAATTGCCCTTAGTTTTAGACAGTTAGGTGGATTCGCTTCTCTTGGTACTAAAATCACTTCATTCCGTTGGAACCACTCTAAGGCTGTTTTGCTACAGTGACATGAAGCGAGGTCAGGCCAAAAAAACGTCGACACTTCATGTTGGCTCAGAAATGGGAGCAATATCTTTTGCAAATATTCCTTCTTTTATATTTTGCTGTTCATTGTACCCAATGTAAGGAATGAGCTGCTTCTTTTGCTATAACTACAAATTGCCTGCCACTAGATTTGGATTTTTGCCACCTTTTTGGCTTTGAATTTTTCAGCAAAATTTCCATGAGAATCGGCTGAATAAAATTCCTGTCCAGGTAGCTGTGGAATATCCGCTTTCTTACCAAAATCTTTCGTCAGCTTCTTAGCTCGTTGTTTTGCGGTTTCCTTCTTGACGGATTTTCTATTCGGAATTTTCTGTTCCTTGCTTCCTTCTTCGTTTTTATTCGAGAAAGACCTTACCAATTGCAGTAAATTCACAAGGTTCGAAATGCTTTAATCTCAATCTGACAAAAGGAAATTTGAGAAGAAAGTGTTTGGATGATTCCTTCTCGCCTTTTTCCAAACAACTTTGGCAATTGGCGTCTTGTATGATTTCTTATGTAACCTAACCGCATGTGAGCCTATTGAACATTGTCCAGTTAGAACGCCTACCAAGACAACGAGATAAACCTGGCTAAGAGTGAGTAGTTCAGATGACTTTTTACCTTCGAATTTGAACTAGAAAGTTCTTCTTCACTGAAGGTGCATAGATCTAACGCTAGATCTCCTTACCAATCTGATGAAATTGGAGTATGGAAGACATCTCTAGCGAGCACATCGGCCTTGCACTTTCTAGCGATTTCGCTATGACCCCACTTGGCAGGTCAACAAACCGGATAACAGAGTAGCTCGATGCTATTGAAAAAGATTTCAAACACTCCTTGACGAGTCTATACTGCATTGTCAGCGAGCTCAAGGTTAGTAATTGTTATGAAATATTCTGGCATCACTATACTTATGTATATTATATTCAATAAAGTCAGTTGTCATCTTACATTGAAACTGCGTGTACGTAACTCTGTTCAACAGTAATGCTGCTCTGTTATGAGAGTGAAGGCATCCCTCTCTGGTAGAACCTGCTTTTTAAGGCACTACTGTGATCTTTTTTTTTAAGGTTAAGTTCATTTTATCAGTTTCGTTTTGGAACCTTCGACGATTAAAGTGTTGATGTACTAACGCACGATTTTCAGAGATTGTTCAAAGGGTTGCTAGTCGCTATCTATTTTCTTTTATGAAAGTTGTTGATGGTACTGATCTGAAAATAATGTTTGCAGATGAGGATACTATTTAGCAAGAGATTTTTGAAATCATTCTTTTGATATCCATTTATTTATATCTGAAAAAACTTGAAGGTTTGGTTAAATATTAAAGAGCCAAACCTCAAATGTCGTACCGTCAGGTCGAGCATATTTCTTTTAAAAATATTATCCGTTCGCTGAAAGGGGGTTATACATATCTCATAACCTAATTTCGATAATTTCCAGTGCGTGAACTGCTCAAAGCCACAACCGCACCTCGTGGCAAATAAAGAATAAACAATCAGCAGAGTGATGTTCATTTGCTCCATTCACTAACACTATCACAGACACAGAAATCTTATCTTCACATTTTATGCCATTTCTGTGCGCATTTAACAGTATTTGGTGGAATTTTCATAAGAAATTTTATGCAAATAAATGCCATGTAAATAAGGTTACTCATACGCCCCGCAGCACAAGTGCCGAGTGTGCAAAGAGAAACGCAGAAAATCGCTGATTGATATGCAAACCAAACGCCAAAAAGCAACAAAAAGACAATAACAATGCTTTTGTATTGGCAATTTTCACGATTACAGCGACAGCAACAACAAAAAACCGGCGAATGCGTAAAATTTGCATACAAAAGTGCCTGCGTTGAGTGTCCGCTTAATGCAACAGCGCGACGCCTGTGGTTGGACACGAGTACGCACACTGCGAAAATTTAGCACGATTTAACATATTTTATTTTATAAAAAAACACACACACTCAACAACAACAACAAGAGGCACATGTATGTGCATGTATATGTGTTGATTACATTGCAACTAATTTGAATGCGACATTTTGACTTGGCCGGCCGACACGGCGGTCCACGCTTGGCGTCTGCAATCAGCTGCCTATGGTGCACACCACCAAAAACAAAAATAAAAAGCAAACATCTTCAAGCACAACAACAAGCGCTTGGATTGCTTGCGGCCGCCTTGTTGTTGCATTTTTCGTTCACTGCACTTGCCGATTTATCATTTCCATGATTAATGAGGCAATTTCGCAAAATAATTGGAAAACATTTTTGTGCACAACACCACTGAATTGCGCACACACACTTGCGCACACTTTGCGCTTTGCGACTTCTTCGATGCGTGTTGCCTCAATGAAGTATGCAAACGCTTTGTTTACTTTGCTCTCGCACATTGTGGCAAGAGTGCGTTGCGTTGCCGCAGCATGTTGTTGCTGTAACGCACTCGCTTGCCGCGCTTTTACATGCGTCGATTTGTATCTTTCTCAGCATTACTTTAGCCTTTGTTGTGGTGCTGACGTTGCTGCTGTTGCCGGTTTTCTCCTCGCGTTGCACGGCCTGCGGTGCTGCATTGATCGCTCAAGATTAGCGCAAGCATGCGTGCGTAATCGAAGACGCACGATAAGGTCGCATTGCAAATATGTACAGCTATTTTGGTGTACCAACAAGATTCTACGCATAAACATGTGTAGCGCTGCCTGCGCGTACAGATATCGCAGCATTTTTGCTGCAAGCACTGTGTTTCGTTTTGGTAAAACTTTGGGAAGATCTGTCGGTAAACTTCCCAGCCTAGTTCTCCCCGTGGCGTTGTCCTGATAGAAGACGAAGCTCTTTCTGTCCTTTCTGTTGAGCAGTTCCGGCCGTTTTTTTCGATTGCTTGCTTCAATCTCATCAGCTGTTGACAGTAAAATATAGAATCAATCGTTTGACCAGACTGCAGTAGCTCATAGTGGATGATTCTTTCCAATCCCACCAAACACCCAGCATAACCTTTCGAGGCTTCAATCCTGGCTTTGCGACTATTTCTTGAGTTTCACCACACTAGGACCATGATCTTTTTCGCACATTATTGTCATTTTTGATCCACTTTTCACTCCTGTTACCATTCGCTTCAGAAATGGTTCGATTTCATTTCGTTTCATCAAAAAATCGCAGATGTTAATTCGGTCCGTTAAATTTTTCATAGACAATTCATGTGGTACCTAAACATCGAGCTTCTTTTTGTAGCCAGCCTTTTTTAAAAGGTTCAAACCCGTTTGGTGATGAATATTAAATTCCTTAGCGATGTCATGTCTGCTTATTTGACGGTCCTGGTCAACCTTTTCCATAATTTCTTCGACTTTATCAACGAGAGGTCGAGCAGAGCGAGGTGCATCTTTCACATCGAAACTTCCAGAACGGAAGCGAGCGAACCATTATTGTACTACATGAACTGATACAGTATCGTCTAAGTAAACTTCACAAATTTCATTGGTGGCTTGCATGGCATTTTTCCTTTTTCATACAAAAATTTCAAAAAGTGAAAATTATTTTCACTCATTTTTGAACAGCTGTAACTTTTTTTTGACTTCCCGGAATTTGATTTGTTTTCGGTTAAATGAGACCTTTCCAGCACTATATGGTATGACAATATATGATTGGTAGCACTGGAGATAGACGACTGCAACGACATCTATTGCGAAAATACGAAAATACTTTTTCGACTACCTATTATATCTCAGAACAAAAAATATGCTGATATTGAGTCTGGTGTCTAAAGATTTTTCGAGAACCTGTTCTTTTAATATTCGCCTAAAAGTAGGTCAGAGTTACGACAGTTTACTTTTTAAAGTCTTTAAAAATTTTATCGCCAGATTAACCACCATCAAAACACTGTGCGAAGCGAAACACCCAAAAGAAAGAAAACGCCAATTCTCAACATTTCGGTTGGCCTGTGTGCTGTGTAACTGTACTTTGGCTAATGCTATGTATATGTGCCACAAAATGCTGCAACTGCCGCCCAGCGGAAAGAGGTCGACCAAAGCGACTGGGGAGGACTGCGGCACAGCGTCGATGATAGATATGGGAAGCGCATTAAATTGTTTATTAGCAAATGCGTGGATGAATGCTTTTGAACGTTGAACGCGATATTGAATGCGCTGCAAGCCTAACTGTGGCACACAACCAAAAAACAAACCAAATAATATTTAAATGCCAACAACAAATGCAACAAGTAACCGGAGTAAGTGTGCGCCACAAATCAATTGTGAAATTTATGCGTTCGCAGCAAGGTGTTTGTGCGGCGTGAATTATGGCTGCATGTGGCGGCCACAAATCTGCAAACTGACCTGTGAGCAGGCGCAAATGCCAATGCTTGCTAGCCTACTTAAATACGACCAGCTAGAACATACTTGCATGCAACAACAGCTGGTCGAGGTGTTGATATATAGATTTGCTGCTGTTCGATCTGTGAGATTTCAACAGTTTGCAGCACAAGCTGCTAGCTGTTAGCGGTCGGCCGAAGGTCACAGTCGCGTCAGAAAAAAAAAGAGTGAGTGCCGCCGCAAGAGTCAAAGCGCTTGTCTGTTGCTGATTAACGCCGCCGCTGCCGCATGACTGTTATCAGCGATGCGATCGCGGCGAAGATCAGATAAGCGGCATAGCAGCGATAGCTGGACGCGCACATATCAGAAAATACCACAACAAACAAATAAGTGTTGAGGTAACAAAAAAAAAACCAAAAAATAAAAGGAAAAACAATAACAAAAATATTGAAACAAACAGCAAACGGCAGAGATAAGGCAAAAGAACGAAAACTTTTACAAAGCAACTTTGTTCTCATTTCCGCCAAACGTCGTACGCGCTCGAATGCATGGCAGCGGACAAGTGACACCTAACAAGGCACTGTAATGCCAATGCGGCGCGCAAATGTTGCATGCATGTGTGATGTGTGCTGCGCGGGATCGCTGGCAGGGACAGCAAATCGCAATGTCTAAAATAGCCGCGGCGATTGCGCGCCTGATAGATGTGCGACCGCTGCGCTTACTAACGCCGCTTGCTCTTGCCTCATACTCAGTCGCATTGTTGTTGCTTTGAAATCAAATTCGTTGCACGCCGTGTTGCATATAAATTTCACAGATAACAGTAACAGCGCGTCTATGCGCTACATGTACGCGCACACTGTCCACACTCCATTCGCGTATCGGTATCGCTTTGGTTCGAGCGGCGTCGCATGTTTTGGCTCGCAAATGATTTGCGTCGCTGATACCCACAAAGCATCTGCGATGCTCCAATGTACAAACACGGCAATGGTCCATCTATTTGATTTTGCTTTGGTTTTTTCAAAGCGCTGCCGTCCATCGTCCAGCGTAGCGGTCGTCGTGTCGTGGCATCGTGTTGTCCTCATTTAGCCTAACAGTTGATGCGAATTTATCACAAAGCGACAACGAAACAGTTTCTGTTGATGCATGTGACTGGCCAACTGTTGATGCTGCCGATACTGGCGCAGTGGTGGGTGCATTTACAAGCTAGGTGAGTGGTGGTAACGTGGAATCATCTGACATATATCGCATATTTTTACTTATTTTTAGAAATACAAATATAATAAAATGACAAATTTTATATAAGTTGTGTCTATTGATATTTTTGTATGACTATTTTTGATTTCCATTCAATTAACGTCATCTAACTTATTATTTTATTTTGGATTTGAAGTAATATATTCAATAAGAAAAATATTATTGTTATGATTCCATGCTATGCACTTTAACAACCTAACTGTGTTCGTCTTTTGTTAAAATATATTTTTGCCGTTATATGCAACAGCGCCTGCATTTGGACAATATGCCTTTTCGCAGTAAACTGTAATTACTTTAAGGGTTTATGGCTAAAGCAACGCAAGTTTTTTCCGTCGCCTAAAAGTATGCAATGTGTTTGTTTACATAATTTTATCCGTAAAATATGATTTAATAATGGAAAATCAATTGATTTAACACAAATTTAATCATAAACGAAATAACTGTGCATTTAGTGTTGAATTTATAAGCCTCAGGGTCACATTATAATAAAAATGTCCAAACAATCGCCTAAAAATATGCGCATAAAATTGTGAATATCTTTCTTTGCTCTTTTGTTTTGCGCTCCGAAATGTAGGCAACAAAACTGATCTACAGTTTTCAGTACGGCAATACATTTTTCGGAGTTGGTCTTTTTGACAGCTGTTACTTGATTTATACTCAGTTTGGTTTGTCATTTCGTAATGATCAGAGTTACTCCGGAAAAGTTTTGCAAGTTTATTTCCTAAACAGCGCTTTGCATCACGCGCTGCGTGTAATATTCGGTGAACATAATCGCCTAGCAGAGTAGGCAATTCCAGCAATCATGCATCGGTTTCGCACCATCTTTACTTTAGTGAGTCATTTTACGGTATCCCTGCAGATACGCGGTGAAGGTGCTATGGAGTCCATTCACTATAGTGCAACAATTGGTGATTTACATCCACCTTTTAGAAAATTTTTCGAAAAAATCTTGGTTTGTGGGCTTAAAAAGCCAACTTGTGCGTGCATTCAAGCCGAACGACCACTAAATGCACAGCATATTGTTGAGACGCAGTTACATCCTAAAGAAGTCGTTTTTTGAATGTATTTTAACCAAAGGCAATCATTAGTCTATATACATATTTTCAAAAACGATGCCGGCCACAATATTATCATCAATGGGTAGCGCTATAGAGCCTTGATTATAAACTTTCCGTGCCTTAATTGAATGATGTTGATTTGGATGGTGCCATATACCATACAGCCATTTACAGAAGGAAACTTTTGCTGAGTGTATTATTTTACGTCATTGCCCTGTGGCAAGGCATTCACGATCGCGCGTTTTACCGCCGCTGAATTATTTTTCAGGAAGTCATTTGTCTAAGTAGATAAGCCTGAGAGGATTGACGTCTTCGAAAGAGTCCCTTTACTGCTGTAGTAGTCGAAAATTAGGACTTTCGGCTGAAATTTCTTCGAGCCAGCCGTGGTAGTCACTTGCATCACATCACATCCTAGACATAATAGCAAGACTTTATCCTTATATTAAATCTACATTTTTTTCCATAACATTAAATATTCTGCTTGAAAACACACATATCTGAAAAACACCATTTATTTTTAAGCTAAAAAAGATAAGTGTTAACTTTTCTAAATCTTTTAAACCCTCTTCACCTTGACGTAAGATTTTTTTGATATCTTTAACTGAATACTCGATTCTCTTTAAATAAGAGAGTTTTATACCCTGAATAGAGTATGATCAACATGAGAACCTGAGTTGATGTGACTCTCTGTTTGTCCGTATGTGTACATATATGCAAACTAGTCTATCAGCTAAAAAATTCTTCGTGTATTATCCAGCAGCCCGACTGGTCTTTCAAGCTTTCCTGACCTCTCCAATAGTAAATATTAGCCAACTTAGAAAACAGGTTACTCTTCACCACAAAAAACATGACTATTAAACTGATCTACGAAGAAGCATCCTCTATCAAGCTATCCTAAATATAAATTTTGCTGTCCAAACTATTAACCAAATCAGAAATATACTTGCCATCAATGAATGTATCGACATACAAAGGAATACTCTAGCAGGCTCCGAAGCCATACATTAACCAAAATGAGATTAGAAATCTAGCCAACAAATATAATCGAGAAGCCGAAAAATATTCGCACTAACACAAACACATATTGGAAAAGATGGACCATGTTGCAACTTGGAGAATTTTACACTTCAACATCTAATAGAAAAGTGCCCATCATTAGAATACCATAAGTCCGAGTAGAACTAAATAACCCTAGCTGGAGAGAATTGTAAACAAATTTGACACATTCTAATATAAAGGAATAATAATAGTGCCCCAGGTTTTGAGATATCGAGCTAAAATTCTGCACCCACCTTTTTCTCACCATGAAGCTGCTCATTTGTCATCGAACCACTATAACACTTAGCTGCCATACTGACATACATATATTTTTGAAGGAAATTATATATGTTTTGAAGATTTTTGGAATACCTTGCTCTCATAGTGGATCCCCAGGCGCAGCTGTGCAAAACGTGTCTGGCGGCGAGGAAGATTGTTCCACTTAAAATTAACCTAAATCCATTTCTGCTGCTCGTATAACTGTAAAGTATTCATTACGCAAACTGTCGGTATAAATATTTACCCCTTTTAAGGAACTCAATTTAGCCGCTATTGACCCGTCAACGCTGCCAATTAAACTGTCAAACTATTTTCGATTAAAAAATTTGACACACTTTAAATGAATTTTCACTCAATTAAATTTGCGCGCTGGCCACGCTTCAGCGGCACAACGGCGCTGCCGGGCTGCGCCTTGGAAAACGAACGAATCGTGCAACTGAAATTCTGTGCCAATTTTCGGTTTTCCTGCTGCTTAAAATTTTATTGCAAATTAAAAATAAAGTGAATTAGCATAAAACAAAAACAAAAACAAATACTAAGGCTTACTTTAGCAAGCAATTTAAATAAAAATAAATAGTAAATTAAGCAGAAAAAAATAATGGAAAATTGAAAATGCAAGCGGTGCAGCTGAACGGTGTGTGCCACCACATGCAGCGCTGCGGCTTTGCGCACGGCTAGCAACGGTTTACAGGTGTTGAGCGCGCTTGCCGCTTTTCGTAGCGATTATTTTGCTGCTGTTGTTGTTGTACAATTTTAATTTAGCTGCGATTTTTTCGCAATGCTTTGCTGCTCGCTGCAATCACAGGATCATGGGTGTTGCTCTGGCTGATTCGGTGGCACGTTGCCGCTGTTGGCAACGCTACTGTGACTGTTCTTGTTGTTGTTGGCGTTGCCGCAGCCCCGTTTGCTAATCGATTTTGTGGCCAAATGTGTTATTATGCGAGAAAATTGCCGGTGCACAAGGCAAATAACACAAATGCGAAAGCGAAATATAAGAATATGAATTTCAGCAAACATTATGTGTACGCCAATAAGAACACAAAAGCGCCACAAACAACAAGAACAACAACAAAAACGATAAAAATATTAATAACCACAGCAACAACAATGCGGTGAAGTGGCATTAAGTCGAATTGCATTTGTAATGCTGAACGCTGCGCTATTTGGCGGCGCAATTGCGGCGTTGGAATGTTACAGCTGCAACAACAACAACAGCAGCAACTATGTATAACAGCAGCAGCAGCAAAAACACTAATCGTAACCATAACATACCGCAATAACAATTGACGTCAATGCAAGGCAATAAATAATAATTAGGAGGCCATTATTGCAACAGTCGGCCAACACGCCCCACATCCGCTCGGCAAGTGGCCGCTGCGCGTTGCAAGTGCGCGTGCGCCAACGAGCCTGTGCCGCACCGAGCGCGCGCATTGCCGCCACTATTTTTCACTCACTCTCTGTGGTTGTTGTTGATATTACTTTTTGTTGTTATTGTTGTTGCTTCTGTTATGATTGCTGCGTTTGTCATTTGAGCCCGGCCGCCGAAAATAACAGCAGCGAATGGCGAAATTCGTGTCGCCGTCGCCTGCTCCGCCCACTTGTAGCAAGCGCTCAAGCCTCAGCGCGCAGCAATTGAATTAAATTTTAAACGCACACACACTCACACACATGAATGGTATATATTTGCCTTGCATTTCTTGCCAACAATTCTAAGCATCCATTGCTGCCGCGCACTCGGTCCTTGTCAACACAGGCAGCAATTTTAAGTCTTATTAATGTCGCCAGTGGACGGACCAAAGTATCAACGCACACACACACACTTATTAATACAATAGTTAGCTTGTATATGTTTGTCGCTCGCATTGCTGCTGGCCAAAATATGTTGGCGTTGCCAATTGGTGTTTACAGTTGTTGCACACCCATTGCTGTTGTTAGTTGTTGCTGGCCATTTCTATTGTTTGCAAATATTTTGCTCTAAATTTATGCAAGACATTATTATTCATAACAAAAACAAAATGTATTTTTGAAAAATTATTTATCTTTGCTTTAATTAGCTTTTGATTCGAATATCGGAAAAACAAACTAAAAGCAGATTTTTAAAAAAGGAAGAAAGGAATGTAAGCAGTTGAAAATATTTTGAGATATTTACTAAATCATGAGAAGTTTCCTTTCAGGTATAATAATCCATTATTTAGGCGATATTGTTAACTGATTGTTACTATATTTGGTGTTAGCTGCTTTTAGGCTGTGCCCAACTAAGCTAAGTCCGTCGTAGGCATTCAGCTGTCAAGTACACACTAATTGACATGTGAATATTAAATTTCGCACGAACATAAAAAACGTTGTAAAAATCGAGGAAGAAATATTTATCGGTTTGGTTTGCGCACGCAGTTTTATTCTAATCACCTTAAAAGGTTGCATGGGTTTCCTCGGGTAAAAAACAGTCTTTTTTCAAATTTTTTTTCTCATATAAAAACTGAAGTATTTTGTTCGAATTGTTTGTAATTACAAACATACTACACTATTAACAAAGAAATTCTGAAATTTTTGAAAAAAAAAATTAAACTCGCCCATTTCAACGCCATTTTCGGTGAGCCCTCGGAAAAAAGTTGCGCCCGCATTGGCAGGATATCTACGAGGTCAATTAAAGTGAAAATATGCGTGCTACCTGGAAGGATAAAAAAGTGAAAATTGGATTTTTGGCAGATATTTTTATAAAATATATTTTTATTGAACAATTAAAGTTTGTGTTTCCAATGTAATCAAGGTTACGGAATTGTTGAAATTGTTGCACAAGTAAATCAGGGAGTCTACTTTTTCAAGAACCTTAGCATTTGAGTAGCACAAAGCAATCAGTAAATGTCGTGAAGTCTTCAAATATTTGCCTCAGGATAGTCGCGCATCACCCTCTGTTAATGACAAACAAAGTTAAAAAAACAGTTATTTTTTTATCGTCATGTTGCCACTAGAGAAATGGCAGATGTTTTCAACATCTCTCAAGAATCGACACAACATATTTAGCTTAATGTTTTGGGTGTGAAAGGTGTACTAGACTCGTATTAATAGACTTGACGTCGAATAGAGGACACAAAATAAATGCTTGACAATGTAGCTGAAAATCCTACTTTCATCAAAAGCATTACTACTGGTGCTGAGATGTAGATTTATGAAATTGGGAACTGTCCAAAACTGAGCCGAAGCCGAAAAAACCACGTAAAAGTCAGTCAAAACCGTGATGTGATTCCCCATGATCCTAAGGAGAAACCGATCAATAAGGAATATTACTTAGCCGCCTTGAGGTGGGAAATTTTATCAAGCGTTGACATGCTTGTACTGACTCAAAAGAAGCCTATTTTAATGGCGCTAATAAAGTTGTTCTTCCAATTTGGGTCAAATTTGAACAGTTAAAAGTATATACAGGGTAGGCCATTTAAAGTTGACCCATCTGGCAACGCTGTAACTTTTAACAGCGCTGACAAATCGGCTAATGTCATACCGCGTTAGAAGCGTCATTCGAAGACAATTTATACCATGGAACAGTACACTCCTAAAGAACGCGCTGAAATTGTTCAGCTTTATATTCAAAATAACTTTTCAATTGTGTTAACTCAACGTGCGTTTCGCAAAAAAAATAAAGTGAAAAGTGCTCCAGTTAAGAACACAATTAAGTCTTTATACGCAAAATTTGTGAACACCGGTAATCTCAGTAATGCCAGTCATGCATCCAGACAACGCACAAGACGTTCTGATGAAAATATCGAAGCTGTACGAGCCAGTATTGAGGAGACTCCATCGACATCGAGTTATCGCCGCTCTCAGGAATTAGACATCTCTCGCACCACTCTCCGACGCATAATTCATAAAGATTTGAAGATGTTTCCATATAAAATTCAAATGGCACAAAAACTAAACCCAGCTGATCAATTTATTGCGACCATTTTTCCCCGGGCGATTGATATCGAAAAATGGTGATGTTGACTGGCCACCGAGATCACCAGATTTGACGCCACCAGACTTTTATTTGTGGGGTTATTTGAAATCCAAGGTATACGCTAATAAGCCAAAGACCTTAGCTCAACTGAAAGCCAACATTCGACGTGAAACAGCCGCCATATCATCCGAAACATTGGCCAAAGTCATGGAAAATGTCGAAAAATGAGTGCATTTAGCTGTCAAAGCTAAAGGTGCCCATTTACGCGATCTAATTTTTAAATATTAGCTGAAACAAATCCCCTTGGACCAAAATAAATTATTTTTGAAATGAACAAAAAACATTGTTTTCTTTTGTTCTTTTTTTTTAGAAACAAATGGATCAACTTTAAACATTAAACCAAAATTTTTAACTTTTTGAGTATTTTATGTTTGGATCTGAAAAAATGGTTGGAAAATGACAAGTGATAACCTTTCAATTATGACAAAAGGTACCCGGAAATTGTAAATAAAAAAACTATACATCAATATTTATTCTATCGTCTTCAAAGTAATCCCCTTTTTGCAACGATTTTGGCAGACCTCGAAACACTTTTCATAAGCACTTTGGGCTTTCAGCTACTTTAGCGATTTTTTTATCCCTTCAATCGACTGAAAACGGGTTTCACGGAGAGGACATTTTAGTTTGGGGAGCAAGGAAATATCACACGGAACCAAATCCGGTGAATATGGTAGTTGATCGATGTTATTCACTGCGTTTTTTGCTTTAAATTCGGTCACAATCGTCCTCTTATTGAAAAAAAATCTGCTTTATCGTGACTAAGCGAGCAAGAATGCGTTTCATACCCAAAATAGTCAAAAACAATTATTCAAACGGATACACGAGATATTTCGAGCTATCTTGTCATCTCTCTAACACTCTGAGCTTTTTCCAACATTTTTTTTTGAGCCAGAGTATTATGTTCAATTAAACAATCTTAAACTTTCGCGCATATTTTTGATACAAAAATTGTCTAAGAAAATCTAACAGAAATACCTTAAAAGATTAAACTGTATGCAATTTTTTTTGTTGAGAAGGCCTACTAATATCTAAGCCTCTTGTACTGTAAAAGCTACCTCAAGTTGTTGGAAAAATACTCAAGAGCCTAGCTACCGAACAGGGCCACAACAGTTGCTATCAAATGGCATACTTTTGGTAGATTCTTTGATTTTTACTGCACCTTAGATAACATTCAGTTATTGCGTATTAATACGTATATATAATTTGCAATTTAAAACAACTACAACACAGCTATTTAATTTTCGTGATCATAATCTTATCTAAATCGTTTTGTTTTATGCGAAATTTATTGTTATGCCGGCATTATATAATATAATAACGTTTACATATTTTATGACATTTGCTTATGACTTTTATATATTTTTATTATTAAAGATATTTTTGGTGAATGCTAATTTGCAGATGCCATGCTAAAAGCTGCCGGTGCTGCAGGCTGACGCAAGTATTTGTGTAGATTTATAAAAACGAGTGTGTGTTGGTGAGCATATACGCGGCTGCATACATTTGGCATGACATTTCGGCATATTGTATACAAGTACAACATATAGACATATATATACGTCACTGTATACCGTTTACTTACACGCATAGTAAAAGCTCAGCTGCTGGCGGCTATTAACGGGGTTTTCGCCACAGCCATCCACATGCGCGCTCACCGCCGTGGCATTATGCAAAATTATTATTGTCTTAGGCTGGCGTTGGCAAACAATGAGTCGCCAAGTTGCATGTTGCATGTGGCAGGCTGACAATTCAAAAGTGCTCAGGCGAAATTAAACAAAAAAAAGATGGAAAAAAGTGCGCGCAACGCCTTGGCGTCCATTCACGACATCTTCAGCGGCGATCTGCCTGCGCTGCGAGGTGGCGGTAACGGTGACTTTGACGCCACTGCATGCGTGCATTTCACCCATGATTTCGGTTGCTGTGCGCTCGCCGATTTTTTGATACCGCCATTGTTGCGCTTCTGTTGTTGTTGTTGTTGGTGTGTTTGGTGTTGCTTTGTTTTTGGGGAATCATATTATGCAAACTCAGCGTTGACGCATAATTTGTTTATGTTTTTGTATTTTTGGGCGTTGTTGTTTTTCCTCATTTACCGCGATGTTGCAATGTGCAATTGTGCCACAAAGCAGGCGTGCCACTTGCAACACTCGCATGCTTATGAGCAATTGCTTATGTGCCTGTATGTATGTGTATATGTGTGTGTGGCATATGTTAGATTGTGTCGCAACATTTGCAATTCGCCAGTTGGGAATTTGAAGGTTTGAAGATGTGTTTGCGCCATCACCCATTTGATTATTTTTTCGCTGGCGGCTGACAGGCGGCAACGACAAATTGCCGTACACCGCTATGTGACAACGAATAAGTTGGTAATTGCGTGGCCAAGCATCCAGTCGTGCGCAATAACTTGTCTGTGCGAAATGTGCAAGACATTAGCTTTGCGTTGAGAAGTTAATGCTGTTGTTGCCAAATAGCTCTTTCACAAGATTAAGTGTTAGAATACGGTGTGTAGCTTGGAATCTTTTTATCTAATATATATATCATTCAAATTCCGGGTCAAAACTGAACACCTTTTGACGTTTTTTAATACAAAATTTACTATCGCCTTCAAAACGGGCTCCTTTTGAATCAATAGAAGCATGCCAACGCTTAATAAAATTTTCCGTCTCAAAACGGCCAAGTAAAATTTCTTATTGACCGTTTGACCCTCTGGGCTAGATTAATGATGAACCACTCTACGATAATCTAAGAAAACAACATTAGTCAACTTGATTTTTCTGACCTTAACGTGGTTTATCCGGTTTCGGCTTTAGTTTGTTGGGCAATTTCCACACCAAATTCATATAGCCAGTTTCGGCCCATTTTTGAAACGTCTTTCGCTAGTTTGCTGCACACTTTTTAAGTCCGATTCATAAACCTATATCTTGTCACCAGTCAACTACGCTGTCAAACGTCTTCTACTCGACGTTGTTTTTTCAAACGTTTTACGCCTTTTGATACCACGCTTCATACCCAATTGACTGCAGCATGTGACTTACTTGTATAATGTTGTCGAGTGTCATCCTTAAGTTTATTATTCGTTCGATGGTAGTTGCCTCCAGTACATATCTTGAACAAGAGAAAAAGATATGCTCAGCGTTTTCATCGGTACTGCGGCACAATGAACATTTTGTGTCGTCATGGTGGCCGAATCTGTTAAGAATTACTTTAGATAAAATTCTGCCTCCCCGTATTGTCTCTCAATCCAGGCTGATAAGTTCTTAATGTCCATATTCCTTTTTGTGCCACATTCCATAGTATTTACCACTCTTCAAGGCTCGCCTGTCTCTTCTTTTTTCGCTCGTCAGCCGTTAGACCCCCTATACATAGCCTAAGATTTGATTTTGATAGGCTCTACTTAGCTCTGAGGCCATTAAATCCGGAGACATAAGACCAGACATGATACTTGCCGCTTCATGTGAGACTGTTCTATTACACAGGCCACTCTAATGGCGCATATTCTGGACACTGCCTTTGCCTTATTGGTAATTGTTTTTTGGCGCCGTGTTGTCTGTGCCCCATACAAGAGCCGTGGACATCGATATTGATTGGCTGACTTTAGCTAGTAGGGCTTTCCTACAAGTATTTTGGCTAGGGCCACCAACGTAAGCCATTATTCTTGACAGGCCCGCTGTCACTGCAGCTGTATTTTCACACAATCCAGGACCTGGATTCGATATCTGAGTTAATACTCGTTAGGGTATTATAAATTGATCGTACCCTGCGGAGTTAGTCAACTGTTAATTTCTGGAAGATGATGTACTATTTATAACACCAGTTGTGTTGTTGCCTAGTTTTGAGACAAACATGAACACGTGTCTTGTTTTCTATAGAGTGTGATTATAGGGAAATCGCTGTCAACTCTACTAAAAAATATTAACTTGCCCTTTAAGTAATTGTATGTTTCTACTTTAAGCATCTAATTGAAAATTCATGGTGGAGCAGCAACAAAAACGAATCGACGATTTGTCCATTTGTGCAACATCTATACTTAATACCTTTGCAAGAGGAGATATCAAGGAATCTTGGTATATGCATTATCTTCCATGTCCACTGTGTTTTCATGTGAATTAGAGCTGCTTTTCAACTAAAACGCAAAAAACTTCGGTACAAGTGTAATCTTAAGACCAACAGATTTCCACATAACCCCTCCGAAGCAGCGAGTGCGCCAATTTTGCAGCCAATGTTGAACGAACCCGATCGCCATGTAGAAAGTGCTCCCATTAGTGCGCATGGAAATTGGCAAATTTTACGATTTTTTCACTTATTTTTCGCCTTTGACTTCAATTTGAAATCGATACCGTTATATTTGCTATATTTTGCATATGCAAATAGCGCTGTTGTTGCCACAGCAATATTTCAATGTTGTTGCAATACCAACACTATCTGCCACATTATCGGGCGGCTGTCGGTGCTGCCTAATTGAATTGCAAGCCCCATTTGCCACAGAGCACTTATCGGCTGGCAGCATGTGGGCAGCATGCCGCAACAGACAGCGGCGCGCGAACTAACTTGCCGCATTGTTGCTGTTGTTTTTGTTGGTAGCGGCGGACATTGCCTGAAAGGAATTAAATGTCCGCATATAACAAATCTGACAGTGAATACGCATGCGATAATTAATCCGTTGCATCGCTATATGGTTGCAGCGTGCAACAGGCTTTTCGTGCTGTTGCAGCAACACACAGCTCAATACATGCACGCACACTTGCGGTATGCGAGAAGTGGCATTTAGATGCGTGCGTCACTTTTATGCACGCGTATGCGTAACTCTGCCGATATGCATTACAGTTGCATCGGCTGTTTTTGGCCACAAGCTCACAAGACGATCGTGCAACATCAATTAAAAAATGTGCCTTTGCCGCTTGCGACGGTGCGTCCGTTGCGTATGATGCGTACGGCTTTGCAAGAAAGCACTTTGATGCCGACAATCTGGCTGATTTTCTCTTCCTTCTTATGCGGTTCGGTGTTGCCATATACGTGGCACACATGGAATTATGTGTGCTTCTTAGAAGGTTACGTTTGCCTTGGCTTTTCAATCATTCCATTCTTTATTGACCATTGCGCATGCGTGCTTTTCTCAGTGATTTTAATTATAGCAACACGACCTGAGTTGTATGTAAGCTAGAAATTTTTGTTGTAAACTTCCTGCATTATATATGAAGTGTCTTCCAGGTTGTTGAATGAGATCCTACTATAGACTTCTATTTATTTGTAGCGTCTTCAAGTACAGAGCAGGTCTCTAGTTAGGATTCAAAATTCACTGATCTCGTCACTCACAAATCAATATGAAATTCTTGCTGTGAAAGCTTCGTCTTATAAAGTTCAAGAAATGAAAGATTTTGTTCTTTTTTACGATTTCTGTGGGACGCAGTATCTAAATATGTACTATCATCAAAAAAGCTTGTATGCATAAACCTATAATTGATAGCAATCGTTTCTAAAACTTCTTCAAAAGCTTATTTTGAAAACAGTAAGCTTCCCAAATAACTTGTAAGCTTTTCTCTACATGATCGAAGGCAGTGAAAGCTCTTTTTTGATTAAGAAAACTTTTGTTCAATTATTTTTTCTGGAAATAACAGCTTTCGTTCTTTTTTACGATTTCTTTTGAACGCATTTCTAAATATGAACTTCCATCACGAAAGCTTATATGCGTAAGCCCATAAGTGATATCAATCCTTTCTAAATCTTCTTCGAAAGCTTATTTTGAAAACAGTAATCTTCTCAAATAACTTTTTCTTCATAATCGGAGGCAGTGAAAGCTCCTTTTTGTTTTTTATTCTGCTTCAAAAGCTTATTTTGAAAAGAGTAAGCTTCCCAAAAAACTTGAAAGCTTTTCTTTCTATGCTTCCGAGCATGAGTGAAAGCTCCATTTTGATCAAGAAAAGCTTTCATTCTGGAATAGGAACAAAGAAAGAGCAAAGCTTATATTCTTAACTTCTAATTTCAGATGTGTACTATTATTTTTTTGAAAAATCAAAATATTAGAAAAGGAACCAAAAGAAAAAAAGTTATGAAACCTAGGTGCCCCTGGCTTGAATATAAGGTTTGAACAACTGAACATCAAATCCAATCCTTGCAGTATTTCCATAGACAAGAGCAAGCAATTGCTGACTGCGGCTCAAGCTGGGTTAAAGTTGATCGTCGGGAAATGAATGGGTTTACGACTTTTCAACCGAGATACTGCAGTCCTTGAATGTGACAAAAACAGAACTATTGTTTTTAAATAAAAAACAGGTATTTGTTGTTGTTTTTTAGTTGAAAATTCAATTTTTAAATCGAAAAATTCGGAAAAATGTCAATCCATTCTTCAGTAACTTACTATTCGTGAAATTATCAAGTAAGAGAGAGCTTTTACTTTAGTTCGCTGTTAGCTTATAAGGAAACTATCACATGAGATTTTAACAAAGTTCAAGCGAAGAAGGCAGTGATGGCTTTACAGTAAAGCTAGGAAAATATCGAATGGTATGAGTGTGGATATAAATTTGGAAAAGCTTTTGAGACTGTAGTGCTTAATTATAGTTCTGCCTTTCAACTTTACTTTCGTGGTGAATACTGACAAAAATCTCTGCAAATTCCAAATGTTCCAAAAGTCGGTGAAATAAATCACCAGTTATTTGGCAAACTGCACAAAATGGCCAAACACCGTAATAGCCGTTTCATTGCTCAAAGATTCGCTTCGTTTGACTGATTTGCTTCGGCCGAATTTGGCTGCCACAAAATCAGCGAGTGCACATAAATCACCGCATCATTTACAGCCGCCACAAGCAGCGTCGGCCAGATTTACGCTAACTGTGGAAGGATCCACGCGGCTACCAGTGCTTCCACAGCGGCTGCTGCTGGCGCTGCTGACTACCTATAGTTCACTTGTTGCCAGCGCAGCGCCGTGGTCATCAGCAATGCTGGCGACGCTTCGCTCAGTTTGAAGTGGGTCAACGCGAACTTTTATTTTAACGTTGAATTTTCGGCTTTGCTTTTTGTTGTTTAGGGACTCAAACAGTGCGCTTGCTGTTCGTAGAATAGCGCTTGTGGCAAGGTGCATTTGCTGTTTGTCTTCTCACGTACATAGATGTCTGATGTTATGCGCATCCATTGTTTGCTTGCAACTCATTTAGGTCGTTTATTTAAATTGCAACGGTTTTTTCTCATCTTGATGAATTGCAACCGAAATGAAGCGCATTTAGTTTTAGTGTAAATTGCTGGAAGTATATGTAATCATGCGAGCTCAAGCGTAATAAATACTGTTAAATTGAGGTTATGTGCTGATTGGTAATTTAAAAGGCAACCATATCAATTTACTGCAATGAGTGCTTCAAATTCATTTGCGCTTGCGATTTTTGAGTAAGAAGTTAGCAAGTTGATAAAGCAATTAAAAAGAAAAATTAAATCGGATAAGTAATAGCTTTTCATTCTCTTAAAATTGAGTAACTATAGTAACATAGAACTTTTTACACAGTTGCTGAAACAAGTTGTCTGAATGTTGAGATTATTGCCTTGTTCTGCAAAGCTTTGGATTAGATTTTGTCAGTTTTCTAAGTTTGAATCTCTCAAACTTGCAAGCTCTTCTGAAATAAGAGTCAAATATTTTAAGTTATACACTCATCTGCTATCAAAGTAATTTCGTAGAAATGGTTTTTCTGACAAGGCTATTGCAACAACAACAAGACCTATTATATTGAGGTATGCGAAACTTTTCTGGGTGCTAGAGTTTCAAAGATTAAAGCTTTTTCTCTTTTCTCCGCTTGCTTTTAGAGGGAAATCTCTCAAAAGCTATTAAGAAAGCTACCCAAAATAATGTGGATATGAAACTGCTGCCAGAATATATAATAGAAGTTAATGATCGTTTGCTTTTGAAGTTCTTCTTTAAGACGAGGTTAAACTCTCTCTCTTTTTTCTGTTTTTTTCTAGAGAGAAATCTCTCACAAGCTTCCTAAAAGCTATCCAAAATGAGGTGGGCTTGAAACTTTGAAGCAGAATATCTTAAGTTAATTCGTTTGCTCTTAAAGCTCTTTAGGTCAAAGCTTTTTAAGACAAGTTTCTTACAAAAAACAACAACAAAATATGTTATGTTACTTTAACAGAAACTTTTCTGAGAATTATAATTATCTAGATGAAAGCTCTCTTTTTCGTCTCCGCGTGCTTCCAGAGGAGAATCTTTCATGAGCTTTTAAGCTTTTGGCAAAATTCAAGCTACGAAAGCAGTGAAGTACAGTGTGACTAAGGGTTGAGATAAAATATCTAATGATAAAAGAGTTGATATACATATGTAAATAAGAAAAAGCTTTCTAAAAGCATTGTAGACATTATGTTAAGTAAAGTATGTGAAATAAAATAAATATGCGGGCTATATTGGATCTTTCAAATAGTGAGGTTTTAAATCAGCATTTGGAATGTTTGATTTTCGAAAATTTTTCACATAATTTTGAGTTGTTGACATAATTTGACTTACATAACTTCTCAGGCGGCATCTAAAATCGCCAATTTCTTTTTATTTAATTTTTTTTTTCCAAAATACTGAAATCGGGAAGTCATATGTTAAATACATTTTAGGTTCGGCCTTTAAAGCCTACGAGCAACCAAGCCAAGAGAAAGGCATACATTTTTTCACTACAACAGCAACAACAACCCGCGGCATATGCAACCAATTTTTTGCAATAAGTTGTAGTAGTGAATGGCGGACGTTTCGGCAATTTCCTTTTGTTAAACTCTTCCCTTTCAATCTACATTTACCAACTCCACGGACGGTTGTTGTACGGATTTTGGCCAAAATGCATTTAAATTAAATGTCAATCAAAAATGTTTTCTCGCCCAAACCGAGAAGAACACAAAGTTGAGGGACACACAAAAGATACCTTGATTTGTTTTCGTTCCAGCAGATGCCTGGCATAAAGGGAATGACATACAGTATTCGCGATGCATGTCAATTCATCATGCCACAACGAGCCAAAGCCGACCCGCAACGGCCAAACAAAGTCAACTCTGTTGGATTTAGGCTCGCGGCGGGGTCAGCGAAATGGCGGTGGAGCAAAATGAAAGATGCTCCGCATGGCAGTGGGGCAAACGAAACGTTAAAGAAGCCAGTGTTGGATGAAAAATGTGCGGGGATAGGTGAGGACAAAGGCAAGATCGAAGCATACATTGCATGCTTTGCGGGAAATACGAGCAAAGTGTTTACATTTTTTAAACCTTATTTGATGGACAAGCGCAAGGCGCAAGCAAGGCTTATAAGTGTGTAAAATGCTGCGCAGTCGCAGTTGGTAGACGGTGGCTTGCCGCGAATGCGTGCAACATAGCAGACCTAATAAATTCTGTGCAGCAAAATGGGGTTGCTCTGGATCGTTATGGCGTAACAATGCACTGCTACGCTTTGCTAACAGTAATTTTTGTCGTCGGTCAGTGTTGTTGCTGTTGTTTGCAGCAATATCAACAAACAATCGATTCGCTGGCACGGTTTATACAAACGTCACGCGCCGCATTGATGAGCTGTCACAGGGGAATTCATGTTACAAGCCACATGCAAGCATGGCAAATACGGTTGACTTTGTTTAGTTATGAAAATATTTCGCTTGCTTTCACGTCACGTATATATGGAAAGCTTATATCGGCAAATGTAGTTTGGATTTAAAGACTCAAGGCAATGCTATGTCGAAGTATTGAGAATTGAGTATTAGATATTTGTATTGATAAGGCACCTTATTGCAAACAAGTGGTTGAAGTCTATTTCTTAGTGAAAAAATCAACGGAACTAGATGAAAGCTTTCGAAACTAAATAAAATGGGTTTTATGGCCTAGCTATAAACTTGAAAGCTTGTAGTTTATTTCAGAAAGAATACTGCTTTCAAAAAAAATACAAGTGTTTGAAGTCCATTTCTTAGTGAGAAAACCACCGAAACTGGATGAAAGCTTTCCAAAATAAATAAAATAGCTTTTCGTGCCTTTAACTATAAATATGAAAGCTTACAGTATATTTCTTAGCGAGAAAAACACAGGCCTTATATGAAAGCTTTCCAAAATATATAAAAAAGCTTTTATGGCTTCTAGCTAAAGATATGAAAGCTTGTGGAAACCACAAATGATCAAAAATATAAAAAAATATTATAGGTTCAGATAATATTTTGAATAATACTATTGTTCATATTTTTCTTTTATAAATGCTCAAACGGTTAAAAAAGCTTACGAATGTAATTATGAACGCAATCATATTAAAAATAAAACATATTTTACTATGTACTATATTTGCAGCCATATACTTGCAGCTGAATACTGTAAACAATTTATTAGAATTCTCCAAAATGACATTCAACCCGAAAGCTTTAATTTCTAAGCTCCAGAAGCTTTTTATCAACTTGAGCGAGCTTTTTTATTCGAAAGCTTATTGCCAAATCACTAAAGTGGCAAAGCAAAACACCTTGCCACACTATCGTTTGTTTACACAAACACATTTAAATGTACGTATGGCCAAAAATACTAACAACAACAAGATAAGCAGTCTCTGCTATACTTTAATCTCGTTTGCACAGCTAATCAAATTGCCAAAAGCAGCGCACAGAAGTCTCTGACTGGCTGGAGCAACGAACAATTGACGCTGCCTGGTGGGTGTAGCCACATTTACCGTTATGATAATAATATCGCAAAGCTTGCAGCCAGCGCTGCGCGTAGGTGTTGGCTTTGCGGGCAGGAAACACACTATTTGCTGCAACAAAAGCACTCAACAATGTTTAATAAATTGTTTAAAAATGCAAAATGCTGCTGTGAGACCAAAGGCTAGGGGGAAAACCATATATAAAAAATGAAATTATACTAGCTTACTGCAAAACAAAAATCAGCAAAAGTGCAACAACAATGTTAGATTACATTTTTTTGCATTTGAGCTTGTGCGCATGCGCGCTCTAATGACTTCCTACTGCGGCGGGAGGAGTTAGCTGGGGCGTTTTATAGCTTTAGAGAAAGGTAGAGAGCAACAGCCAATTGTTTTAGTTAAAGCTGATAGTCTAACTTGCGTTCTTTTGTTGTTCGTTGTTGTAGTTCTGTGGCGCTTTTAGAATAACGCTAGTCTTCTGTTGTTGTCTTGTATGGCAGTTGTTGTTTTAGCCTGTTGGCATGCATGTGAATGCGATTAAATATGCGATTAAGCGCGCGGCGCGGCTCCGTGGCTTTTGAATGCAGGCCATGCTGCCGTACCTACTGTTGGCGCTGCTGTTGTCGTTGCTGTTGCTGCGCTGGAGTAGGTGAGGCCGCTGCGCTGGCTAGCTGCCGAAAAATGCATAGCAATATGAAATGGTTAATAGAAAGAACAATAAGACAAACACCTTAGCTAAGCATGGCATTGTTTATAGCTGCAACTTGTTGCTATTGTTGTTGTTTTTATTGTTGTATGATGACTGCGCGCTGATAAATTGGCCAATTCGCCATAAAGCGGCAATTAATCAATTGAAATTATCAGCTACGGTAGCACTGGCTGGGGGCTGCCGAGCGTTTTGTTGCCTAGACGCTTTTGCTGTGCACGCTCAACTGCCGCATATTGTGTGGTTGCTTTTGTTGTAGCTGATATTTTTTCGATATACACCGTGCCAGCGTTGCGATCGCGATAGTTGCGCCGTCTGCATAGCGACAGCGTTTAAACGCCTTTTGGTTGTAACTTTACTGTGTGGTTGTTGCTTTTGTATGCTCTGTTGTAAATTACAATGTATTAAAATCGGCTTTTTGGAGTTACGAATTTATGATTATGAAATATTTATAAATCATAAATTTGCTGCCTTGCGCTTTCAACAATAATTTGTGGTTCGTATTTAAAAGGCGGCGGCACTCACAGCTGCAAAAAGGATGTAACGCCTCGTATGTGTGTGTTGGAAGCGCGTCTTGGCAGTGCTGCTGTCTATGTCCGGTTCCCATGTGTGCGAGTATGTAGTTGAGCTTGATACGGGCACTTGGTGAGGCACGTTAATCGGCGGCTGACCGAAAGCCTTGTGTTGAGGCACTAGCGCTTGTACAAAAAATATAATTACCGTTATTGCGCTTACGCTACGTTGTTAATGTGACCGCAGCAATTTTGGCGTAGCTATTGTGGTTGGAGTTTCCAGCCATTAAACTTCAACGAAGCGGCACAGTGGTGCGGTAGTACGAAAAGCGTGGTTGAGAAATAGGTAGTCGAAGAAGTCTTTTCGTATTTCTAATCAAACTTCAACTTATTTTTTTTATATTTTAATGAACTTTGACGACTATAGTAACCATTTCGGTCGACCACTTTTAGCCATTCTTTCGCCAAAAATAATATTCCATCAGTGTAAAACTTTTCTGGTTTCTCGGCGAAAAACTGCGACAAGTAATATTCATAGGCTTTTTTTAAGACAACTTTACTCCATTAAGGGAGTTTTGCATTGATAAAAACAAATGGTAGTTCGATGGTGCAAGGTCAGGGCTATATGGTGGATGCATCCAAACGTGCCAGCCAAGCTCTCCCAGTTTTTGCCGAGTCATCAAAGATGTGTGTGGTCTAGCGTTGTTCTAATGGAAGACAAACCCTTTCAGTTGATCAGTTCTGACCGTTTTTTCGATCGCTTGTTTCAATCTCATCAGTTGTTGACAGTAAAATGTAGAATCAATCGTTCGAACAGGGTTGGAGCAGCTCATAGTGGAGGATTCCTTTCCAATCCCACCAAACACTCAGAATAATCTTTCGAGGTATCAATCCTGGCTTTAACATCATTTGTTGAGCTTCACCTTGCTTGATGAATGGCCACCATGATCTTTTTTGCATATTATTGTTGTATTTGATCCACTTTTCGTCTTCTGTTACCATTCGCTTCAGAAATGGTTCGATTTCATTTTGTTCAGCAAAGAATCGCAGATGTTAATTCCGTTCATTAAAATTTTCACAGACAATCATGTGGTACCCAAACATCGAGCTTCTCTTTGTGGCCAGCCTTTATTAAATGGTTCAAAACCGTTTGATGATGAATGTTAAGTTCTTTGGCGATGTCATGGCTGCTTATGTCAGGGTCAATCTTTTCCATACTTTCAGATTTTTTCAACGATAGGACAAAATACGAAAAGACTTTTTCGACTACCCAATACATTGGCTCTAAGCGTGCTCCTCTCAAAGAAATATGACCTCTTTCTTCAAAATATAAATTTCTGTTTCAAATTATTCCAACATTATCCCACTGTGCCTCGCTCTTCGTCGTTTTTGTTGTAATCAAACCGCTCGCTGTACTCGCGCATTTACATCGACATTGCTGCTATTGTTGCTGTAATCGATTTACATGGCAATTTAATGTGAATTTTACGCTACAGAAAATAATCAGCTCCACTCATATTGGTTTCCACACACACCAGCAGCTCTAAGCACATGTCTGTTTATATAACTGCGCGCGCGCGTTCGTTGCTTAAGTCTTTTGTTTTGCCTTATTGCCCCGAGCGCATTGAGTTATGAGTTTTTATCGGCGCAACTTATGCGAAGCATTTCGTTGTTCACTTAATGGCCGCATACTTGGAGAATAAGCGGATTTTCTATTATAATCCATAAAATAATTTAGTTCACTTTGATATGCGTATTATTTTGATGGATGTTTGTGGTGTACACTTAAGTGGTGCATGTAATTATTATTAGTTTGAAATTGTATATCGATATTCTAATACTTATTGGCAATATTTTATTGCCTTAAGTAGTAGCGGTAGCACAGATAAAGAACGTGCCTTAATTATTTAAAATGAAGCAAGGCAAATGGTTTAAAGTTGGCGAACTATTGTTGGAGAGGGATTAGTTTAGTAAGCCTTTAATTAAGATTTTGTTGGAACATATTGTTTAAATACAGGCAAAATAGCTCATTTTAAATGTTTTTCTAACAAAATTGTAATAGCAGTCGAGGCCATACAGACTCGTCACAGAGAATATTTCTCCGTGAACAGTATTTTGTGTAATTTTTGCTAACATATTGGGTAGTCGAAAAAGTATTTTCGTATTTTGTCAATAGCTGTCGCAGCAGTCGTATATCTCCACAACTAATCGTCGCAGATGCAGGATTGACGCCTCGAAAGGTTATGCTGAGTGTTTGGTGGGATTGGAAAGGAATCAACCATATTTCAGCTTTCGAAGGTTTTGCGAAACGAGCTAACCCCTTCAAAAACTCACTCTTTTATTTAAAATTGGCTCTCAGCAGCTTTTTTTCTCTTTAAAGAAAGGTAGCTTCTTTCTGCATACTTCCAAATACATCTCTGGAGACTGCAGTTGCGCTGCAAAGCCTGCCAACTCTTTCCGCAGCATTTACGCCACATACACCACAGTCTATAAATTCATTATGAACGCTTAAAAAGGGCGTGCTTTACTTATTTAGTAGCCTTATCTGCCCCGAGAGCACTGCATTGCTAGCCAATGATTTCAACGCCGCTATAGGTAATCCTACAGCAACAACAGCAATGTCTAAGTAATAGATAGTATTTATCAAGCCAATGCGCTGTTGCATAAATACCCCGCGCATGTGTATATGTGTATGTATGTGAGCATGCGCACATGGTCACGAGTGCACGCGTATGCGCTACTGTGCTGTGTGATAGATTGACGCGGCTATCGGTGGGCCTTTAACTCGCCGCTGGGCAATCAGTTCTGTGGCAAGTAAAAGCAAAAGTTGAACGGAAGCGATGCGTTTATTTGCAACGCACTAAAAATCACTCGCATTAAATGCACCTGTCGTCGACTGCCAGTGCTGATGCGGCTACCTTGGTGCTCTTACTGCTGCTGTTGCTAGTGCCGCCACAATGGTCGTTTGCTGCAGTCAGTGCAGCTTCTCTTGCTGTGTTCATTATTATTGCACTATTAATATTGCTTCATTCCATTGTTGTTGTGTATTTTATATCTCTCGAAATTAGTCTTCGCTTCACTTGTGTGGCAATCAAATGGATTTACCAGCTGCTGGCGCGATTTTAAGCTTCGCTCGTTTATTTGTTGCAACATTAGGCGCATTAAGCGTTATTAGTTGTGTTGCAGTTGTGAGCCATCTTGGCGGATGTGCGCTCTCAACTGCTAATGAAGAACATAAGTCTAATTTATCAATATTATAAATAAAGTTTATTAAAGTGCTTTGCTACTAGTTGGGGAGAGAGCGTAGTCTCGCTGCTGCTGTTGGCGGTATGTGGTGTAATAAAGCTTAAATAAAATTGCAAATTTGTCGACGATAAGGCAGCTGATAGCTGATATTAGACGCGGATATCAAACGAATGGTCGCATTAGCACCGATAATCAAAATGCGATTCAAGCATGTGTTTGCTGAATTGCAATGCTATGGCGATAGATGGCGCTGGGGCGAATATTTGGTGAAACTGTTTTAAAATCAAAAAATTAAAGTCTATTTGGGATAAAAAAAAAGGTTAGGTTACGTAAAATTTGGCAAAAATAAATTTTTATTTTTGAAAAATTTAAAATATTTGGTTGTCGAAAAAGACGTTTCGTATTTTGTCAATAGATATCATTGCAGTCGTATATCTCTAGTGCTATAAATCACATTGTGTCATATCATATAGTGTATAAAGGTGTGAGATACGAGATCTTTTAGCACTGATCTCGCATAGGATAAACAATCAAGGGCATTTAGATGACTCTCTCTCTCGCCTTCACCCAGGCAGCTTCTACCATTTTGATCCCAAAGCATCCTTACCGCGTGTACACTGTGGAAAAGCTTATCTTGCCAAAGTCAAAAAACTTACTAGGCATGGGCTTACATTTTGGGTGCCATTCATTAGTAAAATGATAGAAAACAGTGGCGCTCCAACCTGTGCCCATTCTACTGATTAAAGGAAAAATCTCACTGTCTACTTTCCACCATGTGCTCCCTCCAAATCATACCACTCTAGCAGATATGGGTGTAGAGGAGAGACCACCAGGGGTAATTCACAGCGATACGGATCCAGGAGTATTCAGTTATAGTTTTTGAAAGACTTGACTCTATAGACTTCCAATTGGAAACATTTGTAATATTGTAGAGCATATTTTGGAGAGCATATCGCATGACAGTTACACCGAAAGCATACACTTAACCTAAGTTTAGCCAGAACAGTATTCGAAGGAAAATAGACCAAGACCTAGCAACAGCGGCATTTATGTTTTATATTGCCAATACAAATTAAGGTTTCTTCTAAGCGATTCTTTTTAAGTGTTGCATACTATAGAAGGCAGGCAACGCTTTAAGTCGCTAAAATGCCTCGACATATTGTCTACTTTATACTCATTCCAATTAGAATGCAGCTTGCCTTGCCTGTGGCGCTGTTGTTCTTTTTGTTGTTGTTGCAATTTTGATTAGAGGGACCACTTTGTGTGCTTAAAGAAGATGCTCGCGCTTACGATTTGTGTGCAACAAGTGGCAGCTAGTAGTAACTAGCGCTACAACAACAACAACTATAATGACAACAACAATACACAAAAGCGTATAACGTCGTCACTTGCAATTTAGCTGTGCAACAAAGCAACGAAACTATCAGCAATGATGCGCAGCGTGCGACGTGCAACAACAGGTGCAGCAGTTGAGCGTTGCATTAAGTGTTGCTGTTGTTGTTTTTGTTCCTCTTCATTTGGCTATTACAGCGTTAATGGCAACGTCATTTTCGCCGCCGCCGCTGTTGCCACCATTGCCAACTGTTGCGCGCACGGCGGTTGCACATATTTATTGCTGGCAATTGTGTTGCCTTTATTGCCTGCCTAGTTGTTGTCGCCGTCGTCGTCATCAACCGCGTCAACACTCAACCATGGCACAATGGCCATAAAACGGCCTGCGCATCTCGCGAATTAATTTCGTATTCAAATTTAATTTATATGCAACAACATTGACGGCGTGACTGTATGTGGCAATATGTGGCAAGCGCGGCTGACTACTGTATGCGTAACATGCCAATAACAACGAAAGATGTGCGCAGTGAATGGTCATTGTAGTGGCGAGTGGCAAGTGGCATCAGCGGCAACACATTAGTGACGATTGTGCAACATATTCACATGGCGTGTGTGCCGCAATTTTTGTTTATTTGGCGTACGCATATGCAACTAATTTAATATAAATTCTGCAACCGCACATTAGATAATGCAACATCAAGTGGCAAATGGCTGTTGCTGCGCTGTGGCAATGAGTTTTTATGTTGCATTACGTTGTGCGCGCGCGCGGTACTAATGCGGAAACGGCTGTCAGTGGCAATTGTCAACTGCTGATGCTGATGTACGCTGTTGCACGCAGACGTATGCAACAATAACAACAACAACAACGCACGCTTATTGGGTGTTGCATGTGCCGCGCTGGTTGTGATGTTGGTGCATTGAACTGAGCGCACGTTGCTGCATGATGGCTGCTGTCGCGTCCATGTTGCATGCAGCAGCAATTTTTATCGCCACCGCTTAAGTGTATTTCTGCGTAAATTAATAACGAAGTGAGCGGGCTGTGGTGCAACAAGAGCGGGCAGCCGTCAGCAAGCGTGGGGTTGGGTGTGTTGTTGCGAAAAAGGGTTGTTGCATGTATTCCAGTGGGAATATGCTTGATGCCGCTTCTAGTTCTTCCTTATTGCCGCCAGCAAACAGCTTAATATTAATGCTTTGTTTTTATTTGTCATTTCTTGGCGACTTTTTTTTAATTCTTCGCACCGGCTGCATGTTGCCTAGCCTTCATTCATGCCACAAAAACGTCTGCGAGTACATTTATACGCTTATATTGACCAGCGAAAAAACAAGTGTACAGTTCATTGCTTGTGGCAAGTGTTGGCGAAGCATGAAATGGGTGGTAAGAAAGCGAAATAATAAAATAGAGCACATTGATTACAAACACACACACACAACCGTGCTTACTTACATACATATTTACATGCATACAACATAGACTAACATACACACTCACATGCCGGCATAAAAACGTACATAAATTACAAACATACTTACATATTTATGGGTAGACGCGCTTAGCCAATGAGTTGCTGTATCATCTTGCCACCGGCCACACCAGCCACTTGCCACATGCGCAGCAGCTGCTGCCGTGCACCCAACGCAGCCATTGCCTGCGGGCACAGTTTTGCTACTTACTTTTTGCACGCTGTTCATAGATATCCCCTTTTTTATGTAGTTGTTGTTGCTGCTGCCACCGCCTAGTGCACTTGCAGCATCACTTTTGCGGTTACAGTTGTGTGGCTGTGCGGTTGTGCGGCCGTGCAACACTTCTGTCAGCTTCTACAGGTAGTTCATTTCACTGCTTGCAACTCATCTGCCACATCTGCGCCATAGATAAGCACACCACAAAATACACTAACAACAACATACTGTAAAAAGAGCATACCAAGCATTGCTCGCTGTAAGTTTTGTTGCTTGCGGCAGTTTGCTCAAACACAATCTCATGGCATCGGCGCCCCTGCCCGGTGCAAGCAGACACAGTAGCGCATAAATCATGTGGCAATCAAAGGCAATCAGCGGCAATGGATTACTGCTATTCAACCGCAGTAGTTCAACACACGCACACACACACATACATTTGTGTATGTTTTTTCTTACGTCGATCCGTGGTTGCCTTTCTGTTCTAGCCTAGCAGTATAGCCAGGCAACTGTGGGCGATATTATAGAGCAAATATATGAAATGTTAGTGTGTGTATGTGTGGTGAAAATGAGCAGCTGCAAGTGGAAAAGCTTTGATTGAAAACCAAGTTGATGGCCGTGGCTGTGGCAAGTGCGGCATACTAAGTTAGACACAGTGAAATGGGGGCGTAATTCGTTTGTGGCAGCTAGTTCTTATCTATATATTAAAGATTTGATAAATATGTGCGAACAAATTTGGAATCTAGCGTTTATAATAGTTTAAAAGGAGGCTACTTGGACTATTATTTGTTTTTCATAGCGAAATTAATATTTTCCATATCACAAATGTCCATTATTTTTATGTTTCACCAAGTCGAGCAAGTGGATTTCTTTATCTTTTCTCTACAAAATAATATATGTATATTGTGAGATGGGTCCATTGTTAACACTGAAAGAACTCAACTCCCAGAGTCTTTCTCTCAAAGATTTCCTGAGCTACCTCAGCTAATGCTGTTGTTATTGTTGTAGTTACGGAAAACTTTCTCTATATAATGTTTAAGGAATACTGCCTATATGATAGCTCTTTCTCAGACGAAAATGCGGTTTCCTTCCAGTTTTGTATGACCTTCTACAGTGGAACGGCCGTCCAATGCTGTAATTTAACGCCTTTGTCAAGCCTGAGAAAGTATTTGGGATATATAAAGTTTCTTAATTAGAGCTGAAATATAAGTAGAGGATATCGAAACTATTATCTCTATTAGTGTAGGTTAGGTTAATCTGGTAGACCAATAAGCCACGCATAGACCAGTTTTGGTTCTTTCCGATACCAGAAGGAGTTCACTTCCTAAGTCCAAGAGGAGTAGTCACCCTTTGGGATGCCTGCGCTTCACGCAAATTTTTACAGACATTGCGTCCTCACTATCGATGCATACTTCAGTGTATCTTACCGTGGGGACCCGAGATGCGTGAGTCTCGCCAATGCGGGACAAGTGCATAAGAGATGCTCCATTGTTTCCCTGGTACCCTGCTGTAGACATTTACTACAGTCTTCTCGTTCTGCCAGCTCCATCCTGCGTGCGTGTGCCGCCACCAGTCAGTGACCCATCATGTTCCTACAGTCTCTTCTATCGAGTGCCAATAGGAATTTTGTGTACTTCCGATCTACCCCTTTGCATATGACTTTTGCCGCCTTGCATTCGTTTCATCGAGTTTTTATTTCTTGTTACCATGTTTCTGTCGAGATCGTCTAAAGTCAATTGGTTTCCAAATGTTGATCATTTTTCGGATGTTAGCCGTACACCATTCTTGGCAATCTCGTCCAATATTTCACTGCTCTCGACGCTTTTGTAACCTGACACCCCGTAGAAGTGAAATTGCTTTCTTCTGGCAACGTTTCTACCCTGCTTCCCAAGACACTTCTGGCCGATATGCGATGCAAGGTTACTGCCTTGATTGCTGCTTGGCTATCTACCAAGATGTTGACTCTAGAATTGCTCGCAGGTGCATCAGAAGCCAACTCCGCGGTATATTGGTATAAAGAACAGCTAGTCGAGAGAGAACCCCAATTTGCTGGATACTTAGACTGCGAAAACTCACTTTCCGCATGACCAAACCCACCGTTTTGCTTGAACCGAAATTTCGTGGTGAATTTTCAATTTCTAATGCGATATTTCTTGAACCATATCAGTGAGGTCTTGAACCATATCAGTGAGGTTTTGAACCATATTGCTTCATTAGCATAAGCGGCTCAACCTACCGGACCGTCGGTATTCGATGCTAGAGTCTCATTGCTATCATAAGCCCAACATAAAAAATACTATCTTCTATGTTACTTTGCTGTTTAGACCATATTATTTCTTCGAAGATCTGCTTTTTCTTTCACTTTGTCTGGGAAGAAATAGCCTCATCGTTATCATTAATTAGCTAATTATGCGTGGCGAGCTGAGCCTATTGACCCACATACGTGCCTCTGTATATATGCGCCCTTGTTCTTTAGCTTTTGAGTTATCGATCTGAAATTTTGCAAATACTATTTTCTACATAAAAAGCTGGAACTGCCAATATCGGATTACTATTTCATATAGTTGCCATACAGACTATCCGATAAACATCAAGTACTTCTATGGAAAACTTGTTTATTTGTCTAGATATCTTCACGAAATTTGGCACGAAATATTTTTCGAGTCAACGGTACAATTTTCGAAGAGAATGTTCTGATCGGACTACTATAGCATATAGCTGTCATACAAACTGGCCGATAAATGTCAAGATAGTGATCTTTTTATACTCCTTATGCTACAGAAAACGCACCTCTGGAGGGTGTTATAAGTTCTGTGCAACCGATGTTAACGAATTTTCTTTTTCTTAATTTTTCTTAAATGTGCACTACATTTTATTCTCGACACAGCAATAAAATAAAATACCCAATCATTAGCACTTTTAATTACATGGATTATCTCTTCTTCTCTCTTGCAGGTGAGTCCAACGCAGCTTTATCACTAAGCGTTACATGCAGTAAAGATAAAGTCGCTTATTTAATGGCGTTCGCAGAGGTAAGGGGTGCATTTTTTCATTTTCTGCTACGTGAAACGGATAAATTGTGCGTATAAAATGTTGCATTTTAGCTGCCACCGATGTGACAATTGGTGCACGCCCGCCATATTTATGCAACATGCAATTGCTGGTTGCGCGAAAAGCGCGTACATTAATTACAACAACAAAAGCAAGAACAAAAACATAAGCGCTGTGCCTCCAACTCAATGCCTTGCAATTAACGCGCTGTGGATGCAACATAAAGAAGAGGCGTCCCAATTGGCAATTGTAACTGTCGATTTCGCGACCATTTGTCATATCTGCGGTGTTGCAACACTCACGCGTACTTGTGTGTGTGTGAGGGCATGTGAAATGTAATTACTGGGGTTGATGCGCCGCCACTTGCTGCCGCAGTAGTGCATGTTTACACGGTTGCACATACACACATGCATAGTACGATGTGGTATTTGCAGAGTCGTGTCGTCGGCCCATGGGAAAGTGCCGAATTCTTGATAAATGTGGCGATGCGCTTGCGCCGACTATGCCCTTTGAGAGACTCACCTCCGTTTTCACACGCACACACATGCACATATTCGCGCGCCGTTTATTGGAAATTATTAATTGGCACCGGGGTTGGGTTGCGCACGGCTGACCGAGTTTCATAATTTTCACAGCATGCAATTTATGAGATTCGCATTCGTTTTCGCCATGCTTACTCGTGGTTGCCACTTTGCGCTTCGTGCTTCTTGCACTCGCGTGTGTTGCCTTTTCATTACGCATGCGTATTTGACCTGCGGCTGCACCGTTGCACCACTGCTGCACTTTGGTGCGCTGTTGATCGATGATGACGGCCCAAATCACACATATCAAGCGCACGAAAATGATACGCATTGCCAACTTGCAACCGATTATAATGATTGCAATAATAACAAGAAGCGAACTGTGCAGCAAGTGGCTGATAAAGCGTTTTGTTGTTGATATCTGCTATAGATATACAAGCCCATATATCAAGCGAATATATCAAGCGGTTCGCTTTTGCATACCGTGACCCAGTTGCCATAAGCTGTGGCAATGGTGGCACGTGTGCGTCGCCGCGCAACCGAATGCAAATATGGTCGGCCGTTTATCTCATCTCCTGACTATGGCGCTGCGTTTGTATCGTATCGTTTCATGCGCATCGCTTCACTTGCTGCGTCGCGTTGTGCGCACATGATTGATTTGGCCGCGGGGTCAGACAATCAATCACAAAGTGCTCGGAGTTGAGGGCATAGCGCACACGGCTAATCGGCGGCAAGCGAGATAAATGTGCGCGATTTAGAAAGTGGCGCGCGCTTCGCTCTCCGTGTAGTATGGCAGTTGAAGAGGGGTCACTAAATCGCCGTGACATGTGCGTTAAACGGGCGCTTAGTTGAGCACTGCGCCGAATGACATTTATGCTCGCAGGTGGAGAAATTTTTGGAAGATATTAATTATGCGTAGTGGAATTTGGCACGCCGCTTAATATACATTTATGTAAGAAATCTCTGCTAAATGGCATAAGCGATTTAATAAACAATTAATAAGACGCCTTTATTATTATTCAAAAACGTGGACTTCTGCGCCCTTGAGTTGATACTGATATATTGATACTTCAATTTAAGCGTACTACGTTTGACGTAATTTATGAAAGTGCTTCTAATTAAATTTTTATAAACATTTTTGCTTTTACTTATGATTTTATATACTTTTTTTTTAATATTTCTACTTTTTTAAGTCTGATATATAATATAAAGATAATAAAGTAGCTTTTGAGCCTTTAAAAACCGTCTACATACAATCCGAAGTAATGAAATCTACCAACACTGTCAAAAATTTATTTATCACATAATAATCGATAAAATATGAAATTTTATTAAGCGCCTATGAAATCTACAAACACTTTCAGAAATAATCGATATTTTTTAGTTAAAATAATCGATATATGCGTTAACTTAATTTTTTTCGTTAAAAAGCAAAATTTTATCAAGTTTTTATCGATTATTAATCTCGTTTTTGATTGTAACTTGGTTTTGACATTTTTCTATAATTTATTTCGATATATTTTCATCATAACTTTTTCGAAAAAAATCGATTTACGATAATCGATATTTAATAGAAAATTAATTAGAAACATTTTTGTCTCTATACAGTTAAAAACGGTTTATTTAGAAACCGAAGGAATGAAATCTACCAACACTGTCAAAAATATATAAGAAATAATCGATTTTTTTGAGTACAAATTATAGATATATATTATATATACATTTACATATTTTTCATTTCGATAAAATGCAAAATTTTATTAAATTTTCAAAACTTATTTTCAATATTTTTTGTTTAAAACGTTTCAAAAAAATCGATATACGATAACAGATAATCGATAAAAATATCACGCTTACATATTTTGTATTTCGATAAAATTCGAAATTTTATTAGCTTCTAATTTTTTAAGAAATTGTTTCTCGGTTTTTATCGTAACTTTGGTATTTCGATAAAATGCAAGATTTTGTAAAATTTTCGATAATTTTTTTCAATATTTTTTGTTCATAACTTTTTCAAAAGAATCGATATACGAAAATCGATCAAAATTATCACACCTGCATTTTTTGTATTTCGATAACATACGAAATTCTATTAGGTTCTAATTTTTTAATCGATTCTTTTTCGAATCGAAATCGATATACGATAATATTATAGACAATCGATAAAAAATATCACACTTACATATTTTGTATTTCGATAAAATTCGAAATTTTATTAGCTTCAGGTTTTTAAGCAATTTTTTCTCGGATTTGCTCGTAACTTGGTTCCATACTTTTTTTTCGATATTTTTTTGTTCATAAATTTTTCGACATAAAATCGATAAAAATTAGTCCTTCCCTTAGCTTCCGTGATTAATTATTTTTTATGCTCCTCGCTTTGAAATAAATGTTGCTCTGCGAATATTAATAAATCTTCGTCTGTCGATACATTTGATACTTTTTTTTATCATTCGATAAAATGAGAAATTTGCTTAAGCTTAAATATTTATTTACTCATATATGGTTGAAATTATGACGTAAAAGTCAATCAATTGATGTTTTGATGATTTTTTATTTTTAATATTTTGGCGTTCCCAGCTTTAAAAAAATGATCTCCTGAAACAAAAATTATATTCAAAAGAAACAAATACTCCAGATCGATATTTTTTATTTCATTGAATAAAATAAGAAATTTTATTATCATCTAATTTTTATTGAATCGGATTTGGCCGTATTCTAGATTTTTCCACTACCGATAATTTTTTCGATATGTTATTTTTCGATAATAAATCGATAATGTTTATCGAAATATGTCAACAATTTTATATAATTTTTTTCTTGTGCTTGCTTGACAACTACAACTTTTTACTATTTGGTTTATTTTTTTTACTTTGATGAAACGATCTCATGAAAAAGTCGATTATACTTCATTGGAAAAATTTGATGAAAAAAAAAATTATTTTTGAACACAAAATGCGAATTTCACCGAAATATTAAAGTTTTCAACAGGTTTTCAAATAACGGTTTTATTTGTAAAATCAGTATTTTTGGTTCTTGGCTAATAAGGGCTTAACTCTGTTAGCATTCAGAATTAAGGACTGTAGTTAAAGAAAGTTCAAACCAAAGTTTCAGAAAAATAACAAAAGTATTGGTTACTGAAAAGTAAGCTATTATTTTATTATCCGTGGAATTTTTAGATTTATGTAAGCATAAACATTTCAAGAAGCCAAGGGTTGCAAAGAGTTCTTTGCTGTTTAAGAGTGTATGAAAACAGGCTGTGCACGCCTACATGTTTATTTGTATGCTCCCTTGATCGCCAACTCCGATAAGTGTTATCTTTCCACACCGTTAATGCTAATTTCAACAATGACCCTTTGTGCAGCTTTTAATGACTTTAATGACCGAAAGTACTGCTTCGGATAAGGCGAATCGTGATCGCCAGCTTGCGGCAAGTGTATTGAGATATATCGAGGTAACGCGCAGCAATTGGCGCAGACCGCGCATTATTTATAAAAATGGCACATACACATGGCTAACTGTAAATAAGCGCTTTCTTTTCGGTCGCGTAATCGCAAACCGAACAACCCACAAGCAACATAAAACAACAACATACACATACATATATAATATATACAACATATATCCTTTCGCCTCGTCACCATTTAGGGCAACGTCAATTTCACATAAACGCAAAAATAAAAGCAAACACAGCACACAATAAATATATATGTGAACGAAATCAAGGTATCCCTTGCAACAGTAACAACAACCTCCATGAAATCTTGGTCACTGGCATCATTTATTGTGTGTGCTTTCCTCACGCTCTCAATTCGCTTCTTTCACATCATTTATCAGCGTCCGTTCGCCGGCGCGTCCAGTCGGCCCATCGACCCTTCGGTCCATTGGTCGCCGGTAGTACGCCTCGTCGTTGTTGCAACATTGATGCCGCGTGTAGATAGCGCATGGCAACGTGCGGCATATGAGACCTGTGGCAGCAGTGCCCTTCACCAGCAATAAGCGCATTGCCAACCAACAACAACAACAACGGCGGCAACAATGCAATAACGCAAATATTTCATGCATTTCATTTTGGTTGCATTTAATGCGTTGTGCGGCAGCATTTAATGAAAGTTCGTATCGATCTTGCCGTCGTCGTTGGCCGCCGCTTGCTCGTTGCGGCCCATTCTTCCTGGCCAATTTTCGTTCCCCTGCCCCACGCTGCAAAGGGCGCATTTCTGTGTAGTTCCAATGCGTTCGCATTCGTTGCATTTCGTTGGTTGTAATTATGTTGCTGCCTCCGCTGCGGCTGCTGCGCGCCGTCGGTCCGTCCGGCGAAATTGCAGTGTTGTAATAATGATGGCGGTTCGTTCGCTGGCGGCCGCCTCTGCATATTTCCGTGGCCACGGCCGCTTTGCGTCGTTTTGGGCGTCTATGGAATTCATTGCATTTCGCTTGCCACACATAATTTGTGCATTCTGCCGCCGCGTGTCCCGCCGCGTTCACTGTGCTCCCTCTTTAATGTTTGGTTGCGCGGTTTTTTGCTTTACTTTGTTTTTGTTGCCTACATTAAGGCACATTTCATTAAAATTTGTTGTCATTGTTTTCGGCTTTCATTGTTTTATACTCGCTGCTGTTGTTTTTTCCTTTTCTATTCATATTGTTGTTGTTGTAATTTTAGTTACTGGCTCGTTGCTGCCACCTCTTTGCCAATTGTTGCCGCCTTAACTGCCACTTCGCCATTTAATCATGAAATACTGCCAGCACGTTTTTGTTGTTGCCGTGTTTGTGTTTTCCCATTTTGTTGTTGTAGCTGCTGCAGCCAACATTTTATCACCACAAATTAGAGTTCGCAGCTTTTTCGACGTTTTATCGCTCATTATTACTGCGCTTCATGTTTTTGTATAGTTCGGTTATGACAGCATTTTTAAAGGGTTGCAGGGTTGCCATCGACCTGAAATTTTGCACACGTCCTTGTCTTCGTAAGAATCTACTCACTGGTCGGAAGTGACGATATTGGATCACTTTTGCTGTAGCTGTCATACAGACTGATCGATCCCAATAAAGTCCTTGTATGGAGATATTTTTTATTTGACGGTATATCTTCTCCAGATTCGGCATGGATTATTGTCGAATACACTTTATTATTAAGTTTAATCTCCCTGAACATCAATACACTTGGTCTAATGATCCTGTAATCTGTGGATCCCATCCCTGAAGTGAAAATCCAAAAAGTCTGCAAAATACGCTTCAACAGCCGTTATGACCTCTTCATTTGATGAAAAACGCTTTGCACGCATACATTTTTTGAGTTATGGAAACAAATGGAAGTCGCTGGGGGCCAAATCTGGTGAATACGGTGGATGCTCCAACAATTCGAACTTAATTCATGGATTTTAGCCATTGTCCAAATGCTCTTGTGACACAGTGAATTGTCCTGATGAAAAAAGATTTTTTCTTTAACTGGTCCAAAAGGTTGCAATACTTGTAATATTCAGAATTAATTATTTTGCCAGTTTGCAAGTAATGCACAAACGAAATTCCTCTCACATCCCAAAAAACTGATGCCATAACCTTCTTGGCCGATTTCCGGACACGAACTCATTTCGAAGCCGAACAACCAGGTTCGCACCACTCTTAGCCTCTTGTTTTGACTCAGGATCATCGTGATAGACTCAAGTCTCATCCATAGTGATGAATCGACGCACAAAATGCACTTTATCCTTTTAAAAACGCTCGAAATGTTGCTGGGAAAGTCGCATTGGAATGTGTTTTTGGTACATTGTTAGAGAATGCGGCACCCATTATGCATACAGCTTTCTAAAACCAAAAATTTCACTTCAAATATGGCTCACGCTGCCTCATGAGATGTGTAGAACTTCTGTTAAATCTCTTATCAATCGACAATCTTCCAAAACCACATCCTGTATTTTGGCTATGATTTCTGTTGTGGATGCGCTTTTTGGACGTCCTTCAGGTGGATCGTCTTCAAGGCTTGTACGACCAAGTTTAAATTCAGCTTTATACTGTTCTAATTGTAGGTGAATAATCATTATACGCTGTTATCATTCGTTCGTAAATTTCTTTTGGTGCTACATTATCCAAAAATAAGAATCTGCACGATATTAAATTGAAAATGAATATCTAGAGGAGTAGGTAGGTTTCTGCTCTCAACAACGATTGAGCTGTGACATCTTATCTTAAAAGACTCCAAGAATAATCCATTCATGACCATTTTGAATAGGTTTAAGTAGGTCCGATTCGGTTAGCCCTTAGACAATACCATACTTGTCTCTCGTAAAGAATAACTTATACTATATGAAGAACGGATTTTTGTACACGCTTCCAATACACTCACATATTTCCCCGCTATAAGTGATCTTGCTTGTATGTTTTCTTAATCGCCATGCTGAGCACAGGAATTTCCCATGCTTATTATTCTTGGAAGCGCGTCGAGCATCATTTTGCGTCATAACAACGTTCGTCATTTCCTCCGTCGCACACACACACACATGCAGTGTCACGTTGCGCCACATAAACACTACGCCCCAAATGTTCGCGTACAATTGGCTGCTTTTAATTGGTTTTTGCCCAACCAACAACACACATTTGCAGCGCCGCACACACGCCTCACCCTGCGTTGCCGCGCGGAAATTAAGTAAAGCTTCCGCGCAATCACTTTTGCTATTGTTGCTGGTGCTGTTGGCGCTGCTGCTGTTGCTTGCTTGCTGTGGCAATTTAATAATTTTGTCTGTCCACGTAAAATGTTGCAAATTGCCAGGCAGGCGCATAGTTCGATCGCGGCGTTGTGGCGCGATAAAATGCGCCCATTTTTACTGCAATTATCTACAAAATATCAAGTGTTGCTGCATGCTCACCACAATCATGTTGCAGGCAGCGACAGCAGTACACGTACATAGCTGCTGTGTGCTTGTTGCAACATTGAATGAGCAGTTAAGGAGGCATGTCAAAGGCGCTATTAATGAATAGCAAACGCTGCCAGATAGATGATGAGCTATGACGATCAGGTGGCTGCCGCTGGTGTGCATGCCACCATCACCACCACCATCATTATCATGGTTGCTGCCCCTTAAACAGCTTCTGTGCATTTTGTTCTTCAGCACACCGCCAACGTACGCCTTGCTGGCCAAGCCCGACTGTGGCATTTGTTAAGAAAGAGTGAGTGGGCTTCTTGCCCGCGAGCCAAATGCTGTCGATGGTGGTCAACTGCCAGAAATATTTATTCTAAAGGACCTGCGACAGAGTTGTTGATTGTTGGTAGGAGACGTAAACCCTACGTAGAGCTCCCATTTATGTGTAGTCTAAGCGCTGAGTTTTTATGAGTTGCTCGATAGCGTTTCTTTGAAGACAAGGCAGAAGAAAGGGGAGAAAAAGAAAATTAATTTCCAATAAGAATCGAATGTGTTATTAGAATATGCTAATTTTAGTGTTGGCATACAGTTAAGCATAAAATAAAAAAAAATATTCTGCAAGGTCCCGAATAAGGCTTCGGTTCCAAGGAGAAATATCACCAGATTTCGAACTGAACATAAGCAAGTTCTTCTGGGAATAGACGTAAGAAATGTTTTACTTCATAAAATGTAGTCTTACACGACACTCATTTTCCGGAGAGCACCCTTTCACCACTCTTTCTTCATGTCTCTCCTAGTTAAGCCTAATTGAGTGAGATTTCTAATCAAGTCTCTATCACTCAAGATAAAATTTGAAACAAAAAGTTTATACTAATCTAAAAAAAATTGTTTATCGATTTGATTTTGCCTCCACAAATTATTTGGCTCAGTCCGGGTCAAATTTGATCATGCATATATATGGACGATATCGTCAAAGTAATGCCACATAATTTCATCCGAAAAAGTGGTACGAATCTAAAAAAAATTAGAATCGATTTGGCTTCCGTGCGCAGATTATTTGGACCTGTCCGGGTCAAATTTGATCATGAGTACATATCGACGAAATCTTCAGTGTAATGCCACATGCACACACATATATATATATATATACCTTATATATGACAGCATCGCAATCGTTGTCATGTGAAGTCAATGCGGCAACAACAACAACAAGCATCCGTTAAATCGATTAACTACTTTTCATTGCTATTGAGTACATTTTTTCACTTCTTTTCGCATTGCTGAACGCTTTTTGCGGCAATTTAAATTGTTTTTGCTTGCATTGCTGTTGTTTTTTTCCACTGCGCTGTTGTTGTTGTTATTGTAATCAACATTGATGAACGTTGGGAAATGTGCAAAACACCTGTAATCTACTGGCTGCAACATCCTTGCAACTCTATTCAACAGCACGGCATAGGAATGCGTTGTGCCACAGCGCTCACTCACTCACTCGCACTCACCTACTCACTTGTCAAGCACACAGCTGCGCATGTGTGTGTGTGTGTGCATTCGTTACATGTTCCACTATCAGCTTAATTCATCTGCAACTGATCAGCGCGGCATGATCACTTTTCTGCTGCAATGAGTACAACTGCGTGCTGCTAGCAAACCACTACACACACAACCATACAGAGCTATGCATGTACTTGCAACCGCTGTGTTGGCTGCCACTATGATTTTTATTCATGAAATTGTTAACGAGATTGATGATGCGTTGTTGTTGACGTTGTGTTGTAGCGGTAGTCCTTGCCGCTTTTTGTTGTAACAACTATTATTGTTATTGTTGTTGCGCTGTCAGAACGATTGGCTGCTGCAGCTATTGTTGCATGGCATTGCTTGTTGCTGCGCTCTTTTTTGCTTTGTTTTCCTTTGTATTTGCTACGCGAAAACTAATGTTTGCTGTTGCAACATGTTGCACATGACCAGCATAGCAGCGCTTGTTGATTGTTTTACTTAAATGCTATTATACATTCATTATTGCTTTTATTCTGCTGTCTCCTCACAAACACACACACACTCTCACGGAGTCTCACTGTGTGCTGTTGCTGAAATGAAGTTGCATCTGCATGATGTTGCAGCTGTTGCATATTGTCACATTGTTGACGCTTTGCTGTTTGCTGTTGTGTGAAACGCGTGTAATTGTGTTGCTGTTCCGATCTTCACCGTAATTATCATTTTTTATGTTCAGCTTTCAATTTCATTAGCAACGTCCGGTTCACGCTCGTAAGAAGTGCGATCGCAGGCAACTACAACAACATATATACACAATGTTTGTTGTGATTGCTGTCATAAAATTGTTTTCAAATCAGAGTAATTGCTTGATTGTTCTCTTTAGCACCACAGATTTTACAGCAGCAAGTATAGGATAAGACTCTTAATCCATGGGTGGCAAGCAAAACTCTTCAGTGCGTACCGTTTTGAGATCAACTTGATGATATTAAGGTCTTAACAGTGTGTAATCATGGTTGATTTTTTCTTGGACGCAGCGTTAAATTATCTCAATTCCCTTTTAAAGATATAGATATCTTTTTTGCGATTTAGTGAATTATATACCTATCCAGCCTTTTTTTTGCGAATAGTTTCACGCAAATGACGCACGACGCTAAAATAGTACTCCTTGTTGAAAGCTTGGCCGATTAGAAAGATTTCGGAATGCACCACACCTCGATAATCGAAGAAAACTGTCTATATAACCATGATTTTTAACCTGCTTTGACGTGGTTTTTTCGCTTTCGGCTCATCTTTGTCATGATATTGGACCATTTGATCGTTTGTTTTCGGGTCGTAAGCATAGATACAAGACTCATCGCCTGTGATAATACGTTTCATGAAATCCAAGTAGTCAGAAAGCATTTTTTGACAGAAGTTAACGCGACGCTTTTTTTTCAAAATGGTTTTCACTAATCTTTCGGTTATTTCAACGATGCCAGTAAGGTCTTGGACTGTTAATCGCCGATTCCCAAGCACTAATTTCTTTATTAATTTATTTATAATGACGTGTTGATCATCAGTTGCAGTTGATGACCGTCCGTGGTTCGTCATCAACGCGTTATGGACCTCTTTGAAGAATTTGTACCAATCAAAACCACTTGCTCGCGACAAAAAATTAACACCGATGGCCTATTCCAACATTCTGAAATTTTCGGCACCAGAAAATTGGTTCCGCACACGAAATTTAATAAAACTTGAAATTACAATGATGAGATTGATTTTGATGTGGCACTTGGTGCAGATGTCACTGGCGTCCATACCAAATTAGACAAAAAAAAAAACGACAAGTGGGTTTTCGCGCGAAATTTGAATTATAATGTCTTACTATTTTTTGTCCACAGATTGCAAGTAAAATAAGTGCTATTTCGACATCAAAAATTAAAAAAATTTTGTAGGATTTAGGATCAAATCCACATTCAAATGAAGAACATTTATCACGTTCTGTGAAGGCCAAGGAATACCGGGAAATGAAGTAGTTGATAAGATTTTCAAAAGCGAAACCCGTTTAGCTACTGAACCAGCAAGTTACTAAAAATTACTAAAAAATTAAATGAAAATGAGAATTGAAAAAGAAATTTCCGAAAGAGTGCCCCGACGAAAAACACTCATGCTTTTTACTCACATGATCTCAAAAGGGCAGCATTATTATTGATGCCACACTACATGTGAAGTGCATGTAAGAAGACTTGAGTGATACGCAGGAACACCTCCTAAGCTTCTATACAGCATATTCAGAACCTAGCTTAGATATCTAGAAGCTTCGCGGTTCAAGGCCGAAAGTAGATAACAAGTCGCTCTTAAAGCTTGCAAAAAGCGTTGACGTCCTGTATATGGAATACTTCTGCTCAAATTAAACTGTACCTACAACTGGCGTTACTAAGATCAATGTATGATGTGACGGCCGGCCACTATAACCCAACCTTACTTAAAATTTTGGTCGTTTTTGGATTCGAAAATCATTAATTTGATTTTTTTATCCGATCAAAATTTGGTCAGCCGTTGTATAGAGGACTATTGTACAGTCGAGTAACCACTCAAGCAAATTTCAAAAATTTAGTTTTCGAGAAAAACGCGTTTAAAGACTGTTTACTCTTTTATTGTTTTAATGTTCTGGCAATATATTTTTAAAAGCGCATACTGTCGAAATATGAAAAAAATCGTTTTTCTAATATATTGAAGAAAGATCTTAAAATATCTGCTAAATAAATTAATTTTCATACCAGTTAATGTCCATTAATGACTAAAGAAAGGAGAGCAACGGCGCTTCAACATTTGTTTGGCAAAAGCGCTACAGTCAAAAGTTAAACGTTAAGATTATTTTATATTGATATTTGTCATACGACTCCGCCAGTGGGTAACAAAAAATGTTAACCGCAATTGAGCATTCATCTGTCAGAACTTCTCTAACTAGAAAGAGATATGCGTTGCTAAGTACATGAACTTCAGTAGATCTCTTACGATTTCGCTCTGGTATGAAATGACTTGCAAGCTGGCAAGTACGGTCGATCAGAGCTTTCTTGAAAGCGCTTCCATATTCCCGGTTAAAAGTCCAACAATAAAAAGAGATTTTCGGTAACATGTTGCCTCAAGTGTTGCTGTGAAGCAGTGAGCACTTCGCTAAGCTAAGGCAAGCCTTTAGAATTTGCATAATCTTATGAAATATTTGGCTGGGTGCGTAGACAATAGATTTTGAATCAACGCAGAGTTCACAAAAAGTTAAAAAAAATTAAATTTTTCTGCAATGTCATTGATATAGTAATTCTTAAACCCCGCTCAAGCAACAATCAACTTTTTGATGTTTCTGAACATGAGCCGAAAAGTTGCTGAAGCTCCCAAAGTGATCTTTCAATTAGTCAAGAGCACATAAACAGCAAATAAATAAATAAAATGTAGAGCTGAAGTAACGGCGACATTAAGTTACACACATGACCATAAGCATACCGCTACAACAGCTACAACACATTTAAATATCTCTATCGCTGTTGCAATCCGTTTTCTACAAATTCACATAGCAAGCAATAAGCCTTGCTGCATACTTCGTCTTCCGTGTTGCATGATAACAAAAGAAATAAAAAAGATTGCACACAACCGCTAGTCGTCGGACGGAACTGCATGCAAGGATGCTTGTTTGCAACTCATTGTTGTTGCCATACGCCAGGCACTTGCCTTTTGAATGGATGAGTGCCAATAAAATTGATGAATGACGCCTTAAGCTGTCAGCTGCTAACCGTTAAGTGCGCATAAAAATCATTTTGCGAAATGTGCAACATGCTGCGCGCACCCCTTTTACGCTACCCGCGCTTCGTTGCATTGCGCTACGTGATTCTTGCGATTTGTTTATTGTTGGTTTTGTGTTGGTTTATTGTTGGTTTTGTGTCGTGCTAATCGCTGAGGCGACTGATTGGCTGGCTGTTCGGCCATACGGCTGATTGGCCCGCCGCTTGGCTGGTGGCGTCTTTATTTCGCACCTCGCTGCAAGCAGCGCAGAACGACAGCGCGTTAAATGGTCATAAAAAGTTTGGTAAGCAGGCAACAACAACAAATACAATAATAAAAATACAACACAACAATCGGTGGTAAGTGCAGCACAGCATGTGAGGGGTGCATGTGTGCGCTGGCGGTGCGCAAAAGTGCAACGTCATTAATGTAGCGTCAACGAGCTGCAACGAATGCGCTTTTGTGGCATGCTTTACCCGGTGTGGCGAATTTTTTTTAGTGTTTCATTTGGACGTAGCTTACAGCTTATTAAATATATATTTTTTTATATATGTATGTATATTTGCTTTGTGGCATGAACTTGTGGCACCTACTCGCGCGCATATGTAATATGTAAGATTTTTTTTGGTTTTCGCTAGCATGTTGCAAATATTTGCTTAGCGCGCTGCACATAAATATGCGCATTTGACATTGATTTCACGTAGGTGTCTTTGATTGCGCACACTTTTTGCTCTTGCTGCCACACGGCGCTGTCCACCGATCCTATCTTTTACAAAAATACAAATTTTTGTTGTTGTTTTTGTATTTTTCTGAAGTTTGACAGCCATTTATTGACTGTGTCGTACTTGCAATATGTTGCAAACAATTAATTTTCCATGCAACGCTGTGGCAGAAATTTACAGAAATTCACAGAAAAAAGCGCAATTCGCAAACAATCGTTGCAACTGTAAAAGCAATCAATTTGGCTTGCTAAACAAAAACAAAAAGCGCTGCAGCATGACCAACAACAACAACTAGCATAACAATTCGTTTTGAGCTTTTCGCTTGACATGTTTCTGACAGCTGCTGCCATCGTACATTTGCGGCGTTGTTGTTCAAATCACTTTGTTGTTGTTGTTGCATATTTTTTATTTGCTGTTGCGCTATTATTTTCCCATTCGTTGCGCGGCAATGCTGGTTGGCGCTCAATATTTTGCTATGATATTTTTCAAACTAAGATTTTTTCTCGCCGTTGACGCTAGACGCTTGTTTTGTTGTTGTTTTTTTAGTTTTTTTTTGCGCATGTTTATGTTATTTTTGTTGCCGTTGACCGCTATGCCGCACGGGCACTTGGCTGGCATGCCCGTTTCGTGCGCAATTCGTGCCACGTTTGACCTTTTCAGCTGTCAATGAATTGGTTTGCCGTGTCGGGATTAAATCGAGTCAAGTTGCAGCGGCAAAAACAAAAACAACGCTGCAGCAACAACGCTTGTAACAATAAGTAAAGTACTGGCAAGCCTTACATTGCGCGCCAGCGCGCTGAAAAACGACAACAACAACTACAACTCGACTGCTAGCCGGCATGATTTACTTACTGCATGCGTTGGACTAAGCTGCAGCTCTCACACACACACACACGCACACACATGCAGGTATGCTAATGAACTGCCATCGTTCGCTCGTCTGTTGATTTATTTCGCATTTTTATTTCATTTAGTCGCAATTTTATTTTATTTGTCTCCGCTGTGCATTTTAATGTGCAACAAATAATCCGTTTTATATGCAACATATATTATAACAACAACAACTACAACAACGACATATATTATGAGATTTTTATGCAGAACTACATTGCTTTATAATAACTTATTTAGAAATAAAGCGCACATACACATTCAATAAGATGGATTAAGTCGAGTTCGCTGCTTAAGTCTTTCGTTCTCACATCTGAGGAATTCAGTGTATGCTAGCTCCATGTCAACGTGGTTTCGCCAGCAAGCGTTACGAGCGTTATAAAATATATGAAATACCAGTGTTGTTGTGAAATATGATCTTCACTTCTTGTTGTTGTTGGTATATTTATTACTTGTTAATGTAAGCAATAAAATAATAGAAAAAATTAATATAATATTAAAAGCTCAATTAAAGGCTGGCGGAGTGATTTTTTTAGGCTTCCAAGTAAGCCACATAATTATTTTCTGTTTTATGTAGCATTGTCAAAGCACTTTGAGGGATATTAGTAAGTCCTGATTTTAGTTTCAATACATTTTTTATTGGTTAAGGCTGAGTTGTATGTTTAACAGAGTAATAAGTGAACGTATCGCTTAAAAGTATGCAATATAATTATTCTCAGAGAAGTTATGGTACGCAGCTCTTAAAAGTAGGCAACATAATTGGTTCAAAATTAGTTGGTTGTTTGAAAAAGGAGGTGTAAGAGCAACATACTGCAGGCCGTGTCATTTAAGATATCGATAGGCTCATTGTTATCTCGCGTAGTAATTAATTAAGTAAATCAGTGGGTTTGACCAACTTCTGGATTGTATTGTATTGCCCCAGTAGCCAAATTTTGTATATTTTTGGTATATTTGGAGACATTTAAGAATTCCCATGCTGAAGTGTTTTTGGTTCGACCATCACCTCTACCGTTTAGTACCTTTGTAATATGTCCTATGTTGTAAGTGTTGTTAGTGTTACAAGCTCTGAGACGTGCATCTAGAGTCCATTAGTTCATTATTTTCTACTGTAAAATGAAAGCGCCATAAACCCCTTTTTCTCAGTCTTATGCCAATTTATTTCCGGCTCATTAGAAAGTTGGAGTATAATATCATGTGCGCTTTGACGTCGAGCTTGATCGCAATGGTCTAAAAATCTTATGGCCGCAGCCCGTAAACATTGCATCTTACTTCACCTGATATTATATTGGAAGTATATCGAGGATAAACCTTTGTTGAGTTAGAACTCATTGCGGCCATAATTCCCAGTAAATATGCCTGCTTTATCTGCTCTAGGATTACTTTAAAATTGGCTTAATACCTTATTCCGTCCAAAAACTTAATCACGATATTTAGGCTGTTTAGTAGATTACCTTCGACTGGATTATCTTTGAGTGGGTTAGCAAGATTTCGCCATTCAAAAATGATACTTGCATAATTGTTAATCTCGCCACCGAGGAGATTTAAAGCTAATCTACTCAAAATCTCCCTCTGAGACGCTGATAGAGCCATCTGTTTGTCAGTAAGGAAATCTATTACATCTTCACAGTTGATTTAGATGCTACGAAAAGCAAAAAATGTAAACAAATAAATGAACTGGAAGCAAGGCATCTCAATTCACCTGGAAATTGACTTCTTGAATGAAAACTGCGTTCCTTATTTCCACTAAAAGGAAGCTATTTAAAACAATATGACTCTTTTAACAAAATGCGACAATACAATATTTTCTTTTAATAAATATTAACGACGCGAAATTTTTAATGCCAGTTGTTTTATAAATCTCCAACAGTGAGGACTGTCAAGATTGGTGAATAGATTAAATATTATTTTGACACTATAAATTTTTGGTCAAAACATGACAAAAGTCTTAATCGAAAACGAAAATCTTCCGAGCAGATGATGAAACGGCGCCTGAAAGTATGCAACCAATATGTAATTATTTGTAAAATGTTCAGGAATAATTAGGATTTTTTGCGTTCGAAGCGTGTAAAGGTTTGAAAATAAGCTAATTCTGACATTTGGGCTTAAGATATTCGATCAGGCAGAATATGCATACTTTTAGGCGCTTTAGATTTTTAAGAGTGTTTGAGTCCCTTAGCTCTATATGAAAATAAGTCGATTAATAAAGTTAAACATATATTTCTTATACACTTTCTACAACGATATACAATTTACTATATCAAGAGAAAAATTTCAACTCGTTTAGCATAATTTTAGGCAAAATATCTTAAACCGATTTTCAGTGAAAAATATTTGGATTTATATAGAAAGCATCCTAGCAACAACTTCGTAGATATAATTTCGAATATTCGAATATCACTACCGCAGTATGCATTCACAATTTTATTCTGTTTACCGTTAAGTTCACGTTCGTGTGTTTAATGGAATGGACGTAAATCTCGCATAGAAATCAAAGTGATGTTGATAAATTGCAAACTGACACCCGAAACCACTCGCCGCATATGTTACAAAGAGCAAAGAAACTCCAACAAAAACAACAACAACAGCAACAGTATCAAAAAATCAAAAACAACAACACAGTAACAACAATAATTACAATAACACATCTAGTAAAAGTGTGCTCAAAATAACAATAATGCCCCTTAACTTAACAAAAACAACTATAACAAGGCATTACAACCGCAACTGCTGTGAGATATTTCATTTCGAAATTAATTTTTAATACAGATACTAAGAGGGGCTTTAAGGGTTTTATTGTCTTCATATGTTTTCTTAAATTTTTTGATGAATTAAAGCAGAAAATGCGACAATGACGAATTGTGAGTTAAGAAAAAAGCTAATAAAAAACTGAGGACAAATGACAAAGCAACAGATGAAGACGTGTGGTTGCAGCAAAAACTTGCTGAGCCCAAGCGCACACATACGCAGACGCATGCGGCGGGTGAAGAGCGCGGTGGCCGCTGAGACCAAACGTGAGTAGAAGATTACCTTCATTGTGGTTTAATGTATCCGCAAGTGGTTGTCGGTGCGCAAATCATGCGGCAAGTGCAACAACGTGTACAACAAATACAACAACAGCCACCAACCAACGAAAGTAATCACATACACAACAGAGGCAGCAGAGACAGCAGCCGCAGCGTGTGACCAGCGTCTTCTGAGCGTTGCAGGTGCGACACTAACGGACGGTGCGGACCACCATCAGCCGGCGGTCGGACAGGCAACGCTTACAACCGCAAACTGTGCGAAGTGCGACGTCGCTACAAGCAAGCGCTTGGCTTTTTTCACAATTTTTTTCTTTGTTTTGCTCATTCGATTCGATTATTTGTAGCCACTTAAGCGCACACTTTCACTTTTTCACCAAAGCAAGCGGGCGGGCGGACGTGCGGGCGTCGGCAACTGTGCGTTCTGCCTTCAGCGCTCTTCGTCGCTGCGGCAATCTCAGCAGCGCCCCACCTTCTTTATTGATTCATCTGCATTCGATCGAAATGAAGCGGAATGAGATTTTTCTGTGTTTTGTTTTTGTTTTTATTTTTATTATTTTTTTTCATTAACTTTTTGTGTTGGTCACTTTATTGCCGGTTTCGGTTACAGTTGAATGCATTTTGCTGCATTGTTGCTGATGATGCCGAAAAAGCCCCAAGTTGTTGCAGCACTCGTTGTTGCGGTGCTTGCTGTTGTTGGTGCTGTTGCTGTTATTTAATCAAAAAGGCGTGAGCGTAGACTTAATATTTATGCCATTCATACACACACAGATAAGTGGTTGTGGGAAATATACATACTTATGTGGAAGTATTTGTGTACATGCATCTGTGCGTATGTATTTATCATTTGACGTGCTTTTGCGGGCGTGTGGCGTACATGCAGCATATGATGCACACTTACCGGCAAACATATGCACATATATTGAATTTCATGTTGCAAGGATCTTGTTAGTGTAACAACAGCAATCATTTGGTCAGTAACTGTAAGACATATATATTAATATATATACACATACATATAATACTCACTCACACATACATATATGCACTTTTTATTTATATTCCCGGCTAATTTTCGTGTCTTTTCTTGTCATTGACACTTTCAAGCTAAATAAAATATATTTATTATAACACATGTTGTTGTTGTTGTGGTTATAATGGTGTTTCGATACTCTGCTACATATTTTAAAATTTTCAATTGCAGTTCGACTATGGTTTTTGACAAATTCGAGTCAAACTTTGTTATGACTTCTCTATTTCAATTATGGCTAATGCAAGTAAAATATAGATCTTGAACTTATTCGAATTTGAAAATTTCTGAAATTCTTCAAAGATGAACATACAGCACAACAGACAATATTTTTGGTTAACACACAGATCCATATATCACCAAAGTAGTAATAAAAAACTTCTTAAATTACTGTTGGAAAAAGCGATTACTAATGGTGTTATTGAGGGAACACTTCGGTAAGCAGATAATTTCACGTTTTGGATCTACCGATTGGCTATCCAGATCGTGATCATGTGATATGACACCGTTAGATATTTTCCTGTGGGAATATGTAAAGTCTAAATTCTATGCGGAGAATTTCGCTTCGATTTAGTCCTCGGAACAAAAAACTCATGCGTGTCATACACCAGTTACCAGTCGAAATGCTAGAACGAGTCACCGAAAATTCGACTCAAAAATAAAAGCCAAAGCATGTTCTTTAGAATGAAATATTTATTCTCCATTAAATTTTAAATTGAAGTTCCTGCGTTTTTTTCTTTAAAAAAGTGGTATGGTTCACCTTTAAGTTAGCTTTCGGGGTGAAATATTATTTAAAGAGTTTTTTCTGATCATAAGTCCAATCGGATGTTTAGTAAATACAAGCGTTTCTGTTGTTTGTTGAACACCATATTTCCACCATTCGAAAAATAACTATGTGGACTCACCAAGTTACAAAAAGAGTAGTAAATAAATATACCTAGATCCGTAGACGATAATAATAATCTTTGGCTAGTTAGTACTCCTTTAAAGCGATCTTGATATCTCTTGCTCTCTATCCATCTACTAAACTTATCTATAAAAGGCCTATAAAGCTATTTTGGAGGATTAAGAAAGCTACCAAATACACAATAGCTGCATTGCAATGTTTGTCATCGCCTAAGATTAATTCCCCCATACTCAAAAACTGTTGAAAGACAACAGAACAAAAACAACTCCACTAATCTATAATCTGGGTTCTGGCCACAACAACATTTTCGGCAACGAGAAAGCAGATAAGTCTGTCGAGTCTGAGGCAGAGATAATACTATAGCCACTAGGAACGATCTAGAGGAAGTTCCGTTCCCACGACAGGCGGGTCTACGTAACCGGTATGGAGACAGATTTTTGTCCGGCTAAGGACTATCAAATTGGCAGAATTCTGCCGCTACAGCAACAAAAATAAATGAAGCATATAAATTGAATTTTATATACAATTTGAACAAATAGCTTGATACAGAAGGAAATATTTAACCAAATGCAAGATAACCATACTGATATGCCATAAATATGACAAGATAACGAAAATGATATACAGACTTACAGCTACTATAGCGGGGTATTGGCCATTTGTAGAACATGCGTTAAAAAAGCGTCAGTCTGATAAGCATCTGTAAACTCGTATATAATAAGGAAACTGTTCTACTCTTTGTCTGTCATTGCTCAGTTCTATCACAAACCCATGATAGAACACCGAGCCTTGAATGGCTGTCTACAAAAACCATAATGGACATTGGGAATCTAACAATATACTTATTAATATTTGCACAGTTCGAGAAGTAGACGTATACAAAAAAATTCCTTCTCATGGTTTTTATAGCCGAATATAATTTTGTTTGCTTAATCCATTTTCTACTAAAATCCATGAACTGCTCTTCTACCATTCCGGCCGTTTTCGAATGAACGAGTATACCAAACCATGAATATCGAAGAAAACAATAAGCTTCACCTTGATTTTTGAGCGGCTTTTCCCTCCATTCCGATGATTGTTGACTTGCGTGCATGTCAAAGTCATAAATCCATGTCTCATCGGCAGTTATAATGCGCTCCATGAATGTGGGATCGGATTTCGCAAGTCCAAAGAGACCTGCTTACGGTACTCTTTTTGAAAAAAAAATCAGCTTTATCGGGACGAGTCGAGCAAGAACGCGTTTCATACCCAAAATATCCACCAAAATCATTCGAACGGACTCGCGAGAGATGTCAAGCTCTCTTGCCATCTCTCTAACACTTGCCTGACGATTCTCAAGCACCATATCTACTGCCAAAAGCTGTTTTTGAATATAATTACCAAGAACTTCTGACAACAAAAAATCGCCTTCCATGGTTTTTATAACTGAATAAGATTGATTTTTCAAGTCATTTTCAAATGCTTATATTCTATTGTCAAGTATTAGGAAAGAGGCTACAATTCGGTTCTTAAATGATGACCATAAATAGATTGACTTTCGATGTATACGATGAAAACCGACTTAAGACAGAATGCCTCCATTTCTATTTAGTGGTCTCATGCGCCTAAAAAACGCCAAAACGACAACCTACTTTTTCTTATGTAAAAATGATATTTTTATTTTCAAACAATTGGGAGATCCATAGAAGAAAGTTTTTAGAACTATATATTGTATGTCTGATATCAAGCGGAAGAACTTCTTAAATCAAATAGAATATTTTGGAATTGTTTATTACATATTATTAGGTAGTAAAAACTTTTCTAGAGCATTTACTATTCGGTTAATTTCGGTTTTGCTTGAAGTACATATGATAATCTTCACAAAACCTTGAAGTATTGCTAACTCTGGAATACATATTATATATAGCTAGGGTAATCAATATACTATCTAACCGTTCCTTATTTCTCTGCATTGTAGGTGCGATGGATATTAGTAGCAGGATATTTATATTTTTCTGTTATTATATGATTGATGCAAAATCATTTAAAACTATTAACAAAATAGAATATTGAAAAAAATAAAAAAAATGTTTTTTCTTGCTAAACATTGCGAAAAATTTATTTTCCTTCAAGAAAGTTGTGACCGTCGATCAAAGCAGAACTCAAGCGCCAAGTCAAGCAATTAAAACATTAATTTAAAACCGCTTTTCTCCAATTGTGACATTTTATAAGTGAACTAAATGCGAAAAAACCGAAATAATTTATAATTTTTAATCAACGGTCGCCATCGTTCACGCTCACCAGCACCGCACGCCATTTATAGATGTTTATTATTTATGTCAAACGCCAAAACCGAAACACTCCCTGAAGGCATGCGCCCCGCTACAGCTGTGAAATGCATATTTTTTGTCTTTACTGTTAGCTGCTACATGCGTTTACCGTTATCGCAGCAATAAATCGTTTATTGTTATTATTTCCATCAATTCAGTTACTAAAGTGAGTTTATGTAGTCGACGCAACTGCGATGCCATGAGAGCCACTCAACTTTTCATATCAGTTGTTTTTGTGTTTTCCTTACCGTTGTTGTTGTTGATTTTTCATGCATTAAATTTCATTGAAGACAACAACAACAAGAAGGCATGCGTGTTTGCCACAAATGTCCCAGCAAGGCGATGCAACCAGTTTCGTACTATGTTTTTTTTGTTTTTGTTTATTTGCTTTTTGTTAATCGCCACTATGTTAAGTAAAATGTCTTTGGCGTAAATATCCCGCTATAACGTCGGCGACGATGATTTGGCGACATTGACAGCAAAGCAATTGCGTCGTAGCCAAATCAGGTGCACGGCTACTGCGACCACAACAACAACACTACCAGAGTGGCAAACATGCGTGCGATAAGAAAACGGTGCGGTTGTGGCTACGGCTGTTGGTGTGTTGGTGCGCCAGATCGTCTGTCCGCCATTGCCAACGTCTTTTCTCGTGCAGCCACCAGCCAGCAGCCGCCGACCACATCATTGTCACTGCCATCTTGGCGATAGGCGACCACATACTTGCTGCGTGCGTCGCGCTGCATATGCACTTACGCTGGCAACATTGACAACATTGGCCATCAACATCATCACTCCACCGAAACAACCATATTTAGTGTTCACTCGTTTCATTTAATTTCTTTGTGATTTTTCTGTGGTAGTTGTCTGTCTGTTGTTGTTGTTGTTGCAATATATGCTTTTAATACATTTAAGTGCGTCTACTTGCGGCAGTCTACCAAAATTGGCTGCAAAGCACCGTTCGAAAGCAATCCGCGCCACCAACAGCAACGTCGCTGCGTGGCAAGTCTCGGTTCGCGTGGTTGTGTGCACAGCCGCAGGCGCGGGCATGACCTAAAAAGTGCGTGCAACAAGCTCACACATAACTACACTCACACACACACATGCACTTTGGCTAGTCCATAAATTTGGACGCACTTGTCGCTTGAACATTGCGGTGGCATTGACAGTGTGGCAGCACTTGGTTTTTTGTTTGTCTCCGCTGTGTGGCACGTTGTTCGCCTGCATAGCGGTATGTTGTTGTGGTATTGACAGTGTATTGCAACAACAGAAATCGTTGTTGCTGCAACGCCAATGCGTCTGCTCTGCTATGCCATGTATTGACAGTTTTGTGGCATGCCACTGAATGCGCACGCGCTAAAATGGCACCGCTTGCCACAGCCATTGCTGCATTTTTGATTTCCCCACTGATTAGCTGTTGTTTTAGTGGATTTTGCAATTTGTGAAAATTCACAGATTTTTTTATTTCACTTTCCGCCAGTTTTCTTCTGCTACTTGGGACTATTTGGCTTGGGAGTTTAAAGTTGGCAGAAAATTATGACAGGAGAGTGTTATGACAATGGCATATGAAATTTGTCTTTGCTTTTTCTTTTCGTGCGTTCTTGTTCTTTTGATATGTCGTGTAGCACTGTGCTCCGAAATGTATACAAAGTTAATTGTAGGCCTAACGATAGTTGAGATTCAAATACTAAAACTGAAAAATTATTGTTGTCAAAGTTTTTAACAGGTATAAGTAAAAATCCTTGGAGCTTTGGTTAGTGGTTTATAGAGATCAGATCAAAGGAATGAGTAGGTTCTTAAATTAAAGAAAAAAGTACTTAAAAAATTATTTCGTTATAATTGATTTGAAAACCACTGCTTAAAGCTCTTATATCACATGATTGAAAAACATTTTAGATTTCCAAGGGCTTTAAGAGCACATCAAGCAGGTCTAACAATTCATGCAACACATTTCTTTCAGTACAACACGTTTGAGTTTAACAATGCGGAAAAACGTTTTAGCGTTTTTTCGTGAATATCCACTTGTTCTATGTTACGTTGTTAAGATTATTCTTACTGTATGCAGAAATTGGTCGCTACTTCTAAATTAACAAATATTTTCAATAGCAGCATACCCCAAAATGCAATGCTTCACTTGCTTTTCTTTCGCCAAACTACTTATATTCAGAAGCATGATCTGGTGATCATACCCACAAACACACATTTTTTTATCTTGAACGTGATATGTATATAATAGGGTAGTAAAAAGTCCACTTTTTGCCATTTTTCCGCTAAAGACATTATTTCATCAGGGTAAAACTATTCTGGTTTCTCGAGGAAAAATTGCGACAAGTAATTTTCATACGCTTCTCTTGAAGCCAACTTTACTCTATTAAGGGAGTTCTGCATTGATCGAAACAATTGGTAGTCCGATGGTGCAAGGTATGAGTTATATGTTGGATGTTTCAAAACTTCCCAGCCAAGCTCTTCCAGTTTATGCTGAGTCATCAAAGGTGTGTGTGGCCTAGCGTTGTCCTGATGGAAGACGAAGCCCTTTCTGTTGATCTGTTCTGGCCGTTTTTCTTCGATTGCTTACTTCAATCCCATCAGTTCGACCAGGCTGGAGCAGTTCATAGTGGCTCCTACTAAACACTCAGCATAACCTTTCGAGGCATTAATCCTGGCTTTGCGCCCATTTGTTGAGCTTCACCACGCTCGGATCATGATTTTTTCGCACATTATTTTCGTATTCGATCCATTTTTTGTCTCCTGTTACCATTCACTACAGAAATGGTTCGATTTCATTTCGTTTCAGCAAAGAAACGCAGATGATAATTCGGTCTATTAAATTTTTTACAGACAATTCATGTGGTACTCAAACCTCGAGTTACTTTTTGTAGCCAATCTTTTTTAAATGGTTTAAAATCACTTGATAATGAATGTTTAGTTCCTTAACGTGTTTATGTCTGTTTATGCGACGGCCCTGATCAATCCTTACTACAACTCCATTGACATTTTCAGCGATAGGTCGACCAGAGCGATGTGCATCTTTCACGTCGAAATTTCCAGAATGAAAGCGAGCGAACCATTGCTTTGCTGCGCTAACTTATACAGCATCGTCTTCGTAAACTACACAAATTTCATTGGTGGCTGGCGTGGCATTCTCATTTAAAAAAAATTTCAAAATATAGCGAATTTCTTCATTATTTTCATTAATTTTTTAACTATTTCTCAACTTCCCCGAATTGATTGAAAAAATACGAAAAGACTTTTTTCGAAGAAGGTTGCAGACCGTAAACAATATAAATGTGAATAATTATCGTGACGGCTGAGTCTATTCAGTCATTTCCGTCTATTATGTGTATGTAGGTGAACTAATCATTTACAGTTTGTGGAATCTACTTTAGCTTCGATTCAACCGAGTGTAAAGTTTGTTTTTGTTTTAACCATACACTGTCCACCCGGTTAGGATAAGCTTGCTCTGTCATTCAATTAAGTAAAGTATGCGATACGTAGTCCTAGTGTTCATAGTAGCATGAGACTTAATCAGTACAAACTTGGTACTTGGTTGAGATCTATGTATATCTAAGTGTATTGTTTTATACATGAAATATTAATCACTTCCGAGTAATAGGAATTTGAGTTCGAAGAAAATAACTAAATATTTTTTGACTAACACGTAATCTCTGACGAAACTGAAAAGGACTGCTACTGCTGCAGTGATTCCGTCTTTCTCCGTTGATAAACCCTAAAAAAGTAAAATTCTCACTATAAGAGAGTGTCCGTACAGTAACATATGGGAATAAAGTATCTAAAATTAACAATATGTGGGCGTTTTTCTCTAAGTTGAATTTTATTAAAAATGTTGATAATTTTTGAAATGCCAGATCAAAAAACTGGTACGTTATTGTATGGAAAACCATTTTGAGAACACAGCAAAAATACTGATCGGAACATTTTTCTCAGCATTCGAAAATGGTTAATTTGAGAAAATGCCTTGCAAAAAAACAAAACGATGGCGCTAATTGAACTGAGCGGTGACATTTTAGAATGCTGTGACTCCAAAACCATTCAAGGTTTAAAATTTTCGATTAAAAAGTCTTAGTACGTTCTTTTAAATGTTGTATTCTATCGAGATATGAAAAAAATCGATTGTTTTTTAAACTTCACTTTGAGTGCACCCCTTAATAAATTTCACTTAATTTTATAACAGTTAATTAATTATTTTATATTTATAATTGACACCTAAGTGATAAAAAAAAAAATTTCATATCAATCTAATATTTAACTTTTTTATTTTTTTTCAGGTAAGAACTGTTTGAAATAACTTTTTCGATTCAAGGAGTTTCTTCAAATTGGTAAATATGGGACTTTTATGGATTTTATTTAACTATTTACATTTTATATATGTTAACAAAAAACCCACGCGGCTGTTGCAAATTGGTAGTACTTCATCATAATAAAAATATATTTTTATATAAATTATATAAATGTTATATAAATTTAACTTTACGACGACCTTGAAAACCAGCAGCTTAAAAATTAAATACGTATGTATTTCTAATATTATTGTAAGTGGCTGCTTAGTAGCATCCTCATAAAACTAAATTTTTCCACAAATACCGCTTTGTGTCTTATCTTTGGCTGTCTTGCAATTTTTCATTTCACATAATTTACACGTACATATGTATATAATGCATTTATATAATTCGTGTGGCAACAACAAGTGCAGCATCAATATAAGATGCAACGCGAAAATCAATCAACACACCATATCAAACGATCGAACCAATTTCAACTTGACCGACGTCACACAGGTTGTGTGCCAACCTTAAAAAACCAAAACCCACCAGAAGGAGCCACGTGCATGCGCCAATGCATTTATGCTGAGCGCAAGCGCAATACAGAGCGGAGAGGGAGAGCGCGCGCTCAAACAGGCGAGCGTATAGGCGCAAAAGCAGTGCAGGTGCATACAACGCCAACGCACAGCAGCCGACAGCTTCGTCGACGTTGCGCCGATAGCCAATATATAGGGGACTGCATTCGCCGTGGCAACGATGATGTCGTGCTTTTCGTTTGGGGTTGCAACTGGGGCTGCGGTGTCAGCGCGCATACGCAACGCGCGTTCGCACGCGGCGAATTCAACTCAATGCGGCGCGCGCGCGCACACACTCAGCTGTGAATATGCGCTAGCGCGCGGATGCTGGCAGGCAGGTAGGTTGGCTGGTTGGCTGGTTGACTGCTTGGCGCTGACTGACTCCGTGTAGCTGGCAAGTAGCGGCGTTGTCTCTTTGGCGCTTTTGTTTTGCTGCTCGTGCGCTGACCGTCTCTGGTTTGTTAGTTGTTGGATCTTTGGTTGTTGGTTTGGCGAATGCGCAAAGTGGTCTTCAGTTGTGAATGGCGAGTCGCATAGCTAACACCGACGGCAGCGACGACAACGACTACGTGCTCGCACAGATATTTATTTTGTCACGACGCGGCAACCGACAACAAACAACAACGCGTGTGTTTTTGTATGTATTTTTTTTTTGAAGCGTGTGTGTGTGTGAGCGTGCGCGTTATAGCTAGACTTTTTTGTTCGGTGCTTTGTTGTTGTGTGCATTTGCAGTTATGACAAACTACAACTAGTCGAATTGCGAAATGAAAAGAAGAAGCAGACGACGAATAGGCGTACAGACAAGGCGGCAGCAATTACAAGCGGACACGCACTATCAACGCCAACAGCAGTCGACACACGCGTCTAGTGCAGCATCTTCAGCTAATGAGCTACAATGCGGACTAGCCGCTACCTAGCCCACCACCAGTCAGCCAACAAGTCAACGAGCCGACAAGCTGACAAGTGAGCCCGCCGAGCGTCGAGCGCCGAGCCTGTCGGTCAGCCAGTCAGCGGGATTTTCCAGTTGGGCCGGCCGCGCTCATGGGTGCGTCGGCTGCTGCATGTAACGGTGCTGACTGTGTGTGCCTTTGTTGGTGGTTGCTTCTGCCGCGATTGCGTTGACCCGCTCCGGTCTTACTTGTTCGTTAATTGTTTGCCACCAACAACAATGATAACATTGAGAAAATAGCAATCATAACAAAAACAGACAAAAACACCAAGAAAAACTAGTACTAACATTTGTGTGTTTATGACAATTTATTGTTTTGCTGTCATTTATTGGCGCAAATGTAGTTGTTGTTGTTGAGTTTTGCTTATTCTATGATTTGTAGTGTTTTAATTGGAGCAGACAGTGCAATTGACACTTGAAGATCGATAGCCGGGAGCAAACTGTAATAATTGGGAGACAAGTTTTGGAGTCGTTGGAGAAAATTTGATAAAGCACAAGTGAAATAAAAGATGGCAACATATTTATGAAAGAATATTAACGTGGAAGAGCGTTGCCATATTTAAAGAAAATACGGAATGAAAATAAATTCATTAGGAATGGTAGAATAGAAAATACGATCGGAAAATAAAAAAAAAAAATGAAAAAAAAATTTGACTTTTGTACAAATGCTTTTTTTGTTCTTCAATAGTTTGTAAACTTTTTTTTCTAATTTTTTTCAATTTTATGTTAATTTTTATTTTTTTTTTTTTCAAAACTCAAAACTTTTTTCGCAAAAAATTTCAAAAATTATTTTTAAAGACTACAGTTTTTTCTGATTTTTTTTATTTGCATTTTTTTTGAAATATTTTGAAATTTTATGATTTTTTTTCAGAATTCAAAACTAAGTGATAAATCATCCTTTTTTTGATTTTTTTTTTGGAAATTGTTTGAATTTTTTTTTTAATTTGTTAATTTTTTTTAAATTTAAATCTTCACTGAATAAATTTGAACTTTGCCAACAATTTTTCGAAATTGATATATTATTCATAAACATATGAATGTTTTTATGCAAAGGGAGAGAGTCCTTCCCGATTCTGACGGAGCTATTAGCGTTGCTCAACGTCAGTGAGAGAGCGACTGCCTTTTTCTTAATTATCCGTATTAAACTTTTTCAGTTTTAACATGTTTTAAAATGCAAACAATTGTATTTATTTTTTTTTAATTTTTTTAAGTTTTATATTTTTGTAATTTTTTAATTATATAATTTTTTAAATTTTATTAAAAACTGCATTTCATAAATTAAACATTTAACAACAACAATTAAATTATTAAAATTACTATTGTATAAGTTTTGTCATAAACAACAATAAATTCAACGAGCAACAACAATAACACATACTTAAACAAAATGTGTCAATAAACAATAATCAAGCGGATGACGATTCATTTTACAACTTATGACAACATTCTATACAAATACGCTCGCCACAAGTTGTTGGCAAACATTAGAACGCTTCGATATACGTATAAGCACACATACACAGGCAGACACACATGTGGCGACGAATAATGAACCACATAACCCGAGTGACAAGTGTTTTCAAAAATTAATAATCAAAATAAAAAATACGCCTTTAGCATTTCAGTGAAACGTTTCAGTTAACCAACTAAAGTGAGCACCATTGTATATACACAGACACACACACAGCGAAACTACAAATCGGAAGAGTGAATTGAATATTGAGTTTGAAAAGCAAAGCGTTTGCGTGTGTAAGGAAATTTCCAAGAATTCCATAAAAAATTTAAATAAAGTGACGAAGAAAACATAAAATTAAGCGAAATGGTATGATTTGAATGAATTTACGTTGAAATCGCGCTGAGTGACATTCATGCAACATTCGCTGAAGTGATAAAATAAATTTATAAAAAAGAAGAAATAAGAGAAAAAACAGCCATCAAGCAGTAAAAACAAAAGACTTAAGCGACGAACGCGTTGCTAAGGCGAGAAAAGTTGTGGAAAGGAGAGCAGCACATTGTTTTTGTTGTTTTCTGCAACGTTGTTTGGCCAATTGGCAGAATTTCAGTAGTGCATCTCAGTGGCAGCAAGAAGCGACTTTTAGTCTGCCGCAGCAGGAACCAAATACAAATAAGTGATAAGTGGGCGTAACGCGGCAACAATCATGGATACAGCGGGCACTTTCTCCATATCCTATGCGGATTGGTTAACGGAGCCACGGTAAAAAATATTTCAGTATATCGCATGCGAAGAAATTGTTAATAAAAAAGTACAAATATAAATAAAAAAGTTAAATATACATATATAAAAAAAGATCTGGCATAATAGAATATTAAGCTGAATATGGTTATATAATCGAAAATAAATAAAATAAAATTTAGTGAAAATATCAAAAATCTATAAATTACATTATAAAATTACTAAAACGAAAACATCTATATTTTAAAAAATTAATAAAATTTCTAAAAATATATTTTTTTATAAAAATGTTGTTAAAAATGTATATAAATAGTACAATAATAGTTTTATATATTAAAACAAAGAAAGCATATATATATGTTGTTCAACTCACAGATCAAAAACATCAACAAAATATTTCTTTTGTGAAAACTAATCAAAAAAGATCATAAAATGAAGCTGTAATATGAAAGTATTATATAATTTCTAAAAAAATAAATATAGCGTAATATTTATGCTATTTATATTAAATTATTTATTAAAATTTGAAAAAATTTATCAAAATAAAAAAAATAGAAAAACTATTATAAAAACTAAAACAAAAAATAAAAAAATTAAGAAATACTAAAAAAGAGAAAAAAACAATTACGAAAACTATTTTAAACCACTTTTAATGAGCAATTTCTTTCCACTTTGTTCAAAAAAAATTTACAATAATTTTATTTTGATTATACCTATAAATATTGAAAAGAAATACTCTTTTCAAAATAAGTGCAACTAGCGAATATTTAATCAAGATGCCATTACGTGTCAAATAATACAAATTATAAAAAAAGACATAAAAATTTCAAAAATTAAAAAAAAAAAAAATTTTCATCAAAAATTGCGTTTTTCGCATGTATTTTGCACACCTGTGAACACACATATGAGCAACCATTTTACAAAAGTGCAAAAATACACAAATCCGACACCCCTTTACACTGCCTGCAACACAAGAGAGCCATCAAAAATATCTAAAATTAATTTTAACACAAATTTTATATGCTGCTTTATTTTCAAACGTCTGCTTTGCGTAATTTTTGTAAAATCATAATTTTTTGCTAATTTCAAATTTTCAGCAATTCATCAAAACCGTTAGTTATCGACATTGCTTGCTGCTTGGCCGCCCTGCGCGACGCAAAGAAATTTGCGTAATTTCACTTTTTGCTATCTGCAGTTTGCCTCGTAAGCCACTGATTAATGTTGCTAATTTGCACATTTTTTATCTCCCCAAATTTGACAGACTGTCTGTCGAGCAGTCATTCAGTGACCGCCCTGCGTTTGTTGTGCGTCATTAATCGCTGTTATTAAGTTGGCAAAGAAACAGAAATATCATGCGAAAAAAATTTTAGATTAAAATTTACTTAACCCGTTGAGGGATAGTGTGCTGAAAAGAAATTATTTTTTTAGAAAAAAATATTAAATAAGAGACAGAATGTTTTCTTTTAAAAAAAAAGATCAAAAAAAATCTAAAATATTTTTTTTTATACTATATACTAAATTTTTTATAAGGTATATATATATATATTTTCGACTAATAATAATTTTTTCAACGACTTATTATTCCCCATCATTTTACATAAAAAAATTTTAATTTTTTTGTTTAATTTTCATGAGCATAACCAAGTAAACCACATACTGCTAAATTTTTCTTACTGCCCACCAAAGGGTTAAAATCTTAAATAACTGCTCATTGTTTTACGATTTCATAACTTTTATATTTCTTAATAGTTTTATTCGTTTGGCTTTCTTTTTATTAATTTGCGAAATTCACTCATTGCCGAATGACACTATTTGGCGCGTCGTTGTTTTTAGTCAATCAGCAATCTCTCGTCACATTTGCGCTGAAAATTTGCATTCGCCTGTAATGAAGTGTTTGCATATACGCGCTAATGCCTCGCAGCTACTAACAAACACTCATATACATACATATGTTCCTTATATACAAACCTCTACGCACACATTCTCAAACATATGTACATATACTGCAGGCATTGCAAAATGTGCTAACTGATTGACAGTTGAGTTGTTAATTAATCGCATCACTTTGTGGTTAGTAGCTTACGGTGAATTTTGGAGTCCCCTGCGTAGCTAACGTGCATGCCACTTCACTGTTAATAGTTGTTGTTGTTGTTGTTGTGCGCTCATTGATGCTAAAATTATTGCTAATCCTCGCATATATATTTGTGTGCATGTGTGCACTGGCGCGTAGTTGTGAATTACAAATTTCCCTGGAAAGTCATTCAGTTCGCATGAATAATAGGCGTGAGCGTACCTGGCAACCAATAAGTTTATTGTGCAATAAGTATTTTGATAATTTATCTATGATTTGTAAACTACAAATGATGAATTTTTCAAATAAAGTTCAGTGTTTCCCCGCTGTTGCAACGCTTACATCAATTAGTAATGCATTTGAGGTAGAAGTAATAATCAGTAGCCGGTAGTTAGCGGAAAATTGTGTCAACCGTTGCAAATAACTTTTGAAATAGTTCTGTGGTTTTGCTTCAAGCTTACTGTGTAACACATTTATTCCAAGAAGCTTTACAGCTGCTAACTTATACATATATGTATGTACAAGTTATATCAGCAAATTAAGTGGCGCTTGAGTAGTAATCTGGTGAAACAATTATTTTGCGACGATTGTTTGTTTTTATACCCTAAACGGTGTACATTAAGTTTGTAATACCAAGAAGCAGCTGTCGAAGAGCCTATCAAGCCTAGATGATCGTTTAAAAATGGTCAGGAGACGACGAGCTGAGTCGATTTAGCCATGCTCGTTTATCTGCCTCACGGCTTGTTTCATATCACAAAGCCGATAATTTGTCATGACCGCTGATATCGGACCACCATAGCGTTCAGCTCCTATGCAAACTGACCGATTAAAATTAAGTGTTTTTATAGAAAACTCTTTCATTTGACAAGGTATATCTACGAAATTCGGCGTAAACTACTTTCCAGGACAATTACATAACTACGTTAGCCACATCACCACAGAAGCAATAAACAAAATTCTATTTGGGCAACATATTAATTTATTGCCTACATTTAGGCGCATTATTCTAATATTTTAGTAAGGCCATGCACCTACGTCGTAAATAGTAAGTGAACTAGAAGATTTTTTCATATCTCTCACCTTACAAAGTTATATCAGAATCAACTTTTCTTCAAAAATTTTGGTCGAATAAAAATAAATAAATGCGAAAGTCCACAGGTTAAAATCAAACTTATCGCCTACATTCAAACGCATTTCTCTTACATTTTAGTGAAGTCAAGCACCTACATAGAAGATAACAAGTGAAGTAGAAATACTTCTTTTAGCTCTTATACGATACGAAGTTGTATCACGATACTACTACTTTTCAATATTTTGTTTTTTGCAAATACAGAGTTTGATTAAAACTAATACAAATAAAATTCCACAGGTTATAAATAAACTTATTGCCTACCGTCAGGCGCATTATTCATACATCTTAGTAAGGACATGCACCTTCTTCACAAATGGTATAATTGGCGAAGAACTGTTAAAGCAATTTTTTAGTGCTTCCACATTACAAACTTATATCGGGATATTACTTATTCTCAAATTTTTTGTCAGATCTACATTAAAACTCGAATACAGAAAAATAAAAAATAATTCGCAATAAATTAAAGTCCAGACAGATCAGACCCAAATCGTTGCCTTCAAATTATGTCAAGGAATTTTAGTATTTACAAAAATCTAACCTCTATACCTTTTTGTGTCCGGTTATCTTACATATTTTCGTGGAATTAGCACTATAATTGCTGTATATTTTATAAAAGTATATCCAAATTTATATATTTACATATGTACAAATATATAAACAATCTCATTTAAGTAAAATTACTACAAGAAACTCCAGCTGTCTATATTAAACAGAAGAATATATCTGAAAATCAAGCAAAGTCCTGCGAGTGCATGTTTGTTTGCAAGTAGAGTAAGCACATTTCTTACATAAAAAATCATGCAATAACCCTTCACAACGCTTTTCTCGGGATTTCTTGCCTAATTTCTTCAAACCTTTTTAGGTCAGTTATGCCCAGCTGAAGATGCATTAATTTACTGTCATTTGGGTCCGCTGTCCGTTTCGCTGTTGTCATTCCCAGCGTTGTCCTTCGTAAAAATGTAAAAATTTCTGCAGTGAATCCTTTGCCGCGCTGTCATAGCATTGCGATGGATATACATAACGTATACATATAAGCATATGACACTTAAGACATGATTTCCAGATATACGCACATATCTTTTGCGTGATTATAATCCGTTTTTTCTGCATTTTGAAAATGATTTCGTTACCCTTTTTTATAGTTTTCGATTTTAATGACCAATGATTCACTGAAAGCGCTGCAACAACACATCCGCAGGCAATATGCGTGTATATTCGCCTAAACTTCCATATGCGAGTATGTAAGCCGATGTGTTTGCCACTGGATAGAGCAGCCTACTGCTTTCTCACACCCCTTCCTGTGCAACAGACTTTGTTGCCACTCACCCTTTGGCTAGTAAGCACGTAGGCAAACATACATATACATATATACACACACATACACATCACCGCTTTGGTGGCAGCACCGTTGCAGGGTTGTTTATCATTGCTTCTAGTTGTTTTTGGGTTTTTATTTGAATATTTCCGTCGATCTCTTTCCCCATAATATCTGTTATCCTTGGCAGCCTTTGTCGCTGCGCGCCGCACTGTCCATCAGCGCCGTTATGCAAATGCGTTGGTCATAAATTAGAATTGGCGGCAGCAACAGCAGCGATATTTGAGCTGAGTCCTTGGCCATCTGTGCAGCGATGTGCAGTGATTGCACACAAACACACACACACAAATAGCAATATATGTAGTCATTTGTACATATGTATACGTGTATATGTGTCCGTGGAGATAAAATGTTTATTAATCGTTCAGGCACCGTTAGTTTTGGTGTATCTTAATGGTGAGATTTCCCCCGTGTGTCCGCGGCTGCTAATGCCGTGTGGCAGTTAAATGCAATGCTAGTAATTTACTTTTACATATGTTGCTGGGATTTGTTGTTAAAATGTACAGTTAACCTTTCGACAAATAGGCGTATTGTAAACAGTTAATTTATTGAAGAACACGCAGGATGTGCCACATGTTAGCATATATATTTTTTTTACAAATTCGGTTAGACCACAGCTGGCGATATGGAGGTTGTGTGTTGAAATTACGCAAAGTTAAGGGAGCTTAAAATGACTCTTCAGTATAAGTACATACATATGTAATATAAAATATATTGTGCTGTGAGGTGATAAAATGGCAAATTTTCCATTTTTCAGTATTTTTGTTGCTAAATTAAGCCAACTGAATTTCAGTATTAATGAATAAATTCATAAATTAAAGTATCATATACTACCCATGTTCGATTTGCTCCCTTAAAAAATATATTTTATTAAAACGATTCAAGGAGAACCACTTACGTCTTGGTAAATTAATGAAAGTATCTTGAAGTCAAGACATAAGAATTTCTATTGTTTAAAAAATATAATTTTTTGTCAAAGGCCAGCACAGAGCCAATAGTTTTGGGTAATCTCGGAGCTTTTCGTTCTGCTGACTTCTACCTACATATTTTCTTTCCATAAGAATAGCCAGACCAATATGGATATTTTCATTACGCATGTACTATGGCGTGCAATTGATTGTTCTAAGCATTTTTGATTGCAAGCTTTGTTTTATATCAATATTAGTTGCACAGCTCGTACCCCACAGTTGATTTTTATTTAGAAGCAAATTTAAATTTGCAGCTCTAATCTGCATACATGTTATTTTACAAGATACATATATGTTTTCTGCACGTGAACCTCCTATCTAGGTGGATCATTCCTTGGGGTACTAACACATTTTTGGTCTAAGCGAAAATGTAACTTACACTTTTGTTCATTCAGATTTATATGGCAGTTGGCTAGCCATTCTTCGACAGAACTTACAGGCAAGTGCTTGTCTAATATTCTTGATGCTATTATGTGGCATTTGTTACGGCTCACTAAAGCTGGTTCATCCGCAAAAGTTGATGTCAATACATTATTAACTGTTGGAAGATCTGCTACAGCATCTGATGCATAGAGTTGGGCTTAAAACACTGCCCTGCGTTACACCAGCCCTTATCGGCCGTTCATCAGATATGAAATCTTCTACTTTAACTATAAACTGTCTATTTTTCAAATAAGAATCCAATGTTTCATACAATTCCAAAGGTAGAATGTTTTTAATCTTATATAAAGCACCTTTATGCCACGTTTTATCAAACGCCTGAATTTCGTCTAGAAATATTGCTATACAGTACTCTCTGTGCTCAAATGATTTTCTTATTTCGTTAATAATTCTATTTACTCGCTCTTTCGTGCTATGTTTTTCATGGACCTCGAATTGGTGCGTTGGTATTATATTAATTTCGTGTAGAAAAGGATACATCTTTGACAGTAACACTTTGTCAAATATTTTAGAAAGACAGGGTAAACGACTGATTGGTCTGTTGGAGACGACTGTGTAAGTCTCTCCCAGGTTTATCTATCAAACTATTCTGCGACGTTTTCCATGAAATTGGATACTATCCGAGACTCAGAATTGCATTGAAGAGGAAAAAAGGCAACTCTACTGCAATATTTGGTAACTCAATTAGTATTTTTGGTATAATATTATCATGTCCTGGCGACTTTTTTGGGTTAAGTGCTTTTATGATTCTGATGATTAGACTGATAGTTAGTGGAACTGTTAAGAACTGTTCAGAAATCTGAACCGGAACTCAAAAATTATTTCTCTCTGACTTGCGTGTCTATAATAACGCCTTGATGGGGCCTAACTGACGAGCACATAAGAAAAGAGAAAGCTTTGGCCAGAGCATTTGTGAAACTATATGTAAGATTCCATTTGTTTCACTATTTGGTGAATTCCAAAATGCATTTTGAACGGGTAAAGAACCTTTAAAATTCTTCTTATTATTTTTTTCTGAATTTTATAAAATTTTAATTCAAAAGGCTTATGATATCAGACAAAATGATGTCGCCAGACACTAATGAAAGCTGTAGAATATTTTATAAAAATAATGCGAATTCGTAGCTATCGTAATTAACAAAATTTTCCAAACAGTAATATGTGGGGAATAACCCTATAGCTTCATTAAGCCTTTTTGATGAAGTTTTTCACCGAAAAATTAAAATGTCCACCGCAAACAAAATAAATTTCTCTTTTGCTGCCGGTGAAACATTTCAACATATTTTCAAAATTTTTCACAGTTATCTTTCTGTACCCATACGCATATACATATGTATATGTATGTACATATATATTTGTTCAAGGCATGAATATGTATGAAGCCAGTGGTGTATTGACTCTTCCCGACAACGCCTATACATTATTAACTACAACTGTCGCCAGTTACTACAAAAATTCCATAACTAAAGTCTACAGAGTGTCTTTAACGCCTAACATTGTACGCGCTCACCGCTTACAAGCCGCGCGCTAATGCTGTAACCATACACAAATACACAAACAAAACATAGCTAGCGGTCGTGAATGCGTTACACCTGCAGCTGCGTGGTCCATTTCATCTCCACACATACACACACATACGCGCATGCACAAAGCGGCCACGAATATGCGAGTTGTGCGCATGCGCGCCACAATAAAATTTTCATTTAGTAAATTACGAGTGAGATTTCATCTCGACCAATACAGTTGGTTGGTCCCCCGCCTTCGCGCCACAGCCACAGCGCAACGCTCACAACGTACATATAAGCGCATGGCGCAAAGTCAAGTGGCGAAGTTTTTTTCGTGCGTCACTGATCGATCGCGGTGATCGCCTAGTCGCTCGTCCGTCTTTTAGTCGGACTTTCAGCGCCTTTGACTACAAGCATTCACACACGCACACATACACCTCTGTGTGCATGCCCATATATTAATTTATATACAATACATGCATGTGCGTGCATGTGTGTGTGTATGTTAATGCTTATGTCGGTATTTGTGCTTGAATGGCGTATCTTAAAATTTGATTTTACTGCTGGATGAAAACATTTTCGGGTGTGGGCAATAAATTTCTCATTCGTATCGCATTAATTAACAGCATTATCGAAGTTAATGTTAAAAGCGAAGTGGAAGACGAAGCAGAAGAATATTAAAATGTACAAAACAAAGAAATTGAAGATTATATTCAACACACATGCATACTAGTCATACATACATACATATTAACATTTAGTATATGCCTAAACACAAAAACAAAATTAATACCGAAATATTGTTGCTTAAAATACAACAACAACACTCGCGTTATTGGAAATGAAATACAACGAATTTAAAAATCTCCAACAGGTGAGACGCATGCGAGTGAAAGAGTGAAGGACGTACAAATATAAAATATAAAGATTAAAAGTATTTAGACTGTTTGTGCTAATAAAATTCGTCAACGGAATTTTTGAATGCATTTGCATAAATAAAGGAAACTTTATAAATAAAATGTATTGTTTTTTAAGTGTTTGGGCTAATCTACAAGGTCAAAGAAGATATGTATATGTACATATATAGAATATTATTTTTTAGAAATACGGATTAAAGATATTTTTTTATAATTATTTTTTAAATTTTTTTTTAGTATTTTTTTAATTGTTTTTAAGTCTATTTTGAATTAATTTTATTTTTTTTGAAATTTTTTTTCGAATGTTAGATTCATTTTTAAGAGAGAACTTCATAATGTTCTAGATTACCAAATATCTTCGGTAATACATGAGTTTGAAGTTGCGGCGGGAAGAGAAGCTATTAGCAGAGTTAGCTTAGAACAGTACTGAGTTTATAAATGAGTGAGTGAGTGAATTCAAACATTTTACTTTCATATTTCTTCAGCAAAAACGAATGCATCTGGAGTTTCTGCGTAGAATTGATATTATAATATAAGCAGGCATACAAGAATTGCTAAAGCTGCAGCATACACCCGATGTGTTGGCAGGACTAGACTTAAACTCTCTCTCTTTTAACTCATTGGATAGACTGTAAATAGCCTCAGGTATTTTAATATTAAAGCTCTTGAACACATACATGGATATTTTTTATATTGTTTGCTTTTATATTATCCTGCACAATATTCGGTAAGCCATGTTTGAGCGTAAATTCCGACAAACTTCTTTTATATTTCATTCATGAAGATCACCATTATGTCCTGCCTCCAAGAGTCTCTGTATCAATATGTTTTCACTCCGCTTTTTCGACTCACAGAGCAACTTTGTAGTTATTATTGAAATTTAGGGTTACCGCAAAGACTTCAATCAATAATTGGATTTGGATATGAGTTTCAGTACAATAATACTGTTTCATACATATATGCTATAGAAAAAGCATCTGAAGAATAAAATGATTTTTAACGTTAATGTTGCCGAGAAAGGCCAATATTAACATTATCTGTTAAATTTTTACAAAGCGACATTTTAAGTGTATATATAAGAACTTAACTAAGGTCAACAAAAGCACTTTGCTCGATACTGCTGCCTCCGCAACGTTTTTCGTTATGTTTTGATATTATATCGCCTTGTACTTTTCACACATACAAGTATTTAACTTTTTTCGCGCTTCCAGAAGGCCAACTTATAGATCTGGAGTACTAAAATGATATGAAAAAAAACGAAATTATTTTCATAAATCTTTTCTTGCGCTTATTACGTCTCAAATATTAATAAAAAATTCGTGTAAAAATTTCGAGCTGATTGGACAATCCATTGGCGAGAAATTTTCCAAACCGACTACGAGAAGAGGTAAAAAAAGCCTTTTTTCAAATTTTTTTTCTCATATTAAAAATAAAATATTTTATTGGAATTTTTATTATTTCAAATATACATTTTTAACAAAGAAATTCTGCAATTTAAAGCAAAAACTGTTTTAAAGTCGCTATTTCCCGTGACCACACAGAAAAAGGATGCGCCCCTTGAAGAAAAAAAAACACCAAATTTTTTTTTAAATATTTTTTCTTCGCTTATACGTAAAAAAATATTTATAGGAAGATCGTGTACAATTTTCAAGCTGATAGGACAAGCCGTTGGGGAGATTTGCCACACAGACTCCGAGAAGAGTGTTTTGAGAAAAACGCGTGAAAAGCGTGTGATCGATTTCAACAAGTTATAGAATTATTGCAAATAAGCTCTTATTTCTGAAAGTATATACTCGTACATATGTCAGATGAACTTTAAAATTTTGAAGAGTATGCTATAGAATAAAAACTAATTAAAATAAAGTAATTTTTTGAGTTTTTAAAACAATATGACCTGCTGCGCGCATATTACCACTTACCGAACGTGAGCAGCAAACATATGACTACAATTTTTAATCGAACAGTGTAACAAATTGCAGTCACAAAGCTTTATTAAGTTCATCCAAGACATTTTGTGTGAAAGTTTCAATTTTCGCTTTATTTTTTTTCCAAACGCAACAATTTTACAATTTAAGAAATGCCTAAATCCTGTAGCCGCTTTGTAAGCATAGTGATGAAAATTACGTAATGAAGAAGAACAGCAATATTTCACTTAATGAAAGGTAGAATTTTCCAAACAGCCGTTACACTTTTTTTCATACATCAACTACTGTCATTCAAAGGACATGCAGGACCTTATTAGTTGCACAAAGGTTTCTTATGATTGAATTAAAAACTTCTGTCTCAGCGCAAGCGCATTGAAAAGCACACTATTGCGCGCTAAGCACATTTACAAACATGCGCTTCATTTATGCATACGTTTGTAAATAAAAGGAGCATAAGTATTGTGAGATCGTCATCAATTTTCCTAGAATGACAAGGCGTAAAGAGTTTCCGAATGGACCGCGGCGAGTTGAAGTCGATGCGCGTTAAGCAGGACAACACACCAAATCCGCGTAGCATTAGTGGCAAGTTGCAAGCTGCAAGCTATGCGCTAAGCCACAGTCAGCCACAACGGTAAGCATTCGTCACAGTTGAACCGCTCATTTGCATAATGCTTTCAACGTCTTTCGGGCGTTTCGCATTGCGGTCGAGCGCAGCAATGCGCGCAGTGTCCTTTTTGAACGCGCTTCACCAGCGCCACGGCGAAAGCGGACCAAGCGAACGGCCAACCCATAGTACCTTTTTGATATCCTGCAGCACTTTGCTTTCAAATCGCCACGGCTACGGCCGGCGTGCTCGTCCTCATTATTTTCTTGTGCGCTCAACTAACGCACCACTGGCTTTTGTGTAGCTGCGCGATGTCATTGTACGATATCTTGGACACCACCTTTTCCTTGCTGCGCCTGTTGGCCGCTCACACTGCGTCTTCTGCTACACCGCGCTGTCCGATTATAACTCACACACACACACACATTTACTTTAAGTAGCCCCTGCAGCAATGCGCGTAGCCGGGTTGAATGGACGACGGACGAGCGCATTATTATGCAAAGCGCATGCGCAGCGGCCGCGAGGGCCATTTGCTGTGATTGTATTCCCTCGATCGGTCGGTCGGTTGGTTGAACGGTGCGCGCCAGCAACCCTTTGCTTCATGGACTATCAGTGCGCTGCTTACCTTTGCTGCTATTGTTTTTGTTTTTGCTTCTCACATAGCCGCTAATGTAGATAGACAACGAACACGCAAGTGGGAAAATTACACAAAAGATGAAAAAGAAGTTCAACTCCTCGCAAGATGTGGCATTGAAGAAGCTGCGTACGGACAATGCCAAAGCAAAAGGGACACCGCTGCGCCGCTGGACGCGCAAGCAACCCTTGGAAGTGTGTGTTGTTTCGTTTTGCTTTTCGCTTAAATTTAATATTACTGTCTGTGGTATTATTATAGAGCTGTTGTTGTTGTTTGTTCGTTGTTATTATTATTATTATTGTTATTGCTGCTATTGCTATTATTGTTATCTTCTGACAGTGCGCGCCATTTGTGTCGTATAAATTTAAGACAACAGCTTTTCGGCCGCGCGGACGGCAGCACAAGCACACAAAGAACTTTGAGTAAAGGATTGCGTATAGACACACGCACACATATATGGACATGCAAACATATTCCATTTAATTCATTGCAAGTGTTTACTTTCCTTCGCGCACACATGCCTATTTGCCTGTAATTTTTTTGTTTCCTATCTATATATGTATGTATATACATAACTACTTATTTATATATGTTTGTATGTGTCTTTATTCCTGCGTGGCTCAGTGTAGTTCTTTGTCAGCTTGAAATAATTAAATGAAACTGAAAGCCTCCTGTGGCCGTTACAAACACTGAATTAAACAACAGCAACGTTCAGCAAGTCCTCTGTGCTGCTTGCTTGCATATTATATGCAACACCTTACCTCCATCGCTGTGTTGTTAATAAGTAGTAACTTGCAGCATTAAGTTGTAAAAACAAAGTTTGTGATTTAGAGAGGTTTTTACTGTAGATTGCTACAAAGATCGCTTAGAACTACTGAATTATTAAACTGTTTGACTTGTTGCATATAAAAGTTGTCTAAAAATATATCTGGAATATGAATGTTAGTGCAATTTGAATTGGAAACACACGCTGTGGGGAATAAATATTATTAATTTGCAATAACTATGTATGGAAAAGAAAGCATTAGTTGCCAAAAAACGCTGAGTTAAGAGCTATTAAGCTCAAATAGGTAAAATATTTTACGCCTTTGTACCAAAGTTGTAATATCGGGGCTTTCAATAAGATCGCTACAAAAGTTTTTTCTTTTAATAAAAAAAAATGTTTTGGGAAATCAATCAAATTTTTTATCTCTATGAAACTCGATGGAACTCGATTTCTTTTGCACGGCCACCATGGGCATGTTTGCAGAAGTCCAGACAATGAACCCAATTTTCAACCTTTCAGCAATTTCACTTTCGATATTCGTAGGAACTTCATCAATCGTCTCTGGGTTGTAGGCATAGACCATAGACTTATCGTAGCCCTACAGTAAATAGTCTAGCGGTGTCAAATGGTACGACTGAGGCGGCCAATTGACTGGTCCATTTCGTTAGATGACACGTTCATCAAACTTGGTTTTCAATAAATCGATTGTGACATTCGCTGTGTGGCTTTTGGCGCCGTCCTGTTGGAACTAGATTCAAGTCCAAATCATTCAATTTGGGCTAAAATATTCGGTTATAATTGAGCGGTAGCAATTCCCAGTCACAGCAACGTACCGGTCTTGATCATCACGGAAGAAGTATGGCCCAAAGACTCCGCCGGGCCATAAATCGCACGAAACCGTAATTTTTGCATGACAATTAACGCATATTTTACTTTTGACGAAGCCATTCATCAAGAAATGAGCCAGCCTCATCGCTGGAGATGATTTTTCGATGAGAATCCGGATCTTCACCAAGTTGTTGCTCAGCCCCATTCACGAGCAAACAACGATTTTAGTGGTCAAGCGGCCTCAGCTCTTGCGTCAATTTGATCTTTTTGTAAAATTCGCCACAACGAGTGATAGATATGACCCAAGCTTAAGAACGATGGGTGGGAAACTGATTTGGGTCTTATTCAATTTTAATATTTTCGACTCGTTGTTGGATCATATAACTTTCCATGATGAAATGGCAAATTTTACTGAAGAGAAATGTCAAAAGAGCGTGAAAAAATATGACGTCGTTTGTTGTGCTTATCAGTCTATGTGGTTGTAAGTCGATTTTCACTTTGAAAATACTTAAACTGAGGCGATTTATTTCAAGCAATTAGTTGTTAGGATTTTTTAGTTTTATTCTGTTCTATATAAGGTTATACTGGCTGGCTGAAACGCCATTAGTACACCTACAGGTTCTTGGAGGATCCGTTTTAACCAATTTTGATATTTCAAAGTGCGAAGCTCCTAGAGAAGCATGAGAGGTGCACCAGTGTCTCTCTTATGTCTACATCCCTGCACTGTCCGCGTTTTGTCAGTAGATTGGACCTGTCAGTAGACCAACAACTGTCCTGCAACCTGTCGTAACCGTGTGAGTAAAAAGCATGTGTGTCTGCCTTCGGGGCTCTTGTTCATGATCTTGGCGATCCTGTAAATCCTTTAGGTATTCCATTTTGGCCTGATCGGTCTATCGGTCCTTTCAAAAATCTTATTATGTATAATTTTTAGGGCAATTAGGCAACATTATCAGCTATTTCATTTCCCTTAATTCCTTTGTAGCCTGGAATCCCTTCAATCCGAAAATCACTAATTATGCAAAGCAATTGGTATGAAATGTCGAATTGTCGAAGATCACAAATTATCCTTTTTATTGCGTTCAATTGAAATTTTATTAGAAAAAAATTGCAAATAAAGCGCTGATTTAAATAGAACTACTACGGAGTAATAAAATATATCTAAAAATCGTTAGTCGAAAACTTGCTAGCTTAAATTAACTTATTTGGCTGATTGTCAAGTTGAATGACTTCACAAACACTCCTCAATATACTGGGCAGACTTGAAATGCCCAAATCCCCCACTAAACATCCGCCTAATCTGAATTCCAAAAACCGACAACCGATATCAATTACAAGCAAAGAGTTCAAATGCAAATCATTTAAAATATCTAAAAAATGTGTTTCTGTTCACGATAATATGTGGCAATAAAACCAAAGATAGCAACAACAAAATGAACACAACTACAATTACGACGCTTTTAAATAATTTTGTGTGCTGACACCTAACCAAAGACTTAAGCGACGAACTCGCTGTGCGCTTCAACTACAATTCAAATAAATAATTAAAAATAAACAAATGCAAATGCAGCAAATGGATAGACACAGCCAAAAACAACAGCAGCAAACATAAGAAGAAAATATGCATTTAATTGAGAAAGAAATCAACGCAGCACTGCTCCCAATATACAACAATAAAGACAAAACGACTGCCACAATTTGGCTGAAGCACAGGTACGCGCTACCTGCCGCTTGGAGGCACTTTTCAGGCATAAATGTAAATTAGCGTCAATTAAGCCGACAACATACGTTGTTGATAGCGCAAAGCGGTGGCGGTGTTGGTGGCCGCCATTTTTTTCCACCAACAAACGCTTGTGCAAGAGCCGTTGGAAGTCGCAGGGGGAGCGATGAGCCTTATATCGTATGCGCCATAACAGCGTGCGCTGGTGCACGCAGAAAGGCGAGAGGAACAGCAGCAACACCATGATACACCAACCGCCATGGCTGGTGCGGCTGGTTGCTTGGCTGACCCCAAACATGGTGATCGTCGTCAATGATAAGCGCGCAGCAGCAAAATGCAACAGCAACAACAAATACGCGCAACAGCAATGCAACAGAAATATAACAAATATGCCAGCGAGCATATAAGCACTTGCACATGTATGTGTGTGTGTGTTGCGGCAACCTGCTGCGGCCGCGAAATGCACACAGCTATGCGGGCAGGCAGCTCCCCTCTGCTTAAGTGCATTTTAATGGGGCAGCCCTGACTGATGGCCGTGCCGCTGCTGCCTGCGACGCCACCGCTGCCGCTGTGATTTTATGGACGGCGTTGCGTCGCTGTGCCGTCGTCCATAAACTGAATTTATTGCGTTGCTCGGCACGCACGCATGCATGTACGCACTGCACTAGAGCGTATGTTTGTGTGTGTATGAGTGCGCGCGTTTTGTTGACTTGTTGTCAACTTGCCGCTGAAAAATATTCGCATGGTGCATTGCTCTTGAAATGCCAGCGCGACCATCGCGCTCACCACTGTAGCGCGCACTGCTCCTTTTTGGTGTGCTCTGCTTTTGTTGTTGCTGCCAACTTTTTGCTTTACTTATTTTTCACATCTCCTACTGGCTTGTGCGCATGCGCTGCTATGCAAAATCCATTAGTTCAGCTGCCGTTGCAGTAAAGTTAAATTTTTATTAATTGAATTGATCGTTGATCGTTGATCGGCGGCGTTGGAAGTATAAACAACAGCAGCAACAGCAGCAACAACAACAAAAACAACACTAACAATAATTGTGCAGCACAGCAGCTGCAGCAATCATTTAAAATATTGGCGCATTTGGCGTCGCCGTAATTATTATTGACTACCCACCGTCACAGCGACCTGGTGCACACACACACACATACCTGTACTTTGTTGCAACAAGCAATTAAATGCAAAGTTGCACAGTAGCGGTGCGACAGCCCACGTTCAAGTGTTATATACTTTCTTGTAGCTCTGCATGCTTTTATGCCTTGGTATGGCTCCGCCGACGCTGGCTGGCAGAGAGACTAATTGTCGGAGCAACCAATCAATTAATCGATTGGATACCACAAATTAAAGATATACACATTTTTGAACCGCCACTTTGAGGCGAATTTTATAACATACCGGCGTCAATAAAAAATTTATATTTCAATTGAAAATTGCTTAAATTGTTTTGTCAAAAGCACCATTAGACCGTTGTCCAGCTGAGCTTTGCTTAGCATGATAAATATTCGTTGGAGATAATTGGGTAACAAGGAAAATAAATATTGCTAGATAAGAATGTTTTAGATTTATATTAATATTACATATAAAATGTTTTAAGTATTCGCATGTGATTTTAAACCCAGCAAAAAAACAATAATTTTTTTTTTAAAGCTTTTCTGCAGCTTTTCTAATTAGTGAAACTTCGATATAAGTAGCTTTTAATGAAATTATTTTGAAACTAAAAGCCGAAACTTGTTATAAGAAGCTTTGAATGAGCGTTTCTAAATGCTTTGAGCTTGGAAAGCTTTTCACTTGCAAGCTTTTAAGTGTCGTTATTCCTTCGAAGAGAGTTTAGTTAAGCTTTTCTAAATATAATGAGGCAAATCACTTTTTATGAGCTTTTCAATTGAAAGCTTTTACGGGTCAAACTTCGCTTGCTCCATATGAGCTTTTGATAGAAAGCTTTTAAGGGCTAAGATTCGTTCGAAGAAGTCTTAATTGAATGAGCTCTTCTTAAAATTAAGAGACAAACAAACTTTTTTAAGTTTTTCACTTCAAAGCTTTTATGGGTCAAACGTAGCTTGAAGAAGATTAGTTTCTTCACTTATAAAAACTATGAGACAAATATACTTCATATGAGATTTTCACTAGAAAACTTTGAAGAACTAACTTTTGTTTGAAAAAGTCTTAATCGAGCTCTTCTAAAAGTTATGATACCAACAAGCTTTTTATGAGCTTTTCACTGAAAGCTTTTAGAGATCAAGCTTGCTCGAAGCAAATTAAATTCTACATTTCTAAAAACTAAGTGACAAGAGCTTTCTGGTAGAAAGCTTTTAAGGGCTAAAGTTCGTTCGAAGAAGTCTTAATTGAGCTATTGTAAAAATGATGATACAAATAAGCTTTTTATGAGCTTTTCAATTGCAAACTTTGGTTTGATAAGCAGTTTTATATCACTTTGAAGACACATGTGTAATATGATCCATATCGCCAATGTGACCAAAGTTCCTACTTAGACGCTGTAGATTTAGTAGGACCAGTAACTGAAATCCACAGCAATTAATTTAAAGAATATCTAAAAAGGATCTGAAAACTTAGTACTTCCCTGCATTGTGCCGAACAGCAGTATTTACCAAGTGATAGTAAACATGTCCTCCAGTCATTACTATTGTAACAATTATTGGACTAGGACTGCGATGATCATTGTGCTCTCAAGAACTCAACTCACCTCGCTAAACCAGTCTAGAAATCTGAAGATTTATGGTAACCCAACTTTTTTTATTAACTTCAGCTCCAAAGCACTTAGAGATATGAAGAAAAATCTCAAAAATATTATAAATGCCAAAAAATGATAAAAACCGCTATGCGCCCAAAAATATGTTAAAGACTTGAAACAACCCGACAAGCGAATATATTTTCATCGCTTTAATAATTAATTTGCATATTTGTTGCTGCCACGTTTCATAACTTCATACCGCTGCAATTACAATTATTAATGTTGTCTTACACCATCATTCACCATTCATTAATATCACCGTTGCTTGCCACCAAACGCCACATTTTCAAAAAAGTATTTGCTTGCCAGGCAAATGAACGATAAGCTAACAGCGGGCGTTCGCAACGGTTGTGGCATGCCACAGCTATATATTTAAAACTGCACACAGCGAATTGTTGCAACGCCGTGTGGGTGGCACTGTCGGCAAATTTATGGCAGCCAGCTGAGTGCCGTTGGCGGTGAAAAATAAATACCACCATCACGCTTTTAAATGTGTATACACAGTTGCATGCAACACTCGAGACAAACAACGCGCGAAACGAACAAGCGAACACACAAAATAAAGTGTCACTCAATCAACTTGCCACACATAACCGACATTGATTGTTACCGTTCACAGTTATGGCTCAAATGCAAGCCCGCTGCTACAATGTGCAGTAGCTTGCTCGCACACAGACACACACATGCAATACATGTATGCTGCAAGAATTTATGATATATTTGCTAAGCTTGCAACCCACTTGTTTGCAAACATATGTTGCTGCCACATGTTGCGCTGTCTGTCAATTTTCACTTGCCACCATACGGCGTGGCAGACAATAAACTTTGCAAGTTAGTGTAATATTAATAATTATTATTATTATCGGAATGCACGCTTCAGCTACCGTTATTAGCGCTTCATGTCCAAGTTGTCTAACAGTGTGCTGCTTGCTGCTTGAAATCTTAGCAAATATTTGCATTAATTGCAGCTTTGAATAATTACTTTGAAGTTTGCTTTGATGATTTTTTGTATTTGTATTTGTAAGAGACAAAAATAACTGTAGTTGTTTAAAATGCTTCCGTTCGCATTCGTGAAAAAAATTATAAATATCTGGAGTTCATTTAGAGACATGTTTGTGCTTTCAACAAACTGCTGTTCAGTCAAGTAGCAGGTGTTCTGGAGCTTAAGACTACATATCGAAGAACCGGCAATGTGAACCAACAAAAAGGTCCATGTTATGTATAATAAGTGTTTTGGGCTTGCAATGACCAGTGATGAAAACGACAAGTAGCAGGAGTTTGCCTCTTGGGAGATTGATTACATATTTTAACCTGCTAAGGTTGTAACCACCCATTAGCAACTTGGGATGGCGCATGCTTTGGAGTTGTTGTCAATACCTCTCCCTGCCACTCTTCCATCCTAGCGGAGCAGTTTCTTTATGGATGATATTGCAAATTAAATAAAAAGTTCTACCATGTTGGTGGATGCTGCGGAGCGGACAAGCTCATAAGCCGGATAAGTTGCACTTTGTATCGAACTGTTGGACTGTTCAGCCGTTTTATACCCTCCTCATTTAATAGCGATATGATCTCGTACGCAGATATCGCTAAACTGTCGCTTGAGTATCATTCCTAACCTCTACTAATAGTGGAACATTGCAAGTTTTTGGCGAAATTCTTCTATAAAGAGATATTTGATATATTTTACAAGTTACATGCGATCTCGCACGGCGCAAAAACAGTGATTCAGACCTTCTCCATGGATGATACTTGAAAAAAAAAATATTTCGAGCAGATGTTATTCGTAAAATGACTTATGGTCGGAAATAAATCAGAAATTGAGCAAATAGCGACGCTTAAAAAAATTGAGTTTTACCTAAAATTTTGGGCATTTTTGATCAGAACAGAAAACTTGAAGGCCATTATTATAATATTCAATAGGATGGGAGCATTTTGTGATAAAACTAGATCACAGACAACTGTACGACAGATGAGCTTACAAGGAAAGGCAGCCTAGGGCCGCCATAAGAAGAATGGGAACCTTTATACTACTACTAGAGAGCTGGGCTTCATGGGAACTTGGTCTGTGCTGGGCTAACTTCGGTTCATTGCTCTTCCAAGATCCTTTTGGCCCAAGATCAAACATAAACGATCCACTGACCCCCTCTGTTCAAAGTACGGACTATTCCCATATAACTAGCATTTCAAGGAAAAGAACTTAATCTAATCGAATTGATTTAGTTTTAAATACAATATATCTTGCAAAGAAATGTTTATCAACTTACTAGTTAGAGTCTACCCTTCCTCGAAGAATGCCATCAAACTATTTTCATGTTGGAATACCCATCTAATGAAGTTAAGCCAAACTTTTAACAAAGGATAGATCTTTCTTTAGTACTTAAAAACGTATGCTTAATCAGAAAAGGCGATCACCATCATCAACACTTCATAGAAATCAAAATCATTAACCATACAAGTGCAAGCAAACCGTTACTCATTCGTTATATTTTCAAGGTTGGGCATTCATCTTTGCATTTGCGCGCTTACTGGCTACACAGAGAGCATCTTAAATGGTGAATGCTGATTAAACAATTTTTCTTCGAGCTTCAATTTCATCAATCAGCATTTTAGCCACACTTACGCTTGTATTTGTAGCATTTTAAGCATATATACGCGCTTCAGCTTCTGCCCATTACCGGCAGCAATAATTAATTATGGCTAAAACGATGTCTGAGTCATGGCGTAAAAAAAGCTAAAAAGAAAAATAATAAATAACGTTTTCAAAGCATAATATTAAATTGAATTGAATAAGAACACAGCGGTGACACATACCGCATAATAAATGCCCGGCTACGCGCAAAGCGAATGACGTCAATGCGTTACAAGCCGCCATACCTTTGCAACTACATAAGACGACGCGCAAATAAACGAACTTTTAAGCTTTCATTAACAACAAATCTCAGCGCAATGACACATGCGAATCGCAGTGTGCTGACACAAAGTGTGAACGGCTACTGGCGCGAGTGTCCTTCGTTGTCACGCATGTCCTTGGCGAGGATGAGTAGGCTTAAAGTTTTAAATGTATCGAGGTGCGGATAAAAGTAGCCAACTGAAATTGATTAAAAGATAAATTTATGAAAATAAATTATGGAAAATAAGTGCGTATGTACATGGTTTTAAAAGCTTAAAAATACGGACAGCAGATGTTGAGTAGAGTCGATAATTATTGAAAAAAAAAGTAATAATAATAATAAATAATGAAAAATAGTAGCATGGAATATGAGGCAAATGTAGCGAAAATGAAAGAAAAAATAATTTATAGGCGATCTGTGATCGAGAAGTGAAAGTACAGGAGATATGTTGAGTCTTTAAGGGTAAAAAACGGTTTATCGCGCTTTTCGGAACAACGAAAAATCTTATGGAAAAAGTCAAATTACAAAGTTTTAGATTATAAAAATATCTAAAACTTTCCTGTTAACATTTTCTTCACTTAACCTCAAAAATTTATGTAAAAATTAAAACAACCCAGTTCTAAAACTTCTAAAGTTTTATTTTTTATAAAAAATTTTTGTTTTTTTTCACGAAATTTTGGGCTCAAGTAATATTTTTATGTTCCAAACACACTGTAACTTTTTTTTATTTAAATATTTATTTTTCAACTTATTTTGACTAAAGATTGGAGCACTCATCTTAAGGGATTATGAAGCGAAAAAAATTGATAAATTAAAAAAAAAAAATATTTTTAAATATAATTTACCTGTATATTTACAACTTCGACCGTATTTAACAAAAAATTAATCTTAATCTACAAATATTACTTATTACTTCGTGTTTTTTTTGGGTTTAAAATGCTTTGTTCTACCAAAACATAAACATAAACATCAATACTAAGAGCAGCCACAACAAGCTTAAGCATCATTAAAATTTTGCTTAAATGATGAAACCACTCAAGCGGTCATTTTTAATCCGCAATTATGTCTACTTAAGCTGCCCTTGCCTTTTCCCCCACTAACTTAACGAACTCCAACACAAAAAACAGCAACAAACAACAAATGTGAGCATAAAGCGACGGCTAAGAACAAATTGCATTTAGCAAAAGTTTCAGCATACACTTAAATGCAAACAAATATAGTAAAAACAACAACAATAAACATACATATATACATACAAATATACTAAATACAAGAACAATATCATACATATATACACAACAACCAAAAACAAAAATATACACAACTCCTAAAAAATAACACAAGCAGGAGCAACAGCAACAACAACAAAAACAACACTGTAGGCAACATAAACAGTAGCAAAACATGTGCAGTTGAAGTGACAGCATCATCATTAGCGCAAGCATAGCAAAACAAAACAAAACAAAGTGGGGGCAAAAAGCAAAATTAAAGTTAAACACAGCAAAAACATGTTGAAAGCAATTAACATGAAAATATCAACAATTATGGCAAGCGCAGCAAAGTAAAAACACAAACAAACACAACTTACCGCGCAACACAACAGTCTGCACAAAAAGCGCTTAATAAGCTAAATAAATATCAATTAAATAAATAAATTATATATTGTGTAGAAAATGTTGCAGGTAGAAACTTAAATAAAAAAATTATAAGCAAATAAATAAAATTACAAATATGAGACGTTTTGAGAGGCGGTATTTGAGAGACAGATTAGAATAGTCGTTGGAGAAAAAAAGCTGCTTTAGATTCATATTTAGATTTGTTCAATGAGATTTGGGTTTAGAGCACTTTCTGTTAGCTTTTTTCACAATTTCATCGCATCCTAGGTTAAATATGTTCTCAGTTTTAAAACAAAATAGTTTATTTATCGAAGTAATCTGTCGTCTTTTGATGAATAAGTCATCTTTTCATACCCTGAAGTATCACCTAGAAGAAAATGTCGGAGACCCTATAAAGTGTATATAAAAGTGATCACTTGAAAAAACTCAGTTGATTTAGATATCGATCTGAAATTGTGTGTACATTCTTTTCTCTCCGCAAACTAAACCTTCAATATCAAATGTTTGTTTACCTGGTGATTCGTCATAAGAACTTCACGAGATTTGGAAAGGAATATTCTTCAAATCGACGCTATAATCTTCGAAAAAAAATATTCAGATCGCACTACTCTATCATGTGTCTGTCACACAAACTGGCCGATAAAAGCAAGATAAATATTTTTTACATACTTTTATGCCATAAGAAATGCAAATGTTAAGGCTCATATAGCTTTTTTGCAGACGAATAACGATTTTTCTGTCTTTTGAATACTTCTTTGACTTTGATAATTTCTTTGCAAAATTGTAACATTTTTCGGATCAAGTTTTGAAATAATTTCTTAATTTATAACATGTTATGTCAGTAACTAAATTAAAACTTCTAAAACTACAAACAAAATATTGTTATAAGCTTCGATAGGAGAGCGCTAATATATTAAGAGGGAAACTGCTTTAGAGGCTTCAAAAAAAGATTTTTTGGAGGATTTTTTTTGGGAGGGAAAGAAATAATTGTCTGCAGTGAAATTTCTAGGGTTTATAGTTATATATTGCATTTAAACATCATCCGCAATTTTCTTGGATGCGAAATCTTTTATATTTTGCCTTTGGGAAGCAATTGTCCGACACATCTCGCATGTGCATTTGGCGGACAGCGGACAGGATGCAGGTCGCAATTTCTATCTGAAACAAAAAATTCAAAGAGATTCATATTTGTTAATAATTTATTTTCAATTTAAACTAAGAAAAATCTAAAAATAGTGTAAAATCCTACACTTTTTTGAAATTGAGAAAAAAGTGGTTTTTGACCAAAAATGTTTACTTTATGTTGACTTGACTTTTCTTAGTTTAAACAGAAAATAATTTAATGACAAAGAAAATAAACTTTGCCTCAATTCCATACGACATTTAGTTTTTTCTATCCTGCCCGCCAATTAAGGAAACTCGTAAAAATGAAAAACCGAGAAATCGCAAGTCAAAGTTTTCGCTTTCTGCCCAAGCGCTCATACATATATCTGCTAGATGCTCGGTCACTATTTCCCTTCTAGCTTCGACAATATTTCGAATTCCAATCTATAAATTTGACATGTTCTTAGACAATTTTTAAAGAGATTTTAGCAAAAAAAAAATCACTTTTTTGAAACTTCTAAAGCAAGCACCCCCCTCAAGATATACGAGTATATTGGTACCTTTAGAGGACAAAGTGGAGGTTATGTTTTATTAACAATTTCCCAAACGGTCAAATATCTGTAATACAAACATTACTTTTCTACATTTTTTATAAAAATTTATGTCTAGTTAGACAATAATCATCGCCTAACGCAGTAGAAAATCGTTCCGATGGCTATCGGCTCCAGGCTACTACAACGAAACCAGCTTTATATCGAACTAGAGAATGTCAAAATGGAATTATTCTCCAAATTTGTTTACAGAATGCTTTATGTCAGCACAAATACTTTTCATAGAGAAATTATAACGGGTGATTTTTTTGAGGTTAGGATTTTCATGCATTAGTATTTGACAGATCACGTGGGATTTCAGACATGGTGTCAAAGAGAAAGATGCTCAGTATGCTTTGACATTTCATCATGAATAGACTTACTAACGAGCAACGCTTGCAAATCATTGAATTTTATTACCAAAATCAGTGTTCGGTTCGAAATGTGTTTCGCGCGCGTGTTTTGTTCAGCGATGAGGCTCATTTCTGGTTGAATGGCTACGTAAATAAGCAAAATTGCCGCATTTGGGGTGAAGAGCAACCAGAAGCCGTTCAAGAACTGCCCATGCATCCCGAAAAATGCACTGTTTGGTGTGGTTTGTACGCTGGTGGAATCATTGGACCGTATTTTTTCAAAGATGCTGTTGGACGCAACGTTACGGTGAATGGCGATCGCTATCGTTCGATGCTAACAAACTTTTTGTTGCCAAAAATGGAAGAACTGAACTTGGTTGACATGTGGTTTCAACAAGATGGCGCTACATGCCACACAGCTCGCGATTCTATGGCCATTTTGAGGGAAAACTTCGGACAACAATTCATCTCAAGAAATGGACCCGTAAGTTGGCCACCAAGATCATGCGATTTAACGCCTTTAGACTATTTTTTGTGGGGCTACGTCAAGTCTAAAGTCTACAGAAATAAGCCAGCAACTATTCCAGCTTTGGAAGACAACATTTCCGAAGAAATTCGGGCTATTCCGGCCGAAATGCTCGAAAAAGTTGCCCAAAATTGGACTTTCCGAATGGACCACCTAAGACGCAGCCGCGGTCAACATTTAAATGAAATTATCTTCAAAAAGTAAATGTCATGAACCAATCTAACGTTTCAAATAAAGAACCGATGAGATTTTGCAAATTTTATGCGTTTTTTTTTTTTTAAAAAGTTATCAAGCTCTTAAAAAATCACCCTTTATGATAATAAGAAGGAATCCGCTCTTTACGTTGCCACGGCGTTAAGAAAATCTTCTATTTCTATGCCCAGAGCAAGTACTTCATATATACAAAGGAACCGAGGGTGTCTAAAGTCTTAAAAATTTACTTTATTCGATATTTACATATCAGCGTATTCTGTTTGCCAAATACAATCCACTCTTTCTCTTCATATTTAATCTTTTTTTATATCCTCCATTCTGTGAGGCAGCAACACTTTGGCTTTCTCTTACCCACTACCACTATTTTTGAGGTAAATATTTTCCTACGCTTACGATGCTTACACAAATATAATTATGTTAATACACATGTACCATCACTTGAGTCATTGAGACTTTCTGCTACTAGTGTCTTCTACACTTACGCATAACAATTGAGCTGTTTCCGTGATTGAACCGTCCACGGTTGTGGCATGTTTGCGCAAATACAACAAATCACAAGACGACGCAGCGCAGCACACTCCGTCCATTAGCGGCAACACTCGAATTGATTAGTACATATTAACACAAACTAATAAGCACACACACACACACACACACACATACCAATACACTGGCGCGCAAATCGACATATACAATTTCAAAACAAATATTCACATCAAAAGAGCGTTTTTTGTGTTTTTGTTTTGCCGCTTTTGACACTTCCGCGCTTTGACTTGACGCTCACTGCCGCGCGTTGTTTGAAAGTTTATTTGCCTTTGTTATTGCTATTGCCGCTTACAACTTTTTGTGTGCGCGCCGCCCGCGGTCTTTGCAGCAATTACTAATTACGATTTTCTCAGCGCTCAGCTTCGTGTATGCTCGTACAGCGTCGCGCGCATCGTGCGTTCATGCGTGCTGCGCGCCTAATTATAGGCTAGCAAACGCTGAGTAGCTGCCGCTGTCGCTGCTGGTGCAGGAAAGTTTCGGCGATTGAAAGGCATTCTATTGGCTTTTATGTGCGCTAAGTGCGAGTCGAGCTTTGCGCGGCGAACCCGTGATTATTTGTGCCAGCACGCCAGCGCGCCTATGTGTGTGTGTGTGCGTGCATTATGCGAATTGAAAGTGTTAAGAAATTATGCAAGCTTTTTTTGCCGCGTCAAGGAAATGTAAAGTTGCTGCGCTTTGTTGCAGTAATACGAAAATTACATGATTGCCAGCTCTGTGCTTTTTTCGGCATTTACGGCAATCCTTGTCAGCTATTTGCAACATGTGTTCACACCGGCCGTCTTGTGACGCATCACGCGGTGCTTTGTTGCTTTTATTTGTTTCGGTTTTTTTTTGCATTTCTGCAACAAATTTGGTGAGAAAATTGCCTGCGTTTTGTTGTTTCACCGCAAGTGCCAGCCTACTGGTGTGGTCCACCAGCCTTCGAGGTGTGCGAACACCTTAACTACCCTCTTTATTTAATGCCATGACTTACGTGACAACTAAGCTTCGCAAAGGCTTACGTGGTTGTGTATTTGCCTACGTGTTTGCCTTGCAGCCACTTTTGTAACTCAAACTGCAGCGCTGCCTGCGCTCGCTCATTCACTCAGATTCATTCATTCATTCTTGTATGCGCTCACTTCCTCCATTCGCTTGCTTGGTCAATTATTTAGCCAAAAAGTCAAACAAATCCTATAGCGCGCTACCCACTTGCCTACCAAATCGCCCCTCTCTCTTCAATGCGCTCTTGATTTGGTGTGTTTTGAGTGCAGTGATATATTTATTTTGCATTGAAATAAATTCGCTTGTCAACATCTGCGCTTGAGTGAGTGAGCTGGCGCGCTGAGTGTCATTTACACCCGCACATTCTTGACAATGTTCTTTTGTGTCGAACAGTGTGTTATTGTACGTGGTGGTATGTATGCAAAACCTCTACTGGAGGCTACCCAACAAACTATTACGACAGCAGGATGATGGTCACAGTGAACGTTTGGAATGGCATTTTTTGCGCCTTTGGACATTTTTTTAAAACGTGAAAATTTTTCAAAAAAAGGCTACTTTCTCGCTACCCTGTGCCAGTCTAGATGCCACTTCCATCCATTGAGCCTAATTTGCTTCAATCGCGTTGTCAAAAGATGACCCCACTGGTCAACCTATCGTTGAAAAAGTTGATGAAATGTTGGAAAACATTGACCAGGACCGTCACATAAGCCACAATGACATCGCTAAGGACCTCAACATTCATAATCAAACGGGTTTGAACCATTTAAAAAAGGCTGGCTACAAAAAGAAGCTCGATGTTTGGGTACCGCATGAATTGTCTGTGAAAAATTTAATGGACCGAGTTAATAACTGCGATTCTTTGCTGGAACGAAATGAAATGGAATCATTTCTGAAACGAATGGTAACAGGAGATGAAAAGTGGATCAAATACAACAATATTGTGCGAAAAATATCATGATTCAAGCGTGATGAAACTCAACAAATGGTCGCAAAGCCAGAATTGACGCGTCGAAAGGTTATGCTGACAGTTTGGTGGGATTGAAAAGGAGTTATCCACTATGAGCTGTTCCAGCCTTGATTGATTTTACATTTTACTGTCAACTTGCTTCAACTGATGAGATTGAAGCAAGCAATCAAGAAAAAAAAACGGTCAGAACTGATCAGCAGAAAGGGCTTCGTCTTCCATCGGTACAACGCTAGACCACACACATCTTTGATGACTCGACAAAAGCTGGGAGAGCTTGGCTAAGAAGTTTTGATTTATCCACCATATAGCCCTGACCTTGTACCATTGGACCACCATTTGTTTTGGTCAATGCAATTGAAGTAAAGTTGGCTTCAAGAGAAGACTGTCAAAATTACTTATCGCAGCTTTTTGCCGAGAAACCAGAAAATTTTTACACTGATGGTATAATGTCTCTAGTGAAAAATGGCAAAAGGTGATCGACCAAAATGGTATATATTTGATTCATTAAAGTTCATTATAAGTGTAAAAAAAATTTGTTGAAGTTTGATTAGAAATACGAAAAGACTTTTTCGACTGCCCAATATCATAACTGCAAATCCGAAACACTCTAGCCAACCAATCCTTGACTTATATCTAAAGACTTCACTCTTCTGTCGGAAATTTGTTCTTCAGAATTGTCCATTTGTGCCACACTGTGAGCAGTGGCTAGAAAAACAACACGCTACACAGCGCTGTGACCCACGCAACGCCCTCAAATTGGCGGCGATTAACCGAGCGCGGAAAGGTAGAACTGTGAACAGAGAATAAAGAAAGAGCAAATAAACAAAAAACAAAAACAAAAAATGCTGCGCAATAAAATGAGCAAACAACAACAATAAAAAAGCAAGGCAAATTGTGGAAAATTATGCAAAACCATTTAACAGTTAACTATTAACAACCGCAAAAGGGTTAACCAAATTTAAAAGCAAATAAAAAAACAATAACAACAACAACAACAACATGAAAAAGAGCAACAAATGCTTCTTGCACCATTTAATTGCCACAAAGTACGATGGTGGTGTTGCACACTGATCGCCCGCAAGTCTGCGCCTGCGCTCTTGCCTTCACCGCACCGCACTGCACCGCTTTGTCTTCACCACAATTTATTTGATTGCTTAGCGGCGCATTTTTATTATTGGTTGCCCGCATTGTTGTTGTTATTGCAATTTTAAGTGTTCTTGTTATGCCGTCATAATTCAACTTGTTGTTCTATTTGCACTTGTTGTTGCTATTGTTATTGTTGTTGTTCGCCTGTCACTCGATTTGATGTTTTTGTGGGTGCGCTGTCGTGTTCACGTTCGTCGCCTTGCGCATGCGCATGCGCACTCGCATTCCCATTCAAATTCGAGTTTTCATTCTTCAACTCTTTACAACTGTTGGCGCTGCCACACTGGCATGTGTACGTATGTGTGCGCGCATTGTTGATTTTACTATGCTCGTTGGCCGCTTTGTTTACACGTTTACGCCTCTAAAGAGTGGAGCGTGGAGCGTGGTGCGGTGTTCAGCGCCTTGTTGGCTGGGCGCATGCGCACTCATTTGTTCGCATTATGCACACAAAATCCACCGCCACCAATCAGCCGCTCCGTTTGACGACTGCGCGTGGCGTTATGCATGAGCTATTTGTTGCACACACACACACACACGAACACCTACAATGGTAAGTCGTTGTAGTTGTTTGTTAATGTGTGTTAATTTGTTTGCGCTGTGCCTATTTAGTTGGCCGCAGCTGCTGGCGCTGCTTGCATGTGCGGGCGCCATCCATCATCGCATTGGCAGCTTGAGGACTTTGTGATTTTGTGCTTAATTTTATATTGCGGGCATACTCGTTGTTGTTGTTTTTGTTATATGTTTACGAAACTTGTATGTGCATAGTTTCGCTGCGCTCTGGGTTACGCAAGAATTCTGAAATTGTGTTTATTACGTTTTCTTCTTTTATGTAGAACTTTGCTGACGTAATAATGACACTTGTTTGCTTTTATGGCAAAAATGCGTGCTGTGTTTGCTTTGCAAAACTTTGAAGCAATATTTCATCTTGAAAATAGTTATGGGAACCTCTATTCAAACTTTTATATATAAGCAAAAGTGTTCAGTATGAAAATCATAGATTTAAAATATTTTGAATTTTTTTTCTTCCCACCTCGATGAAGGCTGTAATTACTGCAGCAATTTACAGTCTCTTTTTAGTAACTTAAGCAATGGCGAAAAGCCGCAAAAATATTTTTTTTTTATTTTTTTTAACTCTTTTTTTTTATAGTTAAAGGAGTGTGGAACTTTAAACCGCTAAATCTAACCTACTCCCAACTCATATCTCTCTCAAAGAACCACCAGATTAAGTTTTACTCCATAGGGGAGAGAATGACTAAGTCCCATCTATACAAGTGACACATGATCGCTGTCAAATTTCTACCGAAAAACTACCGCCAAATGAAGTTTTTAACTTCTCCTTTACATTTAAAAAACGAGAACATTGAAAAAGTACATGCTCAGAGCCTTCTGTGCATTCTGTACACGTCGCACGGTATGGGCTAAGGTTGTGATGGAATCGGAGCAGATAGCTTCTAAAGCATCTATGTCCAATCAGTATTTGGTTTAGGTGGAAGTCTAGGAACCCATGTTGTCTATCTATCCGCGAAGGGATATTCAGGATTAGTTTGTGGCTTCAACGTCCTTTCGTTGAGATTGCTATATTGTAATGTTTTTGGTTCTCTCCTATTTTTTTACGCCTACAGACGGCTCTGATAGCTGGGTCAATCGCACGAATTCGTCTGCCTGAATGTCAATGGGCGGCAGAACTTCAGCAGCGTCATTTGATATCGGTAAACACTTGCTACTCGTATAGCAGTGAGCCTATGCACAACGTTTATTTGTTTTGCATATGTATCACCTGAATCCATTGTTTTTTCTATTAAAGCTCGCTGGCTGGAATGTACGCCACCCCTATTGGCCATCATTCTTGATAGAACATTATATATTTTGTTTGCTTTACACGAAGTATACGTCAGGTGTTCCTTAAATTTTAATTTGGAATCCAATATTATTCCCAGATACTTCAATTCCGGCTGCGAAATAATGTCACATTCTTCTATGGTGGCTGATACCCTTTCTTCCACTTTCCTTGTACTTATGAGCAAGACTTCCGTTTTCGGCTCAGTTAACTCAAACTCATGGTAGCAAACCATTGACGCAGATCATTTATACCAACACCATGAAGTTGAAACTCTTTTTGTCTATTCAATAGACATATATAGATAAGCATAACCAGAAATTTTAAAACATTCCCTGCAGTAGTTTTTTTTTTCAAAAAATTTCCAAAGATCAGCATCAAACGAAGTTATGACTTTCCTTGGAGTCAACGAAAGCCATAACCTAAAAATTTGAGGATTTTTGTCTATTATTGATTAGAAAATAAAACTGCTTTGAATTTATATTTTATTGTATTTTATTTAGTACATATATTCCTGCGCTTTAAAAGCACATGCGTATTTGAAATTGTTTTCTCCAACAAGTTTGTTGCTTAAGTCTTTTGTTGCTCACCCACTGGCACTTGTTCACCTACTGTACATTGGCACTGTCAAAGGTCACGCGTTTAATAAGCAATTAAGCCATTTATCCGACGCTTGTTGTCAAATAATATTCGCGTGCCAGATGAATAATTGAATAGAAATCAAATTTAAAATACTTACATGACAATGGGTTAATCAGCAAAGTAACAAAATAAAAAAGAATAAAACACAAAACAAAAACAGCTCCCTCATCAACTATTCATGATTAAAAGCCATATATATTACTGTATTATGATTTTTATGGCAGAAATGCAATAATTTCTGAGTGCCTTTGGAAACGAAAATCAATATAAACCTAGAGAAGCTTTAAATACAAAAAAAATGGAATATAGCATACGAGGCAAAATTTATAATTTATACAAACGAAAAAATATTTTAAATTACTAAACGCAAACTTACGCCTAATTTTATGCATTTTACTCTCAAATCGTTTCAAAATTTATTTTTAAAAATTTCTCCACACTCCACCTGTGGCGGCGTTGCAACACGCTGCCGCTAATGTGTGAAAAATGTATTAGGCTCAACAAAGCGCACGACCCGGAAGAGTTAGTTAGGTGCTCTAACTTTATGCCAGCAGCTTCTTTCCTTATCTCCATCTGCATCTTCCTATTTACCTCTTTTCTATTCCATAGTTTGTATTCATTTATTAGCCATTATTTTGGATTTTATGCATAAAAGCATAATGTGTTTACGTTTCTTCGTTTTTGTTGTTGCGTGTTATCGTCATTTTTTGTTGCTGTTCGTTAACGTTTTGTTATTTTTCAGTTTATTTGCATTTTTTTCAAATTTGATTTCTATTGCTTTTTTAGTTTCTGTCCATTATGTTTCTTCATCGCAGCTGTAATTTGCATTTATCTTTTATTGACTTGTGTTGTCAACGCCATGCGTTCGGTCCAGCTGCCAAATGTTGTTGTTGCTGTTTTATTATTATATTTTCGATTTTTTGCTTTTGTTTTTGTTTTGGCAACCACGTCAATACAACGCAGCCATAAATTTCACATGAGGAAGCCGCCTTTGTCGCTTTTATTATATATTTGACGCGAGCAGGTGAATCACCTGCCTTTGGGTGTCTCACACCAAACTAGCGTGTTGAAGGTTGCACATCTGCATAATTGGTGATTATATAACGGTCAATAGTTGCTAAATTTATAAATCAATGAAGTTTATGCTTAATCATTTATATATAAAACTTATTAGACGAAAAGATCTGAAGATGTATACTAAAATCGAAAGTTCTTTATAAAAAAACGAAAACTGTAAGAAGTGCAGAGGAGATGTGGAAATAAAATGTCAATATTTCATTAATTATAGTATTTTTTCACATGAGCTTACAACAAATAGACTGCGTATTCATGCAAGACTTTTCTTCCTTTAATTTTCCTTTCATTAAACTAATTTGTGGTGCATGAGTATATCTGTGATATATAGTATGTGCTGGGCTTCTTAGTATCTCAATCTCCTCTCATCCCTTGATTATCCACCAAGCTGCTGCCGTGACAGCTATTGTACGTGTGTCTTTCACTCCTTCGCGCTAAATTTCGGTAGATTTTATTATAATCCATTTAATAACGGTGTTAAGTGGCTGCAAGATGCAAAAAATTCACAATTTTTTTTTACGTCCTGCATGTCTATATGCTTAGATTGCATTCAGAAGAAACTTCTGCTGTGGCAGCTTAACATTTGTGGAAAAGAAAACTTCTTGACCAACGAAATGCCAATATAGCAAGATCGGTGAATTCGCTTTGCCTTCTTGATACTGACAGTTCGCTGTGGCAATATTTGTTATTTTTGTTTTAGTGAAATTTAGTTGAAATTATTTTTAGTTTCTTCTAAATTGAAATGAATCGGCATATATTTGAAAATTTAAAAATTTTATTCTTTGTTTTTGGTATCTTATATGACAAATCTATAACCTCAACGCTTAAAAGCTACCGTAGCTCCATTTAAAGCCAAAACAAGCTGCTCTAACCGCAACGCTATTTTCGTACTGCTGACTAGACCTAACATACCCAGAAGATATTCAATTCTTTCAATTCTTATCAATATTGCTCATATTTATGACCGCGCGCATGGGCGTCCTTCAAACGGTTTGTGACCGAAACGGATGTGACTGAATTCAAGCCTATGACTCACTCACAGCCACGCTAGCCACACTGACTTGACAAATAAATGCTTCTGTTTAAATAAATGTTAAATAAAAGCGCTTGGAAACTGTATTAAAAATGGCGAAGCAACGCTAAAGCGACGACGAGCGCGCACTCGGCTGCGTCGTGATTGAAGTCAGCTCATCGACTGCGCTGACCGCGTCTCGCAACAGCACAGGCACAACAACAACGCGCAGCATTTTAAATCATAAATTAAATGCCAAAGCTTGCACTTGCATTTATAATTCGCAAATCGATTTCGAATAACATTTCACCGAGCGCTGCTTGGCTCTGCGGCGCTGCGGTGTGCTGTGCGGTGTTGTGCAGCGTTCTTCTAGAAAAATATTCTAATTAAGAATCAAATGATGGCAGGCGATTTAATTTATACGCGAATTAGTCGCACTGCAATAACAATAACGCAGCACAACAACAGCGCAAGCACAAGCAATTGAAAGCGAATTTTATTTAAGCCAACAACGAGTGTCTTCAATAAAAATGAAAAATAAAAAAAAAAATAATAAAAAATTATTAAGAATTTTAATTGCTTTGGCGCTGTGATATGCAAATCTGGTGAAATGCAAGTGAATGCGAGCGAAGCGCAGCGCTGCCTTAAGAAAAAATTTAAAAATTGTAAGCAAAATGAGTATGAAATTGAAGAGTTGCTAAGTGTGCACAGAAAAAAAATTAAATAAATACAAACAATTTCGAAACATTTATTTTTTAATTAACTTACCCATTTTTGTTGTTTTTGCGAACATTTTTACACCTTTTTTTTATAAACGCTTGCGATTCGCAAAACAGAAATTTTAAACAAATAAAATTTTATCGCACAAAAACCAAAAAACAAAAACGAAAATCACGGCAAATAAATTCAACGAAAATGCCAAATTAATAAGTGACCACAAAAGACATAAATTTAAAGCAACAAAGATGCTTAAAAGAAAAAAAAATCGCATAAACACCAATAAAAACAGCATCATTGTATTAAAATTAAATTGAAAACGAAATTTGAATGAATTCTGCGTTGTCGCATTTGCGGTGTCAGTGGAGCAGCGCGAACCGGCTTGGGGCTTGGACCGCTGCGCGTTTACGGTTTCACTTTTTAACGGAGCCAGTGACAGGTTTTTTCTTGACTCAGCACAGCAGCGATGCTTCAGATCTTCAGAAGTGAGCTTTCGGCTGCCGTCGATGACGTAAGCGACCAAAAAGGGAAAAATAATACAAAAAAAGTCGGCAGAATCTTCATTTAGTTATTGTGTCTAAATGAAAAGGAGCGAAGCGAACTTTTTTCTTTGATTTACTAAGCTTAAGCTTAGCGAAGCGCGTGAAGGTCAAGCGCGTAAAAGCACTTGCGGCGATGTGATCTTAATGGGTGTATAGCAAACTAGGAAATCCATTAAATATGAGGTTGCAATGGCAGAAGGAGTGGCATGCGGCGCACAAGTGCTTTTTGTAGGCTTCATTTTGATTTTTGGGATTTAGCTCTGTCTGGGCATTTGTATACAAGTTGCAAAATTCGGAAATATATAAAGATATTAAAGACTCTATTAGGCATCAAATAAAAAAAACTTCGGAATTGAAGCAATTTTGGCTGAGTCTTTTCTGCACCACAAAAATAGTGAAAGCTTTCATGAGCTTTCAAGAGCTTTTTTGAGAAAAGTAAACAAGAGTTGTACTTTCTTGGAAATGTGCGAATAGACAACATCAAAATAGTGAAAGCTTTCAGGGGCTTTCAGGAACTTTCAAGAGCTTTCTTGAGAAACGTAAATTAAAAGTGTACTTTCTTGAAAATATGCAATTAGACAGCGTCAGATATTGAAATCCTTCAAGAGCTTTTTGAGCTTTCACTGCATGAGCTTTCATTATAAGAAAAGCTTATGCATTTTTTCCAAGCTTTCGAACAGTTTCGAAGCTTTCGAGAGCTTTTTTGAGCTTTCACTGCATGAGCTTTCATTGTAAGAAAAGCATATGCATTTTTTCGAAATTGAATCAATTTCTCTACAATATTAGTCAATATTTTGGAAATAAAATTTACACTGCATTATTTGCTCACTAAGCAACATTTCTTACTCTACCGCGACCAGTTCCTTGTTATTCTTATTTATTCTTGGTATATATAAAGAGGGCAAAAAGGGCACTACTTTTCAACTAGCTTGGGTTAGGTTAATCTGGTAGGCCAATAAGCCACGTATGGATCAGTTTCAGTTGGAGTTCAGTTGCTAGGTCAAAAGTCGCCTTTTAGGTTGCCTGCGCTTGACGCCAATTTTAACGGACTCTGCGGCCTCACTATCGATATCTAATACAGTGTATCAAATTTTGAGAAGATTTCACTCTTTATATCTACAATGAGTAACATAAGAGAGGGCTACCTCTCATTATTTATTATAATTTGAAATAAGGTTAACAAATTAAATTATTGCTTTCATGCGTATTTTAGAGGAAGCTGACACTCATAGCTAATACACAGTGCATATAAATATTTGAGATATAAATACATTACGTAGGTCTAAAGCTGGCAACATCAGCAACTAATATACCATACAGCTTTCATACATATTAACGTGGGTCCACCCAAAACATATGAAAGCCATGCTGCCGACGCACGTACTTCGGATATTTACGTTAACCGTATAATTTTCATAAAATCAACATAAATTGACAAATTAAAAATGCTTTTGAATTTTATTTAAATTATTTATTTCTTATTTGTTTCGATTTCTGCTCAACTCTGCTGTGGCTTTTCTGTAACATTTGTTGTTGGCAACATTGTCGTCATAGCCATTTAATTTTATGCCCAAATCTTTGGGCCTTTTCTCGGACTTTTGCATAATTTGCTCGAAAACAAAAAAAAAATGTGTTGTGTCTTCTCGCTGACCATTTTAGTAATCAGTTAGTTTAACTGTTGGCTTTTGTTGTTGTGTTTTTTTGGTTTCCAATGAATTCCCAGCCTCCTGCGTCCGCCTTATTTACATAAATAAACACATGCATACAACAGCATGTTGTTGTCGTTATTGCGTGTTGTTGTAAAGCTTGGCGTTAATTATGTTGCGTGCGTTATGTTGTTGGTATGTATTTTGTTTTCTGCTTGTATTTGTTGTTGTGAAGTTGTGAACTAACACACGTGTTGTACGAGCTAGCACATAAATACACACACACATACGCATTTTTTGAATTTTTATGTTACAAAGTTTCGGTCAAATGTTGCTTTCCTGATTTCGCTTTCATGGTTACAGCAATAATTGCTAACTAAATAAATTGCTAATGAAGAAATTGACATTGTTTGATTGCTGCTGCTTTTGCGTCTGCAAGCTGCAGCGTTTTCGAAGATGAAATTGTGTGACTTTTTTATTTCTGTTTTCTTTTTTTTTCTATTTTGAGCTAAAATTAGCAGCTTCATAATAAACTATGATTTCATTATGCAAAAACATGACTTGAATTTGACTATTTTTGACTTTTTTGAATTAGTCATCGACAAGGCTTAACAATGAAATGGAATTTTTTAAATTTAAGACATTTTTTTTTACTTTTTTAATTAACAACAAGCAAAAAAGTTAACTTCGGCTGCAGCGAAGCTATAATACCCTTGATATACGCATTTCTTATAGCACAAAAAGGGAAAGATTTTTCCAGTCCTCGAAGCACTTTCCATAAGCACTTTTTGCCATGCCTTCAGCTTGGGGAACAAGCTAAAATCACAAGGAGCCCAATCCGGTGAAAATGTATATTGATCGTTGGTATTCATTGCGTTTTGGGCTTCAAACTCAGTCATAATCGACGCTCGATGCGATGGTGCATTATCTTCGGGTAAAATCCATGAATTGTTCTTCCACAATTCCGGTCATTTTCGACGGATGTTGTCACGCAAACGCCTCAAAACGTCCATCTGTCCCTCCGGAACAAATTCATGAAGCACCAAACCATGACTATCTAAAAAAAAACCATTAGCATCATCTTGATTTTGATAGCATATCAAACTCATTAACCAATATCTCATAATCTCGGAATTCACACGATGAAGCACTAGTCCTTTTGAAAAAAGATCAGCTTTATCGGATCGAGTCGAGCAAGAACGCGTTTCATTCAAAAAATGTTCACCAAAATCATCCCAATAGACTCATGAGAGATGTCGAGTTCTCTCTAACACTTACCTGACGATTATCAAGCACCCTTTTCTTACCCTTTTTAATATTTTCATCAGTTGAAGATGTCGAAGGTCTTCCAGAACGAGGAATGTCTTGAAATGATCTCTCGACCGTCTTTGAAGGCCTTGTATCACAGTGTTTTTAATAAAACAGAATCATTCTTTTCCAACATTCACAAAGATTCACACACGAAGTTTGATTAGAAATACAAAATATGAAACAAATTCATGGATGGATATTGTTATCCATTGAAAAAATGCCAACGCACAACTGAGATGTATAGACTTTAGCAGCTGCTGTAGACAAACTGGTTGTCAGATCGCGCTCATATTTGGCACATTTATTAAGGACAGACCTGCCAACTTAGCAAAATATTTTTTTTTTAATGTCATTTACCCGTGAAATTAGTATCACGATTTGTCACGATGTGTATGCACTTATACTTTATAGGGTCTCTGGCGTTTCCTTTTGAGTGTTAAAAACTTCGTAGAAAACTTAAAATGCTCTTTTCAGGACATAAAAGGACGAGAGTATAAGTTTTCTGCAAGAGAAATTTTCAATCACTGTCAAAAGAAAAATAATTAATACGGGTACGAACACTGTTCTATGAGGATTGTAATTATACATGGCAATGATCAAGGAAGTAGTACTTAAAATACTATACAACTATTCAAATCTTACAAAATTATGACTAAATTCTAAAACCTCTTCCATTCCACTGACTTTTTCCTCTCTGAAGTGTGAGATATGTCTGAAGTTCTACTTTAAAATCTTCGTTTTCATACTTATAATCTCCTATTTACATATATAGATGTATCTACGTAATGTTTTTTTTTTTCTCCAAAATATTTTTTATGTCCCTATATAAACATTCCCTCAAAAACATAACCTCAAAATTAGGTTAATTATAACTTCCGTAAGCAAATGCTTACAGCGTTGTACATTTCTTTGGCTTAAAGTGCCAAAACTAACGAAAGTACAAATTTTCATAAATAAAAAGGCGCTCGACATCCTGCTCAGAGCGAAGTAAAAAAGAGGAAACACCCAAAAAAACGCTGAATATTGTGCAGGAAGGTGCTAAATTGCGTTGCAAAGCGAAATGCGCTAATATAAAAATGTCTCACAGTTGATTAAACAGCAGCCAAAATATTGAACAAATTGCGTGTAGCGGTGCAGGATATGCCTTCGCATACACTTACACAAACACACACAGGCTTTAACGAGTTTCTTTGCCTCGAAGGATTTCGCTGTAAGACTGTTGCGCCAGCAGGCGATTTGTATCAGCGAGCACAAAAGTTGCCTTATCTGCACACACACAAAGAAATGTATTTAAATACACATTTATATATATGTAGATATGTATGTGTGTTTGTCCTTAAGTCCCTTAGCACCCGTTTGCGCTATCATATTACACTGTTGCCCGATATCCTTTCGTCGGCCAACCGTTTCAACAACAACAACAGCAGCGTCGCTACCGTTCGCAACGTCCTTTCGTGCATTCGAGCTACCCTTTTGGGCAACATTTGCATAATTTTTTCAAATTCCTTTTGATTTTTTATTTATTTCACACATTCGGTTGTTATTTTATAGTCGCATTGGATAATAGCAGAAAAAGTAGAAATCATAATTTTTTTTTACAAAATTTTCTTCATATTCTTATTCTTGCCTTTGTTAAGTTTTAATGTTTTTGTTGTTGTTGTTTAATCTTGTGTTCTGTTGTTGCACTTCCCCTTCCTTGTTAAGTAGAGCGCCGGAAAAGGTGGCAGCTCACAATTATTATTGTTCTTATGTATGTATGTGCGCTTATTGGCGCCTCTTCTAATTGTGAGCTCCGCCGAAGTGTTGAACCGAGGCGTTCACGTTCGCGAGCGTGTTGATTCTTTGCTGAGGCACTTTTGAGGCATGAGAAGTTGCTGTGTTCACTGCGCTTTTGTATGGTTGCTACTTTTGACAATTTTATAATTTTTTGCTCTGCAGTTGGTGTGCTTATTTTGTGTAAAGATATAATATGTAAAGTTTGTGTTGGCTCAAATATCCTGTCAGGTGTTGCACACCATTTTTTATTATATTTTTGCAATTTTTTTTATAATGATTTGGAGCAAATTCAGCAATGCTAACATATTGACAGATAAAAAAATAAAATTAAAAATTTCGTACTTATTATATTTTTATTTTTTATAATTATTTATAATTTCTGACATAAAAATTTAAAATAATTTTTTTTATGAAATAAGTAATAATTACTCTTATAAAATGAATTTAGTAAGTGATATAAACCGACAATTTTAATTTTTCTTAAATGAAATATTAAGAAATAAGCTCTCCGGCTATAATCAATTCTAATAAAAATTATTACATTAATTTTCAAAAAATCTATAAAAATTATGAAAATAAATGAAAATGCGATTTAACCCAAAAAAATTATACACATGGTAATAATTTATAATATATAAACTTTAAAATATTATTAAAAAAAATATTAGATAAAAATAATTAGAAAAAAAAATAATACTAAAAATTTTATATAATAAGATAATATAAAAAAATCATTACCAATTTTTTTAAACTATATAATTGTGTAAAAACTATGAAAAAGTCACTAAACAAAAATTTTAACTAGAAATGCAAAAACTTATAAAACAAAAGAAAAATATTTTAAAAAATCAACTTAAGCTTTTTGCGTAAGTGCATGTATGGATATTTTTATTTAATTATTATTAATTTTTTATTTAAATATAAGAAAGAAAATAAATTAATATTATTTTAGAAAAATAATAATTAATGTTTTCAAAATACAAGAAGAAAATTAACGAAACAAATATATTTATATTATTTATGTCTTTTTTTTGAAAAAAGTTAGTTTTTTAAGTAAAAAAAATATTTCTTTTACAAAATTTTTAAAATTAGTTTCAATACTATTTTTTTAAATTTTCCAAATTTTTTCGAAAAATTGTTTGCCTAATTTAAAAAAAAATAAATAATTTTATTAACGGTAAAAAACAATTACTTTTCTCGAAATGGAAATTTTGGAAATCATTTTCAAAAACCAAAAATATTATATTTCTTCCAAAAATAATTATATCTTGAATTTTTTTTGCAATAAAAAATAATTAAAAAAAAATTCGGAATAAAAAATCAATTTTTATGAACACTAAATCTTTTCCGGTTTTAACAACCCAAAATTAGCAAGAAACAGATTCTAACTGTAACTTCGTGTAATTAGTCCTTTTGAAGTACATAAATACGATTTTTATAAAAATATACACAAATCCAACAAAAAATGTTATATCTTAAATTAATTTTTTTTTTTAAATTCAACGCATATTTAAAAAAAATTTCAAAAACAGTTAATTTTTATATAATATTCAAAAATTTTCACATTATTTTTAAAAGTTTTCAAATATTTTTCAAATAAATTTTTATTTAATTTTCAAAAATGTTCACATTATTTTCGAAATTTTTAAAAAAATTTGACAATATTTTTCAAAACTTTCACATTATTTTTAAAAATTTTCAAATAATTTTACCGTTATTTCCTCACGACAAACCTTCACATTCGTCATTAAATTGACTTAAACGATTTTTCGCTTAATATTATAAAAATATCCATACCCCTATTCACGCGCAAACAATCGTGACTTGTACTGTGTATTACAACAAAAAAATCCACTTTCGCTATGAATTCCAATTAGACGCCGCACCGTGCTGACCAGCATCGAATCGTTGGCCTCGTCGCCACCGCCACTGCCGTCATCACAAACGCATGCCCAGCTCCAACAACAACAACAACAGGACACAATACCCATATCGCTGACGTCCAGCCTAACTAACGGTAGTGGTAATGGTGGCGGCAGCAGCCCCAACGATCCCACAACACAGGTGATTATACAACAGCATAACGGCGATTACCAGCTGAGTAGCGCCACACGCTACTTTGATCCACAGCCGACACATTTGACCGCCGTCGTCTCGGCTGCAACGCCACAAACATTGCTCAGCCTCTCGCCGAACGACAGTGCCACACATCCGCACCACACCCACCAGCATCTGCAGCACCACCACAATCAGCAGCAGCAGCAACAACAACACGATCAGCAGTCACATAACGATGCCGCCACACACTATCACCAGACGCACTTGCAGCAGCAGCAACAACAGCAACAGCTGAGCATAGAATCGGCCGGTACTGCGGTAGATTTGGGCGCTTTGGGCACAGCCCATCAAGTGCATCAGTTGCACACGCCCAACGGCGGCACTTCGTACGTCTACGAGTACTACAAACTGACCGATGCGAAGGATGAGCCCGCAGACGCGGCAGCGGAGTTGCACTGGAGGTAGGTATTCAAGACGAGCGCGAACACAATTGCGCGTGTGTGTTTATGTAAGTGTGTGTAGAGAAGCGTCGAAGTTGAAAATTAAGTTGAACTGGAAGCAGAAGAAGAAGCATTAAAAGTGCGCTAATCCGTCGTCGATCTGAAAAATCAGCGCTGCGCTCATTGCTGTGGCAGTCGCTCACCTGCGCGTTCGCTGAACTTTTGCCTTGAGCGGCGCAGCGAAGCACTTAGCGCTCGGCGCTCGCTGATACGCGCTAGCGCTTGTCGCTTGGCCGCTGCGAAACAGTTAACTGCATGAGTTACTACGCACGCTAGTCGACATTTATTATTATTTGTATTTTTTTAATCATATATTTTGGTCTTTATTTTTGTTTTTGTTTTTGCTTAATTTTAATATGTGCTTAATTTGCAGTTATACATATATACATATATATATTTTATATTCGCTTATGCAAATTATTTTGCAGATTTATTAGCGTGAAGTGTGGAAAATTTATATGTGCGAAAACATGCAATTTTCGGTCGTTTCCAGCGCATGCGCATTGCGTTCGCTGTGCTGTCCGCTGCATGCGTGCGATTAAATTGGACAGATATTCAATCATTTTGTGTACGAAGCTGTGCCGAATTTTTAATTGCATTTTTATTTGTTTTTAATTTTTTCTTAGCAAGATTTGAGTTTTTCTGCAATCTAATTGCTCTTAATTTGTGTGTCCTTGGCGGCGCTGTGCGGAGTGTGGGTGACACTAAGCTCGGTTCTCTTTGTGAATGGTCGCGATAAAAATGTGTAATAAATTTTTTAATTAAAAATAAGCATATTAAATGTTTTTACTCCTTGAAGTGCATTAAAGAAGCAATAAAATTATTTTATTTTATTTTTAACAAAAATAATAATCTAGATTTAAAGATAGTGTCAATGTCTAAAATTAATTGAACCAAACCGACTATTCGAGAGCTCTGCTGGTTAATCGGTTTTGACTGTTCAAATAGCTCCTTAGTTTAATCAATTTGGAGGTTTTTTTTTATGGATCGACGCTAACTAACTAAATCAGTGTTAGTTTTAAAGGATGATCCATTTCAAGGCTCCCTACTTTTTCAAAGCAAAAACATAAAAACTTCATACTTAAGTTTGAAATAACGTTCTTTGGCATTTATTTTTTGAATACTATCCCTTTCAAATATTGCCCGCAGGTACGTCTCAGGTAATCTATCCGTTGAGTCCAATTTTCGTTGACTCGTTCGAGCACTTCGAATGATAACTGGCGAATGACACGTGTGATGCTTTGCTCCAAGGCCTGAAGCGAAGCGAAATTATCCGCATAGACTTTAGACTTTACATATGCCCACATGGGAAAGTCTAACAACGATGTGATATCACACGATCAATCGACCGACCCAAAACGTGAAATGAACTGCTCACGGAAGAGTTGTCTCAATAAATCCAGTGTTTGATGCGATGTGGAATTGTTGGAACCAAATGCCGCCGAGATCAAGAGCTTCAATTTCAAACATCAAACACTCGGTTATCATAGCGCGATAACGATCGTCATGGGCGGTTGCGTTCTCACCGGCAAAATATTGTAAGAAATATAAACCGTTGGTCCTACCGACCCACAAACCACGTCAAACCGTTGTTTTTTTCTGGATGAAATGACAGATCTTGAATCTCTTCAGGTTGCTTTTCGTCCCAAATGCTGCAATTTTGCTTGTTTACATACCCATTGAGCCAGAAATGGACTTCATCGCTAAACAAAATTTGGCTCTAAAACGTCGAATCCGTTTGGAAGCGTTTTGGAAGGTCGAGTCGATTCATTTCTTGCACCAGCTCTATTTTGTACGCTTTCAATTCAAAATCTCGACATAAAATGCGCCAAGTCGTTCAGTACGTCAGTTCGAGTTGCAGCGATCGGTGCCGAAACGACTCTCCATGGTCTTCGTGTACACTCTCAGCTACGGCTGCTATATTTTCTTCACTGCGTGCTGGACGTAATCTATTTGGTCGAATATTATCCAATAGTGAATGATGGGTCTCAAGATGATGGGTTACGATGTTGCGAATAGTACGCTCAGAAGGCCTATTGACGCGTGGTCTGCCGAATAGAATAGAATAGAATAGTATTTATATTATATTATATTATTATTATTTATATATAGAATTGAGGAAATGCACAAAGACCTACGGTCTATTGTGCCCTCTCCTATATCACATGAACTCCCAGAGCCCCAACAGCCTGAACAGTTCCAGCAGTTTGCCGGGCTCTAGTGAGTCTAGTGGTCTGCCGAAAAAAGCTATTGAATGAAATTAGTATCTCTACTTGGATCACCCGTTAAAAATATGAAATTAAATTACTCACAAAAACTTGCTGCCGTTTTCTATCTCCATTCTTTACCATTTTTTTAACCATTTTGTCAAATAGTCTGCACAAATTTCTGCGTATTTCCGCTTATTTCATTCATAAAGCACCGCCAGAAGTTGTCGAACTTGGAAAGTTGAAACAAAAGCGTGGCGTAATTGCCATATTGGATTGATTACACTATGAAAAGATCAAGCTAGATTGATTGACTACAACATAATGCGGCTGTGTAGCTAGCCTAGAGCACAGCGTGAATGCGGAATCGGATATTAAATAGAAACAAAAAAAAACGTAGAAAAGTGCGGCTTAGAAATAAAAGAAATATGAAAGAGAGTGAAACAGTGTCACCAGACTCCCAATTAATAACGAAATGATATACCAATGACTTTACAAAAACAAATACAAAGGAAAAAGTAAATATTGTGCAGAAGTGGGCATATGCATGCGAGTATAATACGAGTCATCGGTCAGCCCATATGCTATGGCGCATACACACTTGTACCATATATGTTACTTATGGCCATTAGGCGCTGTGAGACCACTTGAAAAATGTGAAAAATGAACTCTGATTTTGTAGTGCTTTGTCTTTCTTGCGGTGGTTTTTGTAATATTGTTTGTTGTTGTTGTTACAAGTTGACACCGCAAGGGCGTGTGCATGTGATTAACATAAGAATACCACACATATCATTTTCTATCACTGTACAACAAACTACCAGCCAAAGGCGTTTTAGCAAACGCAACAACAACAACAACTACTATATTAATAGCAGCAGAAAAACAGCAGCAAAATGTGAAATGGCAATTTATCATCGCGTAAAATTATATTCACTTGGCGTTAGGTGTTATTCACGGTGTCAATGGAGAAAAAAAATTTGGAAATTTAGAAAAAAAAAAATTTAAATAGAAAAAAAATGTCTTAAATTAAATAATAGAAAAAAATATTTTATATTAAACAATAGAAAAAAGTTAATTTTAAGATATATATAGCTCCATCCCATATACATATATTGAACTATAGAAATAACACACTGTACTCAACCGATCACAAAGCAGCAGCAAAATGAATTAAGGCAAATATTAATCAAAGAAATCTGAAATTTGCAACATTTTAAAATTTTTATGGCTACACATACACATATTTTAATAAGCGGGAATATAAATTTGCACTATAAATATGTATATCGTTGATTGCCTGCACGTGCACAGGTGTGTAGGCCATAATACGATAGCTCTCTCACTGCCCTATAGGGAAAAATTTAAAAAAATATTTTTTTTTTCGATATACAGATAACGGTTTTGGATTAGGGTAACACAAAGAGCTAACATTTAGTTTCTGTTTACACTTTTTATTTACTAAAGCGAAGTTTTTGCCATAAAAGTGCATAAAGTTCTACTTCAAGGAGGCGCGACATTGGTTCAAAGGGTCTCATACATAAGTTTAGATGAAAAGTTGGTCAAAGAAAATTGAAAAAAATAGGATTCAAGATATGTATTCCGCAAAATAACGTAAAACCGAAAATTATTTAAAAATAAAAAAGTATTTATTAAAATTTTTCTACAGGGTATCTTAGTGTCACAATATTACCCAAATATGTATTACTTTCTGAGAGCACGGCACTGCTATTTTTCTAAAATTTTTTTTTTCAAAAATTTTTATTTAAAACTTTCCTACTGGGTATTTTAATGTCACTATATTACCGAAAAATGTATGACTTTCTGAGAGCTCGGTTACTGCCATTTCCCTTAATTTTTTTATTTCAAAAATTTTTATTTAAAATTTTCCTACAGGGTATCTTAATGTCACAATATTACCTAAATATGTATGAATCTACATATATATGTATGTATGTACATATATACCTAAATAGCTTTATTTGTGTAGTATTGAAGTGCGTGAATTAGCGATTAGATCGTGTACCCATTAACACCTGCGGCACCGTAACAACAACAACAAAATTAATACACCAACACTACCAACATCACCACCAACCAACCAACCAATCGACCAGCCGACAATGACAATGCTATCAACCATCAGCAACAAGAGGCAACAAAATAAACACCAACAACCACAACAACAATAGCGCTATAAATGTTGTCATATGCTTGAACTGATTTTCACCGGACTACAAAGCGGCCACACCTTGGCCTCAGCAGTAATCAAAGCAGTTCGCAAAGCCTTTGGGGCACACATATTACAAGTGCACACACACACACATACATACTTATTAAAATTTGTATGTGTATGTTTATATACAGTAAATGCGAACACGCGCCCAAACGACACTTTGTGCACGTTTATATTTGTATATGTGTGTATGTGTGTGTGCGCGTGTTTATAAATATATAACAATTGGCAATAAATATACCTTCAACCCTCCATGCACCCCCAGTGCCACAACATGCTATTGTAGCACATACGTTTGTGTGTATTTGTGTAACAGCTGGCCAATTGCCATTGCAATAATTTGCCTACAATTACAATTTGTGGCAATTGCATTCTCATATGCACTTACAGTTGTTGTCAATTTTTATTGTTATTGTTATTGCACTTTTCAGATTTTTTGTTGTTATTGTTGCTCATAACATACGATGCAGTTAAGTAGAGAATTGATTGCTTTATTGTCAATTTCATTTGTATGTTAATGATCGCTATGCGGCATGCCCACCGCCCACCCGCTCAATGCGGCTGCCACAATGCTTCAATGCATTTTAAGTAAATTATTAATTATTAATTGTTTATGTAAATGCATATAAATGATATACATATGCTAGTCATGAAATGGGGATTGTAATTAGTGATTTGCTGAGTCTTGCGATTTATGGACAGACTTTTTTGCAAAAGAAAAAATTTTCAAATAAAATTTATTTTTAAACTGAGTAAAGTTATGAAAAATAAAGGAGGATTAAAAATTGTGAAAACAAGATTTTAATTAAAATGTAAGTGTGCAATAATTAATAATAATTTCTTTTTGCATAAATCTGCTGCATAAAATATTTAGATATTATACTATTGGGTAGTCGAAAAAGTGTTTTCGTATTTTGTAATTAGACATATTAAAAAACGAAAATAGTACATATTCGTTTAATTATTTATTAATAAAAATAAAAAAAAAAATAAGTTGAAGTTTGATTAGCAATACGAAAAAATTTTTTCGACTACCCAGTATACACTACCCTGTACGGGGTATATGTTTTGAGATATCGATTTGAAATTTTGTACACGTTCTTTTTTCCTAAAAAAGCTACTGATTTGTTGAAATAACCGTTATCGAACCACTATAGCTCATACCTGCCATACAAACCGTCCAATCAAAATTAAGCTTTTGTATAGAAAACTTTTTTATTTGTCCCGATATCTTCATGAAATTTAGCATGGATTATTAATCAAAGCAGCGTCATAATCTGTAAGCAAATTGCTCAAATCGGACCACTCTAGCATATAGCTGTCATATAAACTTGACGATCAAAATCAAGTGCTTGTATGAAAACTTTTTTATTTGACAAGATATATTCATGAAATTTTGTTTGGTTAATTTTTCAAAGCAACGTCACGATCTCTAAGCAAATTGTTCAGATCGGGCCACTTTAGCATATAGCTGCCTTACACACTTTTCCAAGGCAGTACTAAATTTTGCCAGAATATTGTTCAGATCGGACCACTATAGCGTATAGCTACCATACAAACTGACATCACAAAATCAAGATAAAGACTTTTCATACCCTTTTATTCTATAAGAAATGTAACTGTAATAAATATTAAAATTTTTTCTAACTTTTTATCGACACTGTACATACATATTTTTAGTTCAATTTTCATGTCTATTTAAATTTTCCATTAATAGTTAAAAGTTGTTGCTATTTCGTAAGCCTTAAGTTTTTAAATTCATTTTTCGCAATTCTTTTTCCAATGTAATTCATTTTGAGCACAGTACGCAACTGCATCTAAATCTCCTCTTTGCCTTTTTGCAATATTGCTTTGTATATGTTCTTTTGCTTGACTGCCTCATCAGTGTCGTTTGCAACTTTTCACCTGTCAACTTAAACGATGCTAATCCTATTAGGCCACTGAGTGTCATAATAACCGAAACGGCAAGCCAAAAAGGCAGAGTTGTGTTTTAAGGAGGGTTCAGCTATTGGAAATTGGAAAATTCAAAAATTACATTTTAGTTTTGATATTTTATTTTATAATAAAAACATCGCGCAAAATAATGTCAAAACCGAAAACTTTAGCTTAACCGAACTTTTAAAACAATAAATTACCAAAAACTCACTATTCCTGCTATTTTTATTAAGCACGTACAAATTCGCTTCAACTCCACTAAATTCCCGCGCTCCTTCCTAGCACACGTCACTGTCTTCAAAGCACCGTCATGCATGTGGCATAAAGTTTGCCGAAATATTAGGTACTCCACCGGCTCGCAACTCTACTGTGCACTGATAGCAATCCGCGCGGCAGCCCGCTTGCCACCTAATTCCACGGCCGCGCGGACGCCCATTTGATTTGCATCAAAGGAGTTGCACTAGGCACACCTAATCTTGGTTATACTGCGTGTTGTTGCTGTACAATTTTTAATTGAATTTCGCAACAAACAGTGCAACAGCAACAACTATATGTGAGCGAATGAGTGGCAAATATGATGAAACAAAAGCCAAAAGTATCGATTGCATATAAACGGCTGAAAACAACGGTGATAACAAAAATGTAATTTTATTATTGCAACATTGGCTATTAGAGTTGACTTCTCAGTGCCTGCACAGTGCTGCTATTGATGTGTATTGTGTGCTGCTGCCGCTTTTCGCTGACTTAAATGCAATGCAGCTCATAATCCCAGCTTAGTGAAATTGATTCTGCGCTTGTGCATTTGTATATATTATATATGTACATATGTATGTATATCCTTTTGAAAGCACACGGTTTTTAAAGGTGAATTTGAACACCGCTCTGTGCATGCGCTTGTGCTGATTTTAACTACAACCCTTGCGTCCGCATCATATTTCTATAATGCGTGCTCTGATGTATTGTGAAGTCTTCAAACCTTTTATTGTGATATTCTTTTATTTCAGTGTGATATGCTTATGTAATGTGATGTTACCTGACCGCGGCGCAATCCTCTACCTGACCTCTTCCATCATAAGTCACTGCTTTGCTTTGATATTCTGCATTTTTTCTCGGGTTGATTTGCAGTTCAGATTTCGATATTTTTGCATTTGAATTTTTTTTCTAAATTACTATTTATACTTCTAATACAAGATTTCGGAAAAGGGGCTAAAACCAACCTTTCATGTATGAAGTACTATATAATATTTTTATATGATCAAATTTGACCCGGATTGACAAAAACATAATTTTCACATATTTTAATATAAATCTTTGTTAACGGATTCAAGATAGCAGAAGGAAACGGGGCTTAGACTCTAAGCCAACAATTAATCTAATTTTTCATGGACTTGTTATAAGCCTCAACTAGGCTTGCCTTCAGCGCCTGCAGTGAATGCACCGAATTTTGATTTTTTCGTTCGCGATAAGCCTAGTCTGAAGGATTCGATGAATTTATGCTTGTTCTATCTTTTTTGAGACCTCCACTTGACTTCGGTTTTGTAAAAGATTCAGGTATTCATACCCGAAACACTAACCAAAATTTGTTGGCATAATACTTATACATACATACATAGATGTCGTTATCCTCTACTATTCCTTTGATGCTAAAATGACGATTTTCAAGCATTGTTTTCTTAACTTTTTCGATGTTATCGTCATTAACGGAAGAGTCATATGAGTTTTGCATGACTTCACGGCCTTCACTGAATACTTTGTGTCACTCATGTATAGCATTTAATGTTCTTAAAGAGTTAAATAGGTTTTCTCGGATAAAAAACAGCCTTTTTCAACAATTTTTTCTCGTATAAGAAAATAAATATTTTTTTGGAATTTTATATTGTTACAAAGATACACCATTAATAAAGAAATTCTGAAATTTTTGAAAACAAAATTATTTTAAAATTGGCCATTACGATGCCATTTTCGGTGAACCCTTAGAAAAAATATGCGCCCCCATTGGCAGAATAACTCCTTACAGAATCATCAAGACTGTGTTTTAGTTAAAGCCTTCACTTATAACTTGAACGAACTAAAAAAAAAATGGATTTTAGTCACATATTTTTACAAAAAAAAAATTAAAATTTCAGTGAACAATTTTTTTAATAGTTTAATAGACCTGTTTAAAATTTCATGAAGATTGGTTGAGTAGTTCTCGAGAAATCTTGCCAGCTGACTTCAAAAACACAGTTTCGATAAAATCGCGTTTAAAGACGGCGCACTTAGCTAACTAGCTAGCCTCGAGCGGACAAGTTCTCAAGGCTGTATCGCCTGACAAATTTATCACGACGTGAACAAACATATAATAATTCAGATATGAGTATCAAGACAATCACAGGATGAACTTAAAATAAAACATTGCATATATTTAGGGGCATATTTAAGTATTTTAGAGAAGTTAAAGACCCTTCGAGTAATTGAAAAGTAAATGTAGGGAGCTGAAAAGGATAAAATTATTTGTACTTTTTAATAGCAAAAAAGGCAAAAATATCGAAGCCATTTTTTCTCTCTTCATGCTTTAAGGTTTGCTTTTTAAAGCTAACAAGAAAAGCCTTACATGTACATCGATTTGTTACTTCACAGCTGTTTTTTTTTTAATTCGTTTTATAAATTTATGTTCCTTCTTTTCAAAGTCTAAAGAATAACACTTAATATTTAGTTATGACTTCTAAAAAACCTAAAAACCTTTCAATATTACAAACAACTTAGTCATACCCGCCAATAGTTTCAATAATTTGATTGTACAGTTTGCATTTCTGATAATAATTTCATAAGTGATGGAATCAAAGTGGTTTCCTCGGGACTGCCTTAAACTGCTTCAGCGTTGTTTTCTTGTTTTTTTTTATTTCTTAACGAAGGAATTTTCGAAGAAAATAAATTTTTAAAATTTTTATCTATTATTCAAATTATTCAAAAAAATTGTAACACAAATCGTGCACTAGTTTAAAAAATACGCTTTCTTTACTTAAAATATATTGTGTAGTCGAAAAAGTCTTTTCGTATTTTTAGGCAAACTTCAACTTATTTTTTATTATATTATATTTAAATATATAAATTTGATTAGATTTAGGTACAGATAATAGAATTAGTTTTTAAATTGCCAGAGATATGACTATACATTTGTATTTTGTTCCAAAATTAGAAAGGAATTAAATAGAAATGATTGTCAACACAAAAAATGTAAAAAAACTATAATTCACACCACACGCAATAATAAAATATTTCAACGAATTAATTCGGTGACAAATTGTGTTGTACGTGCGAAGTTGGCTGAGGGCAAAGTTACTTCACTTTTTTTCCACTTTTATGCGTTACAAAGAATACGCAACCTACGAGTAAAAAGCTTGAATGAAAACGGCCAAAGGCATTTTGAAGAAGCGACGCTGTAAGTGAATCTAAAAACAGAACACAACTTACTTTAGAAATAATTTCAGTTAGTAATTAAAACATTAACCAAGCATAAGCAACAACAGCAAATACATACACCACTAGACGCCAGCGCATATAAAAAGCCATATGTATGTGCTATTATAATAACAATTACGTAATCTTCACTTGGCGGCGCGTTGTGTGGCTTTTGCAGCAACAGCACTCTGTCTGCCACAACATGTGGCATTTAGCGCGCACACAACCACATAAGCTTTTTACAACAAAAACAAAATGCGACAAAGGCAGCTATTTCTGAAGACCGACCGACGGCATTTGGCCTGCTTTGTAAAGTCGGCTACGTTCTCTGTATTTCACGCGCTTTATTTAGCCTTTACTATTTCCCTACTTAAAGCCAATGTTGTTGTTGTTGTTATAGTTTGTTGTTACGGTGCTTGTATCATGGCCATAAAGTGCGCACCGTGCGATTTTCCAGGAAATAAACGCACACGGCAAGCCAAATTAGTGCGACATTGACAGCCAGCAACGGCCAACACCAACAACAACAATAAAAACACTAGTAACGAAACTACCACCGTGCTTTTTTTTTCTTGCTTTTCGCTGTCCGATTTGTTGCGTTACAATTTTTCTAAATTCATATGAAAGCCACCGCCAGCAACGCCGGCCGACTGCAGAACAGCCGCGCGGAAATTATGAAATGTACACGCATATAAGAATACATCGACATATATATTATATTTATTTGTATGTGTATATACACAAGATGTCTCCAACTAACAAGCAACAGCAACTGACGCGCTTAAGTTTCTTGAAAACAACACTTTTCCATAGAAATAACGCGCGTTGCCGCTATATATATGTACGTGTATGCACTAACACGGCTGCGCGCGACGGCAAAATATTAACCGCGTTTTTATTATTATTGCTATATTTATTCTCTGTTATTGTAACAACAAAGACAATAACAACAGCGTGGACTCCAACTAACGCAAAGCAGTCATCATTTTCTGGAGCATGGAAAAGGTCAGCGTGGAGCAGTGTGACAAATGTGGAAATTGTCGCCAACGCTGCGAGCTCACCTATATCCGCTTGTGAACACAGTGGGCTTTGTTTGGTGACACTTTTCCACTATTTTTTCTTTATTTTTGCTTGCATACACACATTTCATCATCCTTTCAACCAGTTGGATGCCACTTTTGGCATATTTTATATGGTTACCCTGACTACCGTTACTGCTGTGTGCTTTACTGTGAGAAGTCTATTATTTGGCTATTCTCTAAGTGTAATGGGTGAAAAGTAAGGAGTTCATTGCACTGATCAGTCATTCACACCAGTTAACAGCAATGACTCTTTACTAGTTCCTATGAAAATTAACGTTTCCCACTTGAGGTGTCTTTATATTTACACGTAATATCCGTAAATACTATTAAATCATACTAGATCTCGTAGAATCAGAAAAAATCTGTACTGCTATAATTTTCATAGGCTTCACCACATTCTCATATTTACTCTGATTGTCGGTAATAGCATTGACAGACAGCAGCGTTAAACCGGATTAACTGTATCAATCTGTACTAATCCGGATTAATTCAGGAGTTAGTAAAGATAACTCCGTTGCCAACTCCCATTTAATCCTCAAAATTTTAGAGAAATTTTTTTGTAATAAAAAATGGGTTTGTAACAAATGGGCGGCTAACAACCGCAATGTTTATCTTCTATCCATTTTTATTGAAAATATTACAAAAATGACAATCAGCTGTTACGAGAGTTTCAAACACGCATAGTTGCCGTCTGTTACCTACAAATTTGGATCTGATTAAGTGCGAAGTTAATCCGGATTAACGCTGCAGTTTGTCAAGGCTATAAGGCGAACTCTAAAATTTAATTTCTCGAGTGAGAGATCAGAAAGTAAGACCTGGTCTTTTTGTCTAGCAAAATCACTTTAATATTTGGTCTTAAAAATCATTGTAATAAATCACAAAATCCGGCGAAACTTACGAAATTGAGACGTCCGAGAACTAATTGATCCTTTCTAAAAGATTTCTCCGAAGAGTAATGCAGTGATACGATTTCAATAATATATTCATATTTTTTAGATAACAGATGCTACAATATTTTTGTACAGAAGCCTCAAAAAGAAAATTCTTCAATGTTTTTAGCCTCGTCTTTGAGATTTGGCTCCTAAAAGTATGCTTCTTTCGAAGATATTTTGTCAGTTACACATTCATATATGAATATTCTCTCTCTACATAGATTTCTGGTCGAGCTTTCTCCCATTAAACAATTATTTTCATGACCATGTGTAAAATACCAGCGCTCCCAAATTTTGAATTTCTTGTCCAAAGAATAAAATTTCGAAAGACCAAAATTCCATACATAATAAACAACTTTGGTGTGTCATTTTGCTTCTTCGAATGCGCGCACATAATTTCCACCACAAACAACATTTTCGGCATCAACCAAACCAGTCTATTAATCCTTTCGATTTGCCCAGTCGCACCATTGCCACCACCACCACCGCCGTTGATTAACTTGTTGTCGAACACATTTGTGACGGCGCCAGCGAACAGGTGTTTTCACGCGTGCACTTGCACGCCTCCCAGCTCGAAAACTCGCGCGACGCCAACAACATTGTACTTAAGTGTGTAACACCGCGCAACAACAGGCAGGAACATGCAGTATACACACGTTCTTATAAACCAGCAAGGCGGTATATGGCTGCGAGGTGGCGCAGTGGCTTGCGGCTTGTCAGGAAGGCAGAAAAACTGGCTCGATCTGCATTCAAAAATCAGCGACAAAAAATCGGAATCACAAATGTATCTAGAACTGGAAATGGCATAAACAAGCGAACAGAACAGGAACAACTACAAGTGGTAGAACAACAATAATAACAACAGCGTACAAGGCGTGAAGCGTGACAGGAACAACAGGAATAAGCGATGGTGTTGCTTATGCGAAACGAGTGCGCAAAATCAATCAGAGCGCCGCGCAATGCACGGCATAAAGCGCATGCGCGCGCCGAATTGTTTGCTGTGCTGCATGGCTGCGCGGCTATTAAGCGTTGTGCATAGCACACGCGCGCGCGCTGAAACAGGACTGGCGTTGGCACTAAACGCGCAAATACTTAACAACCGAACCAGAACAATTACAGTAACAGAGCAACAATATGGGCGCACACTTTGTTTAGCATTCTGAAGTAGTGGGAGAACGTGTTGAAGGCAACAAGAATGCACGATAAACAGCGGCGCCTCAAAAGCAAAAACATAAATCTAGTAAAAATTAAAAAAAAAACAAGAAAATTGCGCGCACGCGCCAACAATTTAACGCCACTGCTGCCGTGCGAAATTGCAAGCAACACAATGCCAACAACAATGAAGCTGGCAAACGCGTGAACAACCAAACTGATGGAATATGTTTTTGTATTGTTTTTATGGAGTAAACTTCACTGCCACCAATTGACCGTTGCACAAACCACAAATGTGCATAAGCATTTGCAATTCAAGTGCAGCGAAGCGTGTCCAGCGCCTGGCAACGGGTTCCGCGAAAACGCCAAAAAACCAGCAGGCGAGCAGGAGTGCTGCGCCTAAGTTGAGCAGGCACTTGCTGTTGTTGGCTTGCTGCAAATGCAGTGGCTTAGGTGTTGCAATCACATTTACAACATGAATGTGGCAGGCGCGCAAAGTGTACGCGGGTACCGTTGTTGCAGGCAGCGTGACCGCAAAGTGCAGCAGCAACAGCTAGCCGAGTCTTTTGTTGCTAACAGCAGGATATCTGTTGTTATTATTGCACTAAATGCTGTATTTGTTGTTGTGGATTGAAATGGCGGTTAAATTGCAACACTTGCGGTTGAGCGCGCCGCTTAGGAGTTATGGATTTTCGTAGAAGCCGTTCGTGTACTAGTGCCAGATTTGCCTTTTTATGTTGGTGCTTACGATCTCTGCTTATTTTTTGAAATTTGTAGATAAAAAAATAAATATTTTTGCATGCAATTAGGTTATCAGGGTTCTCTTACAATTATTCATAACAAAAACTGCAATGATTTCAGAAATAATGAATAAAAAATTGCATAGCATAATGGCGTATAAGTATATGTATATTCAACCAAATAGCTTCGCTCTAATTGATCATTAGATTTCTAGTGCGAAGGTATGTAAGCCGAAAAGTGTGCAATCCTTTGAGTCAAGTAGTAACTATAGAATATGCCAAGGAATTAATGACAATCTTATAGTTTGGAACTCAGCCTCTGAAATCTCGGTAGCATAGTTGTAAATATACTTCCTACGGCCGTTGAACTCAGGCAAATGTATTTAGAGCAATGAACGCCTGAGCAAGCAATGACCAGCTTCTTTTGTAATATGAACTGGATTGCTGGTGTCCACAAAAGCATAATTTTTATAAGACCATTGAAGGCGTTTGCGACGACTACTGGTACTCAAGTGTCGATGCGATCCATTCTTTAAACCAAAGTTTTCTGAAAGAAAAATAAAGGAAAGAAAAAGGCATGAAAAAGTAGAATTTTAACATTTTTTTTACATAATCTGAGAAAAAGTATCATAGTCAAGTATATGTTTATCTCTCAGCTATAACCGCGTAGCGGTGTCTGCGCCAATAAATAAAAAGAAGGATCCATTTATTTTTTATACCATCAGAAAGTAGAGATTAGGTTAAGTTAGGTTAATCTGGTAGGCCAATAAGCCTTCGCGATAACAGATGCAGTTCTCTTTCTAAGTCCAAGAGAAGTTTGACGCGAATTTTAACAAACTCTTTTCACTGTCGATACCTCCTCCAGTGTATTATACATACTGTGAGTACCCTAGATGCTTACAGCGTAGTATTGCCAATATGAGACACGTACACAAGATATGCTCCATTGTTTCCCTGGTGCCGCTCTAGGCATTCCTGCAGTCCTCTCGACCTGTCACACCCATCTTGCGGGCGTGTGTTGCCACCATACAGTGACCAGTTAGCAGATATTACAATTAAAACAAAGCTCATCGACTTTTTAAAAAGGGGATATTTTTATATGTGAATTTTCGTTTGAAAATTAAGATCCTTTACCAATCCGAGACAACTTTTTAATCAGAAAACGTATATCGGTTTCAAAAATTTCTTGAAAAGAAAAAATTGTTGTTGAAAATAAAACAACTAATAACTTGGTTAAATGAGTTCTTCACATTAGTCACATTACAACTACAACTTTTCCATTAAACTTCTTTCCATAAGCCTAGTCGTTTTTCCGAAAATCGAGATAAGCTGTTTTTTACTCTTTAATACACAACCACTTCCCCGTTCTTCCACTTTCCGAGAACAGATCGCCCGTGAATTATTTTTTCATTATATTTTTATACTCTTTTCCTTTACCAATGAGTTTCATCCCTCATTACATTTTTCCCTTTTTACCATTTTCAAAATTGTATTAAACAAAATCTCTTTAACCATTCCAAATCGACTTGAGCATAATTTTTTGTTTCTCTGTTTGTCGTATTAGTCACGTTGTAAGCGCCAGATTTACATACATATGTATCAGCTAAAATATATTGGGTAGTCGAAAAAGTGATTTCGTTTATGTCAATAGCTTTCGTTGCAGTCGTACATTTGTGAAGTTTACGGAAACGATCAGTTCGTGTAGCACAATAGTGATTCGCTTGCCTCCGTTCTGGAAGTTCGAAATTTCGATTTCCATTGAAGAAAGTTTTAGACTGTTGGAATAATGTCTCTAGCGAAAAATGGAAAAAGTGGTTATTTATTTGTATAAATATAAAATGCGAAAAGACTTTTTCGGCTATCAAAGCCATTTTTTTATTGCTTATAATTTAATACATCACATTACATATACGTAGTATAAAACTTTCAGCTTCCACTCTCTGATATACCTATAAATAACCAATATATAACCATTTTATAACCAAAATTCAAATTTGGTTTTAATACGAGTGGTCTCTATTATATCGTTTTCCTTCGCCTGCAAACATGTGAAAAGTGATGTTACGTTATTATGTATTTTAGGTGATGAAAAGGATATTATAAGACCAGAATATATTCCAATAGAACCAGTAATGAATGACATTAATATTAGTTTTAGAGTTTGAATAAAGAACGAGAAGACAATAACATTTTTTGCTTGAACTGAATTTCTTATATTTTACATTAAAAAAATTGATCATTTTTACACTGAAAATTTTGATAAAATTTTTACTACTCAAATCCAATTATATAATGTTTAAGAAAGATATATATAAATGATTTTTAATTCAAAATGTTGTTTTTATTTTTGTTAAAAATTTAAAAGGAACTCACTTTTTGACACTCCAGACACATTTCATTAGTTTTAAGAATATTTATTAGCAAATTATATTATTGAAGAATATATTAATTAGTCTCAATGGAGCCCAATCAGTACTGTTATGTTGGTTACATTTATAAAATTTGCTGATTGTCTTCAGATAGATTGCAAATAAGATATTTAGTAAAAAAAATTATAAATTTAAAATTTTCAGAGTCAGAGTATTTGCATATAAAGTATTTCCTAGCCATTCATGCTGTAGGAGGTAGTTTTGATATTTTCCTTTTTTTACAAAAATGGCCATCAACACACAATTGGAGTTCAGTCCACTTCTTATATTAAATAGAAATAAGTAATATACTAAGTAAATTCAACTATTAAATATTTTATTATAACATTGCTCCATAAAACACTTATCTACCAAGTACTTACATAGTCTCTAATATATTTTATTATTTATTTTTTTATTTTTTTATTATTTTTTTTAATATTTTTTGTACCCATAATTCTGTGCATTTATTATAAAATGCAGAGCGCAAAGTCCAGTGCAGTAATTTTGCACAGCGCCACAAATTGGCGCACGCGTCAACAACATTCAAGAGCAATAACACTCGTACATGTCCGTGACTAAGCGTTAAGCGGCTGCGCCGAAAGCCAACAACCGACGTGAGGACAAAGTACGAGCCATTAGCCAAATGCAAATTGAAAATTGTTATCAGCGGCCGGAAAGAGTACGCCAATTGGACTTTTAACGCGTGTTGATTGCAACAGCCAATTGTCAATTTGTCGCGCATGCAACAGCTGCAACGCGAAACCAACCCGCATTAGGGTTACTTAGCTTAGTACGAAACTCGCTCACGCGCAGTTTACTTATTAACTTATTTACTTAGCTAATTACTTTTGCTATTTTCTAATTTGCACTTTTCTCTTGCGATTCTTCTTTTGCAGCACACCAACGGCCGGCAACAACAAATTGAATGGACAAACCACACCTCTGGACGTGTCCGGCCTATCGCAAAATGAATTCCAAGGCCTGCTGCTTGGTTCACACCCATCGGCGGCCGGTGGCAACGGCAACGCATCCACAACACCAACTACCATCTCACAGCACTCAGCCATTGTGGCAGCGGCCACTGCCGCAGCAGCAGCAGCTGGTGGCGCCACAGCTGTAGTGGTTACCGCCGAGCAGCAGCGGCAACAACAACAGGCCCAACAGACGATCAGCATCAAACGCGAGCCGGAAGATCTACGCAAGGAGCCGAAAAGCGGCGTCAGCAGCACCATCGTCGATGCGACGAACAGCATCACCAATGGTGGCGTGATAAGCGGCACCGCACATCACCAGCAACACGGCGGAACGAAGGTGAGTGCGTTGCAGCGAACCCAAAGTACTTGGCCTCCCAAATCCGTTGGTATTGCCACTGGGCGCGCTACGCGTTAGCGTTAGTTTCTTTTCGCCTGCCTGCTTGGCAATGTATTTGTGTTATTGCGTTGTTGATTTTTTCAGTATTGTGTTGTGGCTGAAGTGAGAGTGCATCAGTTGGCGTCCATTGCGCGATGTGCGCATGAACGGCGCAAAGTGCGTTACGCGCACGCATGTGTGTTCCCCACAACGCGCGCACATTTGCAATCCCACCTTGTCACCTCAACCCCTCCGCTAGGCTTTGTGCACATGTGCATGTGTGTGTGTGTGTATGTTCACTCTTTTCTGTTTAATTTTCAAATGCAAAGCGTGGCTAAAGCTGCGCTATCGCCATTGTCCAACGTCGCCGCCTTGTCGTGCACTACAATATGGTCGCCAACCCCCCTGGGCTGCCCGCTCTCTATTGTCAACTCTATTATCGTCTAATAGGCGCTCCAACGCTTGCAATTGGCCCGACGACTATCAGCTGTGCTTGTGGTTTGTGCGCATGCGTTAGCGCGGCATTAGTGTTAGTGTCCGCCGTGCATGCGCCGAAGCGTTCTATTGGCTGGCGGGCTTGCGGCTTGCAATGCCAACGGCGCAACTGTTATACGGCAGTACTTTGCGTTCATGTATGTGTATGTGTGTATGTGGGGCTTGTGTGCAATTCGTGTGCTTGTTTGTCAACTGTTATACGCCATCTGTTGTGGCCGACTGGTGGCGTTCCACAACTGGTTAGGTGCCTCGCCGATTTCGCCTCATTCATTCATTCATCCATCGCACCCTGCACATCTACACTTGTACAAATCTATGTTGATTTTGCACTACCACACATATAATGTGTGTGCGTGTATGTTTTTCATTACCTTTTGCATTTGTGTGTCCCATTAGCCGTTTCAGGCTGCCTTTTCCACAAGATCGCACATATGATCTCATTGTATACTCTATGCATCTCTTTTTCGTGCATTGCTTCTTGCATTTAGCCTCGCACTCACACATATTTGCTCTGCTATGGCGGTTCGTTAGTCGTCGGTCTTTAAGTCACCACCAAACGATCGATCGCCGATTCTACTTTTAATATCGTTTACGATCAAACTATAGCATGCGGTTTCTGGTTTGAAGTTCACAAGTTGGTCTCTGCATGTTCGCTCTGCCGGGTCGGTATGGTTCGAACAGGTTGGATACTTTTGCTTAGTAAGCAGTGTTGTTGTTTTCTGTGTGCGTAGGTGTTTGGATTATTGGGATTACGACTTACTTCGAACAAATTGATAAAAACTAATTTGGTATTGTGTGTAAGTGGTTTGACGTGATAAGCGGAGTGTTATCAAAATGTTGTGTTTACTTAATGTCGAATAAAAATTTAAAAAAGAAATTAATAACTTGAGAATTTCCACACTTTTCATTCTATACTTTTCGCTATCCTTGAGGACCTGAAATAATTTTTTTCTTCCTCAATCCTTAACTTTTGCCCTGCGCCCTGCTCAGTACTTGCAGTCTACTCTTCTACAACTTCTACAAACGACCTTAAGTTGACCAGTGCCAAGATTGAAGCTCGATTTATGCTACAGAACAGTGGTTAAAGCTCCATCTACTATTGTATTTATAAACTGTTAAAACTTTTATACTAAAGAGCTTTCAACGAGCTTTTGAACTTTAAAAAGCTTAGAAAGTAAACATTTTGATATAAAATTTAATGGAATTTATACTGCGATTCCAAATAGGAGCAACCGTCATACCAATTAATTTTCAAAAAACTGCCCTGGAGCTTTTAAAGCTTCATCAAGTTATGCCACTGCTACTATAGTATGAGTTGCAGCCACAAAAGTTTTGGTTTGGACGAAAGCTTTCAAAGCTTTAACGGTTCGATCGAAAGTTTAAACACAAAAAGACATTACAAAAACAAACGGAAAGCTTTTTCGCAACTATCATATGACTAAAAAATAAAAAAAAATGCTGAACTTCCGGAAATTGTCATTATTCCCACGTTAGTCATGTCACAACATGCGCTTACGGAAAAAAATATGTGTGAGTTGAAAGTATTATAAGAAGAAATGGCGTAAAAAATTATTATAAATATTTACACACATTACAGTAGACATATTTATTACACATCGCCTGCAGCATTGTAGACATGCGCTTCCTGCTCCAGTTTTCTCCTTTCTAAGACATATGTGGCCATATGCAAACATTAGTCTACAATAAGCTCTACCAAGCACCACTACAGACACAATATTTAAACACTTCCGGTATAGTTGCGCCCTACCGCTAGCGGCAGAACAACACACAATGCTAAAGCGACGCAGCGCGCTCTATAAGCAACGGTTGCGCGCTACTTCCTGAACCGAACACAACGCTGCGGAAGTTCGAAGCCAAGAACCAAAGGCACCAGCGCCGCAACCTTAGCAGTTCGAAAAGCGCGCGGCCCATAAGAAAGCATATAGCTACAATAAAAGCAACGTGTTGGCGTTCGAACTTGAAATGACGCACAAGCGGACAGCGGCGGCCGCGCAATACGAAGCGGCGTACAAACGCGCTTGAAACTAGCCAACCAGGTAAGCGCGCAGCAGAAGCAGCACTGAAGAAGACGCAACGCACAGGGTGTAGATTGCTTGCTTCCACCACTGTTTTCACGGTCTGTTTGCTGCTTCCACTGCCGCTAGCCGTAGCGCATCTGTGACCATACCTGGACGGCAGATCGTATGGTTGGTAGTTGTTATTGCTATTGGTGGTGGTGGTGGTGGTGCGACTTGCGCGCTGCTCGCATACAGTTTACAGCTACGACTTCAGCTTCAGTGTGTCACATAGTGTTGACGAAGCAAGGTCGGTCGTGATCGTGTGCGAGAGTACGTTTTGCTAACTTACGTTTAAGTTACACTCGAAAGGCAAGCGAATACGTCGTCGAACGATAGGCACGTTTGCCGTTTTATTTTCGGCTTGGCTAACTAACTGACACAGCGCTGCCTTAGCGATCTTAGCCATTTTTGAATAGCGCGGCTCGGCAAGTGTGCACGAACGAACGTATTGCCGCCGCGAGTTGCGAACTAACAACGCGCTAACGACTGGCTAACCGTTTTTGTGAACGCTTGATGTGTGCTTAACTGCAGGAAGAACAAGAGGCAAGAAGTGTAGGCACGAAGCGCAAGAACAGTGTGAACGCGCGTCGCGAACACAAGTAAAACTTGAAGTATCCTCCAAAAAATATTAAATGCTGCTGAACTAGGCATATGCGCGCGTGCAAAAAAAATATATGAAATTAAAAAATACTAAACAAAAAGAAAAACAAGTGAACTTAGAACAAATCAAACTAAAGAAGCTTAGAAAAAAGTGTTGTAGAAAATTTTGTATGAAAGCGCCTCTAAGCGTAATAAAAATTCAAAATAAATAATTGAATTATTAAAACGCGCAAATTTCATAATAATTTAACACTAAATAGCTAACGACGCGCTCGTTAGTCTTTTTATGTGTTCACTTTTATTTCCAATTTAATTCTATAAACATTTTCGAGACGTGACTAAGCAATCGCGCTAGCAATTGACTGCGTAGATTCTTCTCAAATCAAACCTGCATCGCAATTTAAAGTGTTTACGTGTTTGTGCGGCATCTCGTGTCGAATATAGCGAATATAGAAAATTCGTGTAAACAACAGTTGGCGCAAAAAAGTTATATTATTTTCTAAAAACAAACAAAAATCAAAATAAATTACAATAACAATTATTGTTGCAAATATTTCAACTTGAAAGTGTTTACAGCGCCTCAAGCACGTGGAATTTCGCTTGCAAGGCTTTGAAAAAAAATATTATATATTATAAACTACAGTTATTTACAAAGATCTGTATGATCTTCGCTGTCAATTTAAGATTGTGTTAAATATTTTTTATTAAGCATTAAAGGTTTGTTGATTTTTCTAATAATAGTGAATATGGAAATGAAGTGCTAAATATGGAGGGTTTCGAGGAGCGCTCGTCGATACACACACTCACAAGTTGTTTATTACAATTATTTTTTGTTGTAAAAAATTACTTATGTATATTGTAGAAAATTCTCTTGTTGACAGAGTTTTCATAGTTTTTTTATTCCGATTAGAAGCTTTAAAGAAAACGTATGCCTTTCTTCTATAACAGTTATATTTTCATTAAAATAAATTATTTTAATCAAATTCTGGAAAATACAAAAAAATATATACATATGTATATCTTAAGGGGGAAGGGAAGCTATAACAAATCCATAAGCATTGCTTTTACTTCTATTGAATTTTTATTAAAATAAATTAGTTTGAACAAATTTTAAAACAAAACAAGAGAATGGTTTAATATGCCTCAGAGGAAGTATGGCAAAATTTTCTAGTAAACAAAAATATTTTCTTAACTTTTTTAATACAAAAATATAGCAATATGTATTCTATAAGCAGCAAAATTACTTTGAAACCATTTAAATATTTTTATTTAACCCAGACACATAGAACTATCCAACCATACACCCCTGGTGGTAGTTAATTTTTTACTTGAAAATATTTTTTTTTACTAAATTTTTTTAAATTGGCAGAAATTTTCGCAAATATTCTTCTATATGAGCTTTTAATGTTTATACTATGAAAAAAAAGTTTATTTACTTTTGATTAAATTTCATAAATCAACTTCTTTGCGCCATCATAAGTGAAAATTTTTGTCGCAAGAAAACTTCGAAAATTGCAAAAAAAAAAAAGCCCAAAAATCCAGAAATCAAAAAAAATTTCTTAAAAATAAATACATAATAGAATACATATTTTTTTATTATTATTTTCAACAAAATTAGCTTCCATGAGTTCATACATATTTAATTCAAACTGAACTATATTTTGTTATGTGGCAAATTTTGCGGGTCTTTATGAGTACTTGTGATAGAAAGGAGAATGCAATAGACCTTTAAGTCCAGCGCATGAATTAATTTATTTATATTATATATGAAACTTACCCCTTCGAGTACAAAAAGTTTTTGAAAGTTGTTATTGGATTAAAAACAATATTATTATAGTATTTAAAATTATACAGTTGATATTAAATATCCCGATAAAATATTGCTTGGTTGATTAATGTATCAATATACGACTTTAGTGCATGAAATAACATATAAGCGATATTTCAAAAGGTTTTTTGAAACGCTTATGCGATTTTCATACTTAGAAAAAAATGCCGTTACTTATTGGAATTAACATGAGCCAAACTCCAGACTAAATACAAGTTTCACATAAAATACAAAAAAAAAATTAACATCTTAAAATACTAAAACTCAAAATTAGATGTTTTATTTCATTTCTTTCAATTGTTTTTATTTGATTTTATATAATTTTTTAATTTAATTTAATTTAATTTAATTTAATTTAATTTATTTTAATTTAATTAATTTAATTTATTTTAATTTAATTTAATTTAATTTATTTTAATTTAATTAATTTAGTTTAATTTAATTTATTTTAATTTGATTTAATTAATCTAATTTATTTTAATTTTATTTTATTATAGTTTATCTTATAATATTTTTTTTATTTTGATTTATTTAAGTTTTTTTAATATTATGTTACTGTATTATTTTTCAACAATAATTCTCCTAAAAGCTTAAATTCTCACAAAACGGCAATACCAATTTAATATTATTTAAAATCAGCGACAAATAAATTGGCGCGACTTCAATTTCAATTAATTTCCGACAAAATTTCGAAAACAATTAAAGCACACACACACTTCCACATATGCACCCAAACACTTTAGAGCCCAAACAGGCCAATAAAAAGCCAACACAAGCAAATTAGTTAACATTTATCCAAAGCGCTAAGGTTAAAGCGCGCGCAGCCGCAATGACTGATCGGCAAAGAGCGATAACGTGAGAAATAATTCACAGTTTGGCGAAATCAGCCAACATGCAACACTAGTGCGGCACTTGCATTCAAGAACAGGCAACGATGTCAGGTGTCAAAGTGGCAATTAGCCGAAAAATTGCAAATATCAGAGAGCAGCAAACAGCTAAAGGCAACTACAACTACAAAAAAAATCCAACATATTCAAATGCGCGCACGCTCATGGCAGGTCAGAGGCAGCGTTATAAGCAATAAATCAATATTGCCATATGTTGCACAAACGCAAAACAAGCGAGTTATTAAAATGTTTGACGAAATATAAATTCTGAAATTTCAACAAAAACGTTTGCGCCTCGCAATTGCGGCACAAAACGCTTTCAAGTGTTACTACAATGCAAGCAGCCAATCAGAAGCGCAGGAAGAGCAGCGTTGCGGCAGCACAAAACAAGAGGGCTCATAACAATTATATAAGCACAAAGCAACAACTATTGCATGTTGCCACTGTGCTGCGCGTATGTTGCATAGCACATGCAATATTTTTGTTGTTGTGTATTGTTGCTCGCGCGCTGTCGCTTGACGGCCACTTCATTGTGCTTTTGGCGCTTGACTTTTGCGCCTCTGCAGTGGCACGAAACACAGCAAAAAAATAACAAAAAAAACATTTCATTGTTGTGACTCCAAGCATTTTGTGCGGGTGGTGTTGCAGCAGCAACAACAATAACGCAAAGACAACACACTCGAGTGTATGGCGAAAACAAGTTCGGCGCTTAAGTCTTTCATGCTTCGGTCGCGAACCAGCTGCGTTGTGCGGGTGTAGCGCGTTCGTCGCGCAAGTCTTTCGTGCCATCAATGGCACAGCGAAGTCAATGAGCCGCACGGCGGTGTGCGTGCGTGTTTTCGCGATTATTATTAATTTTTATTTTCATTTTTTCTTCAATTTTTGCAATTTGTTTTCTGCTAGTTGATTGGCTGTTGTTCTTGTTATTGTTGCGGTTAATGTTTTGGCAGTTGCGGATAATTATGTATCGTTTAGCGCCATTTAGTGTCGTCGATGGCGCAGAAGTGATGTAAATGGTATAAACAATATAATAAAACAGCCATCAACTCGGTTGGCAATGAATGGGTGCAGCGTGCCTCGCTATGTACTTGTGTGTGTGTAGTAGTGTGTAGTGTGGAGTATGGGAAAATGTGTTAGCTTGCAAAAATGCCTACAAAAATGTTTAATTGCTGTTGAATAGGTTTTTATTCAATTTGTATAATAGAATATTATTTGTTTTTTTTTCTCAAAATCTTGTGCATAACAGTATTTGAAATTTTATTTCATAAAGAGCACTCAACGCTTCTGAGCGTTAATTACAATCTTTCAAAAACGCTTAAAGTTTAATTAAATATGTCCCATTGTTTATTATTGGCGTTGATCACGCGATTGAAATTTTCATTGACTTACAGCTTTGTCAATTTTTAGGTTATAACATTTACAGCTTCTTTAGAAAATTTGTTTGCTTTTAGCATTGGGTAGAAATATACTTATTAATTTTTTCCAAACAAAAATTTTGAATTTTGAAGGACTTTAAATTTTTGTCAAAACTGAAAAATAGTTTTAGCGCTTTTTTTATGAGTATTACATGTATCTGCATAATTTTTTAGTAAAAATTTTATTTGTGTAGACTACTGGCCGCTTATTAAATCTTCATTTTTATTATATTTATCATTATGACTTCCGATTCTACCCTTGTTTTTGAAATCTAAAGATTTACATAAAATATCTTAGATTATATTGCCGATTCACTTCAAAATTTGTTTACATATTCTGTTGTTGAAAAAAGTTTTCAAATACTGAAACAGCTTTACAGTTCATATGAACTAATAAATTTTGAATTTTTGGGCAATTCTTGCCAATAATAAAAGCTTTATTTCACCTTTTAATCATCCAAAAGACTTTACGTCATATAATAGTTGTAATTATAGTTGGTATCATAAGGGACAGGCGTTCTAAGGTATCCAAATGAGATCCCTCTTAAGATCGACCTCTTAACCTAACCTATTATAGTGAAAATTTCGACTTAAGATTGCTTAAATTTTAAATGTAAGATTACTAAAATTATTCGAAAGAACATCTATTGACAAAACACGAAAAGACTTTTTCGACTACCTAATATTTATAAAAATTCCAACTTTTCAACGTTCATAACACTGACAAACTATGTCCTCATTATTACCATAACACTTATGTTATGTTTCCAGGAATATCTGTGTGTTTCAAGACCTATTTCAAAACATTCGTTCTTCAGACAAACCGTTTTTATTATAAAAGAAACATTTTTTTTATTTATTTTCTAAAATTAAATACAAATAGTGTATTGAACAAAATAAAAAGCTTTCCAAAATTCTAGAACATCTATTCCGACTTTTTCCTCAGCTTCTCTGCCAACCAAACCTATACTCCTACCAACCAACGAAAAAAGTAAATCACCAGTGCCATAAAAACACCCTAACTTCTTAAAAACTAGAAACCCCAAAGTGCCAAAGCGCCAAATACGAAACACGAAAACAGTTTCACTTTTCAATAAATCGCCAATTCATTGCGCCGCTTGTGAAACGCCTCAGATCGTCTTCGATCAACGCGCATTTGAATAGTTAATTGCCGCCGCTGCCAATCGAGCGTCGCACGTAACTTTGTTGTTGTTGTTAAGTTTTTATTCAAATAAGTTTTTTTCTTGATTTTATGCGATTATTATAACTCTTCCTTAAACAAATTAAAGAATTTAGCATAATTCTAGAAGAACAACAAGAAAACAACACTTATATAAAGATCTACACATACACTAGAGTATGTGTATGTGTGTGTGCGCACCCATTATACATAAATGTATATAAAACAGCTCATAATCGATGGTAATGTGTTGGCAATTTGGTTATTTTCTGTCGATAATAAATATGCTAACAATAGTTATTCTTGTTTCCTTAACGTTTTTGTTGTTGCCCCCACTTATGCTTGTGGTTATTATGTTATATAAAATGTGTGTGTGTGCTGATGTGTTTTCGCTGTTCTGAAGCGTTCTCGTCGCATCTGCTTGTCTTAATAGTCAAGGTTGTTTGTGACGTCGTCGCTGGCCGCTGCAACGCCACTTGTCGGCCGCTGCCCACTCGCGGCCATAAATTCTGTTTGATTCGCTTGAATTTTGTAGCTTTGATTTCAACTGTTTGTTTGTTTTTTGTGTGTTTTTGTTGTTGTTAGTGCCTCTCGCTTTGCTAAATGTCACTCCAAATGCACTTGTTGACTTATATATATATAAATGTATATATATACATACATATTTTATAGATATTTCTTTTTTATTATCGCCCGCTTCAATTTATGCGCTTTAATGAAATAATAAAATTCGGATTTTTCGTTAAACTAAATTCTAATTAGCTCACTGCAAAACATATTCCTTAATTATGCTCATAGACAGACACTCACATATACATATACATATATATTATGCATTTTTATGAGCTTAAAGCTACCATAAAAGATATTATAGAGTTTAATCAGCGCCATAAAAACATATTTAAGTTGAAGAAAATTTAAATATTTGTGCATAAACAATATATTATAATTAAACTGGTGTCGAGTGCGGAATCATTCTTATTGCAGTTTTAGTCGAAATCTTCCATGCTGAAATATTGAAATATTTAATCTGCACGAAAAAGCGTATACTTAAAGCATTCTGAAATAAAAATGCTGAGCTGCTTTAACAACAAATTATTAATTAAAAGTAAATATTTGACTTCCACACATCAGCTGCTAGTTAACTGACCGTATTGAAGGTGAGCAGGCAGGTTAAAATCATGGCTTTGGAGAATAGCCTGAGGAAAGCACGATAGCATAGTATTTGGAAAAACGATTATTCGTAGATTTAAAGGATTTAAAATATATGAAATGAAACTAAAAAAAAAATTATTTTTTTATGGAATATATTAAATTTATAATACATTAAAAAAAATGTTGAATAAAATTTAAATTAATTTTTTTATTTAAAATGCTGAATGCAAAAATTAACTATGCAATTTTCCAGAGACCGCAAAAAAGTATACTTAACTAATTTCATTATTTTTAAAATTATTATTTTTTAATTAATTCTTCTTAATAAAATAAATTATTTTTTTTTTAATTAAAATGTTGAATGCAAAAATTAATTGTATTAATTAAAATAATTAATTTTAATTAATTTTTTAATTTCACGTAAATTATTTTTAATTAAATCAAATTAATTAATTTCACTTAATAAATTAATTTTTAATTAAATTTTTAATTTCCCACAGAGCGAAAAAATAAGTATGTATAATTAATTTCACTATTTTTTAAATTTAATTCTTTTTAAATTAATTCTACTTAATAAAATTAATTCATATGTTGAATACAAAAATTAATTTTATTAATTAGAACCATTAAAGGTAATTATTTTTTAAATCTCAAATAAATTACTTGTTAATTGAATCAAACTAATTAATATAAATTAAATTATTTGGCTTTTATTAATTTTTTAATTTCCCACCGAAAAAATATGTATACTTAACTAATTTCACTATTTATAAAATTAATTTTTTTTTCATTAATTCTACTTAATAAAACTAATTATTTCTTTAACTAATTTTTTTAATTAAAATGTTAATGCAAAAAGTAATTGTATTAATTGAAATAATTAATTTTAATTGTTTTTTGCATCAAAAATAATATTGTTTATTAAAATAATTATATAAAATTAACTATTTTAATTTAATAAATTAATTTTTGAATTTTCAAAGACCGAAAAAGATTAAGTATACTTATATTTTAAATTAATTCTACTTAACAAAATTAATTAATTTTTAAATAAAATTTTTTAAATTAATTTTACTTGATAAAAGGCATTTAATTAAATATTTATTATAGTTATTAATATAAAATTTTTTTTATATTAATTTTACCAGCCTTATTTAATTAAATACTAACTAATTTAATTAAGTAATCAGGAATGATATCTTTATAATAATATCAACAAGTCGTTCGCTGCTAAATTATATCATCTACTCAGAAAAACGAAGCGGAACGAACAAGAAAAAAAGCTTGTTAACAAATTTCACTTTTTAAACGTTTTTGTCAACATTTTTGGAAATTTTTTATGTCTACACAGATTCTTCAATATATACACCATAGGCACACACGTTTTATATTTTATTTTTATTTGTTTAACCACAAAGAATTTTGTGAAATTGTGTTACTGAGTTAAAGCATCAAGCAACGGGTTCTTGAAATCAGTCAACCATTTATTTTAGGCCATTTTAGGCCATCAAAACCAAGTGACCAACTTGACTAGTTTTTTTCGCACAGCTTCTATGCGATATACAATAACATGCAAGTTATAAAAAAAATCGGTGATTTCGATTTGGTGAAATAGCAACAAAATTATAAATATTTATAGCTCAGCGCAAGAAGATACGAAAGCAGCAGGAATTAAGAATTAAGCATATTTAATGAGCGCAGCAGAATAACAACAGCTCATAATGAGCCGCAAAAAAAAACAAAAACACAGAAAATATCGAAATTATAATAAATAAAAACATAAAAATTTAACGACACCAAACCGAGAAAAAAGTGAAACCAATAAAAGAACAACGAAAAATGATCAGATAGTTATAAAATATGTTAAAATAAAGGCAATAAATTAATATAAGCGCAAAAGGCAATAATGCAAATTAAAATAGTATATTGTACAAACACACACACGCACATACATACATGAGAGATAACAAGCATTAATAAAAAACATATTATTCTGTGGCAGAAAAAATGCTTTCCGCACTTCCTGAAACACGAATTGATTTGCATTGAAAATGAGAAATGACACATGACACGACACGGCGCTGCGACGCTGACGCTGACGCCGACGACGAACGAACTATGCGCCTTACGGTGATTAAGTGGAGCTAAGCGACTTGTGGTAGGCATAAAAGAACACACAACGCACACTCTCAAGCAAACGCCATATGAGTGCGTGTGTGTGTATGGCAGCAGAAAGCACTTTATCTCTTGGCGACAGCCAACTCATACAAGTGACACTGAAAATATGCGATAATTTTAATTACTGTTGCGAATATAAAAATATGTAAACATTTTGTCCACTTTTCGCTTGCTCGTAATGAGTCGCGTTGTGACAGGTACACGACTGCCACAGCTAGTGCGCACGCAGTCCGTCACGCAGGCAGGCCAGCAGCAGGTATGGCGATATCGAGCAATCGCTGGCTGTTAATGGCCAGTCTCAGGGACACAGGATCATGCCACAACTATACTTATGCTATTATTGCGTATGAATATTGACTTTCCCCGTATTATTATTGCAACTGATAGATGTCGAGTGAAGTTATGCATGTGTGTGTAGTGGTATAGATTTTTGTTTTTTCGCTTGCTTATGAAAGCAATTAACGCCTCATTAAGCGTTGCAGCCGTCTGTTGCCGCTGATAGGCGCAATTTGGCGCGTCAACAGCGTGCACTGACAAACAACAAGCTGGTTATTAGCTAGCCAATATATGTGCATACAAACATGATTACTAGGCGGGCAATTATGCAAAAATTTTTCATTGGTTATATGTAGCTATTACTGTTACTTACATTATTTAAAATAACAAAATAAGAAAAAATTGGAACTTCGAACCTTTAATACCCTTTACAGGTGCATTTCTTATAGCCTAAAATAGTATTTATTGGGTAGTCGAAAATAATCTGTTTCAAATTTCGTGAAGATATCTCGTAAACTAACAACGATTTATTTTAAATTTTTAAATAAATAAACAAATATATACCATTTAGCGAATTTTTTCATTATTTTGTCTCATTTTTGAACAGCTGTAACTTTTTTTTCAAAATTAATTTAAAAAGTAATGAAATTAATTAACTTTACATATTTTTTATCGGTATCTGGAAAATACTAATTATAAAAAAATATTTACCATTTTTTTATTTAGTGAAAAAAGTTTTTAATTTGAAGACACAAAATACGAAAGGACTTTTTCGACTACCCTATCGTCGGTACCAACAAATCAGCAGTCTTTGGAAAGAAATAATGTTTGCGAAATTTCAGTTCAATATCGTAAAAACTGAGTGGTTACCATATACTTTATAGGGTCTATGGTTTCAAGGGTTTCCTTTAGGGTGTATAATAACTTTGAAGAATATTAATTATTTATTTTTTTTTTAATATATATTTTTAAACAAATATATTGCCAAATTAAACATAAATTTATCAAATTTAACTAAAATAAATTATCTTGACTTCTTTGCCATCCAATTAATCGCGCTGGTAAATGCAATTTGCGATTTCGCATGCTTACAGCAGTTCTTAAACAATATAAAAAAATACTTTAAATTAAAAAAATTAAACTTTAATTGAAACAGAATATAAAAATCTTAAGCAATCGAAATGACTCTGAACGCCTTCAAAACGCCGTATTGCTAATTACATTCAGCATTTATCGCCAATTAGAATATTCTGAAAATTTCCATTTCAGCCAATAATTTTGCATAAATAAAGCACGCATACATGCGCGTTGCAACAAAATGTTCTAAATTTTTGTTTTTATGTTTAACGCCATAATTCTCATGGGTTTTCCCCACACAGCATACACACACACTCGTGTATTCAAAGCGAAGATATGAGCGCACATTGCAGCAAAAAATCGCATCCCGCCATTTTAATGCAAATTCAATAAAAATTCAAGCAAATCGAAGAATAAAGAATAAAAAAGTATATATAAAATAAAAAGCAAAAGTGGCGAGCAGCAAAAATCGTTAAACGCCAACACAAAGCCATTAAAAGCAATATATACGTTTGTGGTGAACGAAACGGCGGCGTTTAGCAGTCATTTTCGTAGCAACATTGCGGTATTTTACTGTTTTTTTTTTGTATTTTATTTTAAATTTATATTTTTTTTTTTTTGATTTTATACGTTTACTCTTCCATATATATTTTTTTATTTTTTTTTTCTTAATTTTTATTTCTTTTCAATTTTTTTTTTTTAATTTTTTTTTTTTTAATTTTTATTTTATTTCACTTTTTTGTTATTTTTTCATCACTTGAGACTGTTTATTTTAATGTGTTGTTGTTAAGCACATTTACGAATTTCGCTTTCAATAAAGTTAACGAGAGGCGCGAATGCCAAAAAATCGAAAATAAAACCAAAAAATAAAAACAACAATAACAATAACAAGCGACTAGCACAATAAGCCAAGAATTTCTGCGCTTGCCACAAAAGGTAGGCGATGAAGTAATACTTGCGCGCATGTGCAGTACCTTAGCCGAATCGATTGGAAAAATCTTTCGTATAAAGTCTTTCGGCTGTTTTTAGAGGGTAGGAGTCGACGATATGTATTATTTTATATTTTTTCGCTGCTGACCACAAATCTCGCGGCTGTTGTTGGCTGTACGTAGGCGTTTCTGACGGGTTTCCAATACACTAGCGATCGCTTTGCTTTTGTCATATTGCTTTACCGTTGTTGTGTACTTTTTGGCAACTCTATTGTTGTCTTTTTGATTTAATGCTGTATGCAAATGCGCGTCTATAATTTATTTTAACACAATTTTTTATTTATGCACAATTTTTCCTTCTCTGCTTTAAAAAAAGCTGCTTTTTTGTGCCATTTGCTAGTTAACACTTGCAAGCTTGACGCTGGCGAAATCAAGGGAAATAAAACCAAGCTCCGTTTCGTTCATCAGCAATTAACCGAATTCAATTTTTAATGAAATTACCAATTAAATTAACACTTTGTTGGCATTTGCTGGTCAACATAGCTCAACAAAAATTGTATATACATATATTTCTAGGCTATATACTTTGAATACTCACAAGCTAAAGTTTATGTAGTTCCGGCTGCGGGTTGCATACGCTCAGCGTCATAAAATTCATGCTCTTCTGCTTGGTCGGCTGTTACTTTACTTCTAACACTGTAGTGATTGTTGTTGTTGTGGTTTTTTTATTATTTAGCTACTGCTCGGCATAACGTCTTATAAAATCTGTGCTGCTCAACTATGCCGATTTCAGAAGCAACTGAAACTAAAATTCTGCCTTCTCTTCCTCTCTCTCTGTTCCTCTATGCTCTTCTGCTTCCTCTATTTGTCCTTGGATTTTATTACTTTGCTTTGAATTTGTTTTAATAGTTTTTAAAGGGCAGCGCGCACCATTTTGCCAAGCCTTAACCAACACATTAACACCTACAGGTTTGCTATAAACCGAAGTAACACCTCAATTCTGTTTTAGCAACAACAAAGCTATATTAAATTACTTAGACAGTAGTGAAATAAAATTTAATGTTTTTATGTTTAATTTTCATATGTGAGAGCGGCTGCATAGATTTGTATTTTATATGATTATTCCGAAGCGATTTAATTTAATAGAGTGTTATTGGTTAGAAATGGTTATTAGAAGTGATGAAACATTTGCCAAAGGATGTTCCAAACAATTTCGACGCGAAATAAATTGCATTACCGAATATTATTTCAAGCTTGCCGAAGGCCGCGTTGAGAAATTTAAAGCAGTTACCTGGGCTCACACGATAGTATGGTTTTAGTAACCGGTATATAGGTTACCTCGGCTATAACCGAAATCGAGTAGAGATTCCGGTAGCAAACCCTAATATTTCTTCTTTGTTATTGGTGTAATAACCTTAATAGTACTAGGAATATATTTTATGTGCCAACAGTAACAACAACAACAACAAAAATAGCTTTCGTTGTAATATATTCTGTGTAGAGTTGGCACTTCTGAAAGTTTTGATCTCTTTTAGGTGGCAAATATTTGTGTTTGTTATGCTTATTACACAAAATCTGACCATCACATCTCTGGCTTGACTTTTTTGAAAATTTCAAGATTTTATTTTTCGCCTACTCTAAGTATTATTAAACATTCGCCTCAAAACTATGAAAAAAATATTTATTGCTTCGCAAAGCTTATCAGTTTCAAAAATTGAAACATTTGAACTTTATTTCATTGCTTTTTCATATTCCGCCCCTCGGCTTAGTTACTTCTCTCGGTTTCCACCACTTTTAATAATATTATGATTTTAATTAAATTAAATTGCTCGGAGCTTCTCTATGTGCAGCCTCTTATTTCGCATCAAAGCTGCGCTTTGCACTGCAATTTATCTCTATTAAATCTTGCTTCAATTTATATTAACAATTTCAATTTATTTGTTTTCATTTTTGTTAAGTTTTTTCTTCTGCTTGTGCGCTTAAATTTATTGTCATCTTTCGTGCCTTGCGCTGCCGCTTTGACGCTCGCACACAAACTCATACTAAACATGAATTAGTGTTGTTGTTGTTGTTAGCTTAGTTCGGTCCGCTCGTCGCATTGCCAATGTTTATGGTCATTTTGGCTGAAATGTCATAAAAAAGTGAATTTCTGTTTACTTAATCAAACTTTGTTAATTTACAATTTATAGCCGAGTGCAGTGACTGCGCTGCCGCGTCGCCGCGCTATGCCATTCCCCACCAATTTTGGTAATTATGCAGCAGCGCTGCAGCGCCTGTATTTAATTTATTTTATTTTATCTAATTTTTTGCTGTTGTTGCTTTACTTCGGCTTTTGTTTTTATTTTTGTTTTTGGTTCGTATCTCCGTCAATCTTAATCTTCTTTTAGTCGCTTTGACTTGCTTGCTTTTTTTCAAATTTTTTATGTATTTGTAGTCTTTTTTTAATTTTTTTTCTGTTTTTTACTTTTAATTTATGCAAATTGTTTGAATTAAATTTTGAAATTCACCCAAGCACGGGCATGGCACATCGTTAAAGCGCTCATTTTGGGCGCAGCCAATGCAAGCGTTATAGCTCCGGGGAATACAAAGACAAATTAGAAAAACACAAAAATTCAAAATTTAAAAATAGCTGTGATTTGAGTCTAGCGTCGTGCTGCAATTGTAAATGTGGAGTATCGAACGAGCTGTGGCAACAATTAGTAAGCTATGTATTCAATGCGCGCTGCTACAGAAAACCGTTAATAGCTACAATGTTGGCAGCTGCTTGACTCTCGTCGACTATTTGGTGTTGTTTGTTGCAAGTTATGACTTGAATTAGACATTTTTAAAATTTCATTTGGTGTTGTAAATTATTTTTTAAAAATGCTTTTCCAATGCTTCAGTAATAATAAGCATATAAGAAGATATATGCTATAAAGTAGAGGAAGCCTAACTTTAGGCTAGACCTATTTAGTCGAAGAAACCGATGCCCATATCCTCATTTTCCTTTATAGAAGTTACAAAAAACAAATATATTTATTAAAAAACTTCATAAATAAATATTTTATAATTACTTTAGGACGCGCTCTTTGGTTTGTTTGATATTAGATGTCATTATATTGTCAATATTGCTAATGATCCTTGCGTTCAGCGCTTATATTTGAAATATTTCAGAATTATGTTGAAAATAATAAATTGTCTGCCAACCGCAACAACAAGATAATCAAAATATATATTTACTACTTTCAAACAACACTAAAAACTTTCAAATAACAAGTTTGCGATAAAATATAATTTGCATACTAAACAGTTTTTTCTTTGTTTTGTTTTTGTTTTTTTTTTTTGTTCAAAATAGTATGCGACTAGTTAATTATTTTTGTTATATTATTTACCTCATTTTTTATGCTATATAAATTTTTTTCACACTTAAAAAGCATTTTTTAACATAAACAATGTCAGTGACTATTATAAATGATTTTTTATATTTTTTTTTTTCAATTATTAAAAATTATAATAAATTAAAATTACTATTTTTTATATTTTTTTAGATTTTATTTTTGAATATTTTTTTTTTATTTCTTTAATTTTTTGATTTTTTATCATTTATTATAATTAATTTTTTATATTTTTTCTTTCTTACTATATTTTTTGGCAATTTTTTTACATTTTTAGATATAAAATTTTTTATATATTTTTCAAATTATTTTTTAGAATTTTTTTATTTTAATTTTTTCATATTTTTTTTCAATTTAATTTTGGAATAATTTTTAATTATTTCTTATTTTTCAATTTTTTTTTTGTCTTACCATATTTCTTTTTTACAATATTTATTTTTCATTTTTTTTGGCAATTTTTTTACATTTTTACACACATTTTTTTATTATATTTTTGAAATACTTTTTATAATTTTTTATTTTCATTTTATTTTTTCATTTTAATTTTGACTTTTATTTTTTATCTTTTTTTTCCTTTTTAAATATTTTTTTTAATTATTTATTATAACCTCTTATTTTAATTTATTTTAATTTTTTTATTTTATTTTTGAATTTTCATTATTTCCTCCATTTTTTCAATTTTTTAATTTTTAATTATAATTTATGTTTTTATTTTTTTTTCTTTCAATTATATTTCATATAATTTTTTACTAACCACAGTTCGCTTTTTACTTTCATCAATTTATTTTTAAAATATTTTTTTTTGCAGTTTTTTACCTTCTGCAATAATCGTTTTAATAACTAGCCAAGATTTGTTGTCGCTTTTAATGTTAATCAATCATAGCAACAATTGCCGAAATTCGTCATTCGCGACTGACCCCAAAGAAAACAATTCAATAAAATCACGAAAAAAAGCTTAAAAAAGCGCATTTCAATTACATGCTCACATAATGTTAACAACAACATTTTCATGGCATTAAAAAATAGACAAAAATAAATAGATAAGTAGACAAACAGTAGCGCCATAAGCCAGCCGTCCGTCCGCTACTGCAAGTCGAACGCGAACAAAAAAGAAAAAAAATTCAAAAACGCGAATGAGAGAGGGAGGGGAGGGTGGCTGCGAGCAGCGCGCTGGTTGGAGGGCCTGCTATGGATTTTCATGACAATGAAACGCTGGTCCAGCACAATTAATCATTGCCACTGCGTAATTGCGGCTAACCTGCAACGGCGTTTGACTCGTACGCGGACAGACGGCTGACGGTTGGCTCTTGGCTATTGACCGTTGACTGCTAGCCTTCCGCATTGCTGTGGCGTTCTCAGCACGCAATCAGCGCTCAGCGGCAGCGGCTGCACGTAAAGTGTAATCAACAACAACAATCGCAGCAGCATCCATAGCATTACCTAAGTATGGCGGTGTAGCTAGGCTAGTCAACTAAGCAAATCAGCTACAAATGTCAGCAGCACCACTTCAGCGCCGATAATAGCACACACACGAAACACACATACACATACGCATATACCTGAGCATGCATGTGGAACTGACTGATCATCCATCATAGCAAATTAATATACGAAATTATTTTATTTGTATTTCTTGCCTTGTTTATGACAGCAACAAAAATTGAAAACCAATTTTATTTGATTGCGCGACAGTTTTGATTGGATAGGCTGTGTTGCGTGGACGCGGCTAAAATATGCAAAGCAGCAACAACAACAACTATATTTAATTGTCACAATGTAAAAAAAGTCAAAATTTCAAATAGGCACTTAATTAGCATGAATCGGACAGTTCAAACAAGGAGGCGGGCTTTTTATAGCTTTTTCACAAGAATTGCATAACTCCATATGGCATTAGTTTGAAAAAATGTTTAGTTTTGCTTTTAAAATTATAGCCAACATAGACATAATAATTTTCGTTCATCAGCGTTGGCACGCATATATTTTTCGGATTTGGTTTTGGATTTTATTGCTGTCAGCGTCAATACTGACTAAATGCCTGGCAATAAAATCCATTAATAATCAACAAGTTGTGTTTTTCCTTTTTAATCGGTCAGTATAATTGCAATAAGTTACTTGCGCAAAGAGCACTCAAATGCAAATCGCTTGCAATTTGTTAATGAAGTCGTATTATATGTGTTAGCGAAGTTGTAATTAACAGTTATATATTGCATTTTTATGCAAATAAGGCCCTTCGTGAATTAATTAAGCGCTAGGTCACAAAAATTCAGCGAGCCAATAACTCATTTATTCAAAAAAAATAAAAATAAAATAATAATAATTTTTGAAAATAAAAACAAAAATATGTGTATGTATATTTAGAAGAAAAAAAGCTTTTAGGAATGGTTTGGCTTTGTTGAGCTTGCTCACTAATATGCTTGTAATATCAATGCAATGAAGAAAGTCTTCATACATCGCCGCTGTTTGCTCATTTTATTAACTTGTATTTACTTTTCAAAAAAATTTAAAGCTTTCAACTTTTTGGAAAAGTAGCTGATTTTGCAGTGAAAGCTGTTTTTACTAAATTCAAAAATATCACACTTAAAAAATTCTACGGCTGTGAAAGCTTCAACTGAGCCTTTGCTGGTATGAAAGCTCAAGTTTGTAGGCAGACCTTTTTTTTCAAAAAGTGAAATAGGTTCATGAAATCCATGCTTAAAAAGCGTTTAAGAGCTATGTAAACATGTACTAAGCTTTTTTTCTTGTGAAAGCACAAATTAGTGGTAAATAATTGTTTCAACAATTAAATTAGTTTCATGACATTCATGTTCAAAAATTTTCTTTTAACTTTGGAAGGTTTTTAAAAGCTCTCGTCAGAGTGACAAAGCAAGTTCTTAGTCAAAAATTTAATGAGTTTCATGACATTAACGCTTAAAATATATTTAGCTATGAAAGCTTTTAAAAAGCTCCACTTTACGGTAAAAGATCAAGTTTTTAATATAGAACATTTTCAAAAATTAAATTAGTTTCGTGATATCAATGCAAAAAAAAATTATTCAGCTATGAAAGCTTTTCAAAAGCTCTCGCCACCGTGACAAAGCAAGATCTTAGTCAAAAAAAAAGTTTCAAATTCAATTATTTTCATGACAATAATGCTGAAATAAATGCTCAAAAGCTTTGAAAGCTTTTGAAAAGCTCTTGTCATCGTTAAAGATCAAGTTTTTAGTCAAAAAGTGTATTAAAAACTAAATTTTCTTCATAAAATGAATGCTAAAAAAGTTGTATACCTATGAAATCACCATCTAAGCTTCTGCTGCTGCAAAAGCACAAGTTTGTGGTAACTTAGTAAATAATTTTCGCAAAAATTTAATTCGATTCACAAAATTCGTGGTCAAAAAAAGTTTTACAACAATTAAAGCTTTAAGAACGCCTTTATAATTTTGAAATGAAAGCTCCAACAAAGCTTCTTTGCTCCGAAAGCTTTCATTAATTCAAATATTTTATAATGCATTTTAAACCGTTATTTTTGCACGTTTCTTATAGTTATTTATATTAAAATAATTTTTCATTCTATAATTTCGTTTCACTTTTAGTATATAAGTACCCCGACAATTTTTTCTATATGAGAGTGCGTGTGTGCATCGACGTCGCTATATATCCACTTTATTTATATTTTTACTGTGCTTCTCCTCGAAAATACATACACAATGGTTGCATATTTTCATTTTATTATTTACCTCAATTTATTCCAAACTTTTATATCGCTTACTGTCCCCCCAAAATACCTCCAATCCACCAAGCAACATCATTTCCTCCTCTTCTTCAGTGAACGCACTCAAACAAGCAAATTCAATTTCACAGGTTTTAGTTGTGCAGTCACCGACATCACCAACACAAACGACCATACATATTAAAGAACCGCCTATTAGTCCTGGAAGTCCAACAACTGACACAATGTACGCTGCCAGTGGCGGCACACAAATCTACTTGCAGGTGAGTGTGAACGAGCGTAAATCCAATGCGACTTATTATAAATATTATGAAAAGACAAGATAGTGTAATAAATTAGAAACGAAATTTAGTCATAAAGCAGTTATGGACACATAAGAATGCAAAAAAAGAGTTCTACACATTCTCACTTGACGCAAAACGCTTTAAGCAAAACTAAAAAAAAAACTTAAAAATTATGCAAATTAGTGAAAAGCAATCAATAAAAGAACAAAAGCAAATCGCAAACAAAAAAGAGACTGCGCACGCGCGACTTGTCTGCCACCGACGGCACTCCAACACCACTGCCGGTGTCTCGGACGCAAGTGACCTTCCGTCATTTGACAAATTACCAAATTATTAGCGGATAATTTCACTTTTCAACGAATCTGGTCAGGGCAACTTTTGGCAAAGACGACAAATGAATGGCCAGCTGCTGCAGTAGCGCCAAGGAGAGCGTGACACACAACACACAAATCTTTATGAGCATAAAAACTGTATACAACGGCAAAAAAGTGGTATCAACCATAACTGAGAATCTGAGTATCAGAAGAATCGAAGAACCGCCGTCGAGCGCCGAAAGAAGCGAAGAAGGGCAAAGTGAAAAGACCAAAAGCAGCAAGTATGGCTAATGGCCTGGCAAGGTGGTCGGAGCGACCCGCCACCGTTTGATTAAGCGTTCGATTTTCGTTACTTTGTCAACTTGTAGCAATTAGCACGTCAACGCGTAACCGGAATTCGGCGATTTCGGCGTTTAGCGCGACAAATGCCACACCTACGTTTGCTAAAAGCCGCAAAACGAAATGTGTGAACGTAAATTGCAGACTGTTAAGCGGATTATTGAGCCCATTGATTGCACATAATATATACAACTATAAACAAATTTCATTCTAAATTTACACACACGACGACACAATGACTGCGACTGACTTAATATTTTATAAATACATATTTACTAATTGGTGAAACTGAAAACTAAATATATATTTCATACTTTTCTCTCTCTCCTTCAACAACATGTAACCGCTACCAACTGAAACTACATTCCGACCAAAATCTGCGGTATGCCAAACAGGGCGCTCATCAGTCCAATGCACCCGGTTCCGCTGGCGTTCCAAACAATGTGAATGTCAACGCACAGACGCCCAGTCCCGGCCCCTACATCACACCCGACGGTTATGGCATGTACACCACCACACGCCTCACCTCGGGCGGACCGACATCAACCTTCATTACAGAGCCTTATTACCGCGAATTCTATACCACAGCCACCACGGCCGACACACAAACGGGCTATGGACAAGCGCCACGTAATATCGTGTATGGCGGTGCAGAGAGCGAGCCACCACATCCGGGCACCACATATGAGGGACGCTTTACCACGTCTGCAGCACCCATAACCAGCATGCCATCACACACCACAGCCAATACGGGTGGAATGAAGAACGGTACACCGGTGTATGCTAAGACCATCACAGCTGCTGGACTGACGGTGGATTTGCCGAGTCCGGATTCGGGTATTGGCGCTGATGCGATAACACCAAGGGATCAGAATAATATACATCAGGTATGTGTTAGTGTTTGCCATACAAATAAAATTACAGTAAATTGCAATTTATTTATGTTTTGTTTTTGTTTTTGCTGCACAGTTATTCGAAAGTTTTGTGAAAGCTCTTAGCTGTGGCGTGTAAGCACAGCAGCTTATACGAGCTTTCGACACTTCGTCCTCTACTAAAGTTGTACCCCAATATTTTACGCTCTGTCTCTTTTACTCTCTTCCTCTTTCACGCTATTTCATGACATCGCCATTGCCCAAAGCTTTGACTGTATTTTGTGTAAAAAGGACTTCCGAGCTTTGGAAACGTATTTGAGTTAAATGCATGTGTTTGTTTTCTGGTGTATTGTTTGCGTAGTTTTTGTAGAGTTGCTGTATTGTTGTTGTAGTTGTTATTTTTGGCAAAGCTTTGTCGCGCTTTACTGAGATTTATGATTTTTGGTAATTGTTGCGAATTGTTGTTGTTGTTATTATAGTTGTTGTTGTACATGTGTTTTCTGTAATCGTTGTATGCGCATATGTGAAAGTGTTTGTATTTGTTTTTTATTGTTTTGCGGTTTTCGCTGTCTGTAGTGTTGTTGTTGTGCGCTTTTTTCAGTATATGTTGTGTGTGTCGTTGTGTTGTTTGTGCTGATTTATGAGCGTTGTTTTACCTTCTGGTTATCCTTGCAGTCACTATTATTTGATGGGTCCATTATTCCATATCGTTGGTATTGTTCTTCTATTTTTTGTAGAACTTAAATTTTATGAAATTCTTAACAAAAATTTACAGAAAGTTCTGCTAAGTTATGTACAAGCATATATACTAAATTATTGTTTCGATTTTTAATTTATTTTCATAATTTTATCAACTCGTGTCTCGTCGGCATACAGTCCTTCGACTATACGGAGCTTTCTGGCACATTATTGGACAGCAATGGCGGCATTCCAGTCTCGGTGAATAGCATACAACGCGGCGCCGTGAGCGTTCATGGACAAAATAGCCCGACCACATCGTTGGGCGGCTCGACGCCGAATGGCGCTACACGCTCGAGGCCATGGCATGATTTTGGACGACAAAATGATGCGGATAAAATACAAATACCAAAAATGTAAGTACCGAATTTTTTAAATAGTTGTTTTTGGAAATGTGCTTAGAAGCTTAAAAGTCTGTTGCATATATTACAGAATATATTTGAATTGAAGAACAAAATTAAAAGCACCTTGAGGCTTTTGGTGTGTTATTGAACCGTAATAAATTGGCAATATGATTTACAGTAAGCTTTGAAAGCTTTTACGGCAAACTTTTGAAAAAAGCTTGTGCGGTGGCTTATGTGGTAGTTTTCATTATTTTTATCAACCCAACATTTTTTTTTTTTAATTTTAATAGTACATTTGTTGCATATACCTAATTAAAGACATAGTTAAAAAACTCTGAAGCTTTTTGTATATTCTTGAGTTGTAATAAATTGCCAATATACTTTGAAATAATCTTCGAGAGCTCTCCAAAAAGTGTTCGACTTCATTATTAATTCAAAAACAGCTTTACGAAAAACTTTTCCAAAAAGCTTATGTGAAAGCTCGTGCGGAAGCTTAAGTGAAAGCTTTAATTATTTTTTAACTCTTCGAAAAATATTTTTTTATTGTTAACAAAGCTCTTTTTTACAGTAATCCACAAAATCGCTTAGAAATATGTATATTTTTTAATATTGGTTAATAAATAGTCCTAATAAGCTTTTAATAATATAAAAAAAAATTTAATTTAAATTTTTTTATTTAATAATAATTAAAAATTTTAAATTTAATAATAATGTCATAGAATTTAAAATCTGAAAAAGTCGAAAGTAAAATCACCAAAACATGCTTTCATTTTTTTCTTGCTTTCCTCTCTCGTTTACAGCTTCTGCAATGTCGGCTTCCGCTACCATCTGGAGAGTCCAATCAGTTCATCACAGCGACGCGAAGACGACCGCATCACATACATCAACAAAGGACAATTCTACGGCATCACATTGGAGTATGTGCCCGATCCAGATAAGCCCATCAAGAACACAACTGTCAAGGTAAGTGCACAGACTTACTCACACACACATACATATACACTAACTTATATGTAAAACCCAAGTAAGGAGCATGAGAAAGTTAAACTTAAACGATTTTTTAAGCAAATTTTAAGTCATCATTTTTTTCTTATTTAAACAAATGCATAAGTAAGGGCAAAGAAAGTGCAAGGGTTACAATTTTAATGATGATTAATTGTTGTAGACAGCCACCGATCAGTTTAACTTAAGCGCAATATCTATGCAAAGATCTGTGGGCCGATGCGATGCGCTCCCATTGCACGGCTTATCCGTATTGCATATCAAAGTAGCAGTTGAGTGATTGCGAAAGGATAACGGGAACGAACGAAGGCAGTAGGCAAAGGGATTGCGCGCGAGCAAATATTTGCCAAGCGACGGCGCAACCCTCCGAAAGGGATAGGCCAACAGACGAAGCGGCGATTGGCAACTAATGCTCCGACTGTCTTTGACAATCACGATCACGATGATGATGATGATGAATGATAGCTGATGATTTGTACATTTTTTATTATGCCACTTTCTTAGTTTGTTTGTCTTTGCGTCAGCATTTGAATATCAATCAGCGGCAAATGCAAATACGAAGTGCTTATTTCGACTACGAATACGAGACGAATGCGGCAGTAGCAACTGAATTTTGAATTTTAAGAATGTTTGCACAGGACCTCAACCTTGGGAGCAGAAAACGGCCTGCCTTAAGCAGCACTTTCGTATTTGTTTTTTCTTTTTCCTCACTTTTTTTTTTTGTAATTCTATGTCGAGCATTCATCAATCAGATAAGACGACATGACGAATGAGCCGACAGCCATTAAGTGACACACATACGCATGCATACCGTCACAGCAGCTTTGTTATGTGATACTTGAACTGAATGATATGCAAATGTGCCGATTGCCGAGTGGCGCAGAAAGGATTGTTGCGGCAGGATAACTGTCGGCAACTGTAACGCTTCCAAGCGCATGCTTTCTGCACCGTTTCTGTTTTCTTTTCGCGCTTTCATTGTTATGCTCATGCGCTGCTCAAGCGCTTCCGAGTAATTGGAGTCGACTGCCACTGCAGCATCGCATTTCCGTGCGTCAAATGCAAGAAAAATAACAACAGCATATTGTAATCATACAAAATCAACAACAAATGTAGCTCGCAGCAGCTATGAATCGCAATTTGTTTATTCAACTCACAACTCGTCGCCGACACTCAGCAAAAGCTGTGAAAACATTCAAGTAAAAATAATATTCAAATTGCCCCCGGTGTAAGCGGTGAAATTGGTGGACCAGCATTTATTAGCAGTTTTTCGGGTGTGTGCGTGTTATTCGCGCTAAGTGTTGCAACTTTCACGCGTAGCGACCGCGCCAAATTCGCCCGGCAGGCCATGCGACACTTTAGGGGTTAATTGGACCATTCCAAAAGATAACTAATGTCTTGTAAACGCTGTTGTTAAATAGCATTTTAGCTTTAGCCGCTGTTTTTAGGCTTTTTTGTACGCATGCCGTTGGCAAAAAGTTGTCTGCGCACGCAATTTTCACTTTGTTGCCATTTTCCGACGACGCACGGTGGGCGGGACATGCGCAAATTTTTAGCGCAGAAAATCATAAAGCGTGTTTGAGGTGTTATAAAAATTAAAAATAAAAATAATTTCACAATTCAAATTTCATTTAAAAGCTTAATAAATTATTTAAGCCTAAATCAAACTATGACAACAAAAATAAAAAAATAAATAAATTTTAATTAATGTATTTAATTTTTTAAGTCTAAGTCAAACTATTATAAAAAATTAAAAAAAAACACAAAATTTTAATTTCATAATTAAAAAAATTAAATTTTAATTAAAAGTTATTTAAAAATTTAATTCAAAATTTTAATTTTGTTAGCCTAAATCAAAATATATGACAAATTAAAAAGAAAAATTAATTTAAAAAATTTATAAATTAATAAACAATGACAACATAAATCAAAAAAATAATAATTTCAAACTAACAAAAAAATTAATTCAAAAATTTAAAAAATTATAAGTTATTTAAATCAAAATCAAACTATGACAACGAAAAATTAAAAAAAAAAATAATTAATTTTAATTAAAATATTTAAATTTTTCAAGTCTAAGTTAAACTATTACAACAAAAGTAAAAGAAAACAAAAAATTTAAATTAATAATTAAAAAATAATAATTTTAATTAAAAAATTAATTTAAAAAATTTGAAAAAATTAAAAAAAAAAATTATTTTAATTGAATATTTTAATTTTTTTAAGCCAAAGTCAAATATGGCAACAAAATTGAAAAAAAAATTGCTAAACAATTTTTTTCTTACAAAATTTAAAAATTTGTTAAGGTCAAGTCAAACTTTGACAACCAGAATTAATTAATTAACTTTGATATATATTCAAATGCAAATTACTTGTTATATAACTCTCATAATTTAAAACAAAAAAATATTTTTTAACTTCTTTTTTTTATAATTTTTACTTAAACATTTTTAAATAAATTTTTAAATGTATTAATTTGATTTCCTTTGAAAGAAATAATTTTTAAAAATTTTTACACAATAAAATACCCACTTTACAACAAAACTACCTTCGCGTAGTCGCGCCTATAATTTTGTCATATTTTCTACATCACATTGCTGGAAAATTGCAATACACTGGTAACGCAATTGCAAGCAGTTAAGTTTTAAATGCCGACTGCTCTGAAAAAATCAATAATTTGCCAATAAATTGAACTACAAAATATTAAAAGACAAAATAAAACTAAAATAAAAATTAAAAAAATAAAAAAAATTCAAATCAAGTTCCATGCAAGATGAGTTTCCATAGTCTCCTTGCCGCGCCAACATTTGCCGCCAAACATGCAGCCGCTTTCATTTCCAAACTCCCAACACGCTTTACTCTCTATCAGCGATAGTCGCTCCACGGCAACAACAAGCCACCGCCAATGTCAACCTAATGCATTTTTAGTGTTGCATGCTGCATTTGACGCATATGCATATTAAGTATTTACATAAAAATCCAATAAATTTGATTGCGCACAACGCCAGCGGCGGCATTGAATGCAACGGCAGCAGTACGGCTGCGCAGCCGCGAGGCGAAAGTGTCAAAATTAATTTATGTTTGTTTTCCTAATGCGCCCTACTACTACTCACCACTGTCTTTATAGCTGCATAGGCAGCCAACTGAACGTCACAAGAAATTAATGCAAATTTTTAAAGATGCGCGCAGACAATAAAACAACAAAAGCAAAAAATATGGAAAAAAGCAGCGTGAACGACTTGAAGATTCCACGCGGCAGAGGGGAAAGAAAAATCACGGAATTAAAGGAAAACAGTTTTTTACGACAGCACAGTAGCGAATCGGGTTAAAGAGATGCATTGGCACACACACACACATACCAGTGTTATGCCGCACAATGCGCTACCTCAGCGCGTACTCACGTTGGCGAAAAGGATGCGCGCGCGTGAGCGCTGCAATTGTGCGTGAATTTTCGAAAAAGCAAAAACAAAAAATACAATCCTATGCGATGAACGTAACACTTTCTGGCTGCCGTCCTAAATATCTGAAAATAAAAATGCAAATTTGTAAGAAAAACGCTGAGAAGACAAAGTCGGCGGCGCGTAAGAGCGCTGACTAAGGCAAAGGTGCAGTCTTTAGCCGAGGGTTGCGTCACACTAGTGCGTGTGTGCGTGCATTACTAGTTTTATTTTCCCCTGATATGTGTGTACACTCGCCTATGTGTGAATTATGATGATGATTATTTTTTGACTTTTGAAAAGGGCGCTGAAGCAAGCATTTCACAACAAAAGTATAACATGCCAACACACACCTTGTCGCTCTTTTAAACGCATTTTTATACTCTTTTCATATTCATATGCACATAAATATGTGTATAAAATTACAATAATAATGCATCTTTGAATGGAGCAACCCACGTGGAATTGTTGTTACGACACAACGCGTATGCCAAAATTTCGTTTGAGCTAGGACCAAGCTAGGCGACAGCAGCCTTGGTAGGCATGTGCGCATGCGCAGAGGGTACCCACATAAATTGTTAAAGAAAAACATCGTTTGCTTCATAAATTCTGAGTACTCCATAACACATTCAAGCAATTGAATAAATTTTCCTTTCGTTTGTTAATTGGGTTGTGAGGATTAGTAAAGAATAGCGGGATTAAACGCAGCTAAGCGCGACTGCAGGGAAAATTTGATATGATATGAGATTGTACAGGAACACAAATATTCCAAGAAGTGTCTAAATATTAAACGAAATATATATATTTTTAAGAAAAATACTTTAAGAAAAAAATATTAAATTCGAGAAATGAAGCCTAAATTTAGTATAGAAAATTTTCTATAATATTGTATAGTTAAAAATTATTTTTTTTTAAATAAAAATATTAATAATGATTTATTAAAAAAAAATAGAATATGTTTAAAAACAATTTAGAATATTTATAAATATTTTAATATTAATATTAGTGCAAATATATTTTTTTAAAAACATATTATTTTTTATTCTAAGGTAATAAACTTTAAATTTAAAAATAGAGCGTATGCTTAGTATAGAAAAATTTCTAGACTTTAATTAATTTTTTTTTTTATTTTTTTATAAAAATTTTTGTGTTTCTTTATTCAAAAAAAAAATATATAAATAGTAAAAACAATTTAGAATTTTTATTTAAATTTTAGTATTATTTTAAAGGCATTTTTTTTAATATATTATTTTGCTTTTTTAAGGAAAAAATATTAAATTTAGAAATCATGGATACGTTTAGTATAGAAAATTTTCTATAATATAATTAAAAATTATTTTTGTTTCATAATGTTTTATTATTTGAAAGAAAAAAATATTAAATTTCAAAATAAAGCATAAGTTAAATTAGAAAATTTGTTATATTATTATTAATAAGTATTTGTTTTTTTTAGAAAAATTGAATACTTGTTATTTAAAAAAAAAAATTGTATAAACTTTAAAACAATTTTTTTTTTAATTTAATTTTTATTTATTATATAGTTAAATTTTACCTTTATAAATAATTTAGAATAATTTTGGCATCAATTTTAAAATAAATGAAATTTTTTTGTATTAAATGTATATTTATTGTTAAGTTTAATTTTGATTTTAAATATATTTAACTATTTTATAAACGTTTTAGTAATAATTTTGCAAAATTATATAATTTATTAAAATTTTTCAAATCTCATTTCACCCACAGAGCGTTATTATGCTGATATTCCGTGAAGAGAAGAGCCCCGACGATGAAATCAAAGCTTGGCAATTCTGGCACAGTCGGCAACATTCGGTTAAACAGCGCATTTTAGATGCAGGTGAGTCGAGTATTAAACACTTCAATTTTATGAAGTCAAAAATGAAAAAACACAAGCCGTTGAATTATTTTAATTAATTTTTTAGCATGGCAACCCTTTTTAAAAAATAATTTTTTTTTTAACATGGCAACCATTTTTGAAATTTTTTTTGCAAGGCGACTATGTATGACATATTTCACAGAAATAAAATATAATTAATAATTTTGTTTTTGTGAAATTTAAACACAAAAAAGTAAACGACAAATCCGCCTCCCATAAATTTTAAAAATTTTGTTTTAATGTACTAATACATTTATTCTTAGTTTAAAAATCTTTATATCACAGCCTCAAAACAAGTTTTTAACAAAAATGCTAGTATTACATTCAAATTTTACTCATTTTACTCACCTCCTTGCATCTTGGAGCCTGTGCTGGCTGCAATAAAATTACATTTTTGCCACATGCAACAACGCACATTTATCATTCGCGCTGAGCTGTCATTCTTACGAAATTATTATGCTTGCTATTGTTGTCTAGACAAATGCGTTTCTGATACTCATTAAAAGTAAAAATTAACAACTTGCCACATCGATGCTTATCAGCAGCAACTAAAAGCTGAATAAAATGCCTAAACGACAGAGGAAGCAAAAGCAACACTGCGCCAAACACTTTGCTCAACTGCGCGCATACTTTTTCCTCACTTCCTCACCGTTGCTTAATTCGCAGTAAATTACAAAACTTTATTGAATTCTAACTATTGATTGTGAAATGTTGCAAGCCGCAACGATTTGCTGCCACTGATAAGCGCCGCGGCCACATGACCGGCCAATCGATCGGCTAGCCAATTATGTGTGTGCGCCCAAGCACAAGCCACACAACATTCTCAAGCACACAAAACTCTAAAAGCGCGCCTAGCTGCCTGACGCGGTTGGGGCTGGCTGGGGGTGTAACGACATTGGCTGGTTGCCAGTCGTATATACGCACTCCACTGTGTTTGGTGCATACTTACCACAAAGTGGCAAACATTTACACACATTGCCGCGCTGCATTGTTGCAAGTTTTATGCCATTTTTCATGCCCACCAGCTGCGTTGTCGGTGCATTCATCCGCGCTGCTAATTGGGTGCTGCGCGTGCGCATACTCATCCATTGGGTTTATTGGACGCGCACGCTTACACACGCGCGCGCATACAGCATGTGGCATGTGGCACTTTGACTAAATTGACAAATGTTGTAATTTTCATATGAGAATATTTAATTCTACAAATACTTATGCGACTCCCCTCTGCGCGCTGGCGCACCACCCGCGCCTTCAACACACAGGCGCCTGCTGTTTATTAACTGTAATGTATTGTATGTGTGCGTGTCAAATTTATGCTACATGCTGCTTATAAACATGTGGCATTTAATGAGTGGTGCGACTCATAATTTAACGGTAAATGTTAAATTTCATAACTGTTGTTTTGTCTTACAACTCGGCGCAGATCTTTCGTTCTTGACTAAGCCGCAGAGCTTCTTTTGTGCTTTGCAGTGGAAAAATAAGCAACAAAAGCTGCAGTGCAAAGTTTATAAATAAACTAATACGTCACTAATTAACGGTACATGAACAATTTTTTTGATACATGATGATAAAAGTGATTTGTTAGCGAACTAGCGAGAAGTTGTTACTTTCAAAAAATAAAAATTAAATTAAAATTTTTTTTTTTAAATATCTAAGAAAAAAAGGTACTGAAATTGTGGTCAGCTACTTCATATAATATTTTTTTTTATTTTTATTTTTAATTTTCGGGTTTCAAAAAATGTTCGAATATTAATAATTTCAATAATGGTCAACCAGTATATAATATTTTTTCATATTTTTATATTCAGGCTTCAAAACTTTTTCAAGATTTCTACAAAATTTCTTAAATTTTCTAAACAAAAAAGGTTTTAAAATTTTTTTATAATTTTAGAGTTGCCAACAATTTTTAATTTAACCACTAGAATCTCACTTATATTTTAACGAATCAAATTGCTCGCCTTAAAGGTCCTCTAATGACCAACCGATATAGTCATTTCACTTAAGTACTTTAATATCCTCTTAAAGTAGTCATTTACCTCGCCATTTTAAATTTTCCCTCTCCCCATGCGACAATTATTAATTTGCCTGTTGTTGTTGTCCTACTTGCAGATACGAAAAATTCCGTCGGCCTAGTTGGTTGCATCGAGGAGGTCTCCCACAATGCTATCGCTGTCTATTGGAATCCGCTGGAGAGCTCAGCCAAGGTAAGTGCACCACACCACAACACAATACGCATGAGCTTGAAATTTGCAACGCTTCAACGCTTGAGCAAAAAAATGTAATAGTTTAAATAGCTGCTTGTGTCTGCAAATGGGAGCGGCACCGGAAATTGTCCCTTCATGACAGCAGCTGGCTCGCACACCGAGCCAACGCTGATCAATGGCCGCAATACCAATTAACTGGCAAACAAATTAGCCCGGGGCGTTTCAGCGCCACCGCCACTGCCAGCATCCACGAAAGCAATGGCTGCAATGTAACCGCTTTTGCCGGCTATGAATAATTACTACCGCCGCTACCGCTGCCACTGCAGTTACACCCTGCCGCCTGGCAATTATTCGCTGTCGCGCAGCCCAACACCGCGGACGTTGACAAAGTTGTTGCCGCGCAGAAATGCAGATGCAGAATGCGCGCCGCGCGGTAGCCACTGCACACTTACATAACGGCTACTGTACACACGGTAGCCAAAGTGATCAAAGCGCAGAGCAATTGATAGCGCAGCGCACGCTGTTGGTGCGGCTGTGGATGACGGCGTGGTCCTGGTGTGGTCGCCCCGCACAGTTTGCAGCCAATGAATTTAATGATAATGAAAACCCATAAATATCAAAAAGCGATTAAAGCTAATCAAGCTTAATTGCGAATTTCGCGAAAGCACACACACACAGCTAAGCAGCGGCTAAAATGTATGATAAAATGTTATTGCATCACCGAAAGCGTGCAACCTTGCAACAACAAACTGGGCATCCGCTTAGACGCGCTGAGGTGACTGCGGCATGCGCATGCTCATAACTTATAAAAAATATCTCAATTTCCGTCTGCGCTGCAGTTGTGGTAACCAGCGCGGTGTTGCAGAGTAGAAATCCTTGCCGCGCTACCGCAACCAACGTTCAACCGGCTGTGGTGTTATTACAAGTTTGTTGCTATTATTGTTATCGCTACCGCTGTCGTTGCGTTAACTATAATTATTGTTTTCGCATTTGTGTTGTTACTCTTGTGCCGCTATTTTATTATCTAAATTCGACTGCAGGGCTGAGTGTAGTTTCGCGCATGCGCGTCGCTGTTACTCGCTTTGTATTCTTATTGGATGCGCGGCGCTGTCACCGGCTGCTGCTTTTAGTGTTAGCGTGCTGCTTTTATAGCTCCGCTCTTTAGTTGCGCTGTGCTTTTTAACCTTTGAGACTTTGTTCTGGGCACTTTTGTTCCATCGCTCACAGCTGACAACTACTGAATTTCAATTTTTTACACAATATCTTGAAAAGTAAAATTAAATTACAACCCTGCATGGATGAATGGATACAATTCGCCTCAGAAAGTTTTTACTGTTGCAACAAATTTTTAATAATGTAAAAAAAAAATTTTCGAATCCAAAACAGTTAAATTAAAAAATATTAAAAATTATTTGGGAATCATATTTTGGTATTTTCCGATTTTTTTTTTTAATTGGAAAACTTTACTCAAATATAAAATAGTTTTCCCTCCATAATAAAAAATTAAGTATATTATTATATATGTACATATATGTATATGAATATTTTCTGCACATTTTTGAATGTGAAAATATCAATTATTTTTTTATTCAAAATATTTCACTTAAAAAATATTCAAAAATTATTTATATATTATATCTTAATATTTTCGGTCACAAATTCTACTTCTAACTCAAGCCACATGCACTCAAACTCATATTCAAATCTACATGAAGTGAGCTTAAGCCGCTTTTATTTGCACACTCAAGCAAGCTCTAAGCACAGTATGTCAAAAAAGCAGCAGCGATTGAGCCAAAAATGTATGTGTGCGTTTGAAATTTAATATTTTATGCAAATTTTGTGTGTTTTTTCACACATTAGCACCTGAAAAATGCAATGGCGCGTACAACAAAAACGCTTATGAGTAAAGCAAATAAAAAATATGCCGCAGAAAAAACCCACAGTGAAATGTTTAGCACCAACAAAGTTAAGTGTTTGCTTTAGATGCTTTTTCAATTTTGTTTTAATGTCTATGTTTTTAATTAATTTTTTTTAATTTTAATTTTTGTTTTTAAATTTTTTAATTTATTTAATTTTTTTTTTAATTTTTTGTTTTTAATTTTTTTAATTTATTTAATTTTTTTTAATTTTGTTCTGTATTTTTATATATTTTTCTTATTTTTTTTATTTTTTTTTTTAATTTTTTTTTTAATTTTTTTTTTAATTTTTTTTTTTAATTTTTTTCTACTTTTTTATAATTTTTTTTTTTATATTTTTAATATTTCTTTATTTGTTCCCAACGTCGCAGCAGCCATTGGCAAACAGTTAACTTTATTCGTGCAGCCTTTGTGTGAGTCCATTTTCTACACCAGCTTATACGCTCGTGTGTGTTAAACAAATTTAAACAAGAATAAGCTTTGAATTCTAATTTAATCGCAGCAACTACACACATGCATTGCATTCAGCCGTGGCTTGGCTTAAGTTAAGCTAACGTTCGCGCGACTGAGACTGAGCGATATTTCGTGCGCCATATTTTTACGCTTGCTGTCTCTGTTGCGCCGCGCAATTGGTTGGCTGGCAATTGCTGGCATTTAGCACATAAGCACGTAAGCACATAAGCAGTTATGCATACACAAGTGTCACAAGTCGAGAACACATAAGTACCACATGCTTGGGTAGAGCGATGTGTCGGCCATTTGAAAAACGCATGCGCGCACATTTTCACACAGAAATTAAACAAAAAAATTCGCACACGAATTAAGCATGTTTGAGCAGCGTCGAAATATGCTTGTATGTAGGCAATTAAAATTAATTATTTAATTAGGAATTCAAATTAATAAGCGCTTGTAAATAATAGCCGCTAACTGCAGTGCAGCGCGTAATGAGAACGTTTGCAAACATTCTGATTTTTTTGATAATTTATAACACTTTTTTTGTTGTTGCAACTCAGCTATTTACAGCGCGCAGCTGTCTGCAGTCGTTTATCATATGCGCAAATATCAATGCAAAAAGCATAAGCTTGCTCTCATTTATTAGCGGCGATTTTAATGACTTATTTACAGCGCTTCGGGCTCTGAATCAGCTCGCCAATAGCGAAATCGTGCTCGCTCTGCATTCATACATACATATATGCATTACATATGTAGTTATAAACAATTTATTTTTGTTTAACAGCGTTTATGCGCCTACCATAAGGCCGGTCTGGTTGTTTAGTTGTGTAGTTGTGGCTTGTCGCGACAATTGCGTGGAGGAAACTAATAAATTATATTGAACAATAGCTATTAGAACGCGTTCTCGCAGCTAAACATTCTAATTCCTAAACGCCATTAAATGCTTGTAAATATTTTATAAATTTCATAATACATTAAGGCAATTTCTTTTTTTTTTTGTAATTTTTACACCTTTGCAACATTTGCGCTTTGTTTACATCATTTCCATAAAATTATTTCACATGTTTTACATAAATATCGTATTTCAACGGCGCATAATTTAACGCTAATGGCTGTAATGCAACAATTTATTTGGGACACAATAATGTCGCGCAGCAGGGTGGCCAGGTGGTTTTCAGAAAACAAAAAAAGAAATGTTCTTCGTTGTGCATAATTAAAAAAATGTTTTTACGCAGATAAAAATGCACTTTGATGACTATTTAGATATTAATATTTTATTTAAAATTATTTTTGAGAAAAAAAAAATTTTTTGGAAAAAATTTATATTATTTCAAAAATTTTAAACTAACGATATCAAAAGAAGGCGATGTTTTTAGTTGAATAAGCATACTTTTTTATTGATAAATATTGCAATAATTAAAAAAATTATAATACATTAATATGATATGCAACAACAAAATTATTTTTGGCAGAGAAAATACTGTATTTTTTTCTTGAAAAAAATTAAAATTATTTAGAAAAATGTGTAATCAAAGAAATCAAAAAAATAAGATCATACTAAACTCTTTCCAACCCCTAACACATCATACACTCCCCTCAACAGGGCTTCAGATGGATTTTTTATAATTCTAAAATTCTTCAATTTTTTTTAATATGAAAATGCACATTGATTATTAAATGTAAACTTTTGGAATATTTTTCTGATCTTTTTTAATTTTTTAAACTTTGTTTAGTATTTTTTATGTTTTACTACGACTTTTCACTTTTTTATAATTTTTAAGACCTTTTTCTAGTATTCAAAAACCAAAAATCTAGGCCATAATAATGAGTTTTGTGAACAAAAAAATCTATAGATCGCTTATAGAGTCTATAGCTTAAAACTTATAAATTATAACATTAAATTCACTTTTTTTATAATAATTTTTTTTAATTTGTAATTTTTAAATTTTAATTTTAAAAAATTTATTCTGAAATTTTCAATTTAAAATTTTTAATTTTTTTTTTAATTTTTCTTAAAATTGTTAAGTGTCTATTTCGCTTTTATGTTTCATTTTTCAACAAAATAATGTTTCGAAATATTTTTTCAAACATCTTTTTTTCTAAATTAAAATTAAAAGTTTTAAATATTATTCATATTAATAATAAACAAATTTTTAAGTTTCCAAATTTAGTTTCAAAATTTTTTTTTTCGATTTTAACAAATTTTAAGAAAAATAAAAAAAAAATAAATTTTTAAATTTTGCAAATAATTTTTTGAACATCTTTTTTTCGAAATTACAAATAAAAATTGTAAATATTAATTTCTTTTTGAATTTTCGTAAAATTTAACAAAAATAAATTTTTTTCTTAATTTCAAATAAAATATTTACTAATTAAGAAATTGAATACTATCTTTCATTATTTTATGTTCTTTTCCTTGTTGATGCACAAAAATGCAACATCTGGCAACTCCAAGCAAACTTTTTTCTTCAAACTGCGATCACATATCTAAACACAAACAAAAAATGTCAATAAAAATGTTTGCGCTAAAAAATGGGAAAATGCGATAAAATCATTAGCAACTTCCTGCGCTTCGATTGAATTTAGCGCAGCGGCAGCGGCCACGTTAGCCACTTCACACGTCCCATGCGCCAATAGCCAATCGATGACTAAAATACCGCAATGCAGCTAAAAAGCAACAACACAAACCTTCATAAATATGCATCTGTATATGTATGGCTGTGAGTGCATGTGAACGCCCGTCGCACGGTTGCTCTAACGTTTGCGTCATGCATTTTCTACGTATTCACCATAAGAGTTAACAATTATTGCTGCTGCCGCAAACTTTTATTATATTATTTCGCCGCATTTAATTCTTACTGTCCAAGTGCTTTTTATGCCATAGCAATTTTTGTTGTAATCACCAACAAATCGTCGGCAGCAATTAGTGCGCGAGTATTTTAATCGCCACTAAAGCCGTTGCAGTTGCAGCTACTGTACGGCGTTACGAGCGCGCCAAGCAGCGCGAAATTTCCATAAACCAATTGAGAGATACCGACGCAGTCAGCGCACACACACACATAAATATATATATAATACCACTTGCAAATAGCGGCTGCTCACCTGCCCTGCGCTTTAGCCCCACTTGCGCCTCGCTTGCCGCGCTTGCCGCGCTTACCACGCTTGTTGCGCGCTTGCCTTTTGCTTGTGTGCATTTATTGCAGTTGTTGTTGTTGCCGTGGCGAGCTAACAATTATGACACTCGATTAAAAGGAAAATTAAACAGATACAAAAAATATTAAGCGTAAATTATAACTCATGCAAATTGCGATCGCAAACGCGAACGCGAATGCATTTGCGTGATTGCTGCATGCAACGCCCACATGCATGCATACACGCTTAGTCAGGGGTATTACTTTCAATTTGCATATGTATTCGTATGTATCTGATTACATGCCGCGAAGTAACAGTTAATTGTTAATTAATATTTTTCACCTGTCGCCGTGTCGAAGGTCGCTGCGACCAATGCAGGCGTGTATGAGTATATGTATATGTACATATGTGCGTTCTTGCAAGTTGTTATTGAATGCAGCTACAAATTCTCATTTACTGGAAGCTTTTAGGGATCGGCCATGTAACGGAAACTGCCTCGAAGGTGACTCATTCACTTATCTTTGCATTTCCTTGACTTTTCCAACCGCCCATTTTGACTGCAAAACTACTTCTTATTACTATGCCATTTACTATACCCATTTGTTTGTCATGCAAATCACTAAAAGCTCGCCGATTTATTGATGCGGAAGCTTTCAATGATCTTGTAACTGAAGTAGTAAGTGGCTGAGTAATATTATTTTCATATATAGCATATTAATATGGCAATAATAGAAGGTAACATGATATATAAATAGTTGAGAAACACTTTAATTATGCCATCACGAATTTCGCTGTTAATAATTATCACACGGATTTTTGTCAAAGTATGTCAAATTTACTGACCGTCATGGTTAAATGTTGTTAACTTAATTTTTTGCTGCTTAAAACAATATTTTCAATTACAAACCTGCAACAAGTGAAAATGTTTGAATTTTGGCAGTTTTCATAACGTCAAATATATTGCCAGCCAATGTGTCAAACGCTGTCAACTCGTTTTCATAACGATTTATGACCATATTTTTCGATACAAACCGACAACCAAGAAAAAATAGTCAAATGTGTGAAGTTTTCATAACGTCAAATTCAATGACAATCGTTGATAAATAATAAATGTAGCTGTCAAAAAATGTGTACAGCAATCAAAATAAACTGTCAGCAATAAAAAGTAAACTTTTTGTATGCTAATGAAATTCGTGTGAAATGGCATCCTTTGAATTATTAAAATTTTGACACAATTTCTTGCTTCAAACTTAATGGCAATCTTTGGCAACATATGAAAGTTGCTGTCAAATGATTTTCAAGGATATTATATCAAACTGGCAACACAAAATGACTAAAATGTTTGCTCGTCAATCAAATTCTACGATTCGTTTCATTATTGATTGTTTGCTGATATTATTGTCAAAGCATTATAAAAATTTGGATACTATTTCATACGACAAATTTAATGACAATCTTTGGCAAACGATGACAGTAGTTGTCAGTTCAATTTCATGACAATTAAATCAGTCAACACAAAAAAAACGTAAAATTTTATTAGTTTGTCAATCAAATTCGTCTGAAAAGTCATTACCGATTACTTGGTCATATTATTGTCAAAGCATTATCAAAATTTTGACAAAAAAATCATAGGTACCAGAAATTTTTTTTTCTAATTCATTAAATGCCTTAGCTGTTGCATACAACTTTTCTGACTAAAATTAAATAAATATTACAAATTTCAGCAAATTGATTTGCCACTGTCAAAATCGGCAGCAGCAAGCCATTATAATTATTAAAATCTCAAATATACACATATATACACATACAAACATATCTCAAATATATTTAATAGCTACATTAATTCATTCATCATGTCAGCGGCTTGCAGCAGATTGAGGTCATTATCTAATCTAAACACGCTCTGGCGCTCGAACAGAACTTTTCGCGCAAGCAGCGGGTGTTTTGGCAACACAAAACATTAAAATTACAACAAAAAACCAAATGTATTGTATCTGCTGGCTAGCAGATAAAAGTTGCAGTTGGCAATTTACAAGTGTAACGAAATCAGCTGTGAAATTAGGCGCGCCTGAGCGCTATTCGGTCAGTTGCAGCTGAGGCGCATGCGCACAATTTTTATAAATTGCTAGTGACTGCAGCTGTGATTTACTAGAGAAACTAAAGTTTTTTCTGATATTTTTTAATATTTTTTAATATTTTTTTGTGTTTTTTTTTTTTTTGGTTGTTAGTGATATTTACAGTTTAGCGTATTATACTCGACTTTTTTAGATTTTTTTTTTAATTTTTTTTTTATTTTTTTTTTTAATTTTTTTATGCTCGCGCTCGCGCTCCAAATCTACTTTACATATTCCAACAGATATGCATATTTTAAACTATTAATGTACATACATATGTACATATATTCATATTGACATGTCTTCACACCCCTCCAACCAAACGCTGTTCGCCTGCCGCTGCTCGCTCACATTCTCAGCTTCTCAGCCGCACTTAATCAATGCAATAGATTTTCGTAGAAAATCAGAATGCATAAATTTTCATATCGAATGACCGACACAGCGCATATCTCGTACACACGCTGCCATATTTAATACGATTTGAGTTTTTTTCGGTTTAGGTGCGCATGCCTGCGCCGTGTATCGGTGTGGCGATGTGTGTTTGTATGCGCCTCGTAAATATGCATTAGGAAATTCCATTTCACCTGCCACAAAGCGCTGCTGTCCAGTGCAATTGAACGCGCTGCGATTGGATCTCACTTGCGATGCGATTTTTTCCGTTTGCCATGGCGCAGCGCGTTGATGCTTTCGCGTTGATAAGCGCGCTCGAGAAGAAGATACATGTACATATATTATTGTAAGACATGAAGAATGTGTTTGAACGGTGATATATAATAGGTGGGAGACAAAAAGTGCTTTTTTTGTTGTTGGTTTTAAATTTATGCACTTTGTTGCTTGATATGTTGCACGTGGCGCGCTAAAGTGATTTATGAGCATTTTTTTCCATACTTGCATGTACTTGCTTTTTTTAAGAGAGGGTGAATGCTTGCGGTAATTTTACATTTAATTTTTCAAGAATATTAATTTAGTTGCAAGAGTTCTTCTAGCGCCACTTTTGTGGGTAGTAGAAAGAAGCTTTCAGTTTCAATGGATATACATAAATACAGGAGTATTCATTATTTATATTGGGCAGTCGAAAAAGTCTTTTCGTATTTTTAATCAACTCATGCAGCATCGTCTCCTAAAACTTTACGAATCTCAACGGTGGCTTGTGTGGCATTCTTCCCTACAAAAATTTCAAAATATAGCGATTTTCTTCATTAGTTTCATTCATTTTTGAACAGCTGTAACTTTTTTTTAACTTCTCCGAATTTAATTTTTTTGGTTAAATGAAGCTTAAGATCTCACCTTTCCAACACTATATGGTATGACACAATGAGATTAGTAGCACTGGAGATATACGACTGCAACGACATCTATTAACGAAATACGAAAAGACTTTTTCGACTACCAATATTTTACGTCACGCCACGTGTGTGGCAGCGCTTGTAGTTTCAGTAGTCTAATCGCTTGTCAACTAGAATATAATACAAACAGCTCTATATCGGTCTCTTTGACATTATGATTTCTTAGTCCACGAAAAATGAACTTTGCGCCGAAATTTAGGCAATACTTTTGCAATGTTGTGTTTCTAGAGTAATGCTTAGTAAAAAAAAAATCGAGCTGCTGCAAAAGGTATACGAAATTTAAGCACTTATAACCATCATTAATAGAAATATTCTATACTGCGCGCTGCATTACTTTTTACTAAGTGAAGTAGCCAAAATCTGATATTATAATTTTTCATATAAAACACCTGATTGATCGCTTAACCCCACACCTGACTGTTAACCTTCGTTTAAATTTTAACTGTTAAAATACTAAGGAAAATCAAAGAGCTATAATAACCTAAAATCCGATGTCATAGCTCCACAACTTTTAACCGTTAGCGCATTAAAATAACTGTAAGAAATATAAGCTCAGCTTCCATAGTTATTTGAATATCTCTGCTTTTGACAAAATCTCAATAATAATAGGCAAATCCATCTAGGAAATTATTCAACTTGTCTCTTTGAAATGTATGTACCAACAACAACAATAAACGCGCACATAATGCGCGCCCGTAGCGCAACCAGAAAGCATAGAAAATTATGTGACAGGCATACCTTTGACCACCTGCTGCTCTCAACTCTAAACTCCTAAACTCCCAAACCATAAACTCATTGCATTTGTCTCTCTGCACGCGCACACACACACACATATATACAAATAACTGATAGCGCTTGTGCAGCCTAAGCCGGCAATATGATGGTTAGAGCCGCGTTCGTCGCGGTCAATCGCCTCAGCGATGGCGGCAGCGGCAACAAAGTACCACGCTTGCCGCACAGCGGTGGCCAATTGATTAAAACGATTTGCGCGATTCTCGCAGCGATCCATCGTGCAGTGTACCAACGCGCCGGTAATCTGTCCGGCGATCACCGACAGCATATGTGCAACTATAGCGCAAGCAGTGCTAGAGTGCAGCGTTGCAACTTCGGAAATATGCGCAGTAACGCCTTCTACGAGTATGCGCGGCTCATCAACTCACATGTGGCAAGAACACCACAAATCCATAAAGTGCTGGCAAGTGAAAGGTACAGAGAAATTTCAAAATACACACACACACATAAGTGCACGTGAAGCGCTTTGTAAACAAAAAGTGGCGCATGCGCGCGCATATAAACATACAAATTGCCTATTGCAACCGAATGTCCGCATTTATTGATTTTATTTCTGCAATTTCTTCCCTCTGCATGCTGCTGCCTTGTGCACGCGGCCAGTGCCACAACTTTATGGCCGCCACCACCAAAAACGGTTGCACAGCAAATGCTGCACGTACGCTCGCATGCGGTAAATGTGTAAATATGCCGGTGGCAACGCATGCCACAATCGCACAAATTAATTTTAAATAATCGACGAAACATGAGCGCATGCTCATGCCACTTTGTTGCCATGTAGCATGCCCCACCGCCCGTACGCCCGACTCAGCGTCACCGCTGCTGCCTCAACCAAGTCGGTCGTACACTAGTCGCTTTAGTAGCTTCGCTGGCATTCAACTGTCTGCTTAATGTCTCGGACTACCAATTGTTACGGCGCTGCGTCGTTGTTGTTGTTTGTCTATCAGGTTGGTGCATTGACTTGCCACTTGCCACTTGCGCGCCGATAAATGTTAAACGGCAATTGTAGCGGTGCCACTGCCACCAAATTGGTCAATAAACCCCCGAACGCAGCGCTTTCCAATGCCAAATGTAGTCAACGAAAACTACAGCATCAACAAACAACAAAGCGAAAAACAAACAAACAGCCAACAACAACAAATAGTTGTGCTATTGAACAACAGCCATCAATAGGCGGGCAAGCAGGCGTTCAATAAAGATATGTTGTGGCTGCTTTGCTGCATTTGGCGGTGATTCCGCACAGTGCGGCATAAAGCGTGCCGCATTGGCTCCAGCTGTGCAATAAAAATAATTCTCATTTTAGTGAATTTGTTTGCATATAACTGAATATGCATAGTTTTATTGCTGGCAGCGCAAATATTTTTCGTCACTGCCGTAAGCTAAAATAAGAAAAATATAAAATTGCTGAGAAAATATTCACATGGAAGCTTCACCGCGGAGCTTTCACTTCCTTATGGTTCTTAGAGAATGAGCTTTCATTTCCAACTTTTCGAAATATTAAAAATTTAGTGAAGTATTTGGAAGAGTACATCCATTTCAGCTTTCCACTTTTTATATATACAAAAAAGTAAACCTTTTGTTATTTAAAATAAATCACATTCTAGTGGACCAAAAGCTTTCATTTATTCATTTATAAAAAGCTTTCAATCGCATATTTTTAATATATATAATGTCTACCTAAGTTTTCATAGCAACTTTTGATTGAGCTTTCATTTCCTCGCTTCTTTAAAAAAAATAAACTTTTTAAGCTTTCATATATAATGATCATTAAAGAAAAACTTTTACATCCTAACATATCTATTATTTAATCAAAAATCAAACATTGGTTAAGCTTTCACTTTCTCAGTTAAGAAAAAGAATAAAAATTTTAAAAACTTCGTTAAAATAATATTTTTAAGTAGACCGAAAGCTTTCATATATTATGATCAAAGAAAAAGTTGTTCAACTTAATGTATCTACAATTTGATTAAATTTTCAAACAAACTTTGGTTGAGCTTTCACTTCCTCACTTATCCAAATGAAGAAAATTGATTTCTGAATAAGAGCTTTCAATCGCTCATCTTTAATATATAAAATGCTTAATCGAACTTCCTTTAAAACTTAAGTTGAGCTTTCACTTCTTCAAGTATTCAAAAGAACAAAAATTTTACGATGTCGGTAAAAAAAATATATTTCTAAGTAGGTCGAAAGCTTTCATTTATTTATAATCTCATTAAGCTTTCATAGAAACTTCTGATTGAACTTTGACTATTTAAGGAACTGTCAGCGTTTACGACTTTCGTCATATTTTTAAGTAGATCGAAAGCTTTCATATTTCACTCAGCTTTCATAGAAGCTTCTAATTGAGCTTTCACTATATGAGGAGCTGTCAAGTTGAAGGAAAAAGTTCAAAATTATTATTAATCATCATTAATAAATCACTCATTTACAAAAAAAATATCTTTCACTAATCCAAATACCAGCATATGCCACGCTTCTACAACTTTTGTTGCAAATATAATGGTTATTACAACCGCAGTGTCTTTAAGGCATTCCTCATGCATTCACTTGTGTGCAAGTTCAAATGTTTGTGCATGCATTTGACTGCCTAAGCTAAGTGCGTCACTTTGTTCAAGTTGTTGCTCCTTGCAACATACAATGAAAGCGCACAAAAGTCATAAAGGGCGGGTTAGCCACACGCGGAATGCACAATGCCACCTAAAGTGAATGTGCTAAGCCGTAAAGCGCTCTTGATTGCCACTTTGTCAACCATTGTAGCTGACAATGTCCAGCAGACGGCAACCACAGTTCTTTATATGCACGCACACATACAACAAGCAACGTGGCAACATTTCTAAGATGCTTACACACTGCACTCTGTTGGGCAAAACTCAACTATGTGCTGCTACTGTTGCATTGCGGCAACTGTAAAAATATTTCAAATACAATTGTTGTACAACAACAATAACAACAATAATACTACACTTCAATGCAATCACATGTTTTCCTGCACACCCTTCCAACACACTTTACCCACTTAATGCTACACTTTCTTATTGTTGTTGTATTGATCACTAACTTGCAACAGCAGCAGCAGCAGCAGCAGCTCGAAAGATGCACTTTATATGGTGCGCTTTAGCTAATTAATTCCCATTAAAACGTTCGATGCCGCAAGAGATGTGAAACAACAACAGCAACAACAATATTAGCACGAGTTGCAACAATAGCAGTGCAACAAAAAACGGCAACTTCAATAAAAATATTCACAGTTGTATATTATTGAACAATGCGACTTTTAATGGCGTGGCAGCAACATTGTTGAAGCGGTTGTTGTTATTGTTGTTGGTTAATGCGTTGTTGTTGTGTTTCATGCGTTGTTGTGTCACCGCTGTTTATCAATAAGTATTTATTGTTGCTGTATATTGCAGTAATGCAATTAATGTTGTTGTTGTATTTTTTGTAGTTTTTTTTCACTTCATTACTTTAAATTTCTTTTTTCGTTATATTTGATTTCTGATTCATCATTGCCTCACCTTTGTTCATTACAATAGCAATGTTGTTGTTGCTGGTCAGCTGCTGCTGCAACTGTTTTCAACCAAATTTCCATCGAACCGAATACCTTCTGATGAAAATCAATTTAAAAATATTTTTTTTTTAATTAAGCAGCGCAGGTATGTAAATATGCCGCCACATATCTGCAGCTATATTTGTCAGCAACCGGGTTCTTTAGCTGCCACTAATTAGTATTCCACTTGTTTGTTGTACTCGCAAGCATTTATCAAAAGCGTTTATTCGCTCTATGCCAGCAATGCAAAACAATTAGCCAGAAATTCGCCTTCCAATCGCATACCCGAATACAATGTATTTGATACTCGTGTGCGATAAGTGGCATAAAGTTGCCATTGCCCAACTCGTTTTGCTGCTTGTTCTTCCTGTTCTTCCTCAAGTCTTACATAACTCTAATTTTTCATATTCTTGTCATCATAATTCTCTCACATTTATTAATTCTGATTTTTTATTCTTCTTCTTATTTTTCCTTTGCAGATCAACATCGCCGTCCAATGCCTGAGTACGGACTTCAGCAGCCAAAAGGGAGTTAAGGTATGTGGATAACTTATCGAAAGTATTTGTAGCATTTAAGAATATACATTGTAACACCTTGCGGCTGTATTAAAAAGGCTTGCAACATTGTATTTGAAGAGGTGTTCATAGCAGAAACATTTATGAAAAAGAATGTCAGTTTTTGCTTAGTTGTTTAAAAAATATATATTCGCATGAAATCTCCGACTCAGCTCAGTGATGAATTTTAGCAAGATAATATTAATTTGTTGCGTGATAATGAGAAATTACAGCCTAGCTGCTTCAATAATGGCTCAGTTTTCTTATATTAAAAATATTTTTCAAACTTAAAGATCTTTTTATGATAAATTCAATATTTTTCAAAATTATTTTATTTTATCTCTGTCAATACTCACGATCAAACTTGAGCAAAACTGAGAAGGAATCAATGAGGTATGCGACGGTGCATTATCGTGGTGCAAAAACAAAGACTTGTCGGCCCATAATTCCTACTTCGAATATCTTCGCGCAAACGACGAATAACACTCAAATAGTATTTCTTGTAGACAATATGGCTAATCGAATGGTTTCGAAGTGCGACACACCTCGATAATCGCAGAAAACTGTGAACATATCCTTGCTTTTTGACCAGCTTTGGCACAGTATTTTTACCTTCGGCTTACCTTTACCACGATATTCGGCCGCTTGATCGTCTTTTTCTGGGTCGTAAGCATAGATCCCAGACAGATCGCCAGTAATAAAAAGTTTTATGATATCCTGGGAGCCGGAAAGGATTTTGTCGCGGACGTTAATGCGACGCTGTTTTTGAAAATATCACTTTTCTTAGGCTGAAATGATCTTTCAAAATTGTTTTTACTGATCCTTCCGATATTCCAACGATGTCAGTAAGATCTCTGACAGTTTATCGTCCTTTTTCAAATACCAATTCCTTTATTTTATTGACGTGTAGATCATCAGTTGATATTGATGACTGTCCTGGACGAGGTTCGTCGTCAATGCGTTCTCGACCCTCTTTGAATAATTTGTACAAATCAAAAACACTTATTCGCTAAAAATAATTAATATCGAAGGGCTTTTCCAATATCTTGAATATTTTGGCACCAGAAATTTTAGCTAGGAAAAAAATATTTCGACGAATGGGTTTTCGCGCGAAATTTAATTTAAAAAGTCTTACTATTTTTTGCCCACAGTACTACAAATTGAAATGAAATTATGGGAAACACTGAACTGTCGAGTAAAACTCATTTATTAACACATATTGCTCATTACTTGCCGAATAAAAACTCAAAAAAGTAGTTTTCGAAAACTCCACTTTTAATGAGGATTTAGCCTAAAGGTATGCTTCACAGAGTGCATACTATTTACTTATAGAAAAAATCGTTGCGTTTAAGCATAATTTCTACATTTTGCGCTGTTTATAAAAATAAATCTCAAGACGAATTATATGGTTTTAGAAATAAAATTAAAATTTTTGAAAACATTTTGCAACTAAAAAATATAAAAATTTTATATTCATAGCAATATGAACTATTAATCAAACAAAGAGAGTTTCTCGCGGTTTGAAAAATTAATATAGAGAAAATGAGTATAGCGAATGATCTACTTTAAAACACAATCGTTTAAGGGCTCTAACTTCACATTTTATATTTTCATCATATCTAATTAAACAGAGCGGCAATTGCATTGCTTTGATTACTTGCGCATTTTAATTACTATTTATACAATTCTCACCACTACCTGCGCTAATTGTTTTGAAAACAGTACACCAGACAAATATACTCAAACAAAAGTTACTCTACTTTTTTTCATAATCATATCGAGCATTAGATTACACTAACTACACATAAAGTATCATAAGTCTATAATACAATGCACAGCCGGTTTTTTGTTTACCTTTTGGTTTGTCGTCCTACCCCTGCACAAGCAGCACACCTACCCTCAAATATCGAAGCCATACCCTCATCTTCACTAATGATCCACGGTCAATTTGTGCGACGACAGTTGCGCACAAACATCATTAGGATCGCAGGGATCAATTACTTTACTCTCACAATACGCACAGGGTGCCTGTGTGTGTGTTTAGTGCGCAGCAGTCAATAAGGCGTAAATCAATAAGGGCCAGAAGTGTAAAGGTGTGACTTTTCAAATTGCCTAAGAGGATTTTAAATATCATGTTGCAATGTTATTAGCGGCAACAAAAAAAAAAACAAAAAAATAAAATAGTGAGTTGAAACACCCGCCTGCAGGGAATAATGGAAAAATGCTGATTAAACGAAAAGGAAAGTGAACAAGTGGAAAGTAGAGAAGATTTTCTAATATAATTAACTTTAGGGATTGCTGCGAGGTGATAAAAAGATTAGAAAAGATTCACGCTTTTGTTAGGCACAACAATTAAACTATCAAAGTCAGGCACTCGCTGGGATTTCCTGCCACATAAAGTACAATATTTAATGTGTTTGATAAAGCAACAACTGCAAACAAAAGGGACACCTGCAATGGGTGAAAGGAAATTAGTGAGAAAATTTATAAAAAAAATTGTATGAGTTTTCGAAAAATTAATGATTTTTGAATAAAATAATGATGTTCGAAAAATTAATGATTTTTGAAAATGAAAAAATTTTTGAAAAGCAAAAGATTTTCGAACAATTAATGAGTTTTTAAAACTTAAATATTTTTGAAAAAATATCATAGTAAATGGTCTTGATAATCAAATATAGAAGCGTATGAAATTGGCGTTTCAAATAATATTTTTATGCCTTTAAAGGCAGCTGTCAGTGGTTGATGAACAAAATAAAGTATCACGCATAAAAAAAATATAAAAAAACAAAAAAAAACATTTCTGCTAAACCGATAAAACCGCTTGATTAAAATGTAAAGCGAAACTGCAGCGAAATAAACTTTAAACTATATTAATGAATTACTGACAAATCGAATGTTGCAAGCCATAAACTTTCCACGCATAGAATTGCATGAAAGTTGCATAGCATCGTTGTTGTTGTTGTTGTGCGTACATTAAATTGTCACCTGCAAAAACTAAACGTGAAACTAAATATAATTTATTGTATATCATTTGCGTTGGGGGAAAGTCGCCAACACGCACCGCGAGATGCGTAGAAAGTTCGCGCGCGCATGCGCAACTAAACGCACACACGCTCGGGCACTTTACGCAGGCGCAAATTTAGCATTTTCATGTGCAGTTTTTATCATTCGATTTACGCGATTAAACCGCGCTATGCTTCTTATGAGCGCTAGACAAAAAAACGCATCAAAACACAACGCGCCTGAATTGGCCGATGCGTTGGTGCAGCTGGCGAAATTAAATCGAAATGCCAGCGCTGACTGCCAGCCGTCTATAGCTAACGGCAAATAGCCAGCGGCTACTGGCAATGGCAACATACTGCATACGAGCAATGACAACAGTGGCGCGGCAGTGCGTGTTGCACGGCAATTAATCGCCATGTCGCAGACAACACACATACACACACACAAGCAGCGGGCGCGCAGCGCGCCAGACTACAAAAATGAAATGTACGAATCAATTTCCGCTGTCTGCGACAAACGCACACGCGCAGACACACAGCGGCACGCCCGACAACAACAATAACAGCAACAACCGCCCAGCGTCGCGCAGAAAAAGCGGTCCGATTGGCGGTCACACGGCTAAACTGGCCCAGCTCGCAGCCGCGCTGGCTGATCCGGCGCGCCAGACAAGCTGGCCGCCACAGTTGTTGGGCTGCAAAACGAAAATTGCAATAGCAACAACAACAACAACAAGTGTTTAAACAATAATAACAACAACAACACCAAGCGCGCTTGTCATTGACTTGGAAAATTGCTGTTTGTGCTATTATTGTTATTTTTATTATTGATGTTATTGTTGTTGTTCTTGTCATTTGCTGCGGCGCAATGCCCACATATTTCTCATTGCGCGACAACTTGTTGCATCGTCGTGCATTTGTTGTTATGCGGTCTGCGTGCGTGCAGCAATGCTTTGGTGAATTTGATTTTTTTTTCGTTACCTTTGTTTGCCACATATTGTCACCGCTATTGCAGCAATGGGGTACATCCTGCATGTTGCATGCATCATCATTTCACTGCCATGCATTGCTAAAAATGAAACCGTTGCAGCGCAAACGATTTGTGGCATGTACATGCGTTATTCGAGCGAAACAAAGTAGACGAATGCAACAGCAGCAACAACAACAGCTAGCGCAAGCAGCAACAATATTATCGGCAATGACAATGCGAATGAACGCGTTACAAGTAAACGACATGTTACATTTCTGTCAATAAGTGAGTGCGCAATGGCAGCAACAACGACTTGGCAAATAAATATATTGATTGCACGGTACACACTTGCCACACTTGCCTCATCTGCCACATTTGCCACACTTGCAACACATGTAATGCTGGCAAATGCGTGCAACATGCAGCAAACACACGGCAACACTCTCAAAACTTGTCATTTTTAAGCAGACTTCCCAGCAGCCACTTGCCACATTGGCCGCCGTTACGTTTGTGGCAAGCTGCACTTGTTGCACTTGTCGAATGCAAGGTGCGCCGCTGTGGCAACAGCTTTCATGCTACACTTTGCACTGCTTTAGACACTTGTAAGCGGTTTTATTGTTCTTGTTATGGTTTTTGTTGTTATTGCATTGCTATAACGCCTTGCCACACTGGGCATTGGTTGCATGCATGGCGTACGTATGCAATCTGTCATGTCTGCTGGCGAGAGCGAGAGCCGCGCACGACCGATTTTCGAAGTTTTGTTCAACAACAATAACAACAACAACAACAAGGACAATAAAAATTAACAACAGCGTCAAAATGTGGACACAGAACGATAATAAATAAATAAGCGTATGTGAAGGACGCGGCGATAGCGCAAAAAATCGGCTTGTAAATGACAAGCCGACCGAGAATGAGTGCAAATGTAACACAATTACAACAATAACAAACACAAAAACAAACTGCAAAAGTAGCAACAACGACAGTACAGCTGTAACAACGTCGAACCATGACAACTACAACAATTTCGCATGTCAAAGAAATATTATTAATGGCTGTAAAGTAAAGCACACACACACAGGCACATACAAACACATGCGCACACGGTCGTATATCAAAAGCCGCGAGTGTTGCTAATGAAAATTAAATTGAAAAAGGGAAAAAATTTAGCTGTGACTGCTGCAACATGCCTTGTTAATAATGACAACAACATGCGAAGTTCGAAAAAAAATGCAAAAAGAATAATAACAACAACAACAAAGACATAAATATGCAAAATGCGCTGTGTTGCAAGTGAAAAGAGTAGACTTTGGTGACAGACGCCATAAATATTGTTTTAATTTCAATTGTTAATAACCGCTTTGCGAGCATTTTAAGAAATTATGATATTATATTATTCTCTTTCACATTTCAGGGTCTACCGTTGCACATTCAAATCGACACATTCGAGGATCCGCGCGATGCACAGGTCTTCCATCGAGGCTACTGCCAAATTAAGGTCTTCTGCGATAAGGTAAGTGCCAGCACACAACTATTATTGCTAGTTGCATGCAACCACAAACTTAAAATAATAATAAATAAACAGAACTTGCAACAAGTGCTAATGTACGCCAGCGGCAACATGCGTGCAACAGCAGCAGCAACAGGATTATGCATAATATTTAATCACAGCTTCCATGCAATGGCGGCAGTTAGTCACCGCTGACTGCCGACCGCTGACCGGTGACTGGTGACTGCTGACTGCTGCTTGGCACCCAGTGACAGTTTCGGTAGGCGTCAATCAATGCCAAGTGGCAGCTAACACACCACATACTATTTATAAGCGATTACATTATATTCAAGGGTCGTGACGTCCGTTACGCACTTACTTTTATTACACACACAAACACATACACACATATAGGCAGCGTAGCTTTTGCGACTAGATGATCGTGCATCCGATTTGGCTGTCATTTCGTCATCAGCGTCGCTCAAAAGGATTATAAAAAGCAATTTTGCAGGCATGTTGCAAGCACATGTGCGTATGTGTGCGCCATGCGGTGTGTGTGTGTGTGTTTACAAGTTTTTAATTAAAAATTTTGACAGCTGCGAATGTGAATGTCCGTGGCAAGTAGCCGCATAGCTGACACGCGTTCAACGGCCGCCTGCCGCACCTACATAACTGTACTCACCTAACCGTGTGTGCCGTTGATCTGTGTGATCTGTTGCCTTCGGCTGGCAGTGCGCATTTTGATTTGATTGACATGCAACGCAATACATTTGCGCACGCAGCCATACAGTTAAAATGAAAAGTCTGTCACGGTGCCACACACACACAGTCACACACAAAATTACAATTAAAACTACAAACAAAACCAGAAAAAAAATATTGTGTTGCAAATATTATTGCGTAAGCGGTAAGTGACAGCCATGCAGCTGCCACAGCAGCGCTTCATATTATTGCATAGCACTGTGCCTCCTACTTCATCTGCAACTGCAGCCGCGCACACCTCCGCATGCCACAGCAGATCGGCGCACAGCCGCGCGCATCAACGTCACTTCCTTTGCGCATTAAAGTTCGTTGCCAAAGTCTTGCATTTCGCTGTGACCGCACACACGAAAAGCAACAACAAAACCAACGCAAAGTGGACACCAACTGCTCCACAATCGGTTGTTGCATAACAATATGCGCATTACGTGTGACCGCACGCTGCCGCCCGCCTGCTTGCAACTTGACAGCGGAATCTGTGTCGCCTTCACTTTTGTTGCCCTTTTTCGATTGCAACGCACCGATGGGTATATATTTCAATAAATGCATAATAAATATATGCATATGCATGTATGTGTGTGCATATGTGTGTTAAGTAGTTCACCACGCTCGCTCGCCGCCTGGGCTGTCCGTCCAGCCGGTCCACCTTGCCGGGTGTCCATTCATGCCACACTGACGCGTAATGTCATTGAATCCGTTGCGACATTGCGGTGTCGTTGCCGTTAAACCCTTGCTCGCTGCTGCTGTTGTTGCTGTTATTATGTATTATCATTAATTTTATTGTTGTTATTTTTGTTGTTGTTGTTGTTGCACTATGTGAAATTAATACGGCAATCAATGCAAAAGTAATACATGTTCGATAAATGTTTGCCGTGTTGTTGTTGTTGTGTACTTCGTTCCGCCTCGTGGTCAATCTCAGTGCTGCCGCCTGGTGCAACAGCCTACCTTTGCAGCGCGATCAAATGTTCGCCTACCTGATTTATTTCGTTCGCCTCATTCACCGATAAAGCGAAATAATGATAGTGCAGAAAACGCACAACAAAAATGGGCGAAAAGCAGCAACAACAACAATGCAAAGTCAGCAGCTTGCCCTTCACAACGGTACGTCATGTGCTGCGCGCATTCATTTTTTTCTTGAATTGTTTAGCAACGTCGAGCGTAGGT